>NC_090445.1:1257580570-1258205570 GCF_031143425.1 Pleurodeles waltl | reverse complement strand
CTCCGCAGTGAAGGCAGGGACCCTTTCCCCAGACACTCTAGCCATTGTCGCTTTCAGACTCAGGTCACAGCAGTACTTGCAGTGTAGGTCCTCTCCTGTTGATAGTCAGGTAGCAAGTGAGTGAATAGGTAGAAAATGGCGGTGACATCTGCGGCGGTGCGTACCGTCACCGTCTGCGTACATCACCATTGGCTCCTGGAACCCATAGGGCCCAATGATAACCAATGCGGAGTTGCTTGGCGGTCTTCGACCGCCTACCGCGACTCTGCACAACGCCAGCACAGTTACCTCATTTCCCCTTGTCCCTCCTCACAAGTGAGGCAGACGCCATTTCAGGGGGGCACATGGCATGGCACCTAACTGTGTCACAGCATATATTGGCACATATACTGACTCTCGATTACACACCCTGCTTCTGTGACATTAATGCAAACACAGTTGTGCTATCTATGTGGTAAATGACCTTCTGCTCACCGTTCTCCTCCATAGGCTACAATCGCTGAGGCAGCATATGAGATGGCGGCATCCTCTGATGTACAGAACCCTGGTGGACCTGTCGACAATGGAGGACAGACACATTATAATCACATACAGACATGATCGTGCCACAATCCAAGAACTGTGTGCCCAATTGGAGCCAGACCTGATGTCAGCTATCCGCCAGCCCACAGGAATCCCCCCTCTAGTGCAGGTCCTGTCAGTGCTCCATTTCCTGGCAAGTGGCTCCTTTCAAACTACAGTGGCCATGGCATCAGGGATGTCTCAGCCAATGTTCTCCAACGTGTTGACCAGAGTGTTGTCTGCCCTCCTAAGACACATGCGCAGCTACATCATGTTCTCCCATGTGGAGGATTTGGCCACAGTGAAAGCTGACGTCTATGCACTGGGACCTATCCCCAACATCATTGGTGCCATTGATGGTACACATGTGGCATTTGTCCCCCCCCCTCAGAAATGAACAGGTCTACAGGAATAGAAAAAGCTATCATTCGATGAATGTGCAAATGGTGTGTTTGGCAGACCAGTACATCTCCCATGTGAATGCCAAATATCCTGGCTCTGTGCATGAGGCCTATATCTTAAGAAACAGCAGCATCCCTTAAGTGATGGGCCAACTCCAGAGGCACCAGGTGTGGCTAATAGGTGAGCCCAAGGTCCCCACACAGTATATGTAGGTGTCTGGGTATGGGGTTTTCCCTAAGGGTTAGTGTGTGTCTCACAATTGTCCCTCGATATTTACAGGTGACTCTGGTTACCCCAACCTCTCATGGCTACTGACCCCAGTGAGGAATCCCAGGACAAGGGCAGAGGAACGTTACAATGAGGCACATGGGCGAACAAGGAGGATTATTGAGAGGATCTTCGGCCTCCTGAAGGCCAGGTTCTGGTGCCTCCATCTGACAGGTGGATCCCTGTACTACTCACCCAAGAAGGTGTGCCAGATCATCGTGGCATGCTGTATGTTGCACAACCTGGCATTGAGATGCCAGGTGCCTTTCCTGCTGGAGGATGAGCCTGGTGATAGTCTTGTGGCAGCGGTGGAGCCTGTGGACAGTGTGGAAGAGGAGGCAGATGAAGAAGATATGGACAACAGAACAAACATTATACAGCCGTACTTCCAGTGACACACAGGTAAGAGAGTGTAACTCCTCTTCACATTTCAGTATACTTTAGGACATTGCACATGGCAGCCTCTTACCCTCTGTGTATGGCCACTGACCCCTTTGGGTTTCCTTTTTTCAGATCTGTGTACCCTATTCTGGCTTCTGCTATGTGTACTGCTGCCCACCAACTGTCCTACATTGGTATAATTCAATGAACATAGACGTGCAATGCTTTGGGAATGTAGTAAGAATACATTTTGCGAATCATTACACTGATTCCAGTATGGATTATATTTCAATGGTGTTTATTTTTTGTGGTAAATAGTATCGGGGTACATGCAAGGGGCTGGGGTGATGGTGGAGGAAGGTCCATGGTAGAGTCCAGTCTCTTGGTATCACAGGTGCATTGTCCAATTGGGCATAGGAAGGGGAGTATTGGCAGTTCAAGGTGGACAGGGTGACAGAGTGGGACAGAAGGGTGACAATCAGGAGAGTCCTATTTCCTGGTGGGGGTCTTGGCAATATTCTCTGTCTTCACCCTGGATCGCAGGGACCTTTTGCGGGGTGGTTCTCCTTCTGCAGGGGGTGGGGTGCTCGTGGCCTGTTTGTCCTGTGGCAGGGCCTCCTGTCCACTAGCGCCGGCGGAGGTGGAAGGCTGTTCATCGGTTTGGCTAGTGTCAGGGGCCCTTTTTTGTGCCACTGCCAGCACCCCTGCTATGGTGACCAGCATGGTGTAGATTTTTGTGAGGTCCTCCCTGATCCCCAGGTAATGTCCCTCCTGCAGCCGCTAGGTCTCGTGCAACTTGGCCAGTACCGTGCCCATGGTCTCCTGGGAATGGTGGTATGCTCCCATGATGTTTGAGAGTGCCTCGTGTAGGGTCCGTTCCCTTGGCCTGTCCGCCTCCTGTCACACAGCAATCCTCCCAGCTTCCCTGTTGTTCTGTGCCTCTGTCCCCTGAACTGTGTGCCCACTGCCACTGACCCCAGGTCCCTGATCCTCCTGGGTTTGTGGGGTTGCCTGGGGTCCCTGTAGTGGTGGACACACTGCTGATTGACGTGTTCTGGGGACAGTGGCATGGGCACGCTGGGTGGGTGCTGTGGTGGTGTTTCTTGAGGGGGTAGGCTCTGCGGTGGGTTGGGACTGTGGCAGGGGAACCGACTGTCCAGAGGTCCCTGATGGGCCAGGTTGGTCATCGTGTTCCAGGCATGCAGAGCTGCTGTCATCACTGTGGGCCTCTTCTGTGGGGGGACTGGATGTAGCTGGCACCTTCTCCCCGGTGACGTTGGGTAGGGGTCCTGTTGGGATGCAAATGCATTGTTATTGTATCTGTGTCTGCCATCTTGTGCAGTGCGTGTGTTTCCCTTATATAATTGTGGTTTCCCTGTCGCTTTAGCCTTGTGTGATTGCTGATTGCGTGGGCTGGGTGATTCTCTCTATTGGGCATGCTGTGGTGATGGGTGTGCATGCAGGTCTTTGATGGGGGACCATGCATTGGTGTAGCATGCAGGGCTTGGTATTGGGATGGGTGGGTTGTGATAGTGAGGTATATGTGAGGTGGTGAAGTGATGGGGGTGAGGGTAGGGGTAGGAGTTTTTGATGGAATGCAGGTAGGGTGGGGGATATAATAGTAAAGATTTGACTTACCAGAGTCCAGTCCTCCTGCTACTCCTGTGAGTCCCTCAGGATGCATGATCGCGAAGATTTGCTCCTCTCATATTGTTAGTTGTGGAGGAGGAGGTGGGGGTCCACCGCCAGTCCTCTGTACAGAAATCTGGTGTCTTGATACCA
This sequence comes from Pleurodeles waltl, assembly GCF_031143425.1. Classification (NCBI taxonomy): domain Eukaryota; kingdom Metazoa; phylum Chordata; class Amphibia; order Caudata; family Salamandridae; genus Pleurodeles; species Pleurodeles waltl. The sequence continues at coordinate 1,258,202,177 of NC_090445.1, read as the reverse complement.
CGGAATACACCTTCCCCAGTAGGTCGTTCCACCTCTTCCTGATGTCATCCCTGGTTCTTGGGTGCTGTCCCACGGCGTTGACCCTGTCGAAGATTCTTCACCATAGTTCCATCTTCCTTGCAATGGACATCTGCTGCACCTGTGATCCGAATAGCTGTGGCTCTACCCGGATGATTTCCTCCACCATGACCCTTAGCTCCTCCTCAGAAAACCTGGGGTGTCTTTGAGGTGCAATGGATGTGCTGTGAGTGATATGTGTGAGGTAATTTGTGGGGTGATGTGTTGTGATGTATACTCTGATGTGCGTGGGTGGTGTATGAGTGATGGTGTTCTGTGCCTCTGATTGGGTGTGTGCTCTTTGCTTGTCTCTCTGTGCTTGCTATCTTTTTTTTGGCTGTAAGGGGTTGTGGGTATTGTGAGTGTGTGTTTTATAGTGTTGTGGGTGTGGTGTGTTTATGTAACACATATGTGTATTTTGAATTGCCCAATGTGGTGTTCTTTGGTAAATGTGTGTGTATTTTGAGCTCAGCGATGTGTACCGCCAATGGTTTACCGTGGTTGAAAGACCGTCGCGTTGATTCATGGGTCGTGATACTGTGGGCGTATTCCTGTTGGCGTGACGGTGTGGGTTTTGCTATCGCCAGTTTCTCACTGACCTTTGGTGTGGCGGACTTGTGTAAGTGTTTGTATTGTGGCGGTATTCTCTGTGTGGGTCACAATACCCGTGGCGGATTACCGCTGCGGGTACGGTCTCTTGGCTGCTGCCAGGGTTGTAATTAGGGCCTTTATATCAATTTTCAGTGATATCTCAACATATACTATTGTATTTCAATTGTTTTGACCTGCATCTTACCAGATACATATTATATATTCTTCTAAACACTGTGTAATTTTTTTTTGTGGTGCTATATGGTGTTATTGTATGATTTATTGCACAAATACTTCACACATTGCCATCTAAGTTAAGCCTGACTGCTCAGTGCCAAGCTACCAGAGGGTGGGCACAGGATAATCTGGATTGTGTGTGACTTACCATGACTAGAGTGAGGGTCCTTGCTTGAACAGGGGGTAACCTGACTGCCAACCAAATACCCCATTTCTAATAATGGTGATCAGCGGTGAGGATAGGAGTTGTATTTGTGCAGTGACATACAGTAGCTAAGTATTCACTACCTACCCACAGTTCAAGGTCAACTTGATTTTTTTCCTTTTTCTACAATTTCATTTTTCTGCCTGAGTTTTAAATAAATCCTCACTCAACATGTCTCTGTCTGGGTCTCAAGCAGGAGCTGAAGGTTTTGACCTAGCCAAGTTGGGGACATATCCTGTCAAACAGCTAAAGGGTTTCTGCAAGGAGATGGGAGTACCCACTCAGGGTGCCTCCAGAAAGGAGGCATTTCAAAAGGCGCTAAGGGCCTGGGCAGAAGCCCATTCAGAGGAGGATGATGACATAGAGGGTCCAGAGGATGGCCCTTCAGAGGATTTCTTGCCAGTAGTGGGGGGTGTTCCCCCTGGAATTGTGCCTCCTGGTAAACCAGGGAGCAGTGTCTCTGACCGCAGCCTGACCTCAGAGGAAAGGAGGGAGGAGAGAGAATTTCAACTGCAAATGGAAAAGTTAAGCATGGAGGCAGAGGAAAGGAAAGCTCAAAGAGTGGCAGAAAAGAGGAGAGCTGAGGCTGCAGCTGAGAGAGCCTTGGCTGAAAAGAAAATTTTGTTGGCTCATGAACTGAGTCTCAAGGAGAAAAGAAGGTTTGTATACCCAAAAATGTAGTGCCCAGTTTTGTGGTGGGAGATGACATTGATAAATGGCTAGCTGCTTATGAAGTTGTACTAAGGGCTGATGGGGTTCCTGAAGAGCAATGGGGTACAGCTATGTTGGGGTATGTGGCAGCAATTTGGAGGGACACACTCCTCACATTGGACCCAAAGGATCAAAACACATACTCACACATGAAAGCCATTTTACTTGCCAAGTTTGGGCTGACTCTTGAGAAATACCATCAGAGGTTCAGGGACAGCACCAAACAGTCGACACAAACATGGGAAGATTTCTTTGACTTTTCCAGTAAGGCACTGAATGGATGGGTGCAGGGCTGCAAAGTAAACGATTACACAGGGTTGTATAATTTGATTCTGAGATAGCATATGCTCAGTACTTGTTTTCGGAGTTGCTCCAGCACCTACCAGACAGTAAGCTGACTGATCCCAGGAAGCTTGCTGAGGAGGCGGACCTCTGGACTAGCACCAGAGTGTCCAGAAAGGTATCTGGGGGGCACCCACAAAGGTGGTCAGGGTTTCCATCACAAGAAAGACGGGAGAGAAAAACCTGAAAACGAGGAGTTCTTAAAAGGCCCTCAAAACAGTTCCCTAGGGAATAGTCGTAACCAGTCCCGGTCTGATTCCAAAAGGAAAGGGTTCATTCACCATAAGACAGGGAGGTTTGTACCCCAATACGTAGAGTGAAGTAAGTATGGGCACTCTGAGGATGACTTGAAGTGTCCCAAGAGGGCACATCCCCCCAAAGGAGGGCAGACACCTGGGCTGGCTAGTGAAGCGCTCGGGGAGGTGGTGGTCCCAGATAGTTTTGGGGAGCAGATAGAGGTAACCCTAGTGTCCCTGGGGGATGCAGAGATGGTGCCAAAATCCTACATGCCTGCCAATACTTCCAAGAATTGGCAGTGGGTCACCATCAATTGGCAAAGGGTGGAGACTCTTCATGACACAGGAGCCAGCATGACCACTGTCAGGGGTCAGCTGGTGTCAGCAGAGCAGGTCCTCCCAAATACCTTCCACCAACTCATAGTCGCTGACAATCATGAGAGCCACCTACCGGTAGCTCTGGTTCCCTTTGAGTGGGGGGGGGTCTCTGGTACTCTAAAAGTAGCTGTGAGTCCTGCCATGCCTGTATGTTGTCTGTTAGGCAACGACCTTGAGCACACTACCTGAAAGGAGGTAGAGCTAAGGTCTCATTTGGAGATGTTAGGATTGCCTGAATGGGTCTGCACGACCACACAGTCCATGGCTGCTTGGGAGGGAAGTCAAGGGCATCTGGAGCCTGGAACAATGGCCCAGACAACTGCCAAGAGGAGGGGTAAGGGGTGTGGGAAACCGGTTCCAAACGTTGACGGGGTTCCCAAGGAGGAGGCCCCTGAGCCAACTGGTTAAGACATTGCCGCCCTAGATGACCTACCTGAGCTTGCTGGCTGGCAAGTTGAGGGTGGGCCCACTAGGGAGGAATTCTGCAAGGCGCAGAAAGAATGTCCCACTCTTGAGGACTTGAGGCAACAGGCCTCAGCCCAGGCATGAGGTGAAGCATTTGACGGTCACCATATATATTGTAAAGAACAAAATGTACAGGTTGTCAGATAAGGTGAAGGCCAGAATCAAGGAAGAAGTCTGCAAGAGGATGGCTCTAGGGGTTATTGAGAAATCTAGTAGTCCATGGGCCAGCCCTGTGGTGCTGGTACCCAAGACTGCTGCACCTGGTGCCAAGCCAGAACTCCAGTTGTGTGTGGACTACTGGGGTCTCAACTCAGTCACACGGACTAACGCTCACCCCATCCCGGAGCTGATGAGCTCGTAGACAGACTAGGTGCTGCCAAATTCCTCAGTACTTTTGATCTCACATCAGGGTACTGGCAGATCACCTTGGCTGAGGGGGCTAAGGAGAGATCTGCATTTTCCACACCTGAGGGGCCATTACCACTTCCAGGTGATGCCCTTTGGGTTGAAAAATGCCCCCGCTACCTTCCAACGGTTGGTCAATGGGGTCCTAGCTGGCAAGGATGCCTTCTGCACAGACTACCTGGACGACATTGCCGTCTACAGTGACAACTGGGAGGAACACCTGCTCCACCTCAAGGAGGTGCTTCAGGCCCTGAAACAGGCAGGTTTGACCATCAAGGCCAGTAAGTGCCACATTGGGCAGGGTTCCGTGGTGTACTTGGGACACCTAGTAGGTGATGGTAAGGTTCAGCCCCTCCAGGCCAAGATTGAAACTATCAAGGCCTGGCAACCACCTAGAACACAAACTGAGGTGAGGGCATTCTTGGGCCTCACTGGTTATTACTGCAGATTTGTCAAGGGCTATGGAACCATGGTGACACCCTTGACCAAACTTACATCCAAAAAGCAACTTAGGTTGGTGAATTGGACAGAGGCTTGTCAGAAAGCCTTTGACTCCCTGAAGGAAGCCTTGTGCACGGCCCCGTGCTCAAATCACCTGACTACTCCAGAGAATTCATTGTCCCGACAGACGCTTCAGAGCATGGCATATGGGCTGTTCTAGCACAGCTGAATGAAGAGGGCTCAGACCAACCAGTAGACTTTATTAGCAGAAGGCTATTACCATGGGAAGAGAGGTGGAGTGCTATTGAAAGAGAAGCATTTGCTGTGGTCTGGGCACTGAAGAAGCTGAGACCATACCTGTTTGGGGCTCACTTCCGGGTTCAGACAGACCACATGCCCCTCAGAGGGCTCATGCAGATGAGGGGTGAAAATCCTAAATTCTTGATGTGTTCCATTTCCCTACAAGGGATGGACTTTACAGTAGACCATCGCCCGGGGATTGACCACTCCAACGCTGATGGTCTCTCCAGATTTTTCCGCCCTAGCAATGAGAGCTCCCAGAAGGTTGGGTAGCTCTCCCCACTTTCAGATGGGGGGGACACATGTTAGATCTGACAGCCTTAGGGTAGTCACCTCTAACTTTTTGAGGGCCTTCCTACACTTTTTGGACACTATTTTTGCAGGGTTTAGGGCTCTGCGCACTTTACCACTGCTACCCAGTGCTAAAGTGAATATGCTCTCTCTCTTCAAACATGTTAACATTGGTTCACACCCAATTGGCTTATTTAATCTACTTATAAGTCCTCAGTAAAGTGTACTATGTGTGCCAGGGCCTGTAGATTAAATGCTACTAGTGGGCCTGCAGCACTGATTGTGCCACCCACATAAGTAGTCCCTTAACCATGCCTCAGGCCTGCCATTTGAAGGCCTGTGTACGCAGTTACACTGCCATTTTGACTTGGCATTTAAAAGTACTTGCCAAGCCTTAAACTCCCCTTTTTCTACATATAAAACACCCCTAAGGTGTGTCCTAGGTAACCCATAGGGCAGGGTGCTGTGTAGACAAAGGGCAGGACATGTACCTTTGTAGTTTACATGTCCTGGTAGTGTAAAGCTCCAAAATTCATTTTTACACTGCTGTGAGGCCTGCTCCATTCATAGGCTAACTTTGGGGATGCCCCCATACGTTTTATGAGTGGTAGCTGCAGATCTGAAAGCAGTAGGAAGTTCATATTTAGTATGGCCAGAATGGTGATACAAAATCCTGCTGACTAGTGAAGTTGAATTTAATATTACTCTTTTAGAAATGCCACTTTTAGAAAGTGAGCATTTCTCTGCACTTAAATCCTTCTGTGCCTTACAATCCATGTCTGGCAGGGCTTAGTTGACAGCTCGCTTGTGCATTCACTCAGACACACCCCAAACACAGGATACTCAGCCTCACTTGCATAAATCGGCATTTTGAATGGGTCTTCCCGGGCTGGGAGGGTGGAGGGCCTGACAGTTGCATTTTAAAGGACAGTAGCCTGCCCTCACACAAAGGACTACCACACCCCCTACTGGGACCATGGCAGACAGGACTGAAATGAAAGGGGACCTTGTGCACTTCTAAGCTACTGCTTGAAGTCTCCCCCACTTCAAAGTCACATTTGGGTATTCAAACAGGGTATCTGCCCCTACCAACTCAGACACTTCCTGGAGAAAAGAACCTGAACCAGAACCTGCAACCTTTTAAGAAGACCTGCCAGCTCAAGGGACTCACCTGTCTGCTTTCTGTAAAGGACTGCTGCCTTGCTGTTGCCCTGCTACCTTGAGGGTCTCTGGCTCTGGTGAAGAAGTCCTCTCCAAGGGCTTGGATAGAGCTTGCCTCCTGTTTCCTGAAGTCTCAGGACCAAAAAGACTTCATCTCTACAAGAAGGACTCCTTGTGTGGTGAAATTCGACACACAGCTTGCCAGAAATGACGCACAGCCTGCACCACGGTAAAATTTTAACAGCACATGAACCAGAAAGACGCAGCCCGACTTCGGAACAAGAAGACTGATGCAGCGCCAGTGTAGCAACTGAAAATTAAATGCACAGCCTCATTGGAATGACGCAGCCCAACTTCCAGAGAGGAATCAGCGCAGCACCTGCCATGCAGTAGAAAATTTGACGCAATGCCTACCGGATCGACGCAGCTCCAGTGACTTTGTCCTAGCAGCGCTGGACATCCACGCATCGTCCCCGGGGCATTTGAAAACCCCACAACCCGAAGAGGATCTACGACCGAGCGCTGGGAATCAATGCACAGCCATCCCTGGCTCAAAACTAAATGACGCATCGCCGTTAGCAGCATGAGAAATCAACGCACATCCCTTTATTTCCACGCATCTCCTCCTCTGTGGTTCTTTGTGAGATTTTTCATGCAAAGCAAGTACTTTGTGCTGGAAAGAGACTTTGTTTTGCTTTTAAAAGACTTAAGACACTTTGGCCCTCATTACAACCCTGGCGGTAAATGCCACCGACCGCCATGCTGATGGCCGCCAATATACTGTGACCGCGGCAGTATACCGTTTTGGGTATTATGACCCACACAGAGAAATCCGGCACTATACAGACACCCACACAAGTCCGCCAGCCCAAAGGTCAGTGATAAACTGGTGGTACCAAAACCCACACCATTACGCCAACAGAAATACGCCCACAGCATCAGGACCCACGAATCACTGCGGTGGACATTCAACCACGGTAAACCATTGGCGGTACACACCGCCGTGCTCAAAATACACACACACTAACAAAACTACACCACATTGGACAATTCAAATTATACACACCTGACATACATACACACAGCACATCCACACACCCAATTCAATATAAAACACACACTCACAATACTCAGAACCCCTTACAACAACAAAAATATTGCCAACTGAGAGAGAGACAAGCCAGGAGCACCCACTGAATCTGAGCCCCATAACACCATCACCCATACACCATCCATGCACTTCACAGCACACACCCCAACACATCACCCCACACACCCTCACACATACCACTCACACTACACCCATGGCACCACAAAAACACTCCAGGTTCTCTGAGGAGGAGCTAAGGGTCATGGTGGAGGAAATCATCCGAGTAGAGCCACAGCTATTCGGATCACAGGTGCAGCAGATGTCCACTGCAAGGAAGATGGAGCTATGGCGGAGAGTCGTGGATAGGGTTAACACCATGGGATAGCACCCCAGAACATGGGATGACATCAGGGAGAGGTGGAACGACCTACGGGGGAAGGTGCGTTCCTTGGTAGCAAGACACCAGGTAGCTGTACAGAGGACTGGCGGTGGACCCCTACCTCCTCCCCCACAACTAACAACGTGAGAGGAGCAAGTCTTCGCGATCATGCATCCTGAGGACCTCGCAGGAGTAGCAGGAGGACTGGACTCTGGTAAGTCAAATCTTTACTTTCATATCCCCCACCCTACCTGCATGCCATCACAAACTCCAACCACTACCCTCACCCCCATCACTGCACCACCTTACATATACCCCACTATCACAACCCACCCATCCCAATACCAAGCCCTGCATGCAACACCAATGCATGGACACCCATCACAGACCTGCATGGACACCCATCACCAGAGCATGCACACTAGTGACAGTCACTTAGCCAAACCAATAACATATCACTCAACCCTAACATGCCTAGCTAATAACAACCATAGAGGGAAACATATGCATGCACAAGATGGCACACGCAAATACAGAAACACTGCATCTACATCCCCACAGGACCCCCACTCAACGTCACTGGAGAGGGGTTGCCACCAACATCCAGTCCCCCCACAGAAGAGGCCCACAGTGATGACAGCAGCTCTGCACGCCTGGATCATGATTACCAACCTGGCCCATCAGGGACCCCTGGATAGTCGGTTACCCTGCCACAGTCCCAACCCTCCACAGAGCCTCCCCCCTCAGGAAACACCATCACAGCACCCACCCAGCAGGCACATGCCTCTGGCCTCAGGACACATCAATCAGCAGTGTGTCCACCACTACAGAGACCCCAGGCAACCCCACAAACCCAAGACAATCAGATACTTGGGGTCAGTGGCAGTGGGCACACAGTTCACGGGACAGAGGCACAGGACAACAGGGAAGCTGGGAGGACTGCTGTGCGACAGGGGTAGGACAAGCCCAGGGAACCCACTGTGCATGAGGCACTTGCAGGGATCCTGGAAACATACCACCATTCTCAGGAGACCATGGGCCAGATACTGTACAAGTTGCAGGAGACCCAGCAGCTGCAGGAGGGATAGTACCTGGGGATCAGGGAAGACCTCAAAGACATCCACAACACCCTGGATACCATTGCAGGGGTGCTGGCAGACATGGCCAACACCATGAGGGAGGCAGTGGCACAACAAAGGGCCCCTGACACTAGCCAAACCGTAGAACAGCCCTCCACCTCCGCCAGAGGTAGTGGACAGGAGGTCCGGCCACAGTACCAACAGGCCACCAGCACCCCACACCCTGCAAATGGTCCCTGCGATCCAGGCAGAAGCCAGGGAACATTGCCAAGACCCCCGCCAGGAAATAGGACTCTCCTGATTGTCACCCTTCTGTCCCACTCTGTCACTCTGTCCACGTTGAACTGCCATTGCTCCACTTCCTATGCCCCTTTGGACAATGCACCTGTAATACACATAGGTGGTCATTACAACCCTGGCGGTCGGTGTTAAAGCGGCGGTAAGACAGCCAACAGGCCGGCGGTAAAAAAAATTGAATTATGACCGTGGCGGAAACCGCCAACATAGACAGCCACTTTAACACTCCGACCTCCACGGCGGTACAAACAAACACAGCGGCAGTCACCGCCAACAGACAGGAGGAACACAATGTACAGCCCACAGAATTACAACCTACCAATCCGCCACCTTTTCTGGGGCGGATTCACCGTGAACAAAAACACAGCAGAAACAGGACTTCGAAGGGAAAACGCTCACCTCTGCACACCCCACGAGGAACCAGGACGCCATGGAACCAGAGCTTCACATTTTTCCAGCCTTTATCTTCTTGCTCCTCTACCAGGAGCACGAACGCCGGCGGCGAAGACCACAGTGAGTACTGCACCTACGACACAGGGGAGGGGGGAGGGAAAAAACAGTGACACACACACACGCAACACTCAACACCCCCACCCCCACCCTCACCCACGACAACACACACACTAATACAGCATGATACATTAAAGTTACACCCCCCAACCCTCCCCGGAAGAATGCAAAAACAAAAGGAAATGAGGTGAATGATTGTAATATATTAAAATTCAGTATTAAAAAAATATACATACACTATTAACAAATATATACACCAATAATATTAGTCCAAGGTATTGGTCCGTGGACCACTGGGCCCAAAATGCATGGGCGAGGCCCACACAAGATACCCGAACAAGACGGAGAGAACACTGCAGGGGCATCAGATAGAAATAAAACAGGCACCTCAGGGGGAAGGGAAAGGGTGGGCACCTCAGCCGGTTGAGTGCACGACGCCAAATCCACGAGGGGGCCCCATGCCTCTCAAGTCTCTACAGTGGGTGGTTTGCCCACTGTTCAATCCTGGGGAGTGCAAAGCCACAGTCTCTCAAGTGGATGTCAATCTCCACTGGTTCTGGAGGGGGCCTTGTGCCCAGAGTGCTTCATCCTGCCAAGGACAGAGATAGTGGATGTCTTTCTCCACTGGTTCTGGAGGGGGCCTTGTGCCCAAGTTGCTTCATCCTGCCAAGGACAGAGGTAGTGGATGTGAATCTCCACTGGTTCTGGAGGGGGCCTTGTGCCCAGAGTGCTTCATCCTGCTCGTGGCGGCCTCAGTAGCATCAGAGCTTTTGGCGCTCATGGGCCTGCGGTGCTTGTTGCGGCGGTGTCCTTGGCAGCGGTGCTTGTGGCGGCAGTGTTTTTGCCAGCTGCTGGTGGTCCTGTCTTGGGCAGTGGGGCTGCTGGCGGTCACCTCCTGGGCAGCGGGGCTGCTACTGGCAGTCCTGTCTTGGGCAGCGGGGCTGCTGGCGGTCGCCTCCTGGGCAGCGGGACTGATGCTGGTGGTCCTGTCTTGGGCAGCGGGGCTGCTGGCGGTCGCCTCCTGGGCAGCGGGGCTGCTGCTGGCGGTTCTGTCTTGGGCAGCGGGGCTGATTGCGGTTGCCTCCTGGGCAGCGGGGCTGCTGCAGGCGGTCCTGTCTTGGGCAGCGGGGCTGCTGCTGGCGGTCCTGTCTTAGGCAGTGGGGCTGCTGGCAGTTGGCTCCTTGGCAGCGGGGCTGCTGGCGGTCGCCTCCTGGGCAGCGGGGCTGCTGCTGGCGGTCCTGTCTTGGGCAGTGGGGCTGCTGGCGGTCGGCTCCTTGGCAGCGGGGCTGATGGCGGTCTTCTCCGCCGTGCTGATCTTTCCAGACTTGCTGGTTTTCTTGTGCCCCTTCCCCACCTTGGAAGGTGTCGCAGCTGACTCCACACTCCCACCTGTACCCCTGGGAGTGGCTTTGTTGGCTGGTGTCTTCCCCCTCTCCCGCCGGGCACTGGCCAACTTTTGGTGCTTGACAGGTGGGGTACTGTCCGTGCTGTGGCTCCTTCCCACACTGGCTTCCCTGCTGCCTGGTGCACTCCATAATCCGGTGACTACTGGCACCACTGGTCCCGCCGATGTTGTGGCTGAGGTGCTAGGTTGGGACCTGGAGAGTCAGGCCCTAGTGTCATAGTTTGGACTCTTGCTCTGAGCAAGACTGCTGGTCTCAGGATGACAGTACTTTCGTTTGTAGGTGACTAAGTTTCTTCCTACAACTAGTTGTAACTGTTGTCCAAACCTTATCGGCTTACTAGCAGTACTTCACCAGAAACACAATAGTAAAGAGGTGATTTGTGGCAGTCGCTTACGCATGGACTCAAAATAAGATCTCTCAGGGTTGTCGTGGTTAAACGGAAATTACCCTTTTCTCACAGATTATTATGTCTCATACAAACAAAGGCAATAACACAGATGCAGTGAAGTTATAATAGTTTTTTATTTAACATAACTGCAATTTGTTATAAGTTGCATGAATTGCAATGATTAGGATAATGAATATACCAAGCAACAGTATTGTGAAGAGGAGAGTCATTGTTATAAAGACCCCTACCATTATGCAATATATAACAGGAATATATGTATAGTTATAAAAATGTAATAAGCCCTAATACCCTAAGGAGAATAGGTCTAACCTCCTACTTAAAAAAGGAGAGCTGGGTTCGTTAAACCTAATCTGCCAAAACCGTGTCCATGAGAGGAGCCCCCAACCCTCGTTACCTTGGAATGAGGTCTCTATCTCAGACTCCGCAGGGACACGAAGACTAGGTCAGCGTCAAGATGACTGCAGCATCGGTATCAGCGATGGTGGCGATGCCCTCTGGTCGGAATCCCTCTGATTATCTGTCTAAAAGTCTGTTGTATTTATACAGATCTACAAGGTCCCCTGACATAAGTGTTATTCATAACAATAGATAACAGGCATGCTTGGGACAATTAATATCAACAATCCCTCGAAAGTATAGAGAGGGAAAATCCCTAAGTGTGAATGCCTACTGTATGTTTGTCTTCCGTGCTTGATCTTGACGCCTTGGCGCAGTGACACTGATAATAGAACCCATAACAAGTGGCCTAACTATAAACAAGGCCGCCATTTTAAAGGAAATAAATAATTAAATGGACTAAGACAGAGCAAACTAAGTAGGTTAAAAGTCACTGGGTGACGGTGGCACGAGTTTACAAGCCTACGGCTAAGCTAACTCCTGTTAACCCGTTAAAACAAACTAGGATTCACTACACCCTCCCTATTGCCGTAACAGGTATGATGAAGGTACGGAAAGCCAATCGCTAAAAAAGCTGCCACTGAACTAAAAAGCCCAAAAAACGAGAAAAAAAAAATGTACGTAATGACAAAAATAAATGCTGTGTGTTAAAATATGTTTAAAAAAAAACATTCAGAGATGTTAATATCAACTATGACAAGTACAGCAAACTTTCAGTTAAATTGCTAGTTTTTAGAACCGGGAACTGGCAAGCGAATTCACCAAATTATGTGCTATATGCAGGATCTTGAAGAATGTCATCGAAGTCACCATTCAAGGATCTTAAAAATGAGTCAACATCGTCTGAAGTGAAATTGAGAGCAGGACGGACAAACGGATCCACAGAGCAGAAGTGAGCCATATTCATCGGTGTATCGACACTCGCTGCAGCGTCCTCATCCATGTTAGTTTGTATAACAGAAGGCTCATAGGTAGCCTCGCGGAGCAACCTCAGTCTCAAGGGGCATGACCGTGTATGAACCCTCATCGGGGACATCAGCAGTTCGTGGTCCACAGGAGATTTTGGTGCAACAGCAAGACAGACCATAGGCAGATGTTCAAAGAGACACCATATGCAGCGGAACACCGGTTGTACACACCAGAGTAGAGGCCGGAATGACAATGACCAGTCAAACTCTAGTTCCACCAGCAAAGGTGTACCGAAGATCCGAACCATTCGTTCACGGCACAGCGGGGTTGACGGGAGCGGCTCCATTGCTCTGTGTCGCTGGAAAAAAACAACCACCGCAAATCAGAAAAAATAGCAGTAGTAGTCCGCCAATTAAAGCCAAAATAATTGGAAAGCCACCAAACACACTGGAAAAGAGAGAATGGATGGCTGGTGGGATGACTCCGAAGACAGTCTGGAAGATGGGCATGAAATCAGACCCGACAGCCTTAAAGAAATGAACAATCCCAGTGGTGCTTGAAGCATTGAATATTCTGGATACCAACTCTCCAAAGTGTATGGGGAAATCGGTATTTAAAAGGGATTGTATCTCGGCTGATGATCTCGCAACCTGGAGAGCATACGTCTCTTTTGCGGATGTCAAGGCGACCTGTTTTTGAAACAATAGCGCCTTCAGTCTACTCAACTTGTCATAGTTCACATTAATAGTATCAATGTGGGGCCACATTTCAGATACGTGTATCTCTCGTGTGGGGGGAAACAAAACATGGCCACAACACGTAACGACCTTCGTGACTGAGATTGCGTGGGCAATTCCAGGTCGCAAGCCGCAACAGCTGTCATCGCTCAGTAGAACATAACTCCCATTGGAAAGTACATGAAACACTGAACGAATCAAGGGGACGGGAGTACCCTTCAGAAAAAAGGCCAAATTTGCGACCCCCGCATTGCAAAGACCGTGAAGAGACACCTGTTTGCATATCATGGAATGACGAACATTAGTCTCACATTCACTTCCGCTAAGAAAGACCTCCTGTTCGCCGTTCAGACATCGATACTCAAAGGGCAACTCCCACTCTTCCTTAATAAAGCTATCTCCTAGTTGTTCATAGCGTCCCACTGCAAGATGTTTCAGGCAGTTTGAGAAACGAAAGGTCGAAAATGGTAAATTAATAATGCCGTGTAGGAGCCAGATAGTTGAAGGACTCTCTGCTACTGTGAAGGGCAACTTATCTAATTTTTCTACTTGAAGCAATGTAAAACGAGCCCCCCTTTTAGCCATTGCCTCTTGTTCCCTGGAAAAATTAAAAGCAGCGAATAGTTCACTCCCATTAATGTATTTCCATGGAATGTGGCCACTTCTCAGCGTCTGCAATGCCCAACCCAGCTGCATGATGGAACGTAGCTGTGTTTGCCCATGATATAACCGGGACAAATCAGTCTGAGTGATATCAATAGCAGATGACACTATATTCGACAGTGAGTAATATTGACAGGGGACAAATCACGTTGGACCTTATGTGATGAACGATGTGGTGTTAAAATTACATCAACAGGCTCCACTGAGGAGCGATCAGCAATATAGTGACCATTAATTAGTAAAAAGAAAACAGTCACAAACCCAATCCATAAAAACAATGCAATAAATGTCAAACAAAACCAGAGACAGTTCCATGGATATATCAAATAGTTCTGCTTAAGCAATCAATAGAATTGGCTACCTCTCGAACATTTTCCAGTCTCAGTAGAGGATGAATCTGAAGAAAAATCATCAATTTCTATAAAATAGCCAGAGGAAGTCTCTGCAAACACAGGACCCATGGAACTCTCATCCACTGCTCGTGGAAGTTCTTGATAGACAACATTATTAGTCGTGGAAGTGTTCGTGTAAAATACAGCCAAATCCTGCAGCGGGGAGTCCTCCGAAGGTGTTACTGGAACCAACAAAAGTTCATTGTCCGCCCTCCCCATGGTCGAGGAAGTGTTCGGAACAACACCTGACATAGCTGCTTAGTCAGAAGTAGCGATGGTCATCCTACCATGTAGAGGGATGTCCTGTTGGGTAGTGAGAGGGGATCGGGAACTACCCAAGGGACCTCCTGGTCTACTGTGAAGAATTAGCCACATGGTGTAATTTGATGTCATCAATGGAGATAAATCTGTTGGATTTGGAACCAGACAACGGTGGAAGGATGACAGTCCTGGTGCCTTTTATCCCCAGGACCGGTACAGGTGCTCTGTATGATGGCCCAAACTCTTTTTTCACAGCGATTTTCTCACGAACCAGATCCCGAATGTTAGGAATCCAGCCAGTCGAAGTTTTCGCCAAGTCCCTTATTCCCAAGGTGGCAGCACTTGCAGAACATTTATCATCACGGAATTGTTGAAGCTCCTGCAAAACAGCGAGACGTTCTTTTATGTCAAATGGTGTTTCTGCTGCCACCATACCAGGGGCATCAAGATCGGGAACATACATAGTCGTCCCAAAGAGAACCTCATATGGAGACTTTCCCCCCAAGGACCGTCTTGGCAGATTATTCAGTGCTCTCTGGACCCCATATAGGTGATGTAACCAACTGCGGCCTGAACCTAATACTCGAGCTGTTAAGGACTGATTTAGATCACGATTCCGCCTCTCCACGACCGAATTTCCCTCGGGATGGTATGGTGAGGAGTAATGGAGTTCAACACCCATCGTCCTCATGGTGTCCCTGAAAGCCTTAGATGCAAATGCAGGGCCCTGGTCCGAAAGGAATGCTGCAACCGCATATGTACCGATAAAGATCAGCAAATCTTTTATAACAGTCCGGGCGTCAGCCGACCGCTGTGGCCATACACACAGGAATCTAGAACAGGAATCTACAGCCACTAAAATGTATTTGTATGCACCATCAGGTTGCAAGGGACCACAGTGGTCCAGGTACACACAATGGAGTGGCTTGTCTGACACTAAGAGAGATGTCTGCGGAGGGCGTCTGATATTTGAGCCCTTAATCTGCTGACAAATGTCACAGCTAAGGACATACGTTTGAGTCCGTCTGCATAGACCAGGCCACCAATACCGTTGTTGTAGAATGGTGATAGTGGCCTGTATACCAGCATGTGCAGAAGCGACACCCTCATGTGCAGCTGTAATCAGCCCCAATCTGTGATCTTCATTTGGGATCACTCGATCACCAACATCAGGAATTGTTGCAAAAGCAACATTCTGTGCACTGATATGATATGTATAGTTCGTAGGGTATCCTTTCGGAAGGGGCTTGCCTGCAGCCGAGGCTTTAACGGCAATCAGTATTTCATTATCCAACCTCGTCCGAGAACGAGTCACTGCAGCCACAGAAGCCGTAGCTACTGAAGCTTTGGCTGCTTCGTCAGCCAATGTATTACCGGCAACATGTATTCCTACACGTTGGTGCCCCAATGTGTGAACTACATGGACACATGGCAGCTTATCCTTAAGATCAGCCACCCTTCCCCACAATATTTTGTGTTTAATGGTGTTCCCTTTAGAATCTCTAAACCCGTTCAGTATCCAATGATTGAGATATTCATTGTATGACTGGACGCAGTAATACGAATCACAGACGATCAAAGTCTGTGTTCCTGGCTCTGAATGTTCGAGCGCTAGAAGAAGAGCCTTAAGCTCGGCCAACTGGACTGTGCAGTCCCCTAGGGTCTGAGTGTAGGTATTATGAGGATGGAAAACTCCGTCTTCCATTACCCCGCACACGGCTGCGCAAGCTGCCGAGTATTGATGTTTAGTACCCACAGCCGGTTGTGCCGATCCGTCAGTGTAAATGAGGGTATCATAACTGTCTATTGGCAATATATGTAAGGGAGCGGGGTACTCCTGTTCATACTAGAGAAATTCTTGTGTCTGAAGTCTTGGGTCAAACACATAATCAACATCAGTGGCGGTCAGAGATGTTGCCCATTGGATCCAGCGTGGATGTAATGCCTTAGCGTTTGGAACGCTCGCTTTGTTGACAGCCTCTAAGGCCGGGACCGGGGAGACAACAATAATGCGCTTCCCTTGGGCAAGTGGCCTCTCCTTTATGACGGCCATCTGAACTGCTGTCAGAATTTTTTCAATAGGAGCAAAACGTTTCTCTGCATTGGAGTACAAATGTGATTTGTATGCTATCGGCACCGTGTCACCCTCATTAAAGTTGACATAGGTAAATCCAAGGGCACCAGCTATTATTCTGATGACCAAATTCGTTTTATTGTCACATGTGTACAAGTGTCTAGCCTCCAGCATGTCCCGTTGTATATCTCTAAGGATGTGTGTGTGTTCAATTGTCCATCGCCTGCTAGAAAAATTGGGCTGAATTAAGTCATATAATGGTTTTACGCGTTCTGCATAATATATGTTCTGCCAAAATGGCCCTCATTCTGACCTTGGCGGGCGGCGGAGGCCGCCCGCCAAAGTCCCGCCGTCAGGTTACCGTTCCGCGGTCGAAAGACCGCGGCGGTAATTCTGACTTTCCCGCTGGGCTGGCGGGCGGTCGCCTTCAGACCGCCAGCCAGCCCAGCGGGAAAGAGGCTTCCACGATGAAGCCGGCTCGGAATCGAGCCGGCGGAGTGGAAGCTGTGCGACGGGTGCAGTTGCACCCGTCGCGTATTTCACTGTCTGCACAGCAGACAGTGAAATACATGTAGGGGCCCTCTTACGGGGGCCCCTGCAATGCCCATGCCAGTGGCATGGGCACTGCAGGGGCCCCCAGGGGCCCCGCGACCCCCCCTACCGCCATCCGGATCTCGGCGGTCCGACCGCCGGGATCTGGATGGCGGTAGGGGGGGTCGGAATCCCCGCGGCGGTGCAGCAAGCTGCGCCGCCGCGGAGGATTCAATGGGGCCGAGGTACACTGGCGGGACCCCGCCAGTGGTGCCGGTCCGACCGCGGCTTTACCGCCGCGGTCGGAATCCCCATTGGAGCACCGCCGGCCTGACGGCGGTGCTCCCGCGGTCCTCCGCCCTGGCGGTCAAAGACCGCCAGGGTCAGAATGACCACCATAGTGGCTTGACGCGTTCAGCGTAATCTGGAATGTATGTTCTGCCAAAATTAAAGAAACCCAGTAATGACTGTAATTTCTTAAGTGTGTTTGGAGGCTGTAGCTGAGTACACTTCTCTAAGAAGTGCGGGGCCAGGCTCCTCCCCTCGTGTGATAGTTCATATCCTAGGAACAATACACTAAGAAAGGCTATCTTGCTTTTCTTAAAATTAAATTCATATCCGAAGGCGGCAAATCCCAAAATTATCCGATCGACCCTTGCAAGATGAATGTCAAGGGTGTCATCAGTAAAATAGATATCATCCACATATGATAATGCCTCGGAATCAATCTCCTGTAAGATTGATGTGACACGGGCCGAAAACAGTCCTGGGCTGTTTTTATAGCATTGTGGTAAACGACAAAAGCGTTTCTGAGAGCCAAAGGAAAATGCACTTAGGTCTCTACTTTCATGTGCTAAATTCTGGCAGAAAAATCCATTAGATATATCCAATGTAGTTTTGTATTTTTTACGCACTATATTATTAATCAGCGCTGTGCTGTGGGAATTTTGTATAGCATAAGTGCGTGCATGACTATTTAAGTGTCTATAATCAACCACTATTCTATACGAATGATCAGGTTTCGTAACGGGAAATAGCGGATTATTCATTGCCGATGTACAGGGCTCAATTACTCCCTGATATTCAAGTTGTGACAGTATCTCCGTCACTGGAGCTTTTGCTTCATGTTTAACAGGGTACTGTGGCTGCGGGTGTGGTGTAGACCTAACGGGAATAACATGACAAGGAGAGTCCTTGTCCCAACCTACATGATTACGGTATAATGCAGGTGCCTGCGCCAAAGCCCAATCAGCAGCATAGGCTTTTTTGTCTACCTCCGGAACAAGATCGGAGAAAGAAGGCAAAATGACATCCTCCCCATGTGGGAGCTTGCGGACATGGTCAGGTGGCCAGTCTCTCTCGGCCAACAGGATATCACTAGTAAGTTCATCCCAGAATATCACACTAATAATGCGTTCCACGTCTCCCTCTATCTGAATTGTTAAATCATAAACCCGATCGGGTGGGAGAACGCGGCCATCCGCCGTTTCAACTGCGATATAATTGCTAGTTGCTGTCGCATCCAGATGATCTTTCAGACTCTGGCGACATATCGTGACCTCTGCCACGCTGTCCAACAGAGTCACTGCCCACCTCTTGTTCCTCAACAGTGTTCTCAATACTACTGGCATTTTTAACTGTCAGTGCTGCCACTTTCTTCTTTTTAAACTGTGGCTTTTGCTGAGGAGTCTTTTCTTCTTTTTTAATGGTAGACTGCAGCGAGTCTTTCTTTTCTTTCACGTATTCCGGACGTCGATCTTGACGGCCCCCTCTCTCGCTACGTTTATCCGGTGCGTCCTGAAAGGAACGAGAAGGACGTGAATCAGTATATCTGTCTGGAGTTCTAATGTTATCCCTATTCCTGAAATTATATCTCCTGTCGGAGTACTCCGGATGCGGAGAATCAGCTCTTTTATTTCTCTTATCCTTGAAATCCTTTTGTTTGTGCCAGCGCTTTTTAGACCCCTCTAGTGCTTGCCTTGTACCTTCCTTATGGGTGGTACTTGGTATGTCCAATTTTTTAGGTTTGGCTCCCAGCCCATCCCGTCCTATACTAGTATAGGTATCAGAGATTATTTTCGGTAGCTGTCTCTCTTGTTCCTGGTGTGGAGTTTCCCGGAGACGCTGGCGTATCGCCAGTGCTACTGCTTCCCCTTTAATATTACTTCATATTATCGAGGAGACGGCGTCAAAGTTACGCATCAATTTCATCCCCAGATCTAGGGCCGGTGCAGCCCCATGCTCATTTTGTATTTGTTTCAACACTTCCGGTAAATTGGCCAGTGTAGGGGTACCATGCGTGCTAGTATAAACGGCAGTGAAGACTGTACCCCAAGTGGCACATTCATCCACCGAGGGAACCATCCCGAATGGCAAGCACTTAGTAAGCAATCTATGTTTCTCCTGTGGCCCCGTATGGGGGAACACAGCTTCCAGCTGATTTGTTTTCTGAGCAATCCAGAACGGTATTTTTTCTCGATCCGAGGGCACTTTACCCATAATGGTATGCACCGTTTGTGGATTAATCCCAGTAGCCAATTGATATCCACCAGCTACTGGCGGTGCTGGACGCGCTGGTGTAGTGTTTAATGTTCGCATTACGAACTGGACCAATCGTCTATATAATGCCACTAATTCATTATATAATATCCTTAAATCTACCAGCGGCATAGTCTGTATGCCTGGTGAGGTGTATATGTGGCAAACATGGGCCACGTAGGCCCTTCATTACTTAAAGGACCTAGCCTCACTCGTCGCAGTATATGTGGTAGGGCGCCTTCAAACCAGTTTTGATGCTCCTGATATGTGAGCGATATTTCATGATACTGGTATGCTTCGTACCTTACGGGTACGTCCGCAATGTCATAAGTGTGAAATGTGTGCGTTCGTTGGTCAGCCTCAGGAAAGGCAACCCAACAGTAAAATGTTTCCGTTTAGTATGCTTCAGTTGCTTCTATAATCAAAGTAACTTCCCCGCCCTCTTCTGTAAGGCCATGTGCTAATAAATGTTGTGTAAGTGCATGTCTAGCATTTGCAGGAATGTCTATGGTATTAGCCATAGTTGTTTAGAGAAACGGAACACCAAAAATAGGGGAAGTTGGGTGGGTGTGTGGCTGCGTTTGTGCACCTTGGGAGGTGGCCCCACAGAGACACTGGGAGAGGACACAGGGGATGTGTGAATGGTAGTGGGGGTGGTGACTGCACGTGAGCAGGGTGAGGTGGTGGGTGTGCTGGTGATGGACGTATTGGCTGAAGGTGTAGTGCATGCAGGTGTGAGTGGAGACGAGACTGGGAGGGATGAGGGAGACGAGGAGGAGGGGGACACAGTGGAGGCAGTAGATGTTGGTATGTCTGCATGTGTGTGATGCTTGCGTGAGTGCCTGTGAGATGTGTGGTGCTTATGTTTGCCAGAGCTTCCTTTGTGTGTTGAGGTGTGTGCATGCTGGTCTGTTGGTGTGCTTGGGATACGCTGAGGTACATGGGTGTGGGTCTGGGTGGAGGAAGTTGGAGGGGGAGGCTAGAGACAGGGACAATGGCTGCCATCATTGCTGAGGCCAGAGTCTGAAAAGCTCGCTGAAGGGCTGCCTGACCAGAATGAATGCCCTCTAGGAATGCATTGGTTTGTTGCAACTGTCTCTCTACACCCTGGATGGCATTCAAAATGGTAGACTGCCCAACAGTGAGGGACCTCAGGAGGTCAATGGCCTCCTCACTGAGGGCAGCAGGGGTGACTGGGGCAGGGCCTGAGTTGCCTGGGGCACAGGTGATGCCCACCATCCTGGGTGAGTGGGCATGGGACAAAGGCTGAGGGGCTGCTGGGAGGGCGATGCTCGAGGGGGTGGTGGCAGCTGTACCAGTAGATGCGGAGGGCAGAGATGGGTCCGCTGCGAAAAGGAGCTCCCATCAGAGGACGAGTCCGTATCACTGGTGTCAGCTCCTGTCCCCGACGTGGAGCTCCCCTCGCCCTCCGTCCCACTGGTGAATTTGGAGTCCATAGTCTCGCCCTCCAGGGCCATCTGGGATGCAGCTCCCTCCTGCTCCGGTGCCACTGCTCCTCCGCCTGATTATGCTAATGCACACAAGTACAGGGAGACCACAAAAAGGGGGGGAAGACAGAAGAAAGACACGTTGAATGCATGCATTACCACTACCGTTGGTGGACACCACAGACACGGAAGCCCCCTGCACTACGCCGTGCACTTGGGGTCCACTATTCAATCCCTGGGACATGGCTTACAAGGCTATGGCCGATATCTGCACACATGGATGTCACAGGAGCCTGACTAGGTGTAGTTGGCACTGTACCCAGGAGGGGTGGAGTGCCACAGGGTCTGCCTGAAAAAGGGGACTTAACTAGCACACTCGCCCTGGCCTAGGGGAACCCACAGCCCACCTCCCCCATCCAGACACCTCCACTGCGCGCTGAATCAGCAGAATGAGAGTGTACTCACCCCCTTGTTGCTGCTGTGATGCCCTCAAGCGCCCATCCAACTCCGGATACGCCTCCGCCAGGATCCTGAACATCAGGGGGGTCTTGGTGCGACAGGCACCCCTCCCACGTTGGCAGGCCATCCCCAGCTGGACCTCCGCTGTCTTCTTGCTCAAGCGGCGAATGTCCGCCCATCTTTTACGGCAGTGGGTGCTCCGTCTGTGGTAGACCTCCAGGGTCTGGACATCTTTGGTGATGGCACACCAAATATCCTTCTTCTGGTGGGTGCTGACCTACAGGAATTGTACAGGGGAAAAAGAGTAGTTATTACCAACTGCACCGTCACAGTCATTGTCCCGCATCCCTACCCTTGCCTACCGCAACAGGGTACAACGCCAGCGCAGTTACCTCATATCCCATTGTCCCACTTTACAGGTCAGGCAGCCACTATTTCAGGGGCCCACATGGCTTTATTTTTAACTGCGTCACACATACCTAGGCCTTGGCTCAACACTCATACAGGCAAATTTCGGGTTATGAATAGTTTTCTGAGTAAGCTGTGTTTACGTACCTCTGAGTTGGTTGACTCTGTGCTCGCTGTTGTCCTCCATAGGCACCGTCCGCTGGGACATGTGAGGAGATGGCGGCTTCCTCCGGTGTACAGACCGCTGGTGGACCTATCGACAATGGAGGAAAGACATGTAATCATCACCTACAGGCTTGATCGTGCCACAATCCTGGAACTGTGTGCCCAGTTGGTGCCAGACCTGATGTCAGCTATCCCCCATCCCACAGGAATCCCCCCTCAAGTGCAGGTGCTGTCAGTACTCCATTTCCTTGCAAGTGGGTCATTTCAAACAACAGTGGCCATAGCATCAGGGATGTCCCAGACTATGTTTTCCAACGTGTTGTCCACAGTGTTGTCTGCCCTGCTGAAATACATGCAGAGCTACATCGTTTTCCCTCAGGTGGAGGATTTGCCAACAGTGAAAGGTGACTTCTATGCCCTGGGGCATATCCCCAACATCATAGGTGCCATTGATGGGACACATGTGGCCTTGGTCCCCCCTGCAGGAGTGAACAGGTGTACAGAAATCGGAAGAGTTACCATTCGATGAATGTGCAGATGGTGTGTTTGGCCGACCAGTACATCTCCTATGTGAATGCCAAGTTTCCTGCGGAATAGCAGCATCCCTTATGTGATGGGGCAACTCCAGAGGCACTGTGTGTGGCTACTAGGTGAGCACCTGGAACCAAATCAGTGGGAATAGTTGTCTGGGTCTGGGGATATCCCTAAGAGTTAGTGTGTGTCTAACAGTTGTCCCTCGCCATTTGCAGGTGACTCTGGTTACCCCAACATGTCATGACTACTGACCCCATTGAGGAATCCCAGGACAAGGGCAGAGGAACGCTACAATGAGGCACATGGGCGAACTAGGAGGATTATAGAGCGCACCTTCGGCCTCCTGAAGGCCAGGTTCCAGTGCCTATATATTACAGGTGGTTCCCTATTCTACTCACCAAAGAAGGTGTGCCAGATCATCATGGCCTGCTGTTTGCTTCACAATTTGACTTTGCGACAACAGGTGCCTTTTCTGCAGGAGAATAGTCCAGATGGAGGTGTTGTGGCAGCTGTGGAGCCTGTGGACAGTGAAGACGAGGAAGCAGAAGAAGAGGACATTGAAAACAGGAACTCTGTGATCCTGCAATACTTCTAGTGAGACACAGGTAAGAAGACAAACCTGCCTACTACATGTACTTTAACACTACTACCTCTCTAATGTCTGTCCTTTTCACTCAGTGTATGGTCACTGAGTTTTCACTTTCTCTTACGATTTCACATATGTGGGTCCCACTGTGTGTCATCTGCTTTGTTTCCTCATGGACTAGAGCTGTGTGACATAGGTATGTTGATATTACAATTGAAAGAGCATTTTGTCACTGTAATTGCTAATACACTAATTCAAAATCACAGACAGACTCCAGATTGTTTTGTGCTTTAAGGGTGTTTATTTAAGTGCTCAATATTGGAGGGGGCATTTAAATGGTGAGGGTTGATGGTGGAGGAATGTCCATGGCAGAGTCCAAGCTATTAGTCTCACAGGTGCATTGTCCAAAGGGGCATAGGAAGTGGAGCTGGGGCAGTTTGAGGATGGACAGGGTGACAAGGTGGGACAAAAGGATGACAATCAGGGTGTTCTCATTTCTTGGCGGGGGTCTTGGCATTGTTCTCTGTCTTTGTCCTGGATCTCAGGGACCGTTTGCGGGGTGGTTCTCCATCTGCAGGGGGTGGGGTGCTCATGTGGTGGTCCTGTGGCGGTGCCTCCTGTCCACTAGCGCCAGCGGAGGTGGTGGGCAGTTCATCGTCCGGGCTAGTGTCAGGGGTCCTTTGTTGTGCCACAGTGTCCCTCCTGGTGTTGAGGACTTCCTTCAGCACCCCTACGATGGTGCCCAGGGTGGAATTGATGGATCTGAGTTCCTCCCTGAAGCCCAAATACTGTTCCTCCTGCAGCCGCTAGGTCTCCTGAAACTTGGCCAGAACCGTTACCATCGTCTCCTGGGAATGATGGTAGGCTCCCATGATGTTGGAGAGGGCCTTGTGGAGAGTGGGTTCCCTGGGCCTGTCCTCCCCCTGTCGCACAGCAGACTTCCCAGTTCCCCGGTTTCCCTGGGCCTCTGTCCCCTGAACCGTGTGCCCACTGCCACTGCTCCCAGGTCCCTGTTGTTGTTGGGGTGGTGGGTTAGCCTGGGTTCCCTGTAGTGGTGGACACACTGCTGATTGACGTGTCCTGGGGACAGAGGTATGGGCCCACTGGGTGGGTGCTGTGCTGGTGTTTCCAGAGGGGGGAAGCTCTGTGGTGGCCTGGGACTGTGTGAGGGGAACCGACTGTCCCGAGGTCCCAGATGGGCCGGACTGGTCGTCTAGATCCAGTTGGACAGAGCTGCTGTCATCACTGTGGGACTCTTCTGTTGGTGGTGTGGACATGTCTGGACCCTCCTGTCCGGTGACGTTGGGTAGGGGCCCTGCAGGGGTGTAAAAGCATGATTATTGCATCTGTGTGTGCCATGGTGTACAATGGGTGGGTGACTGTGTACCCCAGTGCTTGCATTCCTGTGGGGGGCCTTGTGTGATGATGGTTTAGGGGGTTCTATGGGTATCTGCAGTGGCCATGCTTTGGTGATGGGTGTCCATGCTTTGTTGTTGCATGCAGGGCTTGGTGTTGGGATGTGTGGTTTGTGATATTGGAACATTTGTGAGGGGTTGGAGTGATGGGGGTGAGGGCGAGGGTGGGGGTATGTGATGGCATGCAGGTAGGGAGGGGGATATGGTATTAAAGATTTGACTTACCAGAGTCCATTCCTCCAGCTACTCCTGCGAGGCCCTCAGGATGTAGAATAGCCAAGACTTGCTCCTCCCATGTTGTTAGTTGTGGGGGAGGAGGTGGGGGTCCATTAGATATATCCAATGTAGTTTTGTATTTTTTACGCACTATATTATTAATCAGCGCTGTGCTGTGGGAATTTTGTATAGCATAAGTGCGTGCATGACTATTTAAGTGTCTATAATCAACCACTATTCTATACGAATGATCAGGTTTCGTAACGGGAAATAGCGGATTATTCATTGCCGATGTACAGGGCTCAATTACTCCCTGATATTCAAGTTGTGACAGTATCTCCGTCACTGGAGCTTTTGCTTCATGTTTAACAGGGTACTGTGGCTGCGGGTGTGGTGTAGACCTAACGGGAATAACATGACAAGGAGAGTCCTTGTCCCAACCTACATGATTACGGTATAATGCAGGTGCCTGCGCCAAAGCCCAGTCAGGAGCATAGGCTTTTTTGTCTACCTCCGGAACAAGATCGGAGAAAGAAGGCAAAATGACATCCTCCCCATGTGGGAGCTTGCGGACATGGTCAGGTGGCCAGTCTCTCTCGGCCAACAGGATATCACTAGTAAGTTCATCCCAGAATATCACACTAATAATGCGTTCCACGTCTCCCTCTATCTGAATTGTTAAATCATAAACCCGATCGGGTGGGAGAACGCGGCCATCCGCCGTTTCAACTGCGATATAATCGCTAGTTGCTGTCGCATCCAGATGATCTTTCAGACTCTGGCGACATATCGTGACCTCTGCCACGCTGTCCAACAGAGTCA
Source organism: Pleurodeles waltl (assembly GCF_031143425.1). Taxonomy (NCBI): domain Eukaryota; kingdom Metazoa; phylum Chordata; class Amphibia; order Caudata; family Salamandridae; genus Pleurodeles; species Pleurodeles waltl. The sequence goes on along the minus strand of NC_090445.1, from coordinate 1,258,176,633 downwards.
CTGCCCACCTCTTGTTCCTCAACAGTGTCCTCAATACTACTGGCATTTTTAACTGTCAGTGCTGCCACTTTCTTCTTTTTAAACTGTGGCTTTTGCTGAGGAGTCTTTTCTTCTTTTTTAATGGTAGACTGCAGCGAGTCTTTCTTTTCTTTCACGTATTCCGGACGTCGATCTTGACGGCCCCCTCTCTCGCTACGTTTATCCGGTGCGTCCTGAAAGGAACGAGAAGGACGTGAATCAGTATATCTGTCTGGAGTTCTAATGTTATCCCTATTCCTGAAATTATATCTCCTGTCGGAGTACTCCGGATGCGGAGAATCAGCTCTTTTATTTCTCTTATCCTTGAAATCCTTTTGTTTGTGCCAGCGCTTTTTAGACCCCTCTAGTGCTTGCCTTGTACCTTCCTTATGGGTGGTACTTGGTATGTCCAATTTTTTAGGTTTGGCTCCCAGCCCATCCCGCCCTATACGAGTATAGGTATCAGAGATTATTTTCGGTAGCTGTCTCTCTTGTTCCTGGTGTGGAGTTTCCCGGAGACGCTGGCGTATCGCCAGTGCTACTGCTTCCCCTTTAATATTACTTCATATTATCGAGGAGACGGCGTCAAAGTTACGCATCAATTTCATCCCCAGATCTAGGGCCGGTGCAGCCCCATGCTCATTTTGTATTTGTTTCAACACTTCCGGTAAATTGGCCAGTGTAGGGGTACCATGCGTGCTAGTATAAACGGCAGCGAAGACTGTACCCCAAGTGGCACATTCATCCACCGAGGGAACCATCCCGAATGGCAAGCACTTAGTAAGCAATCTATGTTTCTCCTGTGGCCCCGTATGGGGGAACACAGCTTCCAGCTGATTTGTTTTCTGAGCAATCCAGAACGGTATTTTTTCTCGATCCGAGGGCACTTTACCCATAATGGTATGCACCGTTTGTGGATTAATCCCAGTAGCCAATTGATATCCACCAGCTACTGGAGGTGCTGGACGCGCTGGTGTAGTGTTTAATGTTCGCATTACGAACTGGACCAATCGTCTATATAATGCCACTAATTCATTATATAATATCCTTAAATCTACCAGCGGCATAGTCTGTATGCCTGGGTGAGGTGTATATGTGGCAAACATGGGCCACGTAGGCCCTTCATTACTTAAAGGACCTAGCCTCACTCGTCGCAGTATATGTGGTAGGGCGCCTCCAAACCAGTTTTGATGCTCCTGATATGTGAGCGATATTTCATGATACTGGTATGCTTCGTACCTTACGGGTACGTCCGCAATGTCATAAGTGTGAAATGTGTGCGTTCGTTGGTCAGCCTCAGGAAAGGCAACCCAACAGTAAAATGTTTCCGTTTAGTATGCTTCAGTTGCTTCTATAATCAAAGTAACTTCCCCGCCCTCTTCTGTAAGGCCATGTGCTAATAAATGTTGTGTAAGTGCATGTCTAGCATTTGCAGGAATGTCTATGGTATTAGCCATAGTTGTTTAGAGAAACGGAACACCAAAAATAGGGGAAGTTGGGTGGGTGTGTGGCTGCGTTTGTGCACCTTGGGAGGTGGCCCCACAGAGACACTGGGAGAGGACACAGGGGATGTGTGAATGGTAGTGGGGGTGGTGACTGCACGTGAGCAGGGTGAGGTGGTGGGTGTGCTGGTGATGGACGTATTGGCTGAAGGTGTAGTGCATGCAGGTGTGAGTGGAGACGAGACTGGGAGGGATGAGGGAGACGAGGAGGAGGGGGACACAGTGGAGGCAGTAGATGTTGGTATGTCTGCATGTGTGTGATGCTTGCGTGAGTGCCTGTGAGATGTGTGGTGCTTATGTTTGCCAGAGCTTCCTTTGTGTGTTGAGGTGTGTGCATGCTGGTCTGTTGGTGTGCTTGGGATACGCTGAGGTACATGGGTGTGGGTCTGGGTGGAGGAAGTTGGAGGGGGAGGCTAGAGACAGGGACAATGGCTGCCATCATTGCTGAGGCCAGAGTCTGAAAAGCTCGCTGAAGGGCTGCCTGACCAGAATGAATGCCCTCTTGGAATGCATTGGTTTGTTGCAACTGTCTCTCTACACCCTGGATGGCATTCAAAATGGTAGACTGCCCAACAGTGAGGGACCTCAGGAGGTCAATGGCCTCCTCACTGAGGGCAGCAGGGGTGACTGGGGCAGGGCCTGAGTTGCCTGGGGCACAGGTGATGCCCACCATCCTGGGTGAGTGGGCATGGGACAAAGGCTGAGGGGCTGCTGGGAGGGCGATGCTCGAGGGGGTGGTGGCAGCTGTACCAGTAGATGCGGAGGGCAGAGATGGGTCCGCTGCGAAAAGGAGCTCCTATCAGAGGACGAGTCCGTATCACTGGTGTCAGCTCCTGTCCCCGACGTGGAGCTCCCCTCGCCCTCCGTCCCACTGGTGAATTTGGAGTCCATAGTCTCGCCCTCCAGGGCCATCTGGGATGCAGCTCCCTCCTGCTCCGGTGCCACTGCTCCTCCGCCTGATTATGCTAATGCACACAAGTACAGGGAGACCACAAAAAGGGGGGGAAGACAGAAGAAAGACACGTTGAATGCATGCATTACCACTACCGTTGGTGGACACCACAGACACGGAAGCCCCCTGCACTACGCCGTGCACTTGGGGTCCACTATTCAATCCCTGGGACATGGCTTACAAGGCTATGGCCGATATCTGCACACATGGATGTCACAGGAGCCTGACTAGGTGTAGTTGGCACTGTACCCAGGAGGGGTGGAGTGCCACAGGGTCTGCCTGAAAAAGGGGACTTAACTAGCACACTCGCCCTGGCCTAGGGGAACCCACAGCCCACCTCCCCCATCCAGACACCTCCACTGCGCGCTGAATCAGCAGAATGAGAGTGTACTCACCCCCTTGTTGCTGCTGTGATGCCCTCAAGCGCCCATCCAACTCCGGATACGCCTCCACCAGGATCCTGAACATCAGGGGGGTCTTGGTGCGACAGGCACCCCTCCCACGTTGGCAGGCCATCCCCAGCTGGACCTCCGCTGTCTTCTTGCTCAAGCGGCGAATGTCCGCCCATCTTTTACGGCAGTGGGTGCTCCGTCTGTGGTAGACCTCCAGGGTCTGGACATCTTTGGTGATGGCACACCAAATATCCTTCTTCTGGTGGGTGCTGACCTACAGGAATTGTACAGGGGAAAAAGAGTAGTTATTACCAACTGCACCGTCACATTCATTGTCCCGCATCCCTACCCTTGCCTACCGCAACAGGGTACAACGCCAGCGCAGTTACCTCATATCCCATTGTCCCACTTTACAGGTCAGGCAGCCACTATTTCAGGGGCCCACATGGCTTTATTTTTAACTGCGTCACACATACCTAGGCCTTGGCTCAACACTCATACAGGCAAATTTCGGGTTATGAATAGTTTTCTGAGTAAGCTGTGTTTACGTACCTCTGAGTTGGTTGACTCTGTGCTCGCTGTTGTCCTCCATAGGCACCGTCCGCTGGGACATGTGAGGAGATGGCGGCTTCCTCCGGTGTACAGACCGCTGGTGGACCTATCGACAATGGAGGAAAGACATGTAATCATCACCTACAGGCTTGATCGTGCCACAATCCTGGAACTGTGTGCCCAGTTGGTGCCAGATCTGATGTCAGCTATCCCCCATCCCACAGGAATCCCCCCTCAAGTGCAGGTGCTGTCAGTACTCCATTTCCTTGCAAGTGGGTCATTTCAAACAACAGTGGCCATAGCATCAGGGATGTCCCAGACTATGTTTTCCAACGTGTTGTCCACAGTGTTGTCTGCCCTGCTGAAATACATGCAGAGCTACATCGTTTTCCCTCAGGTGGAGGATTTGCCAACAGTGAAAGGTGACTTCTATGCCCTGGGGCATATCCCCAACATCATAGGTGCCATTGATGGGACACATGTGGCCTTGGTCCCCCCTGCAGGAGTGAACAGGTGTACAGAAATCGGAAGAGTTACCATTCGATGAATGTGCAGATGGTGTGTTTGGCCGACCAGTACATCTCCTATGTGAATGCCAAGTTTCCTGCGGAATAGCAGCATCCCTTATGTGATGGGGCAACTCCAGAGGCACTGTGTGTGGCTACTAGGTGAGCACCTGGAACCAAATCAGTGGGAATAGTTGTCTGGGTCTGGGGATATCCCTAAGAGTTAGTGTGTGTCTAACAGTTGTCCCTCGCCATTTGCAGGTGACTCTGGTTACCCCAACATGTCATGACTACTGACCCCATTGAGGAATCCCAGGACAAGGGCAGAGGAACGCTACAATGAGGCACATGGGCGAACTAGGAGGATTATAGAGTGCACCTTCGGCCTCCTGAAGGCCAGGTTCCAGTGCCTATATATTACAGGTGGTTCCCTATTCTACTCACCAAAGAAGGTGTGCCAGATCATCATGGCCTGCTGTTTGCTTCACAATTTGACTTTGCGACAACAGGTGCCTTTTCTGCAGGAGAATAGTCCAGATGGAGGTGTTGTGACAGATGTGGAGCCTGTGGACAGTGAAGACGAGGAAGCAGAAGAAGAGGACATTGAAAACAGGAACTCTGTGATCCTGCAATACTTCCAGTGAGACACAGGTAAGAAGACAAACCTGCCTACTACATGTACTTTAACACTACTACCTCTCTAATGTCTGTCCTTTTCACTCAGTGTATGGTCACTGAGTTTTCACTTTCTCTTACGATTTCACATATGTGGGTCCCACTGTGTGTCATCTGCTTTGTTTCCTCATGGACTAGAGCTGTGTGACATAGGTATGTTGATATTACAATTGAAAGAGCATTTTGTCACTGTAATTGCTAATACACTAATTCAAAATCACAGACAGACTCCAGATTGTTTTGTGCTTTAAGGGTGTTTATTTAAGTGCTCAATATTGGAGGGGGCATTTAAATGGTGAGGGTTGATGGTGGAGGAATGTCCATGGCAGAGTCCAAGCTATTAGTCTCACAGGTGCATTGTCCAAAGGGGTCATAGGAAGTGGAGCTGGGGCAGTTTGAGGATGGACAGGGTGACAAGGTGGGACAAAAGGATGACAATCAGGGTGTTCTCATTTCTTGGCGGGGGTCTTGGCATTGTTCTCTGTCTTTGTCCTGGATCTCAGGGACCGTTTGCGGGGTGGTTCTCCATCTGCAGGGGGTGGGGTGCTCATGTGGTGGTCCTGTGGCGGTGCCTCCTGTCCACTAGCGCCAGCGGAGGTGGTGGGCAGTTCATCGTCCGGGCTAGTGTCAGGGGTCCTTTGTTGTGCCACCGTGTCCCTCCTGGTGTTGAGGACTTCCTTCAGCACCCCTACGATGGTGCCCAGGGTGGAATTGATGGATCTGAGTTCCTCCCTGAAGCCCAAATACTGTTCCTCCTGCAGCCGCTAGGTCTCCTGAAACTTGGCCAGAACCGTTACCATCGTCTCCTGGGAACGATGGTAGGCTCCCATGATGTTGGAGAGGGCCTTGTGGAGAGTGGGTTCCCTGGGCCTGTCCTCCCCCTGTCGCACAGCAGACTTCCAAGTTCCCCGGTTTCCCTGGGCCTCTGTCCCCTGAACCGTGTGCCCACTGCCACTGCTCCCAGGTCCCTGTTGTTGTTGGGGTGGTGGGTTAGCCTGGGTTCCCTGTAGTGGTGGACACACTGCTGATTGACGTGTCCTGGGGACAGAGGTATGGGCCCACTGGGTGGGTGCTGTGCTGGTGTTTCCAGAGGGGGGAAGCTCTGTGGTGGCCTGGGACTGTTTGAGGGGAACCGACTGTCCCGAGGTCCCAGATGGGCCGGACTGGTCGTCTAGATCCAGTTGGACAGAGCTGCTGTCATCACTGTGGGACTCTTCTGTTGGTGGTGTGGACATGTCTGGACCCTCCTGTCCGGTGACGTTGGGTAGGGGCCCTGCAGGGGTGTAAAAGCATGATTATTGCATCTGTGTGTGCCATGGTGTACAATGGGTGGGTGACCGTGTACCCCAGTGCTTGCATTCCTGTGGGGGGCCTTGTGTGATGATGGTTTAGGGGGTTCTATGGGTATCTGCAGTGGCCATGCTTTGGTGATTGGTGTCCATGCTTTGTTGTTGCATGCAGGGTTTGGTGTTGGGATGTGTGGTTTGTGATATTGGAACATTTGTGAGGGGTTGGAGTGATGGGGGTGAGGGCGAGGGTGGGGGTATGTGATGGCATGCAGGTAGGGAGGGGGATATGGTATTAAAGATTTGACTTACCAGAGTCCATTCCTCCAGCTACTCCTGCGAGGCCCTCAGGATGTAGAATAGCCAAGACTTGCTCCTCCCATGTTGTTAGTTGTGGGGGAGGAGGTGGGGGTCCGCCGCCCGTCCTCTGAACCACAAGGTGGTGTCTTGAGACCACGGAACGCACGTTCCCCCGTAGGTCGTTCCACCTCTTCCTGATGTCATCCCTATTTCTTGGGTGCTGTCCCACTGCATTGACCCTGTCCACTATTCTTCGCCATAGCTCCATCTTCCTAGCTATGGAGGTGTGCTGCACCTGTGCTCCGAATAGGTGTGGCTCTACCCGGATGATTTCCTCCACCATGACCCTGAGTTCCTCCTCAGAGAACCTGGAGTGTTTTTGCCGTGCCATGGGGTGATGTGTGGGTTGGTGTGTGTTGTGATGTGTGGGGTGATATTTAGTGGTGTGTTGTGTGGGTGATGGTGTTGAGTGCCTGTGGATGCTTGTTTGTAGATTGTGGTTTCTCTCTCTGGCATTCTTCTGGAATTGTTGGCAATAGGGGTTTGTGGGTGATGTGGGTATGTGTTTTATATTGTATTGGGTGTGTGGGAGTGGTGTGTGCATGTGTATCAGGTGTGTGTATTTGGAATTGTCTAATGTGGTAGTGTTTTGTAAGTGTGTGTGTATTTTGAGCGCGGCGGTGTGTACCGCCAATGGAATACCGCGGTTGAAAGACGGCCGCATGGATTCGTGGGTCGTGATAGTGTGGAGGTATTCCTGTTGGTGTGACAGTGGAGGTTTTGGTATCGCCAGTTTATCACTGACCTTTGCTGTGGCGGGCTTGTGTGGGTGTCTAAATTTTTGGCAGATACCGGGCTTTGGGTCATAATGACCGTGGTGGAATTCCACTGACGTGGCGGTGTGTTGGCGGTCTTCTGCATGGTGGTAAGCGGCTTTTGCCGCCAATGTTGTAATGACCCCCATAGACTGGACTCTACCCTGGACCTTCCCCATCAGCAACCCAGCCCATTGCAATATCCCCACCACTTATTAGCACATAAATAAACACCCTTGGAACAAATCCAAGTATGGAGTCTGTCAAATGATTGAAATATGTATTAGTTTAACAAGCTGTAAACATTGCAATTCAAATGTACAGTTATATATACATAGGTATGACCTGTAGTGGGCAGCAGTAAACACACCAGGAGCCAGAGTGGGGCACAGAGATCTGAAAATAGAGATGCCAAAGGGTACTGTAAGTGGCCATAGACGTAGGGAAATCAGGCTGCCATGTTCAATGTCTAACACAAAACTGCAATGGAAAGTAAAGTTACAGTGTCTTACCTGTGTGTCACTGGAAGTACTGTTGAATGAGTGAACTTCTGTTGTCAACATCTTCTTCCTCTGCCTCCTCTTCCTCACTGTCCACAGTCTCCACCGCTGCCACAAGACCATCTCCAGGCTCATCCTCCTGCAGAAAAGGCACCTGGCGTCTCAAGGCCAGGTTGTGCAACATGCAACGATGATATGGCACACCTTCTTGGGTGAGTAGTACAGGGATCCACCTGTCAGATGGAGGCACTGGAATCGGGCCTTCAGGAGGCCAAAGGTTCTTTCAATTATCCTCCTTGTTCGCTCATGTGCCTCATTGTAACGTTCCTCTGCCCTAGTCCTGGCATTCCTCACTAGGGTCAGTAGCCATGAGAGGTTGGGGTAACCAGAGTCACCTGCAAATATCGAGGGACACCTGTTAGACACACACTCACCCTTAGGGACAGCCCCACACCCATATACCTACATCAACTGGGTGGGGACCATGGGCTCACCTATTAGCCACACCCGGTGCCTCTGGAGTTGAGACATCACATATGGGATGCTGCTATTCCTCAAGATAAAGGCATCATGCACAGAGCCAGGATACTTGGCATTCACATGGGAGATGTACTGGTCCGCCAAACACACCATCTGCACATTCAGAGAGTGAACGTTTTTTCTATTCCTGAACACTTTTTCATTTCTCCGGGGGGTGGCAAATGCAATATCTGTACCATCAATGGCACCAATGCCATAAAAGTCAGCCTTCACTGTGGCCAAATCCTCCACCTGGGGCAATACGATGTAGCTGTGCATGTGTTTCAGAAGAGCAAACAACACTCTAGTCAACACGTTGGAGAACATTGGCTGAGACATCCCTGATGCCATGGCTACTTTTGCTTGGAAGGAACCACTTACCAGGAAATGGAGCACTGACAGGACCTGACTAGAGGGGGGATACCTGTGGGCTGGCAGAGAGCTGAAATCAGGTCTGGCTCCAATTGGGCACACAGTTCTTGGATTGTGGCTCTATTAAGTCTGTAGGTCAGGATAATGTGTCGGTCCTCCCTTGTCGCAAGGTCCACCAGGGGTCTGTACATTGGGGGATGTTTCCATCTCCTATTAATCCTCAAGGTTTAACTCTAGGGTGGAAAACAGTGAGCAGAGGGTCATACTCACACATATGTGAAAATAAAAATGCATTTTTCCCTTTACAGAAACAGTATGTGAAAAGGAAAGTCAGTTGATGTGCCAATGTCTGCTGTGACGCAGTTAGGTGTCATGGCCTGTGCCCCCCTGAAAATGGCGGCTGCCTGATCTGTGAGGAGAGACAAGTGGAAATGAGGTAATTCTGCTGGCGTGTGCGCTGTTGCGGTCGACGACTGTCGCGCAACTTCGCATTGGTTATCATTGTGCACGATGGGTTCCAGGAGCCAATGGCAATGTACTCTGGTGGTGACGGTACACACCGCCATGGATGTGACCGCCATTTTCTATCTGTGCACTCACTTGCTACCTGACCTTCAACAGGAGAGGACCTACACTGCAAGTGCTGCTGTGACCTGTGTCTGGAAGAAACAATGGCTCGAGTGTCTGGGGAAAGGGCCCCGCCTTCACTTTGGAGGAGATGGAGAGACTGGTGGATGGGGTCCTACCCCAGTACACTTTACTCTGTGGTCCTCCAGACGAACATGTGAGTACATTGTAAGCATGATGCATGCGCCATGAATGCACTGATTGCTGTGTGTGTAAGCCTCGTTTAGGAGGGGGACTGAGGGGTCCTAGGCAGAGTGCTATATATCTGGTGGTCAATGTCTGTGCGTAAGGGGATGGGAGGGATATTGTGGGCCATGAGTGTAACAGTCCAGAGGGTATGACTAATCCCTTTTTTCTATGCATATTTTCCTGCAGGTCAGCGCCCATCATAAAAAGGGTATTTGGCGTGCCATCGCCAAGGAGTTGCGGACCCTGGGGCTCTTTGACAGGCGGAGCACCCACTGCCACAAACGGTGGGAGGACCTGCGCCGCTGAGCAAGGCAGCTGGGGCTGGCCTCCCAATGAGGAAAGGGTGCCCATCGTACCCTGACCCCCCCCCATTGCTCCGCATTCTGGCGGTGGCCTATCCGGAGTTGGATGGGCACTTGAAGGCATCAAAGCAGCCACAAGGGAGCGAATACAGATTCTGAATCATGACTTTGCGCATGTTAAGGTTGTACCTGGGTGGGGAATGTGGGCTGTGGGTGCCCGTAGGCGAGGGCGAAATGGCAGGGTAGGCCCCTTGTGTTAGGGTTTGTGCACAGCAAAGAGCATGTCCCCTCTCACTGCACTAGTGGGTTCTGTAATAGCTCCCTTTTAAACTTACTATTGAAAGCCTTTCTTGTTATCTCACCTTCCCCCCCCCCCCCTAGGCTTCTGTGTATGTTGTTTAATGTGCTGTTTTGTTTACACATTGGGCCTTGCTTTTACCAAGGCTTCTTTAAAACACTCCTCTCTAGGCCATGTGTTAATTTAACTCATTTGCATAATAACTGAAACTCTGCACACCTTTCAAGAACATGTGCAGCATGTGAGGACCACACCCAGCTCTTCAAACCACACCCAGCTCTGCACACCTTTCAAGAACTTGTGCAGCATGTTAGGACCACACCCAGCCCTGTCTATAAAAGGCAGCCCCCGAGCCTCACCCAGTGCTTGTGCTCGTCTACCTCCCGCTTACCTGAGGACAGATCCCTCGGCGCTGGCACTCCTGCTCTCTACAGACTTTCATTGGCTTCAATGGGCGCAACTGCTGGCTCTTCCTTCTTCCGGTTTCCGGTTCCTCCTTGCCTTAGCCTCTCTCCTACAAGCAACCTGCAAAAGAGAAAGAAGACAAGGTTAGACTGATCAGTATCTCTTGCCAGCAACAAGTAAGTGCAAAACTTTTATTACCTGAAAGAACTTTGACAACAATTTCTGGATTCGTGTATAGACAATTTGAAACAAGATACCTTCCACGAACATTGTGATTCAAACTCTTTGTTACAAACCGTGGAAACCATTAACAGCAAGCCAAACAGTAAATCAAGGACTTGCACAAATTACATGCTGTATTTTGACGTAAAAGTACAGTATTTGTTTTATAAAAGATTCTGGAAATATGGGAACAGTGAGTCTGCTATTGGGAATTTAGGCTTTAGTTATATTAAGATGAATGTTTGATATTGGTAATTCTGATAACGGTATTTGTTTAATGTTCTAGAAGCTTTAGAGTAATAGAAAGCACATCCCAGAGCAGTAACACATTCCAAACCTGGAAACTAGAGACCAGGATCCAAGAGGTACTTTTAGAAGAAAATTTCTGATAAATAAAGGGATAGTCAGGAACCCAGTTAGGAATAGGTTGTACTTATCTGTTCTTTGTTTATGTTTCATTAGGCACCAGTTTCTACAAAAGTCAGAGAGGGCCGCAGATTTGTGCAGCACTTCAACAGTGAAAACGCAAGAACGGTGTTGTCTCTTTATTTTATTTTATCCACTTCCCCCCTTCCCTTGAGCTTCTGTTCTTAGTGCACTGTTTTAAAAATTAGTGTGCTGGAACAAGCAGTTTCAGGGTGGGGTCGGATTGTCTTCAACCTCCATCAGAACTGAACAAGGACTCAGGTGAGCTGGGCTTTGACAGAAGCACAAGCCTTAAAAAAAAAAATTAAAAAAAAAAAAATCAGTTCTGGTGGACGATGAATATCGGGGAAGAAATAGAGGGCATTGACGTCACGGATATGGCGCAGGCCCTAAATGAGGACTTGGCTCATAATGAATCAGTGTCTGGCATCTTGCAACATATGCAAGAGGAAATAGAGAGATTAAAGATGGAGAATACCTCTTTAAAACAGGATTTAAGCAGGTATAAATTTAGGGTATCTCAGGGGAACACAGCTTTTACGCCTTTGTTTAAAACCTCCTCAGAGACAGGGGCGCCATCAAAACATACAACTTTGCCTCCCCCAGTTGAGTTCACTGTTAATGTTCCTAATGCTGTGCCCTTAGCAGCACCTGAACGTTTTCATGGAGATAGTAACAAATTCCATGTTTTTATCAATCAATGTCAATTACACTTCGTTTGTAAGCCACAACAGTTCCCTACTGATGCTACGAAAGTGGCATTCGTCTTGTCTTATTTGGGCGGCACAGCAGCCAATTGGTCAATTCCTTTCATGGAGAGAGATGATCCCATCCTCCATAATTGGAATCAATTTAAATGTACCATGACCAGCCTTTTTGCAAAACACACTTTCATGCATGCAAGTGATAATGAGCTTTTAAATCTTAAACAAGGTAACAAGGATTTATTGACCTATCTCACTAGTTTTAATCGTTTACTCACCGAGACACAGTGGCCAGAAGAAAAGCGTGTCTCCCTTTTCTATAAAGGTTTGAGAGACGAGTTAAAAGACGCGCTGGCTCATATCGTTGATTTGCCAGAAGACTATTCGGACTTTGTAGATTTAGTTGTGAAATTAGAACATAGACTAGGAGAAAGAAAGGGAGATAAATACAAACTGGAATCACAGTTAACTTTTATTAGACACGAGAAGAAAGACCCAGATAATAAACTCCCTGAACCTGAGCCTATGCAAATAGGGACACTCAGAGGTCCACTCACATCAGAGGAAAAAGAAAGAAGGAGAAAACTTCAATTATGTTTATATTGTGGAAGGGCAGGTCACTTTGCCAGAGAATGTCCAGTAAAGCCTAAAAATCCACGAAAGGGTGCTGTTTCCTCCACCTCCTCAACTGAATCGGGAAACGATTAAGCTCGACAAGGGGAGAGGTTACTTGTTCGAGAAAACATCTTAATCAAACCTCTAATGCTGCAGCCTTCATGGTACCGCACATACCTAGACATTTCATAATTCAGGTCGTTTTAATTGTTACTACCCAACTGAGGCATTCTCTCCCTGTCCTACTGGACTCAGGCGCGACAGGAAATTTTGTGGATAATAAGTTAGCTGAAAACTTAGGACTTCCTATGTGCCTAAAGCCTTGTCCAGAAGCAGTATGTGCAGTGGATGGGTCAGAATTGACCTCTGGATTAATCACAAAACAAACAAGTCCACTTGTTATGGTCTGTCAGAACGGGCACACAGAGGTGATTAGCTTTGATCTGATAGATACTCCTAATTTTGGTTTGATTCTCGGGGTACCCTGGTTAAGAACTCATAACCCAAAAATTGATTGGGTGAATAGAACTGTTACTTTGGATTCCTCTTTCTGTAGAACCAATTGCTATCAAGAAGCAGGTACAGAACAGAGCACAGTATTACACTGTGCTAGTGTTACACAAGATGAACCAAGTCTCCCTCCTGAATATTCTGACTTTAAAGACGTCTTTGATCCAGTAAAGGCTAGTGTGCTGCCCCCACATAGGTCTTATGACTGTTGTATAGATCTTATCCCAGGGGCCCCTTTACCTAATAACAGAGTATATGCTTTGACTGACGAAGAAACCAAATACTTAAGAACCTACCTAGATGACCTACTACAGTCTGGGTTCATCCGTCATTCCACATCTCCGGTGTCATCTCCACTCTTTTTTATCCCGAAGCCGGATAAATCCCTGCGCGCGTGTATCGATTATAGAGGACTAAATAAGGCTACAATAAAGAATAAATATCCTCTTCCTCTAATACCTGTGTTGTTGGATCAATTAAGACATTCTACTGTATACACTAAACTAGATCTGCGGGGAGCTTACCACCTGGTCCGAGTAAAAGAGGGGGATGAGTGGAAGACAGCTTTCAAGACAAAGTTTGGTTTATTTGAGTACACAGTAATGCCCCTGGGGTTATGTAATACCCCTGCGGCCTTTCAGTTCTTTATAAATGAGGTCCTACACGAATTCCTGGACGTTTGTGTCATAGTATACATAGACGACATCCTCATTTACTCTAAGAACTCAGAAGAACATACCCAACATGTTCGTGCAGTATTATCAAAGTTAAAAGAAAATCATCTTTTTGCTAAGTTAGAAAAGTGTACTTTTAATGTCAGCAAGGTGGACTTTTTAGGATACTGCCTGTCACCTCAAGGAATAACTATGGATGTAAAGAAAATCAGTGCTATTGCTGATTGGCCAGAACCATCCTCTGTAAAAGATATTCAGAAATTTCTGGGTTTCGCCAATTTTTATAGGAGGTTTATTGCACATTTTGCAGACATTGCGGCCCCAATAACTACCTTGTTGCGGAAAGGGCAACGATTTCTTTGGACTGATGAGGCGGCACACGCCTTTCAACTCCTAAAACAAAAGTTCACTTCAGCCCCAATTCTGAAACATCCTGATCCTGACTTGCCTTTTTTTGTTGAAGCGGATGCTTCACAAGTAGCTTTAGGAGGAGTTCTCTCTCAACGAGATGCAGTAGATGGCCAGTTACATCCTATAGCCTTCTATTCCAAAAAGTTATTACCAGCTGAACAAAAGTACACTGTGGCTGAAAGGGAACTACTAGCTATCAAAGTAGCCTTTTCAGAATGGAGGCACCATTTAATGGAAGCCAAGTACCCAGTTACAATCTTTTCTGACCATAGGAACCTACAGTTTTTTTGGATCACTTAAAGCACTAACACCACGTCAGATGCGCTGGTTAATTTTTTTTAGCACATTTGACTTTGTAATAACCTATAGACCAGGTGCACAACAAATTCAATCTGATGTGTTATCTAGATACGGACATACTTTAGACATGAAACAAGATAAAATAGGAGAACCCATTATTCCTCCCCAAACGTTTTTGGCACCAGTACAACAGAAGGATTTCATCACAGATCTATATAATGCACACATGCAAATAGCACCTCAGGATTGGTTAAAGGATTCCCATAACACAATACAACGAGGTTTATTGTATCACGACAACATGCTGTTAGTGCCCACCTCTGAATTACAAACACAGGTGATAATTTGGCATCACGCCTCACCGTTGGCAGGTCATCCTGGTTGGGTAAAAACCCTGGAAAATGTGCAAAAACACTTTTCGTGGGACACTATAAGAAAGGACATTAAGCAATTTGTCACTACCTGTCCAATTTGTGCAAGACATAAATCTTCTCATAAGGCCCCTGACGGCTTGTTCATACCAATGCCAACACCCAAACAACCTTGGCACACTGTGAGCGTAGACTTTATTGTAGGTTTACCACCTGTAAAATCTTTCACAACAGTGTTGGTTATAGTGGATTTTTTATCTAAAATGGCACATTTTGTACCATTACGGAAATTACCCACGGCGGCAGAATTTGCCGATATTTTTATAAGGGAAATTGTGCGTTTACATGGTTTGCCAAGCAAAGTGGTGTCAGACCGAGGGAGCCAGTTCAACTCTAAATTTTGGAAAAAAATATGTAAAAAACTGAAAATAGATGTGGCATTATCCACTGCTTTCCACCCAGAGACAGATGGACAGACTGAACGACTGAACCAAACCTTACTTCAAACGCTACGTTGTTTATTGGCTGATTATTCTAGTGAATGGTTGGAAGCTCTCCCTGTAGCGGAGTTTGTTTATAATAATACTGAGCATTCAGCTCTACTTTGCTCACCATTCTATTTCTTGCAGGGGTATCATCCAAGAGCTATACCCATTTTGTTAGAAGATTCTCTGTTACCTACAGTAACGGATAGACTAACGAGGTTAGGTGACATACAAGACAAAGCCAGGAAACATTTATTAAAGTACAAGGAAGGCATGAAAAGACAAGCAGACAAACACAGATCTGAGGCCCCAATGTATAAAATCGGTGACAAGGTATGGCTCTCCACAAAGAACCTAAACATAGAGGGATCCCGAAAGCTGCAACCACGTTGCATTGGACCCTTTAGTATAACTGCCATAGTAAACCCGGTAACAGTAAAATTAGATTTACCAAAAGAATATCCAGTACATACTACATTCCATGTGTCCTTGCTTAAGCCGTACAATCCAAAAACCCGACCTGAACCACCACCTCCACCCATACCAATTAAGGGAAATCTAGAATATGAAGTGAAAAGCATAAAAGACTCAAAAAGAATTAGTGGACGTCTGTTTTATTTAGTAGAATGGAAAGGATATGATGAATCTGAGAATTCATGGGAACCAGCATCATATGTACATGCCCCACAGCTGATTAGACGGTTTTATTTAAAAAATCCAGGAAAACCCCGTCCTGTAGGAGGGCCTTTGAGGGGGGCAACTGTTAGGGTTTGTGCACAGCAAAGAGCATGTCCCCTCTCACTGGACTAGTGGGTTCTGTAATAGCTCCCTTTTAAACTTACTATTGAAAGCCTTTCTTGTTATCTCACCTCCCCCCCCCCCCCCAGGCTTCTGTGTATGTTGTTTAATGTGCTGTTTTGTTTACACATTGGGCCTTGCTTTTACCAAGGCTTCTTTAAAACACTCCTCTCTAGGCCATGTGTTAATTTAACTCATTTGCATAATAACTGAAACTCTGCACAACCTTCCAAGAACATGTGCAGCATGTGAGGACCACACCCAGCTCTTCAAACCACACCCAGCTCTGCACACCTTTCAAGAACATGTGCAGCATGTGAGGACCACACCCAGCCCTGTCTATAAAAGGCAGCCCCCGAGCCTCACCCAGTGCTTGTGCTCGTCTACCTCCCGCTTACCTGAGGACAGATCCCTCGGCGCTGGCACTCCTGCTCTCTACAGACTTTCATTGGCTTCAATGGGCGCAACTGCTGGCTCTTCCTTCTTCCGGTTTCCGGTTCCTCCTTGCCTTAGCCTCTCTCCTACAAGCAACCTGCAAAAGAGAAAGAAGACAAGGTTAGACTGATCAGTATCTCTTGCCAGCAACAAGTAAGTGCAAAACTTTTATTACCTGAAAGAACTTTGACAACAATTTCTGGATTCGTGTATAGACAATTTGAAACAAGATACCTTCCACGAACATTGTGATTCAAACACTTTGTTACAAGAATACTTTGCGGAACTTTGTGAAGCAAACATTTTTTTTTTTATGGAACTTTTAAGAATCGAACCGTGGAAACCATTAACAGCAAGCCAAACAGTAAATCAAGGACTTGCACAAATTACATGCTGTATTTTGACGTAAAAGTACAGTATTTGTTTTATAAAAGATTCTGGAAATATGGGAAAAGTGAGTCTGCTATTGGGAATTTAGGCTTTAGTTATATTAAGATGAATGTTTGATATTGGTAATTCTGATAACGGTATTTGTTTAATGTTTTAGAAGCTTTAGAGTAATAGAAAGCACATCCCAGAGCAGTAACACATTCCAAACCTGGAAACTAGAGACCAGGATCCAAGAGGTACTTTTAGAAGAAAATTTCTGATAAATAAAGGGATAGTCAGGAACCCAGTTAGGAATAGGTTGTACTTATCTGTTCTTTGTTTATGTTTCATTAGGCACCAGTTTCTACAAAAGTCAGAGAGGGCCGCAGATTTGTGCAGCACTTCAACAGTGAAAACGCAAGAACGGTGTTGTCTCTTTATTTTATTTTATCCACTTCCCCCCTTCCCTTGAGCTTCTGTTCTTAGTGCACTGTTTTAAAAACTAGTGTGCTGGAACAAGCAGTTTCAGGGTGGGGTCGGATTGTCTTCAACCTCCATCAGAACTGAACAAGGACTCAGGTGAGCTGGGCTTTGACAGAAGCACAAGCCTTAAAAAAAAAAAAAAAAAAAAAATAAATTCAGTTCTGGTGGACGATGAATATCGGGGAAGAAATAGAGGGCATTGACGTCACGGATATGGCGCAGGCCCTAAATGAGGACTTGGCTCATAATGAATCAGTGTCTGGCATCTTGCAACATATGCAAGAGGAAATAGAGAGATTAAAGATGGAGAATACCTCTTTAAAACAGGATTTAAGCAGGTATAAATTTAGGGTATCTCAGGGGAACACAGCTTTTACGCCTTTGTTTAAAACCTCCTCAGAGACAGGGGCGCCATCAAAACATACAACTTTGCCTCCCCCAGTTGAGTTCACTGTTAATGTTCCTAATGCTGTGCCCTTAGCAGCACCTGAACGTTTTCATGGAGATAGTAACAAATTCCATGCTTTTATCAATCAATGTCAATTACACTTCGTTTGTAAGCCACAACAGTTCCCTACTGATGCTACGAAAGTGGCATTCGTCTTGTCTTATTTGGGCGGCACAGCAGAGCAGTAACACATTCCAAACCTGGAAACTAGAGACCAGGATCCAAGAGGTACTTTTAGAAGAAAATTTCTGATAAATAAAGGGATAGTCAGGAACCCAGTTAGGAATAGGTTGTACTTATCTGTTCTTTGTTTATGTTTCATTAGGCACCAGTTTCTACAAAAGTCAGAGAGGGCCGCAGATTTGTGCAGCACTTCAACAGTGAAAACGCAAGAACGGTGTTGTCTCTTTATTTTATTTTATCCACTTCCCCCCTTCCCTTGATCTTCTGTTCTTAGTGCACTGTTTTAAAAACTAGTGTGCTGGAACAAGCAGTTTCATGGTGGGGTCGGATTGTCTTCAACCTCCATCAGAACTGAACAAGGACTCAGGTGAGCTGGGCTTTGACACCTTGTTGGTCAGGCTCTGAAGCACTCCAACCCCAATAGTGTTAGTGGGCATCTACTACTGGGCAGAGTCCTGTTGGTTTCAGGTGTGCAGCTAATGCAGCTAATGCTAATGCGTTAGGCATTGTACCTCATGGGCTGGTGACTAGCTTCGTAACTGGTAGTGCATGGCCTAGTGCATAGGGCTGATCCCTGTGTGTTGTGTACGCCAACGGTAGTGTTGTTGCTGGTCTGACCAAGTGTATCCTCTGTCTCTCGCCCCTTCTTGTTTTGTCACCCTGTCCTTGTGTGCATTAGCATAATCTGGCAGAGGTGCAGAGGCACCAGCGACGGAGGGAGCTGCATCCCACATGGCCCTTGAGGCCGAATCCACAGACGGTGAGGGCACTAGTGGGACGGAGGGAGAAGGGAGCACCACGACGGAGACAGGAGAGGACACTACAGACAGTGACTCCGATGGAAGCTCCTTGGCTGTGGCGGACACCTCTGTGCCCACCCCAACAACAGTTACAGCCGCCACCCCCGTACCAGCACTGCACTCCAAGCAGCCCCTCAGCATGTTTCCCATCCCGGGTGGGCATCTCTTTCGCCCCAGGCACCTCAGGCCCTGCCCCAGTCAGCCCTGCTGCCCTGAGTGAGGAGGCTATTGACCTCCTGAGATCCCTCCCTGTTGGGCAGTCAACCATACTGAATGCCATCCAGGGTGTCGAAAGGTATTTGCAACAAACAAATGCATACTGGACGGCATTCACTCTGGCGTGGCGGCCCAAAAGAGAGCTTTTCAGGCAATGATGGCAGCCATTGTCCCTATCTCCAGGCTCCCCCCTCCAACTTCCTCTACCCAGTCCCAATCCCCTCAACCCCAACCTATCCAAGCACACCTTCAGACCTGCATTCACCCAAATCAACACACAGAAGTGGCCCAGGCAAACACAAGCACCACACTTCATCTCACAGGCATTCACACAAGCACCATCCCCATGCAGACACACCAACATCCACAGCCTCCACTGTGTCCCCCCCCTCCTCCTCCGTGTCCACCTCCCTCCCAGTTGCGTCTCCACTCACACCTGCATGCACTACATCCTCATGCACTACCTCCATCACCAGCACGCCTATCACTACACGCCCCTCACTGGCAGTCACCACCCCCACATCCATGCACACGTCCCCTGTGTCCTTTCCCACTGTGTCTCTGACCCCTCATCCCAAAGTACACAAACGCAAGAACACACCCACCCAACAGCCATCCACCTCACAAAAGCATCCAGCTCATGCACCTGCACCCAAACACAGCAGACTGACACCTCCTACAAGCACTCCCTCTTCCTCCACTCCCAAACCTTCACCCTCTTCCCGCCCCAATGTCCCTAAAAAGTTTTCCAAGCCAACATTGACCTATTCCCTATCCCTCCCCCCGTCTTTCAGCTGGGGCCAGGGTGGCCAGAACCCAGCCCAGCACCTCAGGCCCCAAGTCCACGTCCGCTACGGTTTCTGCAGCTGTGAGAGGCTCTAAGGAGGCACCTGTCAGCCCAGCCAGTGTGCCACCAACACCTGCCAAGGCCAAGAAGGTTTCGACACCTGGCAAGGGCAAGAAGGAGACAGCATGCAGCAAGGAGAAGGAGGCACAACCACTCAGCAAGACCAAGTCAAAGACTCAAGTTGGCAGAAGCAAGGAGGCAAACTATCAGCCAAGGGCAGGAAGGGGCACAGAACACCAGCCAGGGCACAGGTGAAGGCTACCACCACAACCAACAGCAACACCACCTGCACCGCGGTCAGCACCACCACCTGTACCGCCGCAAGCACCCCCAGCTGCACTGCCACCTGCCCCGCCACAAGCAGCACCACTGCCAGCAGCAGCAGCCCCAGTGGGCAGCTGTCTGAAGCTGCAAGGGAAGGGCTAGAGCCTCCCCCCAATACTGGCAGTACCGACACCAGCACCAGTACTGCCACCACTGTACAGCCATCCCCACCGACGGATGGACTGTAGTCCTGTCTCCATGTAGTGTCATGCATCCTGGCCACAGAAAACCGTGTGGGTCTGACACCCAGCTGAATGACTGTGACCTTGCACTCCCCAAGATCTGCATCACAGGGCACAAAGCCCCCTCCAGAACCAGTGGAAGAAGGCGTCCACTCACCCTATCCTTGCCAGGATGAAGCACACTGGGCACAAAGCCCCCTCCAGAACCAGTGGAAGAAGGCATCCACTCACCCCTTCCTTGCCAGGATGAAGAACACTGGGCACAAAGCCCCCTCCAGAACCAGTGGAAGAAGGCATCCACTCACCCTATCCTTGTCAGGATGAAGTACACTGGGCACAAAGCCCCCTCCAGAACCAGTGCAAGAAGGCATGCACTCACCCCTCCTTGCCAGGATGAAGCACACTGGGCAGAAAGCCCCCTCCAGAACCAGTGGAAGAAGGCCTCTACTCACCCTATCCTTGCCAGGATGAAGCACCCTGGACACAAAGCCCCCCTCCAGAACCAGTGGAAGAAGGCATCCACTAGTCGGACTTTGGCCATGCACTCCCCAGGACCAAGCAGTGGGCAAACCACCCACTTGAGAGACTGTGGCTTTGCACTCCCCAGGACCAAGCAGT
Organism: Pleurodeles waltl; assembly: GCF_031143425.1. Taxonomy (NCBI): domain Eukaryota; kingdom Metazoa; phylum Chordata; class Amphibia; order Caudata; family Salamandridae; genus Pleurodeles; species Pleurodeles waltl. The sequence goes on along the minus strand of NC_090445.1, from coordinate 1,258,156,002 downwards.
GGGCAACCACCCAATTGAGAGACTGTGGCTTTGCACTCCCCAGGACAAGCAGTGGGCAAACCACCCACTAGAGAGACTTTGACTTTGTACTCCTTAGGACCAAGCAGTGGGCAAACCACCCACTTGAGAGACAGTGGCTTTGCACTCCCCAGGACCAAGCAGTGGGCATGGAGCCCCCTCCAGGAGCAGTGGCATTGTACTATTTTCCGGTGTAGATGCCCCCCCGCCCCGTCCCCCTGAGGTGCCTTTGTGTTTTCTACCTGATGCCCCTGCAGTGTTCTCTCCATATTGAGCCAGGAGTCAAGTGTGGGCTTGGCCTATGTGTTTTGGCCCAGTAGGCCACGCACATTTTGAGTGGGCATTGTCTTGCCTTTTGTACATATTGTATGTGTTGTAAATACTGTTGTTGCTTTCTGAACGTATTTCTAAGTATTTCTAATATTACACTCATTTGACTCAATTCCTTTTGCCTAGCGTTATTCATGAGATTTCGGGGTGTATATGTATTGTTGTTCCATGTGTTTTTGTGTATGGTGTTGGGGGTGAGGGTGGAGGTGGGGGTGTTGCATGTGTGTGTCACTCTCTTTTTCCTCCCCCCTCCCTTGTGTGCTAGGTGCAGTACTCACCGTGGTCATCGTCACCGGCATTGGTGCTCCTGGTGTATGAGCAGATACACCAGCATGGGGAAGACCTGCAGCTCGGGCTCCATGGCGTCCTGGTTCTTCTTTGAGTGTCGAGAGGTGAATCGTTCCCCTTCAGAACACTGTTTCCGCCGTGCTTTAGATGGCTTTTGTACCGCCCCGGAAAAGGTGGCGGATAGGCCTCTTGTAATAGAGTGGGTGGAACCTTGTCTTTCGTCTGGCTGTTGGCGGTTACCGCTGCAGTGTTTGTTGCTACCGCCGTGACGGTCAGAGTGTTAAAGTGACTGTATGTGTTGGCGGTTTCCGCCGTGATCATGATTCCATTTTTTTTACCGCCGGACTGTTGGCAGTGTTACCGCCGCTTTAACACCGACCACCAGGGTTGTAATGAGGGCCTTTATATCACTTTTCAGTAATATCTCAACATATACTTATTGCATTTCAATCCTTGTGACCTGCATCTTACCAGATAAATATTATATATATTTTTAAACACTGTGTTGTGTATTTTTGTGGTGCTATATGGTGTTATTGTATGATTCATTGCACAAATACTTTACACATTGCCTTCTAAGTTAAGTCTGACTGCTCAGTGCCAAGCTACCAGAGGGTGGGCACAGGATAATTTGGATTGTGTGTGACTTACCCTGACTACAGTGAGGGTCCCTGCTTGGACAGGGGGTAACCTGACTGCCAACCAAATACCTCATTTCTAACACAGGTGCTGCAACTTGCTTTGCAATTGTTGGTGCTCTCAACAGTGCTTCTTCATGATGCAGTGGACATGCTACTTTCTTCATGTGACTTGCGTGAATCAAGTTTGGAAGTCCTGCACACTTTACAGCTGTCGTGGTTGTCAGGATCACCTGGTAGGGTCCTCTACGAGGCTCCAAATACGTCTTGCGCACATGCTTGTGGACGACAACCCAATTGCCAGCTCTCAGGTTGTGCCCAGGATCATGAATTGGTGGCAGTGTGGCGGCCTCCACCTGCTGAGAGAAAGAGCATAACACATCAGCCAGACCCTTGCAGTAGTCCAACACCATATCATCTGTAATATTGACAAGTGCATTGGCTGGAACTGCTGGTAATCTCATTGCTCTGCCCATAAGAATCTCTTGTGGCGACAGTCCTGTCTTCCTGTTGGGCGTATTTCTCATTGACATTAACACCAAAGGCAATGCATCTGGCCATTTTAGATTCAAAACTGTACACATCTTAGCAATTATTGATTTCAAGGTACCATTCATCTATTCCACTAGTGCTGATGCTTCAGGGCGGTACCTGCAATGCAACTTCTGCTCAATGTTTAGTGCTGCACACAACAGTTTAATCACCTTGTTATTGAAGTGCGTTCCCCTATCTGATTCTAAAAAGATCGTTAATCTGAACCGTGGTATCAACTCTCTTAGCAACAGCTTCGCTACAGTGAGGCTATCATTTCTTCTTGTAGGGTACGCTTCAATCCAGTGACTAAAAATGCACACAATCACCAACACGTACTTCAAACCTCCACACGCAGGCACCTCAATGAAATCCAATTGCATCCTGCTCTTCCAATGTGGCTCAAATTCACCACTGTCCCTTTTCCTGCATTTAACTGCTGACAAATAATGCAGCGATGACATACTGCTTCTGCTGCCTGCCTAAACTTGGGATTAAACCAATCGATTTTGGACAAAGGAACCATGGCTTCCCCTCCAATGTGTGCGTGACCATGGTAATACCTTGCCATTTGTGATAGCAAATTATTTGGCAAAACCATTTGACCCTCTTCTGATACCTATAGCTCATCCTGCCTTTTCATGCATTTCATCTCTAACCACCCTCTTTTCTCCTCCTTGTTAACATTGCTTTGCAAATTTTTCAATTCTTCCATTGTGTCAATCACTTTTAATGCATAACTTGTACATGTGGTGTCTTCTTCAGACATCAGTTCCCATTTGTCTTTGAACGATACACAGTTTATTGCGCAAAACCTTGTGACTTGATCCGCATATCCATTTCCCAGTGACATGTAGTTCTGTGATTTTAGATGTGCACTGCATTTTACCACGGCAATTTCTTCAGGCAACTGTATTGCATACAGTAACTCTTTTATTATGTTGCCTTTCTTACTGGTGAACCAATAGAGGTCAGGAAACCTCTTTGCTACCACAATTGACCAAAATCATGAACAATTCCAAATCCGTATTGGCTCTCTGTGTAGATAGTAAATCTTAATCTCGCAGACACATGGCACGCTCTAGTAAGAGAAACCAGTTCTGCCACTTGAGCAGAATATACACCTCAAAGCCAAGAAGCTTCTAAAGTACCTGTAATTGTGCACATGGCATAACCTGCTCTCACTGTCTCTGTACCATCTCTGAGACATGAACCATCAACAAAAACAATTTGGTAATTTTCTTCCAATCGTGTGTCTCTGATATCAGGTGTTGGTTTTGTGCACAACTCTGTTACCTCGAGACAATCATGCTTAATGTCTTCTTCCTTTTCAATTTCAACAGTATCACTTGGAAGTAATGTTGCCAGGTTCAGCACTGTACACCTTTTTAATGTTACATTTGGAGCATTTGTCAGTAAAATCTCAACAGAGTGAGGTACCATTACCCTCAGGGTATATCCCATCACTACTCCCTCACATTGTGAAAGGCTTTGACCAACTGCGGAAACTGCATGCAAACAACCTGGTAAGGCTGCTGCAACTGGGTCCAAAGTAGCTGAAAAATAGGCTACTGGGCGATAAGCACCTCCATGGACCTGTGTCAAGACAGACAAAGAACAAGCATCACGTTCATGACAAATCAGTGTGAATGGTTTAGTGTAATCAGGCATACCCAACATTGGAGCTCTGCACAAACTCTTTCTCAACTCAGTGAACGCTTTCATCTGTTCATGATCTAATGTTATGGGATCAGTAGCATCCTTATGTGTCAGCTGCTGCAATGGCTTGGCAATCTCAGCAAAATTTGGAATCCACTGGTGACAATAACCTACCATTCCTAGAAACATCCTGATATCTCTCTGTGAAGTTGGGGGACTTCTCTGCAATATCATTGTTATCCTTTCTCTGGAAATTCTCCTTGACCCTTTCTCAATTTGGTGACCCAGATATTTCACTGACTTCTGACAATACTGCAATTTTAAAGGTGACACCTTACGTCTAAATTTTCCCAAATGATTCAACAGGGCAATCGAGTCGTACTTACACTCATCCCTTGTGTTGGGTGCGATCAGCAAGTTATCAATGTATTGCACCAGAGTCGATTGGGACGGTAGTTCCAATGACTCCAAATTCTTCTTCAAAATCGGATTGAACAAAGATGGAGACTCAGTGTACCCTTAAGGAAGCCTGCACCAGCTGGAGACTCTGTCTAGGAATTTGAAACTAAAGAGAAACAGACTATCCTCATGAAGAGGCACAGAAAAGAAAGCTTGTGACAAGTCAACTACTGTGAACCATTCTGCCTCGCATGGAATTTGGAACATTATTACTGCTGGATTTGGCACCATGGGACAACACTTGACCACTATGTCATTTATCTTTCTCAGATCCTGCACAATTCTCACCTTTCCACACAGCTTTTTCAAACCCATTATTTGTGAATTACATGGGCTGCTTATAACTTCTTTCAAGACTCCCTGCTGCACAAAATCTCCAATTATCTGTGCTACTTTCATTAGAACATCTTGGGGCATGTTGTATGGTGGAAGCAGTGGAAACACTACATTCGGCTTCAAGGTAACCTTAATTGGCTCCACTCCCTTGATCAAACCCACTTCTTTGCCCGTTAGATCCCACACATTTTCCTGTACAGTTCCCTGCAAATCTGAATGAAACTCTCTTATGTCAAACATTGGAAAAAGCTCAATCAATGGGTACTCTTTTTCATTTTCATTTCCTGGAGTTTGTTCTTCTTCATCATCACTAGTTGTCTGAAACTCACTCTCAGCCGTTGAGCAAGAGATCGAACATTTCGTTTTGCACAATAAGTCCCTTCCCAGTAGGGATACTGGACTGGAATCACAGACTACAAACCTATACAGTCCCTGGAAATTGCCAATCTCAACTTGTACTGGGTCTGTGATCGGATTTGTCAAATGCTTATTCGCTACCCCCACAACCTGAACTGTCCTTCCAGATAAGGTCAGTTCGGAACTTCTGTACTCCTCACTGTAGATCGTGTAGCTCCTGTCTCCACTAGAAATGAGACCTTATGACCCATTACTTTCCCTCTCATAAAAGGTCCTCGCTGATCTACCTCTAGTGAAGCTGCAAGCATACATGGCTCCTCATCCGAACTATCACTCATCCATTCACCATTTATTTAATTCTCGCTATGTAACGGGAATTGGTGCACAGTGTTATTACTCCTGTCTTGTCTCTGGCCCGTGACCTGTTGAGTAAGCATCACCTGTTGCTGCTCCATCGGGGCTTGAGGTATTTGCATTTGCTGTCTAGGTACCATGGGAACCTGTTGCTGCACTGGTTGTAACTGGGTCAACTGTGCACGTGGCATTTGCACCTGCTGCATGGGTTGAAAATTCTGCATCTGATTCATGTTATTCTGGAAATTTGGATTAAGGCCTCTCATTCTTGGGACTTTGACATTTTAAAATGTATTGACATCACCATTTTGCTGAACAACACCTTCCTGAACCATCATCGGACACTCTCGCTTCCACTGTCCCACGTTTCTTCAAATGTGACACTGTAACATCTTCTTCATCCCTTGCAAATCATTTTGAACCTCCACAGTATTCAAATCTGGACCACGATTCATATCAATTCCATGTCCTCTACGTCTCACCTGAGGTTGGAACATAACAGTTCCCTGCTGCTGTGGTATCTGCTGCACAAAAGCTCCCTGCACTCCTGTTTGAACTGCCTTAATCTGCATCACCATCGCTTTCTCTTTTAGCTTCTTCTGCTTCAACTCGACCTCATCACTACAGTATTTTGCATACTGCAACACCTCATCAATCGGCTTAGCTTGCCAACAAATCAAATTACTCTTAATCATCTGACCTATTTCAGATCCCAATCCCTCCACAAACCTGAACACAAAAAACATGTCTTTTGGCTTGATCGCTTCCTTGCCACTGTACTCCTTGAACGCTTTCAACAATCTTTCATAGTACATATGTATCAACTCTTTCCCCTCCTGAACTGTTCCGTCAATTCTCTGCCAATCAATATTTTTAGGCAAAATTCTAATTTTCAGGAATTCAATCATCTTATAATAATGCTTCATTACTTCAGGAGATGGTGTAGTCCTATCCCTTTCTGGTTTGCTCATCGACCAATCTACTTCCCTTTTGCATTTGACCCACAAATCAGCTGGAACCACAATCTCCAATACAGTATTCAGGTCTTCCCACAGACATTTTGAAAGCGTTACAAATCTGTCTGTCTTCTGATACCATTCAACCAGTTTCTCCCTCAGCTTCAGATAATCATTTGTGAATGACAGAATATCACTCCTATGCCAAGGAGCATGAACAAACTGCCCTCCTGGAATTTTCCTCGTTGGTAAAATTTTCACTGGATCCTTCTCTTTTTGTACACTTTCGGACCCTTCTTGTGAGTCTTGTTTTCGTTTATCCTTCTTCTTTGCCCATCTGCCTTCCCACTTCTCTAATGCTCCCCAAATCTGAGCACTCTGCAATAGTTCCTTGAGATGCGCTTTCATCCCAGCTGATCTCATGTGTTCAAAATCTTTTGCCTCAAAATCTAACCTGTAACTTCTTTTCAAATGTTTTGTCTTTCCAATTTCTATATTGTGCTTTTCTGCTAAGTCTGCCAATCTGTGATGTATCCTGCCTACCTCTCTTGTAATTCTCGGGCATAAGTATCCTAACTCTTCTTCTGTATAGGATTCCAACCTATTCACTCCCATTGTCCCTTCAACCAGTTCTATTATTTCTGTACTCAACCTAACACGATCAATCTGCTCTTCACTCTTAGACATATTCTGTGGAGTGTTCTAACTATCTAATCACTCATTCAGCTGCTGTGCTGTCAATCCTTGTAACGTAATGTTACGCGCAATTGCTGCACCACTGTACCTGAAGGTTGCGGTGCCAGGAGCTTCAAGCTCTAACAATTGGACAATTTACCGTTGGGAAGCGCAACTAGTGGACTGAGATCCATCAGTGGCCTGGATCCATCAAAAGTCTGACCCATGGAAAGAATGACCTGCACATGTTCTCTCACCCCTTCCTCATGAGGCTTTGTGACATTTCACCCTGTTCTTCAGTGGTTGGTTTCTGCTATGCAAACAATGGTACCGCTGGACCAACAGCAAACAGCAGCGATATTGCATTTGGAGCTGCTCTAGCTCCTGCATTCTGTGGAAGGGCAACTCTCATACTGTGATTCATCACTGGAGTCACATCGGACTGTGTCACTGTTAATGGTGTAAACCTTAGCAAACCCTGTGGCCATGCCCGAGGCATCAACATCGGAGTCGGCTCAGTCTGATCCAACAATGGTCTCAGAACCACTTGCTCCGTAGGAACCACTAAGTTCGAAGTTGTCTCAAGAATTGGTATCTCAGGATAAATTCTCTGTATTGTTGGCGGATGCATCTGTGCTTGGACCACCGAAGCTGACAATGCAATAGGAGTGCTCTGCAATACCCCTTGTACCTGTCCATTATCTGCTTGCATTGGTCCCGCTGTCCCCGACACTTGTGCTGGGGCAGTTGGAGCAGAACTTGGACTCGGACCCCCCTCATGCACTGCATATGGTGGAGGTCAGTCCCTCAGCATTTGTGTAATAAGATCCTCGACATCTGAGTCTTCTTCTGGTATGTAAGCCTTTTTCTTCTTTTTACTCCCTGACAAACTCATCACTTTTGTTAGTCTCCTCTTTCCCTTCTGCCTCATCTTCCACTGTCCTCCACTTCTTCTGTTCCCAATCCCATCTCGCTTCTGATAAAGACTTTTCTACCTTTGTTATTCTCCTCTGAAACTTTATCTCTTGCTTTTGTCTCGCTATGAGCTCCCAAACTGCTAATGCCTCAAACTGTGCTGGTCTCAGAAGAGGTCTTGTATCATACAACGACATCCACAGCTGATCCAAGACTCTCAAATTAAATGATCCATGCTCTGGAAACGCCAAAACTCCCTGTTTCTCGGTCAGTTTGCACCATTGCTTTAACCAAAGACATGGCGCAACACCTTGCTCCTCCATCACAATATAGGCTTGAGAACCCTCCGGTGGGTTAGGCTCCCCTATAGTCGCCTTAATGTATGTATCCCCCTTCATGGCACTCTTAAACACCTTAAAAACGTAATCTTTTCTGGGTTGTTGTGTATTCAAATCAAATCAGGAAATGACTTTTACTCCCAAAGATTCTCTTCACCCGTTTTCTCAACCAATTGCCTCTCACAGACAGCTGACAATCCGTGCGCGACCATTCTCACTAACCAACCTATCCCAGCATGGATCCAATGATGTCACACTCACACACACACTGCGGATGACAAAGTCTTGTGGCTCGTCCTCCTAAACTTCAATTCACACAAAACTTATGCAAATTATTGCGCGCACTAACCAAGCCAATAACCAAAACAAATCTGCTGGCTTACTACAGGAAGGTAATACAATCGCTTCAGAGACAGTACGGATTTCCACTGACGGCCCTTTCACACATGCAGCTATTCCTCTTTCTCAGTCTCCCTCATTCGCAATCAAAATTTGACCCGCAAATTTTACTCTCAACTGATCAATGGGTCTGTCCTGGTGCACATTGGACTCCCCAAATCTCAGTCTAAAATTTCTTCCGTCCACTTTAACTCTCACACCGACTTATTGACCATGCCCAATCCACCTACTAAACCAGCCAGATTACAATTTATAACCAAGTGTCTCCTACATTGGTCAATATACTCCGGAGTCTTGGACCATGCAGGGTCCGTACATCAATAACAACCATGTGGACAATTTTTTAGCACAAAGCACCACACACATATGAAGTTCAACGACTTCCCTCACATGCATCACTCCACAATTTCCCTCACCTGCATCACAATTCACCTGCGATTTGCATAAGCTGTGCAAGCGCAACCTATCACTTTCACACTAAAATGCTCAGAACATACCCAACTCTACTTGCAGGATCCAGGATCTGGGAAAGTCATTTCTGGGCTTAAGGGGACATCATCTTTGCTACAATTGCCATTTCAGAAAACAAAATCCAAATCTCAAAAATTGATAACTAACCAACCTTAAACTACTAACATAACCACCTAACTAGTTCTCCAAGGAAACTAACCATCAAGCTGCTACCAAAAACTGCAATTAAGCCTGGTCCTTAGTAAGTAAACATACAAGGGGACGCATATAGGTCGATGAACCTTTTGATTCGCATGGAGTATCCTAGCTAGGCTAATGTTTGGTACACTACTGATTAATACACAGCTCAATAAACATTAATCATCATCAACAATGAATCAAGAACGTAACACCCCATGACCCTCCAGTCATGAATAACCACAACTTATTATACGTTTTAGTAATTTTATTCCCTATTGGTTACAATACTAAGGTGGTCATTACGACCCTGGCGGCCGGCGGTAAGGTGGCGGTAACACCGCCAACAGGTTGGCGGTGTTCCGCCAGCAATTATGACTGTGGCGGAATTGCCACGGCCATACCGCCGGCCTCTCCAATTGACCGCCAGGATTCCACCTGGCGGTCATAACCCCCAGGGCAGCGGTGCAAGCACCGCTGCCCTGGGGATTATGAGTCCCCGACCGCCAGCCTGTCCGTGGCGGTAAACACCACCATAGAAAGGCTGGCGGAAAGGGGACCTGGGGTTCCCCTGGGGGCCCCTGCACTGCCCATGCACTTGGCATGGGCAGTGCAGGGGCCCCCAGGCATAGCCCTGTCGCGCATTTCATTGCCCGAATTTCGGGCAGTGAAATGTGCGATGGGTGCTACTGCACCCGATGCACATCAGCATTGCCTCCGGCTCTATTAGGAGCCGGCAGCAATGTTGATGTGACATTTCCGCTGGGCCAGCGGACGGTAACACTGTTACCGTCCGCTGTCCCAGCGGAAATGTCATAATAGGGAGCCAGGAATACCGCCGGCAATGGCGGTATTCTGGCTCCAGCGGCCTCGGCGGTCTTTTTGCAAGACTGCCGAGGTCGTAATGACCCCCAAAGTCCTGAAAATCAATTCAAACTTCATTCAAGTCAACAAATCCGTATTAATTCAGTAAAAGGTGCCAAAAACATAATCAAATCAAAACTTGCATCAGAGTACATTCTAAAGCAGTAGCATAAGTCAACATTCGAATCAGGAATGAATAAGTCAACATACGTAGCAGAGTTCAGCAAATCATTCCGTCAATCAATTGTATTTGTATTTTGTCAATGTGATAAGGTAGGAACCTCACTTAACCCAGATTAGCATCAGCATGTGGGACTTCATGCAAAAACAGTTTAGAACATGAATTTGGAAAAACATATAGCTAAGAGGAAACTATTTAAACAGCGCAGTTCGTACCTAGGAAGAAAAGGCACAAATAGTAATTCAATCACATTGTCATATCTACCTATCCTCGGTATGTATCAGCAACAAAGTCAGTCTTCGTCCTCAGGTCCTCAATCAATCAGCATCACATCAGGCTCTCAAGAGCATGAGCTTGAGGACAGAATCTCAAATCTTCTTCGATCTTTCAGTTTCTCCCCTCATATCTGCACCTAACATCTCTCTGAACTCTCTTCCCTCTGTCAAGTTGTTATATCAAAGTCACCCAAACTATCCCCCAAATCTTAATTGGTCAATTAATCACCAGTTATGACACTATCCAATAGTAATTTTATTCCAAATCTATGAATTTTAATATTGTACAGTTCTCATGTAGGTGATTGGTTCACTTTGCGATGTCCTCATCATCCGGCTCGTCAGGTATCAAAAGTGTTGCATCTTCTTCTCCAGTCAGTGTCTCTATTTTTCGAGTCCTGGGAAAGTACACTCAGAGTGCTTTACACACTATTTGCTACAGTCTAGTTCCATTGTCTCCTGTCCGTCGGTTCATGCAAAGGTTTCAGCTAAGCAGTTTTTATTAAACAATAAGCAGTTCACGGTTAGTTTGGTTTGTCAGCATCTTTTCATTGAACGTTAATATTCAGCTTCTGCACAAGGCCTGGCAAAACTAGACCACCACTTTGCCTAAGTTAAGCTCTACAATATAATACAAAACATGTTATATTTCTCAATATGACATACTACTACATTATTCTAATACATTTTCAATATTTCACATATGTTAGTTGTTCTTTTAATATAATTCATGAATCTTGGCGACTTCTCTCAGAGGTCACAATTTCAAACATGTACATTATTTTTCTACGTTAGTCATTTACTACCTTTTTCATTATTCAAAATTCATAAACATTCATTAATAATTTCTATTTTCAATATTTTGGCCCTCATTACAACCCTGGCGGTCGGTGATAAATCAGCGGTAATACCGCTAACAGGCCGGCGGTCCAAAAAATGGAATCACGACCAGGGCGGAAACTGCCAACACAGATAGCCACTTTAACCCTCCGACCGCCACGGCGGTAGCAACAAACACCACAGCGATAACCGCCAACAGACAGGCGGAACACAATGTACCACCCACACTATTACAAGGCACCAATCCGCCAGCTTTTCCGGGGTGGTACCAACGCCATCAAAAGCACGGCGGAAACAGTCTTTGGAAGGGAAACCACTCACCTCACGACACTCAATGAAGAACTAGGCCATGGAGCCCGAACTACAGGTCACGCCCATGTGCTGTATCTCTTTATACACCATGAAGTGGAAAGAAGGCAGCAGCGGCGGCGACAACCACGGTGAGTACTGCACCTAGCACACAGGGGAGGGGAGGAGGGAAAAGAGAGTTACACACACACACGCAAAATGCAACCCCCCACCCCCAACAACACACACACACACATATCCAATAACATCACAGATACACCCCGTCACCCCCTGGAAGAACTCAAGGATCAAACAAAATGAGTTTCGCTAGTGTAATATTCGAACAATCAGATAGTCCAAAAGAACAGTAAATAATCAGTATCCACAAATATTTACAGCAAGTACACAAGTCCGTACACTGTCCCATGAAATGTCAGTGGACCAGTGGTCCCAAAAAGCATGGGCGACATGACACCTGCCTCAAAACGAAGAGAACACTGCAGGGGCATCAGGTCGAAGAAAAAAACAGGCACCTCAGGGAGAAGGGGGGGGCACCTCAGCCGGATGATGGTACGAAGCCACCGCTCCTCGAGGGGGTTCCATGCCCACTGCTTGCTCCTGGAAAGTGCAAAGCCACAGTCTCTCAAGTCTCTCAAGTGGGTGGGTTGCCCACTGCTTGGTCCTGGGGAGTGCAAAGCCACAGTCTCTCAAGTGAGTGGATTGCCCACTGCTTGCTCCTGGTGAGTGCAAAGCCACAGTCTCTCAAGTGAGTGGGTTGCCCATTGCTTGGTCCTGGGGAGTGCAAAGCCACAGTCTCTGAAGTCGGTGACATGTTCCACTGGTTCTGGAGGGGGCTTTGTGCCCAGAGTGCTTCATCCTGCCAAGGACTGTGTTATTGGATGTTTTTCTCCACTGGTTCTGGAGGGGGCTTTGTGCCCAGAGTGCTTCATCCTGCCAAGGACTGTGTGAGTGGATGTTTTTTTCCACTGGTTCTGGAGAGGGCTTTGTGTCCAGTGATGCTGCACCTGGGGTGTGGCATGTTGATTTCGTCTCACCTGTGTGTCACAGCCGCGTGATATACCCGGAGTAGGTAGCATGATACTCCAGGGAGGCAGACCCACACTCCATCCTGCGGCGACTTAGGCTGCCAATTGCTGGTTCGTGTCAGTGCTGGAGGTGGTGTCTCAAGTGGCATGTTCAAGGTCCAGAATATCACCTGCAGACTCTGACGGCTGCACACTTGGGATGGGGCTGACGTCTGACAGAGTGGCATCGGCTGTGCACGTGGCAGTGCTGATGGTGGTGCAGGCGGTGTGGCTGCGGCGGAGATGCTGCCAGTGCTGGCCGTCGTGCAAGTGACTGTTGGGGTGGATGGAGACACCATACTGTCTCCGGCAGCCTCAGATGGCTGATTCTTGGGGAGGATGCTGCAGCCTGACGTTGTGGCAGTGGCGGTGCAGGTGGCGGTGCATGTGGTGACTGAGGTGCATGTGGATGCCATCCCTGATGATTTGGTGCTCACCAGCCTGTCCCCAGGTGAAATTGTGCCCAGAGGTGATGTGCCCTTTGGCTTGTGGCCCTTCCCCATCTTGACAGCCGCTGCAGTGACCTTGGCACTGTCCACTATGTGTTTGTGTGAGGCCTTGCTGGGTGGGTGGTGTGACTGTCCCCTGCTTGAAGCGGTCCCTTTTTGAGCTTTGCAGGTGGTGGAATAGAGTGGTCCTTCTTTTCTGTCGGTGGCACACTGGCAGCTCTGACAGGTTCCCCCTTTGACCGTACTGAATGGTAGCAGGGACTACAGAGGATGCAGATTTGGTGGCTGAGGTGCTGGGCTGTGATCTAGACATCCTGGCCCTAGGAGAAGGACGGGGGGGAGGTGTAGGGAAGAGCTCCAGGTTAGCTAGGTACATTGTTTGGACACACTAGGACGGGAAGATGGAGGGAGTTTGGGAGTGGAGGAAGAGGTAGTGGTTGTAGGAGGTGTACCTCTGCTGAGTTTGGGTAAAGGCGCATGGGTTGGAGGCTGTTGTGAGGTGGATGGCTGTTGAGTGGGTGTGTGCCTGCATTTGTGTACTTTGGGAGGAGGGCTCACAGACACACTGGGAGAGTACACAGGTGACGTGTGAATGGTAGTGGGGTGGTGTTTGCAGCTGAGCGGTGTGTAGAGATGGGCGTGCTGGTGATGGAGGTAGTGGCTGAGGATGTAGTGCATGCAGGTGAGAGTGGAGATGAGACTGGGAGGGAGGTGGAAGACGTCAAGGAGGGGGACACAGTGGAAGCAGTGGATGTTGGTGTGCCTGCATGGGTGAGGTGCTTGTGTGAGTGCCTGTGGGATGTGTGGTGCTTATGTTTGCCTGAGCCACTTTTGTGTGTTGACGTGTGTGCATGCTGGTCTGATTGTGTGCTTGGGATAGGCTGAGGTAGAGGGGATTGGGTCTGGGTAGTGGAAGTTGGAGGGGGGAGGCTGGACACAGGGACAATGGCTGCCATCAGTGCTGAGGCCAGAGCCTGAAATGCTCTTGGTTGGGCCGCCACGCCAGAATGAATGCCCTCAAGGTATGCATTTGTTTGCTGCAAATGCCTCTCGACACTCTGGATGGCATTCAGAATGGTTGACTGCCCAACAGTGAGGGATCTCAGGAGGTCAATAGCCTCCTCACTGAGGGCAGCAGGGCTGACTGGGGCAGGGCCTGAGGTGCCTGGGGCGAAGGAGAAGCCCACCATCCTGGGTGAGCAGGCACGGGAAACACACTGAGGAGCTGATGGGAGGGCAGTGCTGGTAGGGGGAGTGGCGGCTGTACCTGTTGTTGCAGTGGGCACAGAGGTGCCCGCCACTGCAAGGGAACTCCCATCTGAGGAGGAGTCGCTGTCACTGGTGTCCCCTCCTGTCCCCGTCGTGGAGCTCCCCTTGCCCTCCGTCACACTGGTGCCCTCACCGTCGATGGATTCACCCTCCTGGGAAATGTGGGATGCAGCTCCCTCCATCTCCGGTGCCTCTGCTCCTTCTCCAGATTATGCTAATGCACACAAGGACAGGGTGACAAAACAAGAAGGGGGGAAGACAGAGGAGACACATGGTCCATGGCAGCAACACCACTACTGTTGGCCGATACAACACACAGGGAGCATCCCTATTCACTAGGCCATGCACTAGAAGTTAGTAGTAAAATCACCTGCCCATGGGGGACCATGCCTAACACTTTTGCTGCACACCTGGAACCCACAGGAGCCTGACTAGTTGTAGATGCCCACTACCACTTTTGGGGTTGGAGTGCCTCAGAGCCTGCCTAACAAGGGACCTACCCTACCAAGTTCCCCTGGCCTAGGGGAACCCACAGCTCACATCCCCCACCCAGACACCTCGTAAACCGCGCAGAATCAGCTGAATGAGACTGTACTCACCCCCTTGTGGCTGCTGTGATGCCCTCAAGCGTCTATCCAACTCCAGATATGTCACCACCAGGATCCGGAACATCAAGGGGGTCATGGTGCGACGGGCACCCCGTCCACGTTGGGAGGCCATCCCCAGCTGGGCCTCCACCGTCTTCTTGCTCCAGCGGCGCAGGTCCCCCCATCTCTTGCGGCAGTGGGTGCTCCATCTATGATAGACCCCCAGGGTCCGCACTTCCTTGGCGATGGCACGCCAAATGCCCTTCTTCTGGTGGGTGCTCACCTAGAGGAAAGGTACAGGATGAAAGGAAATTACTCTCCCGTCCGGACTGTCATAGTCATTGCCCACCAGTTCCCACCCATGCCCTGACGCACATACACTCACCATCCTCACATGCATGCCTCAGCCCCCCCCACATGTACCTTCCATCCACACAACTCCATACATTCATGGCCCATGCATCATGCTCACAGTGTACTCACCTGTTTGTCTGGAGAACCGTAGAGTAGCATGTACTGGGGGAGGACCCCATCCACTAGTCTCTCCAACTCCTCCGAAGTGAAGGCAGGGTCCCTTTCCCCCCGACACTCAAGCCATTGTCGCTTCCAGACACAGGTCACAGCACCACTTGCAGTGTAGGTCCTCTCCTGTTGAAGGTCAGGTATCAAGTGAGTGAACAGATAGAAAATGGCGGTTACGTCCGCGGTGGTGCATACCGTCACCGCCGGCGTACATCGTCACTGACTCCTGGAACCCATAGGGCCCAATGATAACCAATGCTAAATTGCGCGGCGGTCTTCGATCGCCTACCGCAACACTTCACAACGCCAGTGCGGTTGCCTCATTTCCCCTTGTCCCTCCTTACAGGTCAGGCAGCTGCCATTTCAGGGGGGCACATAGCATGGCACCTAACTGCGTCACAGCACATTTTGGCAGAAATAAGGACAAACAACGGCACACACGGATTTACTCACATTACAGCAAAAACACTTGTGCAACCTGTGTGGTACATGACCCTCTGCTCACCATTCTCCTCCATAGGGCACATCCTCTGGGGCAGATGATGGGATGGCGTCATCCTCCCGTGTACAGTCCCCTGGTGGACCTGTCGACAATGGAAGACAGACACATCATTATCACCCACAGACTTGATCGTGCCACAATCCAAAAACTGTGTGCCCAATTGGAGCCAGACCTGATGTCAGCTATCCACCATCACACAGGAATACCCCCTCTAGTGCAGGTCCTGTCAGTGCTCCATTTTCTGGCAAGTGGCTCCTTTCAAACTACAGTGGCCATGGCATCAGGGATGTCTCAGCCAATGTTCTCCAACGTGTTGACCAGAGTGTTGTCTGCCCTGCTGAAACACATGCGCAGCTTCATCTTATTCCCCCAGGTGGAGGATTTGGCCACAGTGAAAGCTGACTTCTATGCCCTGGGACATATCCCCAACATAACTGGTGCCATTGAAGGTACGCATGTGGCATTTGTCCCACCTCGCCGAAATGAACAGGTGTACAGAAATCGAAAAAGCTACCATTTTATGAATGTGCAGATGGTGTGCTTGGCAGACCAGTACATCTCTCATGTGAATGCCAAGTATCCTGGCTCTGTGCATGACATTTACATTTTGAGGAAAAGCCGCATCCCTTATGTGATGGGCCAACTCCAGAGGCACTGGGTGTGGCTAATATGTGAGCCCAAGGTCCCCACACAGTATGAATAGGTGTCTGGGTATGGGATAGTCCCAGTGAGTTAGTGTGTGTCTAACAAATTTCCTTCCACATTTTCAGGTGACTCTGGTTACCCCAGCCTCTCATGGCTACTGACCCCAGTGAGGAATGCCAGGTCAAGGACAGAGGAACGCTACAATGAGGCACATGGGCAAACTAGGCGTATAATTGAGCGGACTTTTGGCCTCCTCAAAGCCAGATTCCGGTGCCTCCATCTAACTGGTGGCTCCCTATACTACTCACCGAAGAAGGTGTGTGCCAGATAATTGTGGCATGCTGCATGTTGCACAACCTGGCTTTGCGACGCCAGATGCCTTTTCTGCAGGAGGATGGGCCTGATGATGGTGTGTGGCAGCTGTGGAGCCTGTGGACAGTGAGGAAGAGGAGGCAGAGGAAGAAGATATTGACAACCAAAACAACATCATCATGCAGTACTTCCAGTGAGACACAGGTAAGAGACTGGCGCTGCTCATCTCATATCTGACTACTGTAGGACATTGAATAAGTCAGCCTCTTAACCTCTGTGTATGGACATTGACAGTTCCCTTTGGCTTTCCATTTCACAGATCTGGGTACCTCATTCTGCCTTCTGCTATATTTACAGAACAACAACTGTCGTACATTGGTATGTGCAAATGAACATTTACATTGATATTTGAGGAAGAAGTTGTAATTATACATTTGTGAAAGTACAGACTGACTCCAGATTGGTTTGTGATTCAAGGGTGTTTATTTATGGGCTAATGTGTATAAGGGTATGTGGAAGGGGCTGGGGCGATGGTGGAGGAAGGTTCATAGTGGAGTCCAGTCTCTCGGTATCACAGGTGCATTGTCAAATGGGTCATAGAAAGTGGAGCAATGTCAGTTCAAGGTGGACAGGGTGACAGAGTGGGACAGAAGGGTGACAATCAGGAGAGTCTTATTTCCTGGCCGGGGTCATGGCAATGTTCGCTGTCTTCTGCCTGGATCGCAGGGACCGTTTGCGGGGTGGTTCTCCTTCTGAAGGTGGTGGGGTGCTGGTGGCCTGTTGGTCCTATGGCAGGACCTCCTGTCCACTAGCGCCGGCGGAAGTGGAAGGCTGTTCATTGTTCGGGCTTGTGTCAGGGTCCCGGTGGTATGCCACTGTCTCCCTCATGGTGTTGGCCATGTTTGCCAGCACCCCTGCAATGGTGACCAGGGTGGTGTGACTTCAAATCCTCCCTGATCCCCAGGTTCTGTCCCTCCTGCAGCCGCTGGGTCTCCTGAAACTTAGCCAGTACCGTGCCCATGGTCCCCTGGGAATGGTGGTATTCTTCCATGATGTTTGATAGTGTCTCGTGGAGGGTCGGTTCCCTGGGTCTGTCCTCCCCCTGTTGCACAGCAGCCCTCCCAGCTTCCCTGTTATCCTGTGCCTCTGTCCCCTGAACCGTGTGCCCACTGCCACTGACACCAGGTCCCTGATTGCCCTGTGTTTGTGGGTTTGCCTGGGGTCCCTGTAGTGGTGGACACACTGCTGATTGACGTGTCCTGGGGACAGTGGCATGGGCCCGCTGGGTGGGTGCTGTGGTGGTGTTTCCTGAGGGGGGAGGTTCTGTGGTGGGTTGGGACTGTGGTAGGGGAACCGACTGTCCAGAGGTCCCTGATGGGTCGGGCTGGTCATCTTGATCCAGGCGTGCAGAGCTGCTGTCATCACTGTGGGCCTCTTCTGTGGGGGGACTGAGTATGGCTGGCACCTCCTGTCCAGTGACGTTGTGTAGGGGTCCTGTTGGGGTGTAAATGCATTGTTATTATATCTGTGTGTGCCATGTTGTGCAATAGGTGTGTTTCCCTCTACTACTGTGCTTGCAATATCGCCTTGGCCCTTGTGTGAGTGGTGATTGTGTGCCCTGTGTGAGTGTCTCCCTTGGACATGCTTTGGTGATGGGTGTCCATGCATTGTTGTTGCATGCAGGGCTTGGTATTGGGATGGGTGGGTTGTGATAGTGGGGTATATGTGAGGTGGTGGAGTGATGGGTGTGAGGGTAGGGGTAGGTGTTTGTGGTGGTATGCAGGTATGGTGAGGGATATAGTAGTAAAGATTTGCCTTACCAGAGTCCAGTCCTCCTGCTACTCTTGCGAGGCCTCAGGATGCATGATCACCAAGACTTGCTTCTCCCATGTTGTTAGTTGTGGGGGAGGATGTGGGGGTCCACCGCCAGTCCTCTGTACGGCTACCTGGTGTCTGGATACCACGGGATGTACCTTCCCCCGTAGGTCATTCCACCTCTTCCTGATGTCATCCCGTGTTCTGGGGTGCTGTCCCACGGCGTTGACCCTGTCGACAATTCTCCGCCATAGCTCCATCTTCCTTGCAATGGAGGTCTGCTGCACCTGTGATCCGAATAGCTGTGGCTCTACCCGGATGATTTCCTCCACCATGACCCTGAGCTCCTCCTCAGAAAACCTGGGGTGTCTTTGAGGTGCCATGATGTGGTGTGAGTGATGTGTGAGGTGATGTGTGAGGTGATGTGTGGGGTGATGTTTTGGGGTGTGTGGTGTTTTATGGGTGGATGGTGTATGAGTGATGGTGTTGTGTGCCTCTGGATGCTGGTGTGGTCTTTGCTTTTCTCTCTGCTTCTTCCAAAAATTTCATTGTAAGGGGTTGTGGGTAATGTGGGTGTGTGTTGTATATTGGATTGGGTGTGAGAGTGGGTGTGCGTGTATGTGTTTCAGGGGTGTGTATTTTGAATTGATCAATTTGGTGGTGTTTTGTTGGTGTGTGTGTATTTTGAGGCCGGCAGTGTGTGCCGCCAATGGGATTACCGCGGTTGAATGACCGCCACGTTGATTCGTGGGTCATGATAGTGTGGGCGTATTCCTATTGGCATAACAGTGTGGGTTTTGGTACCGCCAATTTATCACTGACCTTTGGTGTGGCGGACTTGTGTGGGTGTCTGTATTGTGGAGGTTTTCTAAGTGTGGGTCATAGTACCCGTAGCGGATTTCTGCCGCAGACACGGTATGTTGGTGGCCGTCGGCACGGTGGTCAGCGGACTTTACCACCAGGGTTGTAATGACGGCCTTTGCATTAACACCCTCACGGGTGACATGTTTGCAATTTACAAATCCACATTACATTACATTACACACTAATGTGAAAATCTATAGATTCTTTCTGATGGAAAAGTGATAATTTTGTGGATTTTTATCTGACCCATGACCAAGCTGTTAGATTTCTTAATTAATATCAGATTCTTTGTGTGTCTTCTAAGTAAATATACTTGGATTCAAAGCACCATCTAGGGGATTACATTTGTAAATGATAGAACAAGACAGTGTGGCATGGCCATCTTTCTAGGACTTGCTTCTGTATTATTACATAATGACACATCTGAATGTCAGCACTGTAGGAGGCTGGCCTGGCTTGTAGTGGGTACCAAAAGGTACTTACACCTTGCACCAGGTCCAGGTATCCCTTATTAGTGTAGAGGGGTGTCTAGCAGCTTAGGCTGATAGAAAAGGTAGCTTAGCAGAGCAGCTTAGGCTGAACTAGGAGACGAGTGAAGCTCCTACAGTACCACTAGTGTCATATGCACAATATCATAAGAAAACACAATACACAGATATATTAAAAATAAAGGTACTTTATTTTTATGACAATATGCCAAAAGTATCTCAGTGAGTACCCTCAGTATGAGGATATCAAATATACACAAGATATATGTACACAATACCAAAATATGCAGTAATAGCAATAGAAAACAGTGCAAACAATGTATAGTCACAATAGAATGCAATTGGGGCACATAGGGATAGGGGCAACACAAACCATATACTCTAGAAGTGGAATGCGAACCACAAATGGACCCCAAACCTATGTGACCTTGTAGAGGGTCGTTGGGACTGTAAGGAAACAGTGAGGGTTAGAAAAATAGCCCACCCCAAGACACTGAAAAGTGGGTGCAAAGTGCACCTAAGTTCCCCAAAGAGCACAGAAGTAGTGATAGGGGGATTCTGCAAGGAAGACAAACACCAGCAATGCAACAACGATGGATTTCCTGACGAGAGTACCTGTGGAACAAGGGGACAAAGTCCAAAAGTCACGATCAAGTCGGGTGTGGGCAGATGCCCAGGAAATGCCAGCTGTGGGTGCAGAGAAGCTGCCACCGGATGGTAGAAGCTGTGGATTCTGCAAGAACGACAAGGGCTAAAAACTTCCCCTTTGGAGAATGGATGTCCCACGCCGTGAAGAGTTGTGCAGAGGTATTTCCGTGCAGAAAGACCGCAAACAAGCCTTGCTAGCTGCAAGGGTTGTGGTTAGAGTTTTTGGATGCTGCTGTGGCCCAGGAGGGACCAGGATGTCGCCAATTGCGTGAGGAGACAGAGAGGGTGTCCAGCAAGACAAAGAGCCCACTCAGAAGCAAGCAGCACCCGCAGAAGTGCCAGAACAGGCACTACAAAGTGGAGTGAACTGGAGCTCACACAAAGTCACAAAGTAAGGTCCCACGACGCCGGAGGACAACTCTGGAGGTCGTGCAGTGCAGGTTAGAGTGCCGGGGACCCAGGCTTGGCTGTGCACAAAGGAAATCCTGGAAGAGTGCACAGGAGCCGGAGTAGCTGCAAAACACGCGGTTCCCAGCAATGCAGTCTAGCGTGGGGAGGAAAGGACTTACCTCCACCAAACTTGGACTGAAGAGTCACTGGACTGTGGGAGTCACTTGGACAGAGTTGCTGAGTTCAAGGGGCCTCGCTCGTTGTGCTGAGAGGAGACCCAGAGGACCGGTGATGCAGTTCTTTGGTGCCTGCAGTTGCAGGGGGAAGATTCCATCGACCCACGGGAGATTTCTTCGGAGCTTCTAGTGCAGAGAGGAGGCAGACTACCCCCACAGCATGCACCACCAGGAAAACAGTTGAGAAGGTGGCAGGATCAGCGTTACAAGGTCGCAGTAGTCGTCTTTGCTACTTTGTTGCAGTTTTGCAGGCTTCCAGCACGGTCAGCAGTCGATTCCTTGGCAGAAGGTGAAGAGAGAGATGCAGAGGAACTCTGGTGAGCTCTTGCATTCGTTATCTAAGGAATTCCCAAAAGCAGAGACCCTAAATAGCCAGAAAAGGAGGTTTGGCTACCTAGGAGAGAGGATTGGCTAGCAACACCTGGAGGAGCCTATCAGAAGGAGTCTCTGATGTCACCTGCTGGCAATGGCCACTCAGAAATGGGCACCATCTGTGCCCATGAAAGCATTTCCAGAGGCTGGGGGAGGCTACGCCTCCCAAGCCCTAACACCTTTTTCCAAAGGGAGAGGGTGTAACACCCTCTCTCTGAGGAAGTCCTTTGTTCTGCCTTCCTGGGCCAAGCCTGGCTGAACCCCAGGAGGGCAGAAACCTGTCTGAGGGGTTGGCAGCAGCAGCAGCTGCAGTGAAACCCCGGGAAAGGCAGTTTGGCAGTATCCGGGTCTGTGCTAAAGACTCGGGGGATCATGGAATTGTCTCCCCAATGCCAGGATGGCATTGGGGTGACAATTCCATGATCTTAGACATGTTACATGGCCATGTTCGGAGTTACCATTGTGACGCCATACATATGTTGTGACATATGTATAGTGCACACGTGTAATGGTGTCCCCTCACTCACAAAGTTTGGGGAATTTGCCCTGAACAATGTGGGGGCACCTTGGCTAGTGCCAGGGTGCTCACACACTAAGGGGGTTATTCTAACTTTGGAGGAGGTGTTAATCCGTCCCAAAAGTGACGGAAAAGTGACGGATTTACCACCAGCCGTATTACGAGTCCATTATATCCTATGGAACTCGTAATACGGCTGGTGGTATATCCGTCACTTTACCGTCACTTTTGGGACGGATTAACACTCCTCCAAAGTTAGAATAACCCCCTAAGTAACTTAGCACCCAACCTTTACCAGGTAAAGGTTAGACATATAGGTGACTTATAAGTTACTTAAGTGCAGTGGTAAATGGCTGTGAAATAACGTGGACGTTATTTCACTCAGGCTGCACTGGCAGGCCTGTGTAAGAATTGTCAGATCTCCCTATGGGTGGCAAACAAATGCTGCAGCCCATAGGGATCTCCTGGAACCCCAATACCCTGGGTACCTCAGTACCATGTGCTAGGGAATTATAAGGGTGTTCCAGTATGCCAATGTAAATTGGTGAAATTGGTCACTAGCCTGTTAGTGACAATTTGGAAAGAAATGAGAGAGCATAACCACTGAGGTTCTGGATAGCAGAGCCTCAGTGAGACAGTTAATCATAACACAGGTAACACATACAGGGCACACTTATGAGCACTGGGGCCCTGGCTGGCAGGGTCCCAGTGACACATACAACTAAAACAACATATATACAGTGAAATATGGGGGTAACATGCCAGGCAAGATGGTACTTTCCTACAAGCACCAAGACAAGTGCAGCTTTAGTATAGCCGCTGGCGCTACAATACCTGTGACATAGTGATGGATGTTCCCAGGGCATGCCTCTATTAACCAGGACTCGAGAAGTAACTTCAAGACAGTCTTAATAGCCTGAACTGGGACACAAAATGCAACCTCAATTGTTATTTCTCTTCCTAAGATCAAAGCCTGCAGTTGATCCCTTCTACCAAGTGTGGGGTTATTTTCAATCTGGTAGAAAAGCTACCTACAAAGTAGGCTACAACGAGAAAGCTATGCCCTGGTCTTTCACTGCTTGTTGCAGGTGACATTGCCTGTGCTGCAAAGTTAACCTTGCTGCAGCTACTGCTGTGGGCCAGAAGAATAGATACAGATACTTGACCACTATGCTGCTTACTCTTACTGCTCTTACAGCTGCTGCCACAAGCTTCTACCAGGATGATCTCTGGAGCTGGTACTCTTCCTCGTATGGTTGTGACCTGTCATGTGCAGTCAATTCAAAGGTATATGCAAAATCTTCTGTGGAAGCCTACTAGTGAAATGTCAGATTTTAGGAGTTGTCAATCTGTTGAAGCACATCTAGGAGACACTGTGGGGGTCATTCTGACCCCGGTGGGCGGCGGGAGCCGCCCGCCTGGAGGGAACCGCCAGAATCCCGCTGCGCGGTCACAAGACCGCTGCGGGTTTTCTGGGTTTCCCACTGGGCTGGCGGGCGACCGCCAAAAGGCCGCCCGCCAGCCCAGTGGGAAACAGCCCTCCATGAGGATGCCGGCTCCGAATGGAGCCGGCGGAGTGGAGGATGAGCGACGGGTGCAGTGGCACCCGTCGCGAATTCCAGTGTCTGCAAAGCAGACACTGGAATTCAAAGTGGGGCCCTCTTACGGGGGCCCCTGCAGTGCCCATGCCATTGGCATGGGCACTGCATGGGCCCCCAGGGGCCCCACGACACCCCTCACCACCATCCTGTTCCTGGCGGTCGGAACCGCCAGGAACAGGATGGCGGTGAGGGAGTCGGAATCCCCCATGGCGGCGCAGCAAGCTGCGCCGCCATGGGGGATTCCCAGGGCAGCGGAAAACCGGCGGAAGACCGCCGGTTTTCCTGGTCTGACCGCGGCCAAACCGCAGCGGTCAGAATGCCCTGCGGGGCACCGCCAGCCTGTTGGCGGTGCTCCCGCATCCCCGGCCCCGGCGGTCCTTGACCGCCGGGGTCGGAATGACCCCCTGTATGTGTTTCAGGAACCACATGAGCTCCACACAGCCCAAAGTTGGGAAAAACACCTTCTTGTGTTTGGATCACATGATGCTAGAACATCTCATTTGCATGGGGAATGGGCTCCCTTGCTCTTTTCTTGGTATACAGGTTGAATGATACAATAATAAGAACATCTGCTGTCCTAGGAGAACTTACCCAAAGAGGACCTGCCTTTTTGTGCCACCAGTAGCATGTATACCCAGTTGCTTAAATCGTACAATCCACTGCTTCTTATAGTAGTCTTATAGCAGAACACCTCTCCACCTTCCCCTTTGAGCCTCTGAAAGTCATTACCACACGTCACTGTCAACTTGGCTGTTCTCCTTTGAGTTTGCTCATTATAGCAGTTTCACTTTAACTTGTGTACGCATGCCTAATAAAAGCCTCAAAACATACCATACTTGTGAAAGAGGTCCACACATCTGCTATCACACTTCAGACAAATGTTTTCTTCACTCACAGTGTCATGACCACATAGGCTCCATTATGAGTTATAGCCCATGGAATGAGGCATTGTTGTGCAGACTCAGGAATTCCAACTGAAAACTGTGTCCTATGGGAGAGGTAGGCCTCACAGTTGTGAAAAAATTAATTTGGGACATCTAAAAACCCTAAAAGTACATGCCCTACTTTTTAATTACACATCACTCTGCCCTATGGGCTACTTAGAGCCTACCTTAGTGGTGCCTTATATGTAAAAACAGGAGTTTAAGGCTTGGAAAGGGGGTTTAAATGCCAAGACGACATGGCAGTGTAACACTGCATTCAGGCTGCAATGGCAGGCTTAGGACAAGTTTTAGAGGGCTGCTTAGATGGGTGGCACAATAAGTCCTGCAGGCCCACAGGCATTTAATTTATAGGTGCTGGGTATATGTTATACCATTCTACAAGGGATTTACAAGTAAACTAAGGGCCATATTTATACTCCGTTTGCGCCGGATTAGCGTCGTTTTTTTTTACGCAAATTCAACGCAAAACGAACTCCATATTTATACTCTGCCGTTAGACGCGTCTAGCGCCAAAGTCCATGGAGTTTGCGTAATTTTTTAGCGTGGACACCTACTTTGCGTTAATGATATGCAAGGTAGGCGTTCCCGTCAAAAAAATTGACTCCGAGGCATGTGCGCCGTATTTACACTCCCGGGCAAAACTGACGCCCGGGAGTGGGCGGGTCAAAAAAAATGATGTCCAGCCGCTTTTGAGTCGTTTTTTAGCGCCTGGTCAGGGCAGGCGTTAAGGGACCTGTGGGCTCGGAAGGAGCCCAGAGGTGCCCTCCTATGCCCCAGGGACACCCCCTGTCACCCTTGCCCACCCCAGGAGGACGCCTAAGAATGGAGGGACCCATCCCAGGGAACATAAGCTAAGTTCAGGTAAGTAATTTTTTTTTTTTTTTTGGGTGGCATAGGGGGGCCTGATTTGTGCCCCCCTACATGCCACTATGCCCAATGACCATGCCCAGGGGACAGAAGTCCCCTGGGCATGGCCATTGGGCAAGGGGGCATGACTCCTGTCTTTGCTAAGACAGGAGTCATTTCAATGGGGGTTGGGAGTCTAAAAAAATGGTGCAAATCGGGTTGAGGCGAAAATTTTGCCTCAGCCTGACTTGCCCCATTTTTTGGCGCCCAAGCTCCATATTCCCCTACGCCGGCGCTGCCTGGTGTACGTCATTTTTTTTAACGCACACCAGGCAGCTCCGTCGGCTAACGCCGGCTAACGTCATTGAATAAATACGGCGCCCGCATGGCGCTTCAGAATGGCGTTAGCCGGCGTTAGATTTTTTGACGCACAACTGCGTTGGCGCAGTTGTGCGTCGAAAAGTATAAATATGGCCCTAAGTGTGCCAATTAGGTATATGCCAATCAAACCATTTCTAGGGGAGTGAGCACTTGAGCACTGCATACAAATGGTAAAGTGCACAAATTCCTGAGGCCAACAGAAGGAAAAATCCAGAAGAATGTGATGCAAGTAGTCAAAACGTTAGGGGGAAGGCCACCCTAATGCTGAGAGGTCGAACAAAGGGGAAACACCCGGAACAACGACTCCTAAACCACGAAGTCGTGGAAAACAAAAGCAAAACAACGGTTTCTTTTTCCACAACTTCCTGGTTTTCGTGCCTTAACCACGACTTCCTGGTTTTCGTGCCTTAACCAAAAATCGTTGTAAAGGCATTAGTGATACCAACGAGTTAGTTGTTTCGAACTCGTTGTTGAGCCATGGGTGCTTGAAGCACTCATGGTTTCAACATATAACCCGAACAAAGACCTACCTGTGTTCCCCGATTCTTGGGATTATTCCACTAATATTTACAACCCAGAAAGGTATCTTGAATATGTGCCATACATAGGGCACAGCTGTGTGCCTGTTTTTATGAAAGTGCACTGTCTAAAGTGCATACAGGTTATTCTGGATTTTTCCAAATTAGCGCATGAGCTGCAAGCAGCACAGTTCAGAAATAGAGAGGCAACCAGTAGAGGAAAAAAGGGTTCCAAATCTTCCCCTGATAATTCTCTAAGATGGCGAGGAACAGCTGTTAATATTGCACCATTCACAAAAAAGTAACCTCCAAACCAAATATTGCAGTGGCTCACCCAACATTACAGACATTTGGTTCATACCTTCAGTTTCAGGTCACGGTATTGGATTGACAAGTATTACAAATACATTTTCTTGTTCCAGTGCCCTGTGGCTTTACCACATCCTTCTACTTCTTAGACTGATCCTTGTGCCATTTAGAAAAGAGACCACTGTTATGACCAGTTGAACAAATGATTTTACATTGAAGTTATGTGCTACCTACCAAATGGAGTTGCTAGCAGGCGGCCTCAAATAAATACCCTGAAGTCTTACAGCCATTTAAAAATATGTTATTACCATACAATATATGTTGATAATGAGTGTATGATCAGATTATCATAATTAGATAAATATGTTGGTTTAATTTACATTCTTGATTGTAGAAACAGCAGAACCAAATTAATCATACAAAAAGCTCTGATAACTCTTATTAACGATGCCACCTTGTTTCAGAATTATCATAAACTGGTTCTTGATGACACAGAGCATATAAACCTCTTAAAAGAGGAACACAGCTTAATCTCTGATTATAAAGC
This sequence comes from Pleurodeles waltl, assembly GCF_031143425.1. Classification (NCBI taxonomy): domain Eukaryota; kingdom Metazoa; phylum Chordata; class Amphibia; order Caudata; family Salamandridae; genus Pleurodeles; species Pleurodeles waltl. The sequence continues at coordinate 1,258,128,806 of NC_090445.1, read as the reverse complement.
ATATGTTAAATCGCCATTTATTTTGGGTGATTCAATCTGAATTCACAATCATATGGAATTAGAAGCCTGCATTCACCTCATCTTGGATAGTTAATGCTTTGTGAGACAGGTATACTGAATGTTTTGCTTTTAATCAACAGAAACATATTGTTGGAAAATGGCCCTTCCTGCAGGGTCATCCCCAAATGGAATGCTTTCCTCTTCATATTTTTACTGGATTTGTTTTTGCTGCTCTTAGTACTCTATGCACTTTACCACTGCTAACCATTGCTAAAGTGCTTGTGCTATTCCCTCTGAAGATGGTAGTATTTGCTTTTTTTTTGGTTTAAAAAATATACTGAATATTGATTTTAACAACAGAATAACATTACAGTTCATTAACATGTCCCATTCCTCCTCCCTCACCCCCTAAACATGGAGAGAGATGTGAGTCACACCATGTGCAAAAAAATATAAATCCATACGTAACATTATATCACTTAAACAGCATAGTTGGTACTATTGTATTAAATTACAGCCAATCACCATCACAGACATATCTGAAGAGTATTAATCAACTACCCCCTCCACATCTTGTCCCACTTCAGAATCTCCCATTTCCTGCAGTACCTGACTTCTATTAAGTCCCATTCCATCATTCCTCCCTGTTCCACTCCAATGTAAATCAACCTGTGGCATATCCCACATTCAGCTTGTATGCACCTCCATAACCATTGCTTGCGTGTGGTATTTTTATGGTAGTATTGGCTCATCCTCAATCGGCATATTTAATTTACTTTTAAGTTCCTAGTAAAGTGCACTACATGTGCCCAGGGAATGTAAATTAAATGCTCCTTGTGGGCCCACAGCACTGACTGTGTTGCCCACTTAAGTAGCCCTTTAAGCCCATAAAAGCATGTGTTGACTAATGGCACACCCTCCCAAGTGCGTCTATTGGCCATTAGCTGACACCGAGCGGGGCTCAAAAAAATCGTCTGGTGCTAGCACCGTAGGATTCCTTTTTTAAAAAAAAGCAGGGGGAGAAGCGGAATCGCTTCTGCATCTCCTCCCACCTATCTGTGACGTCAGTGCACTGCGAGGTACACTGAAATGACAGTTTTCCCCATTGGAGCTGGAGAAAGCAACAGTTAAGCGCTCTCTCTACTCCGGTGGGAAAAACAGGCCCAAAAAAACACCTCACATTTCAAGGAAGCCTCATTGGAAATGGGAGAGTTTCCCCATACTAATGAGACCTCTCTGAAACTGTTTCCTACCAGTGGATCGCAGGAGCGCCGCATTCCAATTCAGAGAAACCCACTAGGCCATCAGGGAGATAGCTTTAGGGGTCATTGAATGTAAAGTCGAATCGGCCAACTTCTTTTCCAATTGACTCTGTCCATCTCTTTTTGGATGTGACCTCCTTGAGCAAACTGTGCAGCAAACAAATTTGCGTGCCAAACAATTTCTGAGGGAGCATGGAGGCACTCTAGGGCTTTGTTCTAGGGCACACAAGTGGACTCCCACTTCGATTGAGGAGCTGAAGATATTTTTTTAGCCTTACACTCAAAAGGGGTTAGTGCAGAAACCAACCTTGCAGTCCTGTTGGTCTAGTCACACGGTTTGGCTAACCCCCATCTTCGCACCGTATAGGAACAGAGATAGTTTTATGCTACTGGAGTGTGTTCTGCATTTCAATGACAACTCTGCTGCCTTACCCTGGGACCATCCAGACCATGACAGGTTATTCAAAATTCGGCCTGTTATGGAACATTTGTCCGCTAGGTTTCCAGAGATTTATACTCCTGGAAAGAATATAGCCACTGATGAGTCCTTTACCCTGTACAAAGGGCTGCTGCTGTTCAGGCAGTACACTGCGAGCAACAGAGCTTGCTATGGCATCAAGCTGCACACATTGTCTGATAGCTCTTATGGCTATGTATACAGCATGGGTGTGTATATAGGGAAGGTTCCACTCTAAACCCTGTAGTCTGCCCTCCAATGCTGGGAGTCACAGGGAAGAGTGTATGGGAGCTTGTCCAGCCACTCCTTCAGAAGGTTATAACTATTAAAGGGACAACTTCTATACAGGAGTAGAATTGTTCAGGGAGCTGTACAAAGCTTGCACTGTGGCTTGCTGTGCAGTTTTTTGTTGCCGCAAAAGATTCATGCAGGAGCTTGTTTGTAGTAAGCTCTAGAAATCCCAGAGCACTGCATTGTATTCCAACAAACTGGTCACTGTCATGTTCTTAGATAGGCGAAAGTATACATGCTTGCTACAATTCATGATGACGGCAGTTTCCCTGTCATGGTTTGGTGTCAGTTGACTGAAGTTCACATGCCCACCTGTAGACTTGATTACAACAAGTACATGGTGGAGTGGATAAGAACAACCAGGTTCTTCAGCTATACAATGCAAGTCTTAAAACTAGCACTTTCTTGTATTGATTTTTTTTACATCATTAGTATAAGATGTAAAAACAATCATCATACACTATATTGTGCCTGTACCCTTTTTTTTCAATAACATTTGGTATGATAAAAGTTAGTACTTGAGTTTTCACACTTTCAAAAGAAAACTAAAAGTGTCGGTGAATGAATCCCACACAACATTTGTTTGGTTTGTTCCTTTAGGGAACTTAGACACTATTCCCCAGCATATTTGCCTTAGTTTTAACTGTAGATATGCTCATTCAGTTCGAGGAATGAGGTCTTGGTGACATACTCGGACACACTCAACTTGCATCCACAAACTGGAAGGAGTTAGATTTAGCACAGTAAGTGCGCTGATGGTGTATGAAAGACACATTTTCTTGAGCTTCAAGTAGCTAGGGACAGAAGGCATTAGAATTGGTTCGCTTGACAAGTATACATGATTAGTCAGGACAGAACATGAATGGTTAAGAAAAGCTTATGGTAGGTGTTCTTTCACAGGAATATTGCATAGGCAGAAGGAAGATATTAAAGGTGGTACAGATACACATGTTATGACTTCATATTCATCTATAATTCAAACCCATTGTCACCGAACTCTCCCTGATATCGAATTACTGTGGCACGTTTGAGAAAATGCTTGACCTGCTTGCCAAGTGCATCCTCTGCCATAAATTAGTAGATGTTCACTGTGCTGTATGACAAGTGCATTACAGTCACAGCACTGCACATAACTGTGGATGGGGCATATGCTACATTGTCATGACCTATCCTGTGTGTCAAAAAAAATTGTTCTTCACAGTTTATAATGTTCTCTTTAGGGAACGTCAGCGGTATTCCCCAGCATGTCTGTTTAGTTTCACAGGCAGATATGCTCCCTCAGTTCAGGGAATTGCGCCTCAGTGTCATACTCAGACAACCCCAACTTTTACCACAAACTGAAGGAGTTAGATCTACCACAGTGAGTACACTAAAGACACATGTAAGACATGTCTTCCTGAGCCTCATGTGACTGTCATGGGAACCATTAGTAAAGGTTCACTAGCCATGTGCTCTGTAATATTCAGAAAGAAGAAGGGGTATACTTGACAGGTGGTAAAAGGCAGTCAAACTGATTCCGTCCTGTGGCGTATGAATGTAATGGGACCTTGCGTGACGGTGGTATGTTGATGTGGGTGTAATGATCAATGGATTGGGCCCGTGGCCTGCAGTATGAAAGTCCTGTGTGTGGTGTGTGAATGACGTGCAGATGGACCATAAAAGAGTTTGTGCATTGACATTGCTTTATGGCTCACCTTCAGAAGTCTTGGTTTCAATATTCATATACTTTGATAAGCATTTGTGTATTGAAGCCAGCATTTCTGGAGGTCATATAACCAACCAGTGTAAGTGGTGGATTAACTTTACAAAACTAGTACGAGATTTTTATCTGTGGCAGCAAGATGGCTCTTACTAAGAATCATTATGGGTAGCTGTGGATTCTGGGCATTAGCTTAGTCGGCACTTAGGCAAACCTTCACATTTTTTAAAACTAGATAACGAGGGGAGTCCAGGCATGCATGACTTGTGTGGCTCTCACCATGTAATATTACCTAGAAGCACTTGCAAATGTTCAACTTTAGTAAGAAACATACATTTTCATCAGATTTCTCAGATGGAAAAACATGGACTCTGTGTGGAGCCACAGGTTTCCTACCACCCTGAGTTCACACATGTCTCCTGATAAGAACGCTACCCCACTAGTTTGGATTGCCAAAGAGAAAACAATACAAAAGACCCTAAAATCACTTTGTTGAGAGATCAGCAACAGGGGTAGGTGCGGTATTTGGGGCCCTGCTGTGGTGCCACTAATGCAAACCTATTAAGCACAGGCATTTTTTTAAAACTAGACAACCAAGAGAGTCCAATGTGGTGTGACTTGCATCGATCTCTTGAGCTTTTCTTACCCACAATGCTCTAGAAACCTTAAACTTCTGTGATTGAAATTCTGGAATTCCCACCAACCTGCATTACCCCAATTGTGCTGATAAAAATGCTGCCCCATTTGTGTGGTTGAGCTTAGTGCCCGCTACAAAAACGGCTCTAACTGAGGACAACAGGAGGCCTCGCCAGGGGACTCCAATTGACCTTGCTTTGATCCTTTTATGTCACAGGCACTAGGCCTACCCACACAAGTGCAATACCATTTTTCATGGGGAAATTGGGGGAATGTCAGGTGGAGGGAAATTTGTGGCTGCTTATAGATTCCAGAACTTTCTTTAAAAGAAATGTGAGGAAAATTAATTTTTTTAGTCAAAGTTTGAGTTTTGAAACGGGTACACAAGTCAGCCCACTCTGGATACCCCTAGGTGTCTAGTTTTAAAAAAATGTACAAGTTGGCTATGTTTCCTTTGGTGCCGGCTTAACTAGGGTCCAAAATCCACAGCTAACCACACTGGAGAAAAAGGGTCGGTTTTCGCTGGAAAATTCAATGGTTCCATGTTGTGTTTTGGGCTGTTTCCTGTCACGGCAACTAGGCCTAAGCACACAGGTGAGGGACCATTTTATTGGGGAGACTTGGGGAATGCTGGGTGAATGAAAGTCTGCTACTCCCCACAGATTGCTGAACTTTGTATAAAAGAAATTAGAGAAAAAATTGTTTTAGTCAAAGTTTGAGGTTTTGAGGTTTGAAATGGATTTTGGTTAAAAAAAAAAACTTGGTGAGATCCATGCACGTCAGCCCACCCTGCATACCCCTAAGTATCTAGTTTTAAAAATGTACAAGCTAGTTTTCTCTAGGTCCCGGCTGGTCCAAAATCTAGAGCTACTCACATGGAAAAAAGAGTCCGTTTTCAGTAGAAAAATGCGATGCGCCCCTGTTGTGTTTTGGGGCATTTCCAGTCGTGGCCACTAGCCACTAGGACTACCCTCACAAGTGAGGTGCCATTTTTATTGGGAGACTTGGAGAAATGCCAGGTGAAGGCACATTTGTGGTTACTTGTAGATTCCAGAACTTCCCATTACAGAATATGAGGAAAATGTGTTTTCTAGTCAAATTTTGAGGTTTACAAGGGATTCTGGGTAAAACAACCTGGTCATACCAATGCAAGTCAGCCCAACCTTGATACCCCTAGGTATCTAGTTTTTAAAAATGTACTGGTTTGGGTAAGTTTCCTTAGGTGCCGGCTGAGCTAGGGTCCACAATCTACAGCTACCCACATTAGGAAAAATAGGTCAGTGTTTGGAGGAAATATTTGATACGTCCATGTGTGTTTTGAGCCATTTCCTGTTGCTCCACTATGCCTACCCACACATGTGAGGTACCATTTTTATTGGGAGACTTAGAGGAATGCTAGGTAGAAGAACATTTGTGGCTGCCCACAGATTCCAGACCATTCCATCACAGAAAGGTGAGGAAAATGTGTTTTTTAGTCAAAGCTTGAGAGCCTAGGGATTCTGGGCAAAAATAATCTAGAGCTACCCACATTGGAAAAAAGGGTCAGTTTTCGGAGGGAAAATGTGATTCATCCATGTTGTGTTTGGGGCATTTCCTCTCTTGGCCACTAAGCCAAGCCACACAAGTTAGGTGCCATTTTTATCAGGAAACTTGGAGGAATGCTGAATGGAAGGACACTTGTGGCTCCATGCATATTCCAGAAATTTCCAACACAGAAATGTGAGGTAAATGTGTTTTTTAACCAAAGCTTGAGGTTTCCCAGGGATTCTGGGTGATAAAAAAACCTGGTGGGACCCACACAAGTTATCCCACGTTGGATACCCCTAGGAGTCTAATTTAAAAAAATATATACAGGTTGGCTAGGTTTCCTTAGGTGCTGGCTGAGCTAGGGTCCAAAATCTAAAACTACCCACATTAGAAAAAGGGCCAGTTTTTGGTGACAAAATGTGATGTGTCTGTTTTGAGTTTTGGGCCATTTCCTGTCACAGGCAATAAGCCTACCCACACAGTGAGGTACCATTTTTATCAAAAACGTGTGGGAGCATAGAACAGTAGAACATTTGTTATTATCAATTGGATTTTGTTGCATTTTGTCTTTCAAATGCAAGCCAATGTATAAGAAATAAGACATTTTGAAAAATGCCCTCTAAATCAGACACTAGTATGGGTACCCACAAATCCAGAGATGTACAAATAACCATTGATCCTAAACTCCTTATCTTGTTTCCATTTCTGCATATTTCACTCTATAAATTGGTCTATACTCGGTACTCAATGACAAACCATTGTAAGGAGGCAGCCTAGTTGTTGGCTCTGGGTACCTTGCATTCTTGGAGAACCTACAAACATTGTATATCCCCACAGCTAGAAGGGTCTAGCGGATGTAATGGCATATTGCTTTTGTAAATAGGCCATCGTGACAAAAGGTTACAGATGAGAATCTCACAAATGGACGTTTTTTTCCTACTCATTTTCAATATTTCTCTATTTCAACAGTTATTTTCCTTAGGAAAATCTTGAGGGATCTACATGTATAACTACTTGTGGAATTTGGAACTTTGTCTACTTCTCAGATATACATGGCTTTCCTGGATCACCCATGGGTTTCACACTGGTTTCTACCACAAACTAGAAGTAGGTTGAGAGCACAAAAAATAAAGAAACTGGGCTATCTCTTAAAAAATGCCACAACTGTGGTACACAATTAGGTTTTTTGATTCAGCTCTGCATATTCCTGAAAGCTGGGAAGATCGTGACTTTAGTACAGCAAACTATTCATGGATGCCATTTTTCGGAAAAAACAGACACTTATCTGGAATACTTTTTGCCATATTTTTTTCCAAAACTCAAACTTTTGCTATATATTGCCTTCTTTTGGCACCACTCCAGGGGAATCCTCAAACCCTGGGTACCTTTAGATTCCCCAGGATGTTGGGAGAAAAAAGGATGCAAATTTCACACGGATACCTTAGCTGGGAAAAAAGTCATGGAACCCTAAGCGCAAACTACCCCAAATTGTCCAAAAATGGCTCAGCAAGGGGGGAGGCCCAGCAGCGAAGAGGTGAATCCAGTCTGAGGCCTGCCATTACAGAGCCTGTGCATGCAGTTTTATACTGCCATTTTGACACTGCAAAATAACACTGTTGTCAGGCCCAAGACTTCCTTTTTAATACATATAAGTTTCTTCTAGGTTAGGCCCTGGATAGCCCACAGGGCAGGGTGTAATGTTTCTAAAAAGCAGGACAGGAACTTTTAGGTTTTACATTTCCTGGTAGTGAAACACTCTTACATTGGTTTCACATTACTGCAAGGCCTTTCTCTTACATGGGATAGCATTGAAGTTGCCTTATTACAATTTATAAGTGTAACTTCCAATTGGGAAGAGATAAGTCTTTAAAGTTTGGTGTCTCTGGAATCACAATTTAAAATACTAACTTATAGTGAAGTCAGCCTTAATTTTGCAATCTGAAAATGCCACCTTTAGAAAGTTGGCATTCTCTTACTTTAGCCACTTGATGCCTGCTGCCTGTCTCGAATCACATGTCTGGTGTGTGTAACAGCTGGGCTCTGTGTATTCCTCCTAGACACCCACACACAATGTGAGCTTTTGTGTGGCTTGAGGGCCATCATAACAGGATGAGAGGGAAGGGCTGGACCCAGCGTCACTTATACGTGAATAGGATGTGCTTGTCTGCACAAAAAGTGCTTCATACCCCTTCTAGTGCGTCTGGAGCCAGGGCAGGAAGGGAGGACATCTGTACACTTCAAAGACATGTCCCTGAAGTCTCCCTTACTTCAAAGGCACCACTGGCTATAAGAACTGGACCTCAGACACCACCATTGCAGTATACTTTTGGACCTGTGAATACTCTGTCTGAATCCAAGAAGGACTGCTGTGCTGCTGAAGGACTGCCTCTCTGCTTGTCTGCTGCTATGATGGACTACTTGCCCTGCTGTGCTTTTCTGCTTCCTGCTGTTCCACTGCCTGGATAAAAAGGACTGGACCTTCATCACTTGAATCCAGAGTGAATCCAAGGGCAGGCTTGCTAGCATACTGATCTGAAGTCTCAGGGGCATAAAAGACTTCCAACCACCCTGCTTCTGCATCTGGACTCTGCCATCTGTGAGCCTACTCTGCTAAGTGGTGCCACCTCAGTCCTGCACCCTTGGAAGTGGGTCTAATGTGTTTTCTCAGGAGAACCAACACATCCTCTGCTGAGTGAGGCAGTCCTGAGTAGAAATGATGCATCTTCTCAACTGTGCGGCGCATTCATGAGCAGAATCTACGAACTGCCACTGTTGCGTGGATTGGACCCATCGCAAAAGACTAACATCACTGCCACATCCTGCATCTTGGTTTAGAGGTACCACCATCCGAACTGTCACTGCGTATCAGTTTTCTTAGCGCAAGCTCCTCACAGGTTTCGTGGGCAGCAGCCTTGACAACAATGTTGAAACTCTGCATCGCTGATGACCCGCTTAGCAGAACGATGCAATGCCTCGACTGCACAACACACCCTCAACACTGACCTTTGTATCACAAGCCCCATCAACTGGATCCTTGACGTTGATGCAGCAGGACCTCGCACTACAACCTAGCTGCATCTTGGAACCGATGCATCACCTCGGCTGTGAGACGCATCTTCAACACAACACACAACGTTCCACAACCAGGATTCAAGGAACTTTGGTTCAACTGGCCTAACTGGGTCCTGTATCTGGCCTGTGCCATTGTGGTTGACCTAAACTCTTGACTTTGTCCTATCCGGTGTGACCAGATATCCCCAATAGCGCTTTTTGCTTCTTGCCACTATTTTTACGTAAAACTTTGAAATTCAATATGTTCATTTTGACTTATTGGATTTTAGTTGTTTTGGTCTTGTTTTATTTAATAAATTTGGACCTATTTTCCTAACCTGGTGCTGAATCTTTTTTTTATTTTTTTATTACTGTGTTACTGTTTGAAGTGTTGCATAAATACTTTACACACTGCCTCTAGGTTAAGTGTGACTGCTCTGTGCCAAGCTACCAGACGGTGAACAAGGAATAATTTGGTGTGTGCATGTACTTTACCCTGACTAGGACTGTGGTTGCTGCTTGAGCAGGGCTCATACCCCAGTCAACCAACAACATAATTTCTAGCACATATACACAGACAAATCTTATTATTTTTGTTTATTTATCTTTATATTGACCATGGATAATGCAGGTTTGCATTTTAAAAGTGCTAACATCAGTTGCCATCTTTCTTTCTGACACACTATTATGTGATTTCGCTCTAACCTAATTGGATAATTTCATGAGAACTGTGTGTAGGTGTAGCAAATGTTAGAGTTGTGTGATTTATAGCAGTGCAGAGTAGATTATGAGACAGTCTGTTTTGAATTACAGCTCAAAGCAGAGTAGGATTTTTAGGGCACTCACTTAATGGGAGGACTGCCTTTCTAAACCAATGGGTGACACTGTGCTAGCTTGTCCTCCTACTTATATGACCAAGTTGATTTGAACTCCATATTTATTGATACATTCATATACTGATTAATACTAACTTGATGATTTTGCCTTCGGCAAACTTTTACCTTTAATTAAACCTTCATGGTTTGAAACCTTAACCATTCTTTGTCTTCATTACGCAGCCTGATGTGCTTCACAATATTTGAATGTACTGATATGTTGAACTGCCTCAGCCTTGAATATTGATTCATCAGATAGTGCCTTATGGGTGCCAAAATTTGTACAAAGGAACGCACTAACAAATTTTGTAGCTGAGGATGGTTTTAAACTTAGGTTTGGAGGATTTAAAATGTTCCTGAGTCCAAATGTGCCCCAATTCAGTCTTCATTCCCAACCTTTTGTTTGGATTAGTGATGAGGGTCCAATGTTCCTGAAAGCGATTTCAGTATTCTGGGAGTGTGAGTCTAAGTGGGATTATCCAGTTTTGATTGTGGGGTGTCAAGTGTTGTGATGTTTGTGGTTTTTGAGGATTTGTCATCTTTTGAGTTGTGGTATCAATTTGGATCCAAGAAGACTTTATCTTAAAGTTGAAAACTGAAATGTCCTTTTGTGTATATTGCTTGTACTTATGGAGATTAACATGCTCACTGCTCAGAGTTAAAGTTTGTTTGTCTGATTCGGTGTAATCCAAAATCCCGGAATAGATATATTTAAATGGTATTTGACTTTTTTGTTAAGGTTGAGGTGTTGAACTGTGAGGCACTACAGCTGCACGAATGTAAGGACTTGTTAAACTTCTATAGTGAGATTGCACTAACTAAGATTGGTGTTGGTTGAATCTTTATGCACAGGAGTAGACTGCACTAGCCAGAGTGGGTTCCCACCAGTTGAATACTTACTTCATGTGTTTGATCGTGCAAGTAGTGTACTGTTTTCTATCTCACATAAAGTGATTGCTGGTTCTATTTTTCTTTGGTAAACAGATATAAAAGTTGTTTTAGTTTTTGCTCATGCTAAGCTGATAAGAATGACGTGAGACTGAGTGGTGCTGTGAGTTACATCATTAGGCATTGCGCTGGGATTGGTTGTTCAGCTTGCATAGCAGGGTGGGTTTGCTGGTTACATAATTTGATGTTGCGCTGCAATTGGTTATTCGGGGTCACCTTCTGATATCTCAGATCTAACTTCTGATATCCGGTTTTAGATAGTGAATTGGCAAACAAGCTTCATGTGCTATTATGGGGAAGAGGAAATTGATCACAGGATCCAAGAAGAAACTTACATCATCTGCTAACAAGGTCACAGTAGTCAAGTCTGATGTGGGATTGCCTAAACTGGCACCTTGTTCTGACATTAAGTCACTACTAACTAAGCTAAATAAGAAAATGGTGAACATGGAGGACTACAAAAAATCCTTGGTAGAGGTGGCCCAAAACAAATTAGCAGCATTGGAGTCTGTGGTGTCCGTCATAAAGACCAGTCTATACAAAGTAAATAACAGTCCCACTCACAACCAAAGCATTTGTCTTGGATGGGTAATAAAGTGCTGCCAGGGGTGTGGAATCAGTCCTCTATATAGAGGATGTACCTGGAACGGAGGGCCAATTTAAGAATATATCTGTTAGTAATGGGCAACTAAATGAGCCAGATAGACTCGACCTCACCTGCAATGTCTCTGTCATTAGTTACCCCACTATCCAGCCTGAGGTATTAAAGCAGTTTACCAACTAGAATAAATAGATATTTCTCTAAGGACCTTATGTGTCTTTCTTGTAATACTGGGTCCTTAGTCACACTCCAATGGCAACCAGAAGCCACGCGCTATGTAATTATTGTAACTGACGTTCCCCCCAACACTGCTCAACAAGAGAATTTGCAAGCCCTGAAAAATAAAACTGTGCACTGGTTCTTGCAAAGGGGTCATTATACACGACATCTTTATAATGAGATCCTCTCAGTAAGCCCAGCGCGGTGGGTTGCAATGCCAAGGAAGTCATTTAAAGGTGATTATATAGTAGTGAAATTCGGTGACCTTAATTTTGTGTCACTGCTCGTGAATGGGTGTACTACTTTCCAAATCTCTAATGATAACATCAAGGGTCTACCACTGGGGTTCTTTTATCGACAAGAGCATTACCAATTAGACCAGGAGCCAAACACATGTAATGAAAGAAATGACTCAAATGCCTGGTATCAGAGCATCATAACCCAATCGATTTGCACCCCTGGATTCACTTAATGATAAAGATTGACTGCAATAGGTTATGGAAGCAATACACCACAATGCTAGTACGACCTCTAATAAGACACCTAAAGGGCACATCACAAAAACGTTTGGCTCTTTAACTGCTATAAATGCTCATCTAACTAGAAATTTTACTGATAGGTTAAGAGTAGCTTTCTGGAATGTTTCCAGGATTTCAAGTACATTACATAATACTGACTGGTTGAAAACTGTTTCTATTTGCCAAATTATATGTGTGCAGGAAATCTGGGGATTAAATGATAGTCATGTAGAGGGATTTGTAACATTCTTCAACCCTGCCTTATGTGGAAGCTCAAGGAGGGCTAAAGGTGATTTGGCTATCGTGACTTCTTCCCACCTCTCTTAGTCTTTTCATATTACCAAATGATGGTATTAGTATTGGCATTGGAGAAGGTACTGGATATGATGTTAATTAACTTTTATATCAACATTTTTGACTCTTCATGAGTAGATGTAGTTAATGCCCTTGAGAAGGGCCTTGATAATCTTGTTAACAACTGCAGTAGAGACATTTTGTTAGTGTGGGTGGGGGCGTTAATGCCGATGTATGTCCATATTCACCTCAAGCTTGTGGAATGGTAGACTCTCAGGGCTTGCTACAATCTAATTTTAAATGCAATAAATATGGTGATGCACTCGACAATGTCACATGCAAGTGCAATCTTTCTCTGACTATTGGCTCATGCTCCACCCCCCCCCAATTTAATACCAATGTTTAATGGAAGTGGGGACTACCATCGATCAGGTTTTAATTTCTTCTAGTTCATCTGTGGCCGTTCTTGATGCCACTGTTTGCCTAACAGATTTGTGTGATCATAATTTTGTCATGGTAATTTTAAAAATCTGGTAAAATCAGCTAACTATTGTGAAATGCTCAGTGAACAGCGGTGGAGAGGCAAAATTGGCCTAGAATTAAGTGGACTGGGCTGTGCCCGAAAAAGTTTCTTTGCAACTTTAGGAAAAATCAAAGTTCTGACTTTGAAATATGTTTAGACGAGGATGTGGAAGTATGACAGACTGCGAATATGACTTAAGTCAATTTTTTTGACCATTCACTCACTTCTGAAAAGGCTAGCTAGGAACCACATAGTCAAACAACAATGTTGGTTTGATCATGTGTGCATAAAAGTAGGCAACCATTTGAAAGAAATCTTACAAAAGACGGCCTATAGAATCAATCAGACATAGTTATGAACAGGCATTGATTTCTCTGAAAAAAGACTGTCTTGATCTTCATCTTAACTTTTATGTTTCCTTAAATGGATTACATAAAAGAATGTCATGACGTTGGGGGGAAGTGTTACACTCGAAAAACCATAAACTATATTGTACCACTGGAGAAAGAAACTCAAATATTTGTTGATGAAAGATTTAGATGACAAAGAAGTCACAAAGGAGAGTGCTATAATGACAGTAACCAATTTTTATTGTTTAAATTATTTCAAGGGAAAGAATTCAACCCAACCTGTGCCCGCCGATAAAGGCCCACCAAGGTTTTTATGACACAATTAAGATTGAATACTGTTCATTACATGGTAGACTTCTCTATCGTGGGTTGTGTAGTAGTGAGGAGTTTGCTTATTGTCCATGTGATGGTATCTCAAGACAGTCAATCATGCACTGTGCACTTTTTTTGTAAAATTTACAATACTTTTAGACAGGTCTTTTAAATATCTTTTTGGGAAAATTATTGAATTTGCCAGTCATTGATTCTCTATATTCCATATGCAATAGGAGAAAGAAAATGGCTTAAAAATCTTGTGATTCAATTCGTGAATTATTGATCATCATTTTAATTACTGCTGTTCTTTTTGTGCTTTTACGGTATGTAATTTTACAAACCGAATAAAGAAATAATGACTCAGTACTGCATTGCGACTTGCTGGAAACTGCAGGTCATTTTAATTTGAGGTTCCTAAATTCTTCAAGAAAATAGGAGCTATGTTGAAAAATGATGTGAATGTGCATATTGTTTGTGAGGGTGAAGAAGCTCCTCCAGAGGGTGTACCTACATGGGGTAAGGCTACTGCGGTCAAGTTACACATGTTTGGATCCAACTATGAAATGGGATCACTGTAAAAGGTGGGTGTAGGAGGCTGGCCTGGCTTGTAGTGGGTACCAGAGGTACTTACACCTTGTGCCATGTCCAGTTTTCCTTTATTTGTGTAGAAGAGGTGTTTCTAGCAGCTTAGGCTCATAGAAGGTAGCTATGGCAAAGCAGCTTAGGCTGAACTAGGAGACATGTAAAGCTCCTACTATACCAAAAAATTAAGGTACTTTATTTTTATGACAAAATGCCAAAAGTATCTCAGTGAGTACCCTCAGTATGAGGATAAGTTATATACACAAGATATATGTACACAAACCAAAATTATGGAGGTAATAGCAATAAAAGTAATGCAAGCAGTGTAAAATTACAATAGATTGCAATAGGAGCACATAGGTATAGGGGCAACACAAACCATATACTCCAAAAGTGGAATGCGAACCATGAATGGACCCCAAACCTATGTGAGCTTGTAGAGGGTCACTGGGACTGTAAGAAAACTGTGAGGGTTAGAAAAATAGCCCACCCCAAGTCTCTGAAAGGTAGGTGTAAAGTGCACCTACTACCCCCAGAGAGCACAGAAGTCGTGATAGGGGGTTTCTGCAGGAGGAATAAACACCAGCAATGCAACAACAGTGGATTTCCGGACCTGAGTACCTGTAAGACAAGGGGACCAAGTCCAATAGTCGCGACAGTGTCGAGAGTGGGCAGGAGCCCAGGAAATGCCAGCTGAGGTTTCAAGGAAGCTACCACCTGTTTAAAGAAGCTTGGAGTTCTGCAAGAATGAAGAGGACTAGGAACTTCCCCTTTGGAGGATGGATGTCCCACGTCGCGATGAAGCTTGCAGAGGTGTTCCCACATAGAAAGACCGCAAACAAGCCTTGCTAGCTGCAAGGGTTGCGGTTAGGGTTTTTGGATGCTGCTGTGGCCCTGGAGGGACCAGGATGTCGCCACTTGGATGAGGAGACAGAGGGGGTGCCTAGCAACGTATGGAGCCCTCACAGAAGCAGGCAGCACCCGCAGAAGTACCTGAACAGGCACTTAGAAGAAAAGTGAACCGCAGTCCACCCGAAGTCCCTAAAGGGAGTCCCACGACGCCGGAGGACAAGTCAGAAGTTTGTGCACTGCAGGTTAGAGTGTCGGGGACCCAGGCTTGGCTGTGCACAAAGGAAATCCTGGAAGAGTGCACAGGAGCCGGAGCATAGTGACCTACGTACAGTGCATGCGTGTAATGGTGTCCCCGCACTCTCAAAGTCCGGGGAATTTGCCATGAACGATATGGGGGCACCTTGGCTAGTGCCAGGGTGCCCACACACTAAGTAACTTTGCACCCAACCTTCACCAGGTGAAGGTTAGACATATAGGTGACTTATAAGTTACTTAAGTGCAGAGGTAAATGGCTGTGAAATAACGTGGACGTTATTTCACTCAGGCTGCACTGGCAGGCCTGTGTAAGAATTGTCAGAGCTCCCTATGGGTGGCAAAAGAAATGCTGCCGCCCATAGGGATCTCCTGGAACCCCAATACCCTGGGTTCCTCAGTACCATATACTAGGGAATTATATGGGTGTACCAGTATGCCAATGTGAATTGTTAAATTTAGTCACTAGCCTGTTAGTGAAAAATTTGGAAAAAAGAGAGAGCATAACCACTGAGGTTCTGGTTAGCAGAGCCTCAGTGACACAGTTAGGCATCACATAGGGAACACATACAGGGCACATACTTATGAGCACTGGGGCCCTGCCTGGCAGGGTCCCAGTGACACATAGACTAAAACAACATATATACAGTGACATGCCAGGCAAGATGGTACTTTCCTACACAACCCCCCCCCCCAAACAAAGGACAATAATACTAGCCATGACCTGATGAGTCTTCATTGCCTAAGTGGAAATAGCTGGAGAGTCCATCTGCATTGGAGTGGGTACTCCCAGGTCTATGTTCCACTGTATAGTCCATTCCTTGTAGAGATATGGACCACCTCAACAATTTAGGATTTTCACCTTTCATTTGTTTTAGCCAAAGTAGAGCTTTGTGGTCTGTCTGAACAATAAAGTGAGTACCAAACAGGTATGGCCTCACCTTTTTCAGTGCCCAGACCACAGCAAAGGCCTCCCTCTCTATGGCAGATCAACGCTTTTCTCTAGGGGTCAACCTTCTGCTGATAAAAAAAACTGGTTGATCCTGGCCCTCAGAATTCAGTTGTGATAGGACTGCCCCTACCCCTAATTCAGATGCATCAGTTTGAACAATGAATTTCTTGGAGTAACATGGGCTTTTTAGGACAGGTGCAGAGCACATGGCCTGTTTGAGCTCCTCAAAAGCTTTCTGACAGCAAGCTGTCCACAATACCTTTTTAGGCATCTTTTTACTGGTGAGATCATTAAGTGGGGCTGCAATGGAGCCATAGTTTTTAATGTATCTCCTGTAATACCCAGTGAGGCCTAGGAAGGCTCTCACCTGGGTCTGAGTTGTAGGGGGAACCCAATCCATGATTGTCTGGATTTTCCCCTGAAGTGGTGCAATCTGTTCTCCACCTACCAGGTGTCCCAGATAAACCACTTTTCCCTGCCCTATCTGGCACTTTGAGGCCTTGATAGTGAGGCCTGCCTTTTGCAGGGCCTCCAAAACTTTCCAACGGTGGACCAGGTGCTCATCCCAGGTGGAGTTAAAGACAGCTATATCATCTAGATATGCTGCACTAAAATCCTCCAACCCTTGCAGGACTGTGTTCACTAACCTCTGGAAAGTGGCAGGTGCATTCTTCAAACCAAAGGGCATCACTGTAAATTGGTAGTGCCCTCCTATAGTTGAAAATGCAGTTTTAGGTTTAGCATCCTCAACCAATTTGATCTGCCAATACCCTGCAGTCAAATCAAAGGTGCTTAGATACTTGGCAGATGCCAGTGTATCTATGAGCTCATCTGCCCCGGGTATAGGGTGAGCATCAGTTTGTGGTACCTGATTGAGACCTCTGTAATCTACACAAAACCTCATCTCCCTTTTTGCATATTTTGAGTGAGGCTTTGGTACAAGCACAATAGGACTCACCCATGGGCTTTCAGAAGGTTCAACCACTCCCAGATCAAGCATTTTCTGAACCTCTTGTTTTATGCAGTCCCTGACATGGTCAGGCTACCTATAGATTTTACTTTTGACAGGCATGCTGTCTCCAGAATCAATTGTTTGTTCACACCAAGATGTGGTGCCTGGCACAGTTGAAAAGAGTTCAGAAAATTGTCCAAGGAGGTTTATGCAGTTGACTTTCTGTTCTGCAGTCAGACAATCTGCCAAAACTACTCCCTCCACTAAAGCATCCTCTTCAATGGAGGAGAAGAGATCAGGGAGAGGGTCACTTTCTTCTTCCTGTCCCTCATCTGTTGCCATGAGGAGGGTGAGAACAGCCCTGTCATAGTAGGGTTTTCGGCGGTTGACATGAATCACCCTAAGGGGACTCCTGGCAGTGCCCAGGTCTACCAGATAGGTAACCTCACCCTTTTTCTCAACAATTAGATGGGGCCCACTCCATTTGTCTTGGAGTGCTCTTGGGGCCACAGGCTCCAATACCCACACCTTCTGTCCTGGTTGGTACTGAATCAGAACAGCCTTCTGGTCATGCCATTGCTTCTGGAGCTCTTGGCTGGCCTGAAGGTTTTAGCTGGCCTTTTTCATGTACTCAGCCATTCTGGATCTTAGGCCAAGTACATAGTCCACTATGTCCTGTTTGGGAGCTTTTAAAGGTTGTTCCCAACCCTCCTTCACAAGTGTTAGTGGACCTCTTACAGGGTGCCCAAAGAGGAGTTCAAAGGGGCTGAAGCTCACTCCTTTCTGGGGTACCTCCCTGTAAGCAAAAATGAGGCAAGGTAACAGGACATCCCATCTCCTCCTGAGTTTTTCAGGGAGTCCCATTGTCATACCTTTGAGAGTGTTATTAAACCTCTCTACCAGTCCATTAGTCTGTGAATGATAAGGAGTGGTGAATTTGTATGTTACACCACATTCCTTCCACATAGCCTTCAAGTATGCAGACAGACATAAAGTTGCTACCCCTGTCTGATACAACCTCTTTTGGGACACCCACCCTGGAAAAGATTCCCAGGAGGGCTTTTGCCACTGCAGGAGCTGTAGTGGTCCTTAGAGGAATTGCTTCAGGATATCTTGTGGCATGGTCCACAACCACCAAGATAAACCTTTTGCCTGAAGCAGTAGGAGGGTCAAGGGGGCCAACTATGTCAACCCCTACCCTTTCAAAGGGGACCCCAACCACATAATAAGGGGAGCCTTTGGTGTGCCACCAGTCTTGCCACTGGCTTGGCAAATCACACAAGACTTGCAAAAATCTTTAATGTCCTCTGACATCCTAGGCCAGTGGAACAGGGGGACAAGCCTTTCCCATGTTTTGATCTGGCCCAAATGCCCAGCCAAAGGAATGTCATGTGCCAGAGTTAGGAGGAACTCTCTGTACTGCAGGGGAATAACCAATCTCCTGGCTGCTCCAGGTTTTGGGTCCCTTGCCTCTGTGTACAAGACGTTGTCCTCCAAGTAAACTCTATGTGAGTCACTGACATCCCCATTTTTCAGCTTGACAGCTTGCCATCTGAGACCCTCAAATGTGGGACAGGATTGCTGTGCCACACTCAGCTATTCCCTGGCAGGCCCCCCTCCACCTAAAAGCTCAATAGTGTCTGCTGCCAGCTCATCTGGTGAAGGTTCTGCACAGGGAGGAAATTCTTATTCCTCAGAAGGAGAATCATCTGTAGAGGGAGGGATAGTGGGTAGGGATTTACCCTTGCTACCCCTAGCTTTAGGAAGCACTTGGTCCATTGTTCCAGGATCCAAGTTACCCTGTCCTTTTTGCTTTTTGGCCTGAGCCCTTGTCAAAGCAAATATCTGCCCAGGAATGGCCAGCATTGCTGCATGAGCCTCCAACTCCACTTCTGACCAAGCTGATGTCTCTAAATCGTTCCCTAGTAGACAGTCTACAGGTAAATCTGAGGCAACCACAACTTTCTTTGGACCAGTAAACCACCCCCCCCCGTTGAGATTCACAACAGCCATGGGGTGGCTAAGAGTGTTGTTATGAGCGTCTGTTACTTGGTACTGGTGACCAAGTAGGTGTTGTTCAGGGTGTACCAGTTTCTCTATCATCATGGTAACACTGGCACCTGTGTCCCTGTAGGCCTGAACCTCAACACCATTTATTAGGGGAAGTTGCTTGTACTTATCCATATATAGAGGAAAAGCAACCAAGGTGGCCAAATCAATGGTACCTTCAGAGACTAACACAGCCTCTGTGTTCTCCTTAACAAGACCAACCCCAACTAAATTACCAAAAGTGAGCCCAGCTACTCCCTTGGATTGGCTATTAGTAGGTTTGCTCCCACCACCACTGCTATTACTAGGGACACTAGAATTTGCAGTAGGGGTTGTGGTAGTGGGAGGTTTGGTGTTTTTCTTTGGAAAATTGGCATCAGTTGTCCAATGGCCTTTGACTTTACACAAATAACACCAAGGCTTTTTAACTTGATTTGAAGAGGATGTGGACCCACCACCCCCACCAAAGGATTTTTGTGGGCCTGATGAAGACTCAGTTTTAGTTTTGTCCCCACCCTTGTCAGAAGACTTACCATCCTTCTTCTTGCCATCCTTGTCACCCCCTGTATGAACTTTTCTGTTTACTCTTGTTCTGACCCATTTGTCTGCCTTCTTCCCCAATTCTTGGGGAGAGGTCAGATCTGAGTCCACTAGATATTGGTGTAACAAGTCAGACACACAGTTATTCAAAATATGCTCTCTCAGAATACGATTATACAGGCTTTCATAGTCAGAAACTTTACTGCCATTCAACCACCCTTCCAAGGGCTTCACTGAACAGTCAACAAAGTCTATCCAGTCTTGTGAGGACTCTTTTCTGGTGTCTCTGAACTTAATCCGGTATTGTTCAGTGGTTAAGCCAAATCCTTCCAAGAGTGCATCCTTCAAAACTGCAAAATTGTTAGCATCACTTTCTCTAACAGTAAGGAGCCTATCCCTACCCTTTCCATTGAAAGATAGCCACAATGTTCAGCACAGCGGTCTCTCGGAGGTCTTGGCAAAAGACCGCCGAGGTCAAAATGACCCCCATAATGTTTTAAACCGTGCTACACTCTTGCCTCTTCCTGATAGTAGCTCCAGTTATGAAGACTCCAATGATGTTACTGAATTGTGCACCAAGCCAAGTCCAGGCATTCAAGATGTCCCCTTGGAAGAGCCTTATTTTACCTTGTTTGAGTATGGCTCTTGTTTAAGAGATGGACGAGGAACTCTGAGAGCAGCACATGCTGTGTGCACCATAGATGATGTCATGGAAACGTTCTATTTGTTCAGTGTAACTTCTGTACAGGTGGTTGAACCAACTGTCCTGTCTAAAACAAGTTGTGTTTCCAACAGTCTGAGTGGCCCCATTTACAGTGACAGTCAATATGGTTTTCGCGTGATCCACAATTTTGTACAGCTGTGGTCAGAGAGGGATTTCATGACCTCCTATGGTTCCCTAACAAAGAGTGGAAAATCTGTAATGGATTTCCTGGAAGAGTTGCAGCTACCTAGAGAAGTATCATTTGTAAAATGTGCAGCACATAGGAGGGGACGGGATTTTGTGACTGCTGAATACTGCTATCAGCATGAAATGCCAGCTATTGCGCTCTTGAGTCCTGTACATTTAATTAAAAGTAACCATGTGAATCTGACAATGACTCAGTTTCAAACATGGTATTGAGTACTATAAGCATTTGAGAATAATTAAAAGAACTACAGGGTGATGCTCCAGAGACAGAGAAGGAAAAGTGGATGAGGTCTGAATGCTTAAAGAATGAAAGTGAGGTTTCGAGAGATGGAAGGCCTGTTCTACCTGATGCTAGACTTTCACTCATGGTTTCCATGGTTCTACTCATGTAAGAAGAAATGCCATGATCCTCACCTTGAAGAAGTATTGGTGTAATTCCCCTTTTTCATATCACTGCTGAGAGTTTCTGTCACAGGTGCATTAACCATCAGTTAAGCGTCGACAGATGAACAGTTGTGAACAAGAGTCACATAAGGAGGTCCGATGGCGCTTTTAATGGCTTGAAGATGGATTGTTCAGAGATGCCCATCTGCATATGGCTCTGCTATATCCTGGTGGTAGACTGTCATTTCTCTTTTTGGGTTAAGGCATACACACTCTGTGCAAGTTTGTCCTCCTACTTTTTTGCAGGCAAGTCTGAGACAGACTACTGGGGTGGATGGATGGACTCAGATTCGTTCTTCCCTCGAAACAGGTTCCAGACGAAAACTAGCACAGTTGTTCAACTATTTTCATTCATCCTGGTAAAGTAGAACTACTTAAAGTTGGACAATCAACCTTTGCATATAGCCTTTGTTGACTTAAGGGGTACTGTCAACTGTGTCCCCAGACATCATCTGTTGGACACGCTCTGGTCTATGGGCGTGCCTCCGTACATATTTGACATTTTGATAGGGCTGCACAACTAGGCTTTTGTCCAGGTAATCTGGAGCAAATTGGGAGAACTCACTACATGAATACCACTAGAGAGAGGGGACAGATGAGGTTGTGCCTTAAATTCTACCCTGTTCTTCCTATATGTAAATTATGTTATCTTTTTTTGTGTGTGTGTACGATTCTCCCCAGCTTGACGGTATAACTTTTTTCTTCCATCTTTTTTCGTTTATTGAAAACATAATCATAAAAGAACAATCATAACATTAAGAAACATTGGAAGATACACTGTAATACATCAGATTAATTCATAAAGGAATTATGTATAAAAAGATAAATTAAAAATGCAGTTTTGTGCCACCGTAGTGCATTTTTATAAAAAGTACTCCATGGAACAAAACACACCAGGATCAGATCACATATAGAGATAATAAAAGGTTGGTCTACATTGTTGAAAGTCCTGAATTCTTAAAATAGTCAATTAGTATCTATGTCTAAAATGTTCAAAATATTTACAAGAGTGTTAAGTGCATCATCATCTGAAGGGAGGTTCCATCAAATGGGCACATTGAAATTGATTATATGTCATATTGTCCCAAAAGGAAACAAAGATTGCATCTGAGCCCAATCAGAGCCTAGTAGGGAGTGATCTTCCCCAAACGTTTTGACCTGTCAGAGATAAGGCTCGATGCCCTCAAACGTCTTAAACATAATATACATTCTCAGTGATGGATTTCTCAGTTCCTCTGTGTCTCTAGCAGAAGGTGAAAGCCTTACTTGTAACACATGGTCACATTATCACCATTTCTACAAACTGTTTAAATCCGCTATGCCTTGGTCTTTCATTTGAGAGAAATAGTATATTTGCAGATGCGAAGTATAAACAGTGTATGTAGTGCTAAATTAAACATGGCAAAAAACTGTTAGTAATTTGTTGCAAAGATTATTTTAATGTAAGCCAGATTAAAAAGACACACTGTAACTCAAAATGTGTATCAACATGAGGAGAAAATCCGATCTTTCCATTGATGACTATAATGTGCAAAAAAAGTAAATATGTTTCCATAAATACCTCTTTTCAGTTCATTTCAGAAAGACAGATCAGAAAAAGGGATATATATAGTTTACCTTGTTTAAAGAAGCAGCTGTAATTATTCTCTGTGATGTGCCTTTCACCTTGCTAGTGGCTGTGGCAGGAGGCAGTGTGACCTCACAACTCAATAGTAATAACCTATTACAGTTGAGCTGCTACATCCTTTCTTTATGACAGATGACTTCAGACATCGGAGCTAGAGTGAAATAAGGGCATTTGAAATGGGCTTCTATAAAGGGATTGACAGCTGCCATGTATTATAAAATACATTCTGAACAGGTGCTAAAAACATAGAGATGGTAAAAAGGTAATCGTCTTGGAAAACATTTCTGAGGGGATGACATTGAAAAAAAGATTCGCTACACTGAAACAATGCATGCTGCTTTAACAATCATTGATTGTATTTGTGTATGGTCATTATTATTAAACTGTTATAGACGTACTGTTTGCAACACAGCTCCTTACAGTGGACATTTTTATAAATAATTATTAATTGACGCACTCAATACTCAATGTATCCACCTTAGATGGGTGAAAGGCTAAATTGACCTGCACACAACTATAAAATGACAATCACACCCCTATTGTCAGCAGTGGGTGCTTAACTCAGCTAGGGTATTTTAGTGACCTTATCAGAAATGTATCTGTTGTATATCACTTGCATACATAGCCATAATCAACAGCAGAATAATTATTTTCAGTAATTTATAGTTATGTCTTTAAAGTAGTGAATACTGAAACTGGCTCTGTGATGCCACTTCATTTAAGTGAAGCAGTGGAATAGTTGTCTCGTCTGGGTCTCTGCCAACCTGAAGGAAGTTGTGGAAAGGAAATTGCTGATTTCGCTGTTTCCATTATATTTCTTCACCTCCAATGCTTTCTACAAATCATTGGGAAGTGATTACATGGGCTTGACTTCTTCTCTTGGGTATATACAGATTACCCGAAAGGGGAGTCTCTCCACGGTATGTAAGGTCTATTGTTAGAATTTTTGTATTTGGCAAGCTTGGCAGAAATTAAAGGCTGGTGAAGTTTGAAAGTGGTACGACAGAAAGACCCAATATGAATTAGAAGCAGCTCGCAATAGAGGCTATTTCTTCTGAGGGGCAATTGGAGTATGGGATTCCAAGCTCACTGAAATATGACCATTAACAGGAACAGCACCTGATAAAAACTTCTCAACAAAGTGGTAAAAGCTGATAATGGAAGTTCTCCGGCAGAGGGGAAGTGAACATCTAAAAACGAGTAATGTCAGAGCAGTGTGAGGCCCCCCCCTGAACGATATGCTGAAGGGGCTCCCCAAACACACACCAATAGACGGCGAGGGTGCCCCCTCCAGTATGTGTAAACCTGGGCGCCTCTCACACCGCTAGACTGTGAAGGCATCTGTGATGTCCCTGTAGCAGAGTTTTAAAATCATTTGCGCACTCAAAAAGCCTCACTTACTACTCACTCACCCCTAGCTATGCTCAGATGCCACAATCACCTGAGAAACCATGCAGACCACCCCACACAAACCAACACATTTTAATCTATTACATTCGCCTCAAGTACCGTGTGTGTTGTCTATATAGGAAGATGTTCACATCACATTCCTTAAGCATGAAAATGGCAGGTGAAAAGGTAAATGTACTAATGAGGCAGCGTACCACGTTGTAACATGATTTATAACGTTTAATGCAAGTCCAAGGTAATACGTCTTAGCCATATATCAGTGTCTCTTGTCCTGGTCTTTTCGAGCATCAACTGATTTTCTTCTCCGCTTTATGGAATGCTTACACATGACCTAACCATTCCTTTGCCACCTACGTCCCTCCTTTAAAACACTATTTTAGACTATAGGTAAACTTAGCTGAAACAAAATACTTCTTAACTAACAGCAAATCAAACATTGTACACAGTTCTAAAAGAAACATCCTACAATAACAATCAATGACATGTACAAGTACAGTCCACATTTTATACAGTCTTTGAGGTGAAATGGCTTCCTAGATTTTCTACAACTTCTCCTTAATGAAAGCATGGTGTCGGTTTCACCACACATCCGTCTTTCTTTCACGTTACTTGTTAGGCCTGACAGCCTTAGGGTGGTCATACCCCAAATTGTTGCCTGCCTCCCTTCTCTTTTCTGACACTGTTTTTGCTGGTTTTAGGACTATGCACACTTTGCCACTGCTTACCAGTGCTAGAGTGCATTTGCTCTCTCCCTTGAACATGGTAACATTCGCTCATACACAATTGGCATATTTACTTTACTTGTAAGTCCCCAGTAAAGTGCACCTCATGTGCCCAGGGCCTGTAAATTAAATGCTACTAATGGCCCTGCAGCACTGATTGTGCCAACCACATAAGTCGCCCCTTAACCATGTCTCAGGCCTGCCATTGCAAGGCCTGTGTGTGCAGTTTCACTGCCATATCGACTTGGCATTTTAAAGTACTTGCCAAGCCCTACACTCCCCTTTTTCTCCATATACGTCACCCCTAAGGAAGGCCCTAGGTAAGCCAAAGGGTGGGGTGCTACGTAGGAAGAAGGCAGGACATGTACCTGTGTGTTTTATATGTCCTGGTAGTGGAAAACTCTTAAATTCATTTTCCACTACTGTGAGACCTGCTACTTTCATAGGATAGCATTAAGGCTACCCTCATACACTGTTTGAGTGGTAGATTCTGATCAGAAAGGGGTATCTGTAGGAAAGTACCATCTTGCCTGGCATATTACCCCCATTTTTACTGTATGTATGTTTGTTTTTGCCTGTGTCACTGGGATCCTGCTAGCCAGGACCCAAGTGCTCATAAAGTGTGCCCTGTATGTGTTCCCTGTGTGGTGCCTAACTGTATCACTGAGGCTCTGCTAATCAGAACCTCAGTGTTTATGCTCTCTCTACTTTTAAAATTGTCACTGCAGGCTAGTGACTAATTTTACCAATTCTTATTGGCACACTGGACACCCTTATAATTCCCCAGTATTTGGTACCTAGGTACCCAGGGTATTTGGGGTTCCAGGAGATCCCTATGGGCTGCAGCATTTCTTTTGCCACCCATAGCTCAAACAATTCTTACACAGGACTGCCACTGCAGCCTGAGTGAAATAACGCCCACGTTATTTCACAGCCATTTTACACCGCACTTAAGTAACTTATAAGTCACCTATATGTCTAACCCTCAGTTAGTGAAGGTTAGGTGCAAAGTTACTTAAAGTGAGGGCACCCTGGCACCAGCCAAGGTGCCCCCACATTGTTCAGGGCAATTTCCCCGGACTTTGTGACTGCGGGGACACCATTACACACGTGCACTACATATAGGTCAATACCTATATGTAGCGTCACAATGGTAACTCCGAACATGGCCAGGTAACATGTCTAGGATCATGGAATTGTCACCCCAATACAATTCTGGTATTGGGGGGACAATTCCATGCATCCCTGGGGCTCCAGCATAGAGCCGGGTACTGCCAAACTAACTCTCTGGGGTTTTCTCTGCAGCTACCGCTGCTGCCAACCCTCAGCCAGGTTTCTGCCCCCCTGGGGCCTGGGCAGGCCAGTCCCAGGAAGGCAGAACAAAGGATTTCCTCTGAGAGAGGGTGTTACACCCTCTTCCTTTGGAAATAGGTGTGAAGGGCCTGAGAGGAGTAGCCTCTCCTGGCCTCTGGAAATGTTTTGAAGGGCACAGATGGTGCCCTCCTTGCATAAGCCAGTCTACACCGGTTCAGGGATCCCCCCAGCCCTGCTCTGGCTTGAAACTGGACAAAGGAAAGGGGAGTGACTACTCCCCTGACCAGCACCTCCCAAGGGGAGGATCCCAGAACTCCTCCAGTGTGTCTCAGACCTCTGTCACCTTGAATGCAGAGGTGTGAGGGCACAATGGAGACCTCTGAGTGGCCAGTGCCAGCAGATGACGTCAGAGACCCCTCCTGATAGGTGCTTACCTTTCTCTGTAGCCAATCCCCATCTGAGGGCTATTTAGGGTCCTCTCCAGATAACGAAAGCAAGAGCTCACCAGAGTTCCTCTGCACTTCCCTCTTCGACCTCTGCCAAGGAGCGACCGCTGACTGCTCCAGGATGCCTGCAAACCTGCAACAAAGTAGCAAGAAGACTACCAGCAACATTGTAGCGCCTCATCCTGCCGGCTTTCCCGACTGTTTCCTGGTGGTGCATGCTCTGGGGGCTGTCTGCCTTCACCCTGCACTGGAAACCAAGAAGAAATCTCCAGTGGGTCGAGGGAATCTTCCCCCTGCCAATGCAGGCACCAAACTTCTGCATCACTGGTCCTCTGGGTCCCCTCTGATCCTGATGAGCGTGGTCCCTGGAAAATAGGAGCTGGGTCCAAGTGTCCCTGCCAGTCCAGTGGCCCTTCTGTCCAAATTTGGTGGAGGTAAGTCCTTGCCTCTCCACGCCAGACAGTAACCCTGTTTACTGCATGAACTGCAGCTGCTCGGGCTTCTGTGCACTTTTGCAAGACTTCCTTTGTGCACGGCCTAGCCCAGGTCCCCAGCACTCCGTCCTGCATTGCCCAACTCTCTGAGTTCAACTCCAACTTCGTGGGACCCTCTTTTGTTGTGCTGAGTTGACTGTCATGCTCAGATTTTCTGAATGCCAGTTCAGGTGCTTCTGCGGGTG
Source organism: Pleurodeles waltl (assembly GCF_031143425.1). Classification (NCBI taxonomy): domain Eukaryota; kingdom Metazoa; phylum Chordata; class Amphibia; order Caudata; family Salamandridae; genus Pleurodeles; species Pleurodeles waltl. The sequence goes on along the minus strand of NC_090445.1, from coordinate 1,258,101,509 downwards.
CTGCCTGCTTCTGCATGGGCTCTCCATATTGCTGAGCCCCCCCTCTGTCTCCTCCTCCAAGGGGCGACCTCCTGGTCCTTCTTGGGCCCTGGCAGTACCCAAAATCCTCACCCGCGACTCTTGCAGCTAGCAAGGCGTGTTTGCGGTCTTTCTCATGGAAACAACTCTACATCCTCCAGCACGCCGTGGCACATCTTCTGACCAAAGGAGAAGTTCCTGGCATCTTCTTTTGTTGCAGAATCTTTGGCTTCTTCCACCCGGAGGCAGCCCTTTTGCACCTTCATCAGGGGTTTATTGGGCTCCTGCCCCCCTGGACACTTGCGTGACTCTTGGTCTTCGTCCCCTTCCTTTGCAGGTCCTCAGGTCCAAGAATCCATCTTCAATGCTTTGCAGTCAGTTGTTGTCTTTGCAGAATCCCCTATCTCGACTTTACTGTCTTTCTGGGGTGGTAGGGTAACTTTACTCCTACTTTTCAGGTCTTGGGGTGGGGTATCTTGGACACCCTTAGTGTTTTCTTACACTCCCAGCGACCCTCTACACACTACACTAGGCCTGGGGTCCATTCGTGGTTCGCATTCCACCTTTGGAGTATATGGTGTCTGTTGCCCCTAGGCCTATTGTACCCTATTACATTCTATTGTGTTCTACAGTGTTTGCACTACTTTTCTAACTGTTTACTTACCTGATTTTGGTTTGTGTGTATATTTTAAGTACCTTTATTTTTGGTAACTCTGAGTATTGTGTTTCTTATGATATAATGGTAAGTGATATAAGTGGTATAGTAGGAGCTTTGCATGTCTCCTAGGTTCAGCCTAAGCTGTTCTGCTATAGCTACCTCTATCTGCCTAAGCTGTTAGAACACTTCAAATCTACTAATAAGGGATAACTGGACCTGGCACAAGGTGTAAGTACCACAAGGTACCCACTATAAGCCAGGCCAGCCTCCTACATTATCCAGGTCATATTTAGTATGGCCCGGAAGGTAATAGAAAATCCTGCTTTGGCTGCCCAAATGACTCATCTGGAATTCTTTGCTGAGCAGGACTGCTGCCCTGTTGTTGCCCTGCTGCCCTCTGCCTTTGCTGAGAAGTGCTCTCCAAGGGCTTGGATTGAGCTTGACTCCTGTTTTCTGAAGTGAAAGGGACAAAAAAAGTCATCTCTTCAAGGAACTCCATGTGCGCTGAAAATTGATGCACAGCTTGCCAGAAACGATGCAAAGCCTGCCTTCCGATGAGAAAATCGTTGCATAGCCGAACCGGTATGATGCAGCCTGACCTCCCGAGTGAATATTCGATGCAGCACTTTCCTTGCAACTGGAAATATGACACACAGCCCTACCGGATTGATGCACAGCCGAACTGGAGTGACCCAGCCCGATTTCTGAGTGAAGAATCGATGCAGCGCCTGCTGTGGGACAGAAAATTCAAAGCATTGCCACACTGGATCGACACACTGCCTGTGAGTTTGTCCTGCATGCCCAGGATTTCCACGCATCATCCCAGGGCCTCAAAAAGATCCCCGTATCGCAGTGAGGAACCAAGATTGTGTGCCGGAAATCGACCCAAAGCCCTTTGCAGTGTGGAAAGAAATGGCGCAATATCTGTGCCGCGCTGGAAATTCCGACGCACACCCTATTTTTCCATGCATCTCTTCCTCTGCGGTCTCTGTGTGTGTTATTTTTGATGCAAACCAGGTACTTTGTGCAAACAAGAGACAACTGTTGCTTTCTAAGATTTAAGACTCTTTTTAATCTTGCAAAAGTGATATTTCAATTTGTGCTTATTGAATCTTTATCGTTTTGACCTTAATTTAACCAGATAAATATCTTATATTTTTCTAAACCCGTGTGGTGTATTTTTGTAGTGTTTTCACTGTGTTACAATATGACTTATTTCACAAATACTTTACACATTGCCCTCTAAGTTAAGCCTGACTACTCAGGCCAGAGGGTGGGCACAGGATAACTTGGATTCTGTGTGACTTACACTGACTAGGATTGTGGTCCCTATTTGGACAAATGTGAATACCTCTGCTAACTAGCGACCACATTTCTAACATTGGTGGCAGCGGTGGGATAGGACTTCTAATTTGTGCAGTGACATATAATAGCTATGTGTACACTACCTACCCACAGTTAAAGGTCAATTTGAGTTTTCTCTTTTTGCTGCAAGTTTGTTTTCTGCTTGACATTTTATCCAATCCTAAAAAAATATGTCTCTGGCTGGGTCTCAAGGAGGAGCTGGTGAGTTTGACCTAGCCAAGCTGGAGACATACACTGTCAACCTGCTGTAAGGGTTCTACAAGGGGCTGGAAGTACCTACCTGGGGTGCCTCCAGGAAGGAGAAGTACCAAGAGCCTGGGCAGAAGCTTGTGCACACAAGGATCTTGAGGCGGAGGGGCCAGAGGATGGCTCCCCAGAGGATTTGCCAATAGCAGTGGGGGGTGACACCCCTGGATTTGTGCCCCCTGCTAAACCAGGGAGCAGAGTCTCAAGTCACAGCCTGACCGCAGAGTAAAGGAGGGAGGAGAGAGAGTTTCAACTGCAATTGGCAAGGTTAAACATGGAGGCAGAGGAGAGGAAGGCTGAGAGGGAAGCCAAACAAGATGAAGCTGCAGCTGCCTGGGCTGAAAAGAAACTACCTCTGGCCCATGAACTGAGTCTAAAGGAGCTGTACCTCAAGTCTTAACAGTCTGAGTCCAGCAGTGATGGTGGCAGCATACATACAGGACCTGCTGGGGACAAACAGGTTTGTATACCCAAGGATGTGGTGCCAAGTTATGTGGTGGGAGATGACATTGACAAATGATTTGATGCCTATGAAGTTGCACTAAGGGCTCATGGGGTTTCTGAAGAGCAATGGGGGTGGGCTTGTGGAATCATGTACCAATAATTGGGAGCCACACTTCTCACATTAGAAAAGAAGTGCCAGAACTCATACCCACTCATGAAAGTCATTTTAATTGCCAAGTTTGGACTGACCCCTTTAAAGTATCCCAGAAATTCAGGGACAGTACCAAACTCTCCACACAAACTTGGGTAGACTTTTATGATTCCTCTAACAAGGCACTGAATGGATGGGTGTGGGGCAGTAAAGTAGATGATTACAAGGGGTTATATGATTTTATCCTGAGAGAGCATTTGCTCAGTATTTGCTTTGTAGAGTTGCGCCAGCACCTGATTGACAGTAAGCTGACTGATCTCAGGAAGCTTGCTGAGGAGGCAGACCTCTGGGCTAGCACCAGAGTGTCAAAAAAGGTATCTGGGGCGACACCCACAAAGGTGGTCAGGATTTCCACCAGAAGAAGGGTGGAGAAAAATGTAAAAATAAGGAGTTCTCAAAAGCCCCCCCAAATAATTCCCAAGGGGATAGTGGTACCCTTTCCCAGCCTGATTCTGCAAAGAAACCAGGATTCTTTGACCCTAAGAAAGGGAGGTTTGTAACCCAATGTACAGAGTGCACTAGGTATGGTCACTCTAAGGGCGACTCCAAGCGTCCCAAGAGGGCACAGCCCCCCACCGGAGGGCAGACACCTGGGTTAGCTAGAGTAGTGCTCGGGGAGGAGGTAGTCCCAGTTAGCTTTGGGGAACAGATAGAGGTGACCCTAGTGTCCCTGGGAGATGAGGGAATGGCACCAAAAGCCCACAAGCCGGCTAATACGTCCAAGTATAGGCAGTGGGTCACTATTAATGGGCAAAAGGTGGAGGCACTGCATGACACAGGAGACAGTATGACTATTGTCAGGGGTCAGCCTGTGTTAGCAGAGCAGGTCATCCCCAATAGATTCCACCAGGTCATAGTCGCTAACAATCATGAGAGCCACCTACCGGTAGCTCTGGTTCCCGTAGAGGGGGGAAGGGGTCTCTGGTACTCTGAAAGTATCTGTGAGTCCCGCCATGTCTGTAGATTGTCTGTTAGGCAACGACCTTGAGCACACTACCTGGAAGGAGGTAGAGCTAAGGTCTCACCTGGAGATGTTGGGTTTGCCTGGGTGGGTCTGCATGACCACAAGGTCCATGGCAGCTTGGGAAGATAGTCAATGGCATCCCGAGCCCAGAACAATGGCCTCAGACTGCTGCCAAGTAGAGGGGCAAGGGGCGTGCAAAACGGGTCTCAGAAGTTCCATGGTGGTTGATGGGGTCCCTGAGGAGGAAGCCACTGAGCCAACTGGGAAGGACATTGCTGCTCTGGGTAACCTGCCTGAGCTTGCTGGCTGGCAAGTTGAGTGTGGGCCAACCAGGGAGGAATTCTGCAAGGTGCGAAAGGAATGCCCCACTATTGAGGGTCTGAGGCAACAGGCCTCAGACCAAGCAGCAAGTGAAGCCTCTGGCGATCACTATCTATATTGGGAGAATGATCTCTACAGTCAGCCTAATGCACTGGAGACTGGGGCGGGCTGGTTGTCCCCCAGGGCTACCGGGCCTTCCTACTACTGGGTCTGGCTCAAGACATGCCCTTGGCTGGACATTTAGGGCAAGACAAGACTTTCGCTAGGCTTTCCACCCACTTTTGTAGTCCCCGAATGCGGATGGCCTCAGATCCATTCTGTAGGTCCTTTCCAACCTGCCAGGCTAGTGGGAAGACAGGAAAAAAGCCTCAAGGCCCCCCAGTCCTGCTCCCTGTCATTGGCACCAACTTTGTAAGGGTGGGCATCAACGTCATTGGTCCCTTGGACCCCAAGACTGCCTTAGGCAACAGGTTTATCCTGGTTTTAGTGGACCATGCCACCCGCTACCCATAGGCAATCCCTCTGAGGACAATGACTGCACCGGTGGTGACCAGAGCTCTGATGGGAATACTTACCCGTGTGGGATTCCCAAAGGAGATTGTGCCTGACAGGGGCACAAATTCACATCTGCATACATGAAGTCCATGTGGGATGCGTGTGGGGTGACCTACCGGTTCACCACCCCTTAACATCCTCAATCCAATGGTTTTATGGAGAGATTCAACAAGACCTTGAAAGGCATGATCACAGGCCTCCCTGAGGTCGTGAGGCGTAAGTGGGACATCCTCCTGCCATGCCTTCCCTTTGCTTATAGAGAGGTTGCCCAGAAGGGAGTGGGTTCAGTCCCTTTAAACTTCTCTATGGGTACCCTGTCAGGGGACCCCTAAGCATAGTTAAAGAGGGGTAGGAGAAAGATCCCAGGAACCCCCGCCACCCAGGATGTGGTCAGTTACATGCTGGCCCTCTGCAACCAGATGCAGAACTTCTGGAAAAAGGCAAAAGAGCAACCATGAGGCCAGTCAAGAGGTTATGAAACAATGGTAGGACCAGAAGGCCACCCTGGTAGAGTTTCAACCTGGTGAAAAAGTTTGGGTGATGGAGTCAATAGAGCCTAGGGGTCTCCAGGACCGCTGAACTGGCCCATTTGAAATCAAGGGGCCTAAGGGGGAGGCCACTTACCTAGTGGACCTCAAGTCCCCTAGAAACCCCCTAAGGGTGCTCCATCAGAACCGACTGAAGCCTCATTTTGAGAGTTCTGAGGTCAGCATGCTTCTGGTGACAGATGAGGGTATGGAAGAGGAGAGTGAACATCTCCCCGACCTCCTCTCTGCCAAGGAAGGTGATGGGTCAGAGAGGGGTGTCAATCTCTCTGACTCTCTGACCCTGGATCAGAGAGGGGACTGCTACCAGTTACTGGAACAGTACTACTCCCTGTTTTCCCTCACCCCTGGACTCACACACTTGCATGTCTATAATATTGACAAGGGAGACAGTGCCCTGTAAAGAATAAAATGTACAGGTTGTCAGACAAGGTGAGGAAGTTGCCAAGATGCTGGCTCTTGGGGTGATTGAGAGGTCCAGCAGTCCCTTGTCCAGCCCTTTGGTGCTGGTTCCCAAGTCCGCCGCTCCCGGTGCCAAGCCAGAATTTAGGTTCTGCTTGGACTCCCGGGGTCTCAACTTTGTCACAAAGACAGATGCTCACTCCATCCTCTGAGCTGATGAGCTCATAGACAGGCTAGGCGGTGTCAAATTCCTCAGTACTTTTGATCTCACATCAGGGTACTGGCAGATCTCATGGACTGAGGAGGCTAAAGAGAGATCTGTGTTTTCCACCCCTGAGGGACATTACCAGTTCAGAGTGATGCCCTTTGGGTTGAAGAATGTCCCGCTACCTTCAAACGGTTGGTTAACGGGGTCCCAGCTGGGAAGGATGCATTCTGCACAGCCTACCTAGACGACATCGCTGTCTACAGTTCCAGCTGGGAGGAACACCTGCAACAGGCAGGCCTGACCATCAAGGCCAGCAAGTGCCGGATTGGACAGAGTTCCGTGCTGTACTTGGGACACCTAGTAGGTGGTGGCAAGGAGCAGCCCCTCCAGGCCAAGATTGAGACAATCCTGTTCTGGCAACCATCTAGAACCCATATTGAGGTGAGAGCGTTCCTGGGTCTCACCGGTTACTACTGCAGATTTGTTAAGGGCTATGGCACCATAGTGGGCCCCTTAACAGAACTCACATCTAAAAAATAACCTAGGTAGGTGGATTGGACAGAAGCTTATCAGAAAGACTTTGACTCCCTGAAGGAAGCCATGTGCACGGCACACATGAGCAGGGCCCCTGACTTCTCCAAGGAATTCATCGTGCAGACAGATGCTTCAGAGCATGGCATGGTATCGGTTCTAGCACAGCTGAATGAGGAGGGCCTAGACCAACCAGTAGTCTTTATTAGTAGAAGACTATTACCACGGGAACAGAGGTGGAGTGCCATAGATAGAGAAGCATTTGCTGTGGTCTGAGTACTGAAGAATCTGAGACCCTTCCTGTTCGAGACTCACTTCTTGGTTCAACAACAGGCCTCTCAGATGGCTCATGCAGATGAGAAGTGAAAATCCCAATCTCTTGAGGTGGTCCATTTCCCTACAGGGGATGGACTTTACAGTGGAGCATCGCCCGGGGACTGACCACGCCATTGATGATTGTCTCTCCAGATACTTCCGGCTTAGCGATGAGAGCTCCCAAGGGTTTGGGTAGCTTTCGCCACTTTCAGCTGCGGGGGTGTTGGGGATGTTAGACCTGACAGCCTTAGAATGGTCATCCCCCAACGTTTTGCCTGGCTCCCTCCACTTTTCTGACACTGTTCTTGCTAGTTTTAGAACCAGTGCTAACCAGTGCTAAAGTGCATCTGCTCTCTCCCTTAAACATGGCAGCATTGGCTCATCCCCAATTGGCATATTTAATTTACTTGTAAGTCCCCAGTAAAGTACACTACATGTGCCCAGGACCTGTAAATAAAATGCTACTAGTGGGCCTGCAGCACTGATTGTGCCACCCACATATATAGCCCTGTAATCATGTCTCAGGCCAGCCATTGCAAGGCCTGTGTGTGCAGTTTCACTGCCACTTCGACTTAACATTTAAAAGTTCTTGCCAAGCCCTACACTCCCCTTTTTCTACATATAGGTCACCCCTAAGGCAGGCCGTAGGTAACCCATAGGGCAGGGGGGTGCTATGTAGGAAGAAGGCAGGACATGTACCTGTGTGTTTTATATGTCCTGGTAGTGGAAAACCCCTAAATTACTTTTCCTGTACTGTGAGACCTGCTCCTTTCATAGCCATAGCATTAGGGCTACCCTCATACAGTGTTTGAAAGGGGTAACCAGGTCATATTTAGTATGGCCAGAATGGTAATAGAAAATCCTGCTTATTGGTGAAGTCTGGAATTTGTATTACTATTTTAGAAATGCCACTTTTAGAAAGGGAGCATTTCTCTGCACTCAAAATCCATCTGTGCCATACAGCCTGTCTCCAATCAACATCTGGGCTGGGCTGGTTGACAGCTCCCTTGTGCATTTCGCTTAGACAACCACAAACATTGGATACTCAGTCACACCTGCACTCATCTGCATACTGAATGGGTTGTCCTGGGCTGGAAGGGTGGAGGGCCTGACACTTACATTACATAGGCTAGTGGCCTGCCCTCACACAATGGACTGCCAACTCCCCTGCTGGGACCCTGGCAGGCAGCCCTGTCCTGAAAGGGGGCTTTGTGCACTTCAAAACCACTCTTCGAAGTTTCCCTCACTTCAAAGGCATTTTTGGGAATATAAACTGGGTCCCTGACCCCAGCAAATCAGACACTTCTGGACCTGAACCTGCAACCTGTCAAGAGGAACTGCCTGGCTGCCCAAATGACTCATCTGGACTGCTTTGCTGAGAAGGACTGCTGCACTGATGTTGTCCTGCTGCCCTCTGACTTTGCTGAGAAGTGCAAGTGGATTGAACTTGCCTATTGTTTTCTGAAGTCTCAGGGCCAAAAAGACTTCATCTCTTCAAGGAAATCCTTGTGCGCTGAAAATCGGAAATGCAACACACAGCCCTACCGGATCGGCTCACAGCCGAACGAGAACAATGTAGCCCGACTTCCTGAGTGAAGAGGTGACGCAGCACCTGCTGTGCGACAGAAATTAGACACATCACCAGACCGGATCGATGCAACGCCTGTGACTTCATCCCACATGCTAAGGATTTCCACTCATCTTCCCTGGCCATCAAAAAGATCCCCGCATCACAATGAGAAACCAAGACTGCATGTCAGAAATTGACGCAAAGCCCCTTGCAGCATGGAAAGAAACAACGCAACATCTGTTCCGCGCCAGAAATTCTGACGCACACCCTGTTTTTCCACACATCTCCTCCTCTGCGGTCTCCATGCGTGTTATTCTTTACGCAAACCAGGTACTTTGTGCAAACAAGAGACAAGTGTTGATTTCTAATATTCAAGACACTTTTTAATCCTGCAAAAGCGATATCTCAACTCGTGCTTATTGAATCTTTATTGTTTTGACTTTAATTTAAACAGATAAATATCTTACATTTTATTAAACCTGTGTGGTGTATTTTCAGAGGTGTTTTCACTTTGTTGTTGTATGATTTATTGCACAAATACTCTACACATTGCCTTTTAAGTTAAGCCTGACTGCTCAGTGCCAAGCTATCACAGGGTGGGCACAGGATAATTGGGATAGTGCGTGATTTACCCTGACTAGGATTGTGGTCCCTGTTTGGACAAAGGTGAGTACCTCTGCCAACTAGAGACCCCATGTCTAAAATCACTCACATCTCTTCTCACATCACTCCCATCAAAAGCTTTCCCACTGAAAAGCTAATAAAAAGACTTTGACAACTCTCATGGGTAAAGAATATTTGGAAAGCAACACAACCATTCTGGGATTCCTAATCTGTACGAAGTCCCAATTTTGATCACATTAGTTTTATAGCTTAGTAATTATAAAAACAAATCTTCCTCTTCCTTGTCTTCTCCTCTTCAGAGTTTCACCGGTCATCATCATGCATGCTACTCTGACAACCACCATAACACTTTTTATTCACCTACACAGGAGAAATCATGGTGTTGACTTTGCAATTTCTAAATAATTCAAAGGGAGGAATCCCTGTGGAAGATTTAAGGGTTGCTCAGTATATTTTCACCTTGTTCATCAATTATTCTGCCAACACAAATTGCTGGCTAATTTCCTCTGAATGGATTCCTTCACCACTTTATTAAACCAGTCTTTGATATAATTTGCTTGGGGATGATTAAATTCTGTGGTCTTGTGTTTAATCCCTCTTTCTGACAAAAACGTTTCCGTTTCTTTTGATACCAGCTGTCCACCATTTTCAATCAACATGGTATTCAGGAAACATTCCTCACCAAAAATCTTCACTAAAAACTAGGTGACATCTTTAGACATAACTTAATTGGTACCCTGTATTTACTGCCAGTGTGAAAATATGTCAGTCAAAACAATGACAAAGGTATCCACACTCAAAATCCTGATATGATCTCCTATATCCAAAGCTATTTAAGACCATGGACTCTAAGGTAACCTGCAAATAACCATCATATGAGTTCTGCATTTCAACCCCTTATCACTGTTCAGGAACTCCCTACATTTTCTCACATCTCAATCAACTTCCATTTGCATTCCAGGCCACCAATATTTCTCCCTGATTCTTTCTTTTGTCTTGAATATACCAAAATGACTTTCATGTGCTAGATAAATTAAACTCTTCCAAAGACTAATGCAAGGCACTAACCTCAAACCATGAAAAATAAGCCCATTTTTTCTGAGACAACTCACCTCACATTTTCCAAAAGCCTTCTAATTGTTTAACACCTTTCTCTTTTCTGGGCCACCCATCCTTTATTTTGTTAAAAACTTCACTATCATTATATTTTTTGTTCTCTTCACTTACCCACTCATCCTCTTGAAAGTAGTCTTCTCTCAAAGCAGATACCACAAAGTAATCATCACAATCAACCTCAATGTCTTCAGTGTCTACATCATTATCAACAAGATGAGAACAGCAACGCACCTACCAATTTATTGCGCTTTGTACGTGTGACCTCAAAATCAACTTCTTGTGAGGACACAACCCATTCTCTAATCCTCCCAGAAATAGCTTAAATTCCTTCCTTCTTGAACACTTCTTTGAGATGTTTGTGATTGGTCTTTACTTCGAAGTTGCTCCCCACACAAATTTCCTGATCTTAGTTATAGCCCAATGCACTTCTAACGGCTCTTTTCCAATCACAGAATAATTGAAGTCTGCATCTCTCAAGCACCTAGAAATAAACAATTTAGGGGGTCATTAAGACCTTGGCGGGAAAAGGTGCTTACCGCTGTGCAGAAGACCGCCAATACACCGCGGTGGCGGCGGGAGACCGCCACAGCTATTATGAGACACATTACGGAATCCGCCGAAATTCAGACACCCACACAATACCGCCACACCAAAGGTCAGTGATAAACATGTGGAAACAAATCCTCCACCTCCACGCCAACAGAAACACACCCATGCTATTACGACACACAAATCCACGCGGCGGTCTTACAACCACGGTATTCCATTGGCGGTACACACCGCCGCGCTCAAAATACACACACATTTCCAAAACACCGCCACATTGGACAATTACAAATACACACACCTGATACACATATACACACCACTCCCACACACCCAACACTATATAAAACACACACCCACATCACCCACAAACCCCTATGACCAAAAATTAGAGACGAAGGCCAGAGAGAGATAGCACAGAATAGAGAACCCCATCACACAGAGGCACACTACACCATCACCCACACAACATCCACACACAAAACACCACATACCACTACACTCACCACACTCATCAACACATACACCGCCCCACGTATCACACACACCACCCCATGTCACGCCAAAGACACCCCCGCTTCTCCGAGGAGGAGCTCAGGGTCATGGTGGAGGAAATCGTACGGTAGAGCCACAGCTATTTGGCTCACAGGTACAGTACACATCCATAGCCAGGAAGATGGAGCTATGGCAAAGAATAGTGGACAGGGTCAACGCTGTGGGACAGCACCCAAGAAATAGGGAGGACATCAGGAAGAGGTGGAACGACCTACGGGGGAAGGTGCGTTCCACGGTATCCAGGCACCACATCGCGGTACAGCAGACTGGTGGCAGACCCCCACAACTAACAACATGAGAGGAGCAAGTCTTGTCCATCTTGCATCCTGAGGGCCTCGCAGGAGTCGTTGGAGGGACGGACACTGGTAAGTCAAATCTCAACTATCATATCCCCCACCCTACCTGCATGCTATCACACACCCCCACCCTCACACCCTCCACTAACACCCTAACTCCTCACTAATGTACCCATAACACCAACCACCCATCCCAACCCCAAGACCTGCATGACACAACTAAGCATGGATACCCATCACTAAAGCATGTCCACTGCACAGACCCAGAACACCCCCCCAACCATCACCACACAAGCTCCCACACAGGAATGCTAGCACTGGGGTACACGCACACCCAAACATTGCACATCATGAAACACACACATGCAATAATCCTGTACTCATACCCCCGCAGGAACCCGAAGGAACGTCACCACACCAGAGGGTCCAGACAACACCACTCCACCCCCAGAAGAGGCCCACAGTGACGACAGCAGCCCTGCCCTACTGGATCTTGATGACCAGCCAGGACCATCGTGGGCCTCAGGACAGTCGTTCCCCTTGCCCAGCCACAGCCCAACACCGAGCTTACACCCTCTGGTAACACCAGCACAGCACCCATCCAGCGGGCCCATACCTCCCTACCCAGGACAGGTCAATCAGCGGTGTGTCCACCACTACAGGGCACCCAGGCTAACCCACCACCCCAACAACAACAGGGACCTGGGGGCAGTGGTAGTGGGCACACGGTCCAGGGGACGGAGGCACAGGAACATAGGGGAACTGGGAGGGCTGCTGTGCGACAGAGGGAGGACAGGCCAAGGGAACCTACTCTCAACGAGGCCCTCTCCTCCATCATGGGAGCATACCACCACTCCCAGGAGACGATGGCAACGGTCCTGGACAAGTTGCAGGAGACCCTGCGTCTGCAGGAGGAGCAGTATTTGGGGTTCAGGGAGGAGCTCAGGACCATAGGCTCCGCCCTGGGCACCATCGTAGGGGTGCTGACGGACATTCAAAAGACCTTGAGGGACACCGTGGCACTCCAAGGGGCCCCTGGCACTAGCCAGGACGACGAACTGCCCACCACCTCTGCCGGCGCTAGTGGACAGGACGCCCCTCCACAGGACCAACACACCAGCACCCCACCCCCTGCAGATGGAGAACCACCACAAAAGCGGTCCCTGAGATCCAGGAACAGGACAGAGCAAGATGGCAAGACCCCCGCCAGGAAATAAGACTACCCTGATTGTCCCCCCACTGTCCCACTTTGTTACCCTGTCCACATTGGAACTGCCCCAGCTCCACTTTCAATGGCCAGATGTGCAATGTACCTGTGAGACTAATAGACTGGACTCTGCCATGGACATTCTTCCACCATGACCTATCCCCAATTCACAACCCCCCTACATTTTTATGCACTTAAATAAACACCCTTGAAACCTTAATAATATTGGAGTCAGTCAATGATTGTGAACTTTGTATTGTCAATTACAGTGTTAAAAAAGGTTACCCATTGGAAGGCCAACATACCAATGTCACACATCACAAGCCTTTCAAGGGTGCAAGCTGTTGACACGTAGGTTACCACATTACTGAAACTGAAATGGAAGGGGACAACTCAGTTAACAAATAGGGAGTGAAATTTAGGTACAGGATAGAGGTAGATGTGTGAAATTTAATATTATGTGAAACATGAAAATGTACTCACCTGTGTCTCACTGAAAATATTGCTGTATGACTGACTCCCTGTTGTCGTTTTCATCTTCATCAGCTTCATCCTCATCACTGTCCACAGGCTCCACAGGCTCACCCGCTGCAACAACACCGTCATCTGGATCATCCTCCTGCAGAAAAGGCACCTGGCGTCGCAATGCCAAGTTATGGAGCATGGAGCAGGCGATGATGATGTCGCACACCTTCTTCGGTGAGTAGAATAGGGACCCACCTGTCATATGGAGGTACCTGAACCTGGCCTTCAGGAGGCCGAAGGTCCGCTCGATCACCCTCCTAGTCCGCCCATGGGCCTCATTGTACTGTTCCTCTGCCCTGGTCCTGGGATTCCTCACTGGGGTCAGTAGCCATGACAGGTTGGGGTAACCAGAGACCCCCAATAGCCATACACGGTGCCTCTGGAGTTTACCCATCATATCAGGGATGCTGCTATTCCGCAGGATGTAGGCGTCATGCACTGAGCCAGGGAACATTGCATTTACCTGCGAGATGTACTGGTCTGCCAAACAGACCATCTGGACATTCATTGAATGATAACTCTTCCTGTTCCTGTACACCTGTTCATTCCTGCGGGGGGGACCAGAGCTACAGGGGTCCCATCAATGGCACCTATGACGTTGGGGATATGTTCAAGGGCATAGAAGTCACCTTTCACTGTAGGCAAATCCGCCACCTCAGGGAAAATTATGTATCTCCTTACGTGTTTCAGCAGGGCAGACAACACTCTGGACAACACGTTGGAAAACATAGGCTGGGACATCCCTGATGCCATGGCCACTGTTGTCTGAAAAGACCCACTTGCAAGGAAATGGAGCACTGACAGCACCTGCACGTCAGGGGGGATTCCAGTCGGATGGCGGATTGGTGACATCAGGTCTGGCTCCATCTGGGTACATAGTTCCTGGATTGTGGCACGGTCAAACCGGTAGGTCACGATGACATGTCGCTCTTCCATTGTCAACAGGTCCACAAGCGGTCGGTACACCGGCGGATTCCGCCATATTCCAATATGTCCCAACTGACGGTGCCTAAGAAGGACAACAGCAAAGAAACTGTCAGCATTCCTCCAGGTATGTACCCAAAGTCACACACAAGACTACACCAGACAATTAACCCAACCGGGAAAGGTTTTGAGTGTAGGCCTCGGTATGTGTGACGCAGTAGTGATTGAAGCCATGTGGGCCCCTGAAATGGCGGCTGCCTGACTTCTAAACTGGGACAATGGAATTGTGGGGTAACTGCGCTAGCGTTTGACACCGTCGCGGTAGGCGGTTGTAGAGCGCGGCGCAATGCTGCATTGGTTAACATTGGACCCTATGGGTCCCAGGAGCCAATGAACAGGTGCACTGGCGGTGATGATGCGCACCGCCGCGGACGTCACCGCTGCGGACGTCACCACCATTTTCTATCTCTTCAATCACTAGATACCTGACCTTCGACAGGAGAGGACCTACACTGCAAGTGCTGCTGTGACCTCGGTCTGGAAGCGACGATGGCTGCTGCGTCTGGGGAAAGGGCCCCTGCATTCACTGCACAGGAGTTGGAGAAACTTGTGGATGGGGTCCTCACCCAGTATACACTACTCTACGGTCCTCCAGACCAACAGGTTAGTACACAGGGAGCACGTTGTATGGGCTAGGCCTGGGTGGAGAGGGCTGGGTGGATGAGGGAAGGGGGCAGAGTACATAGAACAGTGATGCATGGGGATGAATGGGCCACAGGGATAGAGTTGGGAGGGGGCCAATTACAACGACGGTGCAGTAGGTAATGACTGTTCCTCTTTCCTTGTGCATGTCATGTAGGTCAGCGCCCACTAGAAGAGGGACATTTGGCGTGCCATCGCCAAGGAAGTCCGGACCCTGGGGGCCCACCACAGAAGGGGCACCCACTGCCGGAACAGATGGGAGGACATTTGCCGCTGCAGCAAGAAGACGGCAGAGGCTCAGCTGGGGATGGCCTCCCAACGTGGGAGGGGTGCCCGTCGCACCCTGACCCCCCTGATGTCCCGGATCCTTGCGGTGGCCTACACGGAGTTGGATGGGCGCTTAAGGACATCACAGCAGACACAAGGGGGTGAGTACAACCTCATGCTATGGACTTTGCGTGCAGTGGAGCTGTCTGGGTGAGGGTGGTGAGCTGTGGGTGTCCCTAGGCCATGGCGAGTTAGGTAGGCAAGGCCCCTCCGTTATGTAGGCCATGTGGCACTCTACCCCAGCTAAAAAAAAAGGCAAATTGATGTATAGTTGCCCCTTTGCCATCCATGTGGGCAGATTTCTACCATTGCCATGTAGGCCATATCCCAGAAATAGCATGTGCAGAGGGCAGGAGCACGGCGTAATGCATGGGGCTGCTGCGTCTGTCTTGTCCGCCAACGGTAGCGGTATGCCATGCACTAAAACTCTCTTTCTTCTGTCTCCCCCCATTTTCTGCTCTACCTGTCCTTCTGTACATCAGCATCAACAGGCAGAGGTACAGTGGCACCGGAGCACGAGGGAGCTGCATCCCACATGGCCATGGAGGGCCACACCACAGACTCTCAATCCACCAGTGGGACGGAGGGCAAGGGGAGCTTCACGTCGGCCACAGGATCACCAACCAGCGACACGGACTCGTCCGCCGATGGGAGCTCCCCTGTGGTGGCGGCACCATCTGTGCGCCCCACTTCTACAGGTACAGCCACCACCTCCCCTACCAGCACCGCCCTCCCAGCAGCCCCTCAGCGTTCGCCCCGTGCCCGCTCACCCAGGAGGGTGGGCATCACCTTCGCCCCAGGCACCTCAGGCCCTGCCCCAGTCACCCCTGCTGCCCTCAGTGAGGAGGCCATTGACCTCCTCAGGTCACTCACTGTTGGGCAGTCTACCATTGTGAATGCCATCCAGGGTGTAGAACGAGAGTTGAAACACGGTAATGCATTCCTGGAAGGCATTCATTCTGGTCAGGCCGAACCCTGCAATCTCTGGCCTCAGCACTGATGGCAGCCATTGTCCCTGTGTCCAGCCTCCCCCCTCCAACTTCCTCCACCCAGACCCAATCCCCTGTACCCCAGCCCATCCCAAGCCCACCTACAGACCAGCATGCACACAAGTCAACACACACAAGTAGCTCAAGCAAACATAGGCACCACACACACCACAGGCACTCACACTAGCATCAGACCCATACAGATACAGCAACATCCACTGTCTCCACTGTGTCCCCCTCCTCCTCTTCTCCCTCCTCCCTCCCAGTGTCGTCTACACACACACCTGCATGCACCACATCTACAGGCACTAGGACTCGCACCAGGACACCCAGCACCACGAGCCGCTCACCTGCACTCACCACCTCCACTGCCATATACACGTCCCCTGTGTCCTCTCCCAGTGTGTCTGTGACGCCCCCTCCCAAAGTACCCAAACGCCGGCAATCACTCACCCAACATCCATCCACCTCACGACAGCCTCCAGTACCTGCACCCAAAACAGCTAAAGTGACACCTCCTACAACCACCTCTTCTTCCTCCACTCCCAGAGCCCCTCCAGCTACCCATCCCAGTGTATGTCAGAAACTGTCCCTATGTCAAATTGACCTTTTTGCCCCCACCCCCCCCTTCCAATTCATCAGTCCCGTCGTAGCGCCTCAGCCAAAAAGCCTCCAGTACCAGTGGTGCGTGTTCCAGGTTTTTGGAGTGCCCCGTCCACCAGGGCAGGCTGTAGGACCCGGAGCCAAGGCACTGTCAGCCCACCCCCTGTAAAGGCTCTGAAATTGGAGAGTGGACGACGGGACCGTGTCAAGACTCCTGATGGGACAAAAAGTGAAATGGGATCCAAGGCGATTGGTGAGTCAGCTGTAACTCCAAAGAAGGTGGGAAAGGTCCAGAGGAAGTCTCCCCAACCTGTTGTGAGTGTCACGGCGGAGAAGTGCACCATCATTTCCGGCGGTCCTGACACAACTGCCAGCACCGTCGTTACTGGTCCAGAGACCACCGCCAGAGTCACAGCCCAGGAGGGCCCAAGTATCGTCACTGGTCAGGAGACCACCGCCGGAGTCATTGCCCAGGAGGGCCCAAGTATCGTCACTGGTCCAGAGACCACCGCCGGAGTCACAGCCCAGGAGGGCCCAAGTATCGTCACTGGTCCAGAGACCACCGCCGGAGTCATTGCCCAGGAGGGCCCAACTATCGTCACTGGTCAGGAGACCACCGCCGGAGTCATTGCCCAGGAGGGCCCAAGTATCGTCACTGGTCAGGAGACCACCGCCGGACTCATTGCCCAGGAGGGCTCAAGTATCGTTACTGGTTCAGAGACCACCGCCAGAGTCATTGTCCAGGAGGGCTCAAGTATCGTTACTGGTCCAGATACCACCGCCACCGCCGGGGTCACAGCCCAGGAGGGTCCAGAATTCCACAGCCCCGCTGGGCAATGATGGAACGTCAAGCCACACACCAACGTCCAGTGTGGAGTTCGTCATGCCACACACCAATGTCCAGTGTGGAGATCGTCCTGCCACACACCAATGTCCAGTGTGGAGTTTGTCATGCCACACACCAATGTCCAGTGTGGAGTTCGTCATGCCACACACCAATGTCCAGTGTGGAGTTCGTCATACCACACACCAATGTCCAGTGTGGAGTTCGTCATGCCACACACCAATGTCCAGTGTGGAGATCGTCATGCCACACACCAATGTCCAGTGTGGAGTTCGTCATGCCACACACCAATTTCCGTACCAGAACCGCCATGGCAAAGCACCGCTGAACAGGCCAAAGACTGCCATGGTGAAGACCGCTGAACAGAGCAAAGACCGCCATGGTGAAGACCGCTGAACAGAGCAAAGACCGCCATGGTGAAGACCACTGAACAGGGCAAAGACCGCCATGGCAAAGCACCGCTGAACAGGCCAAAGACTGCCATGGCAAAGCACCGCTGAACAGAGCAAAGACTGTCATGGTGAAGACCGCTGAACAGAGCAAAGACCGCCATGGTGAAGACCGCTGAACAGGGCAAAGACCGCCATGGCAAAGCACCGCTGAACAGGCCAAAGACTGCCATGGTGAAGACCGCTGAACAGAGCAAAGACTGCCATGGTGAAGGCCGCTGAACAGAGCAAAGACCGCCATGGTGAAGACCGCTGAACAGAGCAAAGACTGCCATGGTGAAGACTGCTGAACAGGGCAAAGACCACCATGGCAAAGCACCGCTGAACAGGCCAAAGACTGCCATGGTGAAGACCGCTGAACAGAGCAAAGACCGCCATGGTGAAGACGGCTGAACAGGGCAAAGACCGTGTGGGTATGAATAGTCCAGCACATCAGGCATCGTTCTCCCATGTGCAGCTGGGACAGTGACAGGACATGTACTTTCACGGGGAGACTCCTCCATTCTGGGCACCAGTCCCACCCAGTACCAGTAGAGAACTGCATCTACTTGCGAAGATGTGTTTTTGCACTCCCCAGGATGGCTCAGTGGGCAAACCACCCACTGCAGAGACTTGAGAGACTGTGGCTTTGCACTCCCCAGGATTGAACAGTGGGCAACCCACCCACTGTATAGACTTGAGAGACTGTGGCTTTGCACTCCCCAGGATTGACCAGTGGGCAACCCACCCACTGTATAGACTTGTGAGACTGTGGCTTTGCACTCCCCAGGATGGTACAGTGGGCAAGCCACCCACTGTAGAGACTTGAGAGACTGTGGCTTTGCACTCCCCAGGATGGCATACATGGGTATGTAGCCCCGTCGTGGATCTGGCTTCGCATTCACCTGGCTGAGGTGCCCCCCTTCCCTTCCCCCTGAGGTGCCTGTATAGTTTCTATCTGATGCCCCGGAGTGTTCTCTCGGATTTTGGTCAGGTATCTATTGTGGGCCTCGCCCATGCATTTTTGGACTGTTTGTGCACGGACATTGTTGTGTACATATCTGCACTACTTCTTGTATTGTATAGTTCATTTTGACAGATTTTGTGATATATATCAGTATATTTTTGTATGAGTAGTATATTGGCACAATACAAAGTTTGACCGCAATTCGCTTTGTCTTTGCATTCTTCCAGGGGGATTGTGGGTTGTTACTGTGATTTTTGTGACTGCATTGGTGTGTATGTTGTCTAATGCGAGGGTGGGGATGGGGGTGTTTGGTGGGTGTCCCCCTAACTTTTGCCTCCCCGTGTCGTAGGTGCAGTACTCACCGGTATCTTCTGCGCCTACGTCGCTGTCGGTCGTAGATGAGCAGGAATACAAGGGCAGGGAGTAATTGTAGTTCCGGCTCCATGTTGTCCTCGTTCCTCGTGGGATGTGTTGAGATGAGCGTTTTCCCATAGCAAAAGCTGTTTCCGCCGAGTGTTTATCCACTGTGAATCCGCCCCGGAAAAGGTGGCGGATTGGTGTGTTGTGATAGTGTGGGCGGTACATTGTCTCCCGCCTGTCTGTTGGCGGTGTCCGCCGCGCTGTTTGTCTGTACCGCCGTGGCGGGCGGTGTGTTAAAGTGGCTGTCTTAGTTGGCGGTTTCCGCCAGGGTCGTAATTCCCTTTTTTTGTCTGCCGGCCTGTTTGCGGTATTACCGCACCTTTAACACCGTCCGCCAGGGTTGTAATGACCACCTTAGTGTGTTCCACACTCTTCAATGTTTGCTATAGTGCCATCCTGATACCTTTGGCTTTGGCATTGATCATTATCAGAGTCTTATCACCTGGCTGAAAGCTCTGAAGGCTGGGTGCCTTACTCAACGTGTGCTTAAGAGTATTAAACTCACTTTCACTTTCATCAGACCAATGCATAAACATCCTTTTTCAGAAGATCTCACATTGTTTTACCCTTATCAGCAAAATTAGGAAAGAATATAATATTCACACATACCCAGAAATCTGACAATTTTTTCTTTCCTACTTGGGCTAGGCATGTCATTTAAGTTCCTAATGAAATCATTTTTTGGTTCAATAACCCTTGCAGAAATTCTTTGCCCATGGTACTAAATTTCTGTAAGACGAAATTTACATTTCTTAGCTTTCAATGAGAAGCTTCTGTCCCTCAAATGTGATAAGACAGCACATGCCCTCTGACCATGCTCACCCACATCCTTGCCAAAAAAGAAAACATAATCTTGGTAAATCTTGATACCAGGCTACCCCTTTAACACATTCTCTATTGCAGCTTATAAACGTATGCTGCAGATGTTAGACCAAAGGGCATTTTTAAAAACTTAGGGGGTCATTCTGACCCTGGCGGCCGGTGACCGCCAGGGTCACCGACCACGGGAGCACCGCCAACAGGCTGGCGGTGCTCCCAAGGGCATTCTGACCGCGGCGGTTCAGCCGCGGTCAGAAAGGATAAACCTGCGGTCTCCCGCCGGTTTACCGCTGCCCCATTGAATCCTCCACGCTCCGCCGCCATGGGGATTCAGACACCCCCGGGAAGCCCGCCATGAACAGGATGGCGGTAGGGGGTGCCGCGGGGCCCCTGGGGGCCACTGCAGTGCCCATGCCAATGGCATGGGCACTGCTGGGGCCCCCGTAAGAGGGCCCCACAAAGTATTTCAGTGTCTGCTTTGCAGACACTGAAATACGTGACGGGTGCAACTGCACCCGTCGCACCCCTGCAACTACGCCGGCTCAATTCTGAGCTGGCGTCCTCGTTGCAGGGGCATTTCCGCTGGGCCGGCGGGCGCTCTTTTGGAGAGCGCCCGCCGGCCCAGCGGAAATGTTTGAATGGCCGCCGCGGTCTTTTGACCGCGGGGCGGTCATTTGTCGGCGGTACCTTGGCGGACGGCCTCCGCCGTCCGCCAAGGTCTGAATGACCCCCTTAATGGTGCTAAACAGTGTCTCAAATGCTGTTAGATTTTGTAAGTCATAATACAACTTCACCTGTTGATAGGCCAAAGATAAATTAATTGTAGAATAGCACTAAGCCCTCTTTATCAGAGATAACATTTCCGTTATGTTTGGGAGGAGATAGTGATCAATGATCACATTCTTGTTAATTCTCAGAAGTCCACACATAGTCTGGCTTAACCATTGGCTTTATGAGCCATGACAATCAGGGCCAACCATTCAGTCTCTTCCACTTCATCTATTATTCCACTTTCTTTAAGTTTTTGTAATTCCCGAAACATTGCTTCTCTTACTGTCATCTGTACATTCCTGAGTTTCCCAAGGTTAGGCACACAGCGATTCTTAAGTTTAATCCTATGCACACTTTCCCCGAAGAGTATCTTCTTCTAAAACATATGAATCTAGAGATTAACCCACTTACTTGATGAGGTCACCACTATAACCTTTTGGGTGGATATCATGCTTGAACAATTTTGCATTCCCTTTCACCTCTCTCTTATAAATATATCTTTTGGCATCAATGTAAACTTTGCACCCGAATCAAACAACATTTTCACTGTTACAGTCTCAGTTTGTACTTCCTTTGTAGGAACTTGTATGTCAATACCAATGACTTGTAGAACTATCTCCTCACATGCAGACTCCTCTTCCTCATCATACATTGTCTCCCTGATCTTCCCTATTCAGATTTACACACTTTAGGACTCCTTTGTGATGGTGTTATTGTTTTCTTATCTCTTACTTACTGGCTTGACAGCGCTCATAAGATTTAGCTACAACAACAACAACCATTTTTGCAAAGAAATTGTCTTTAGCCTTTTCTGAACTTCCCCCCAACATAAACTGATCTCTTGGTCATTTCTCACTGCTGTTTCCAAACTCACACATAGAGGCAAGATTCCTCAATTCTGCTATACCACGTATTCACATTCCCTCTGCATACCTTTTTGAAATTGGTATCTCTCAATAACAGTTGACACCTTTGCTACAAAGTGTAAATCAAACATTTTGGGACAGACATCATACTCTTTCCGTCCACTGCCTCCTCAGAAGACACATCAGGTAAGTGTTCAAATATCTCCTGACCCCAGAACCTAAATATTGTAGCAAAGGAGATGATTTCCTTTCCACTTTTCAACAAACTCTGGCACAATGTAAGAAAACCTTTTTCCCTTTCTCCCATGGTGACACTGGTACACCAGGATTTGTCAAAAACAAAAAAATGAGGGTGTTCTAACATTCTGTAGGTTGAACACTGACATACTATATGACTATTATAAATAGTTTAAAATGTCCCTGCATGGTTATCTGACTAAATACCCGAATTCCAACCTGAAAATAAACATAATTACTGTGAGCAGTACATGCAACACCAGTGTAGAGTGTTTGTAAATATTATAAACAATCCTGCTAGTTTGAGAAGATCAAATGTTCTGAGACAATTTAACCTCATTTTATCTTCAATATAACTTTAAACTAATGTAGAAGCTCCAGGGTCTATGAGTCCTCAATTAGCCCCAAAAGTTGCTCTTGTCCAAACTTGATGAATTCTCCCAAACGATCATGGCTGCACCAACTGGCATCAGCCAAGAATCTCACAAGAATTCCAGGAAGCTCGCGAGCACAAAGCCATGGCCAGCAAAACCTGGACCAGCGTGGACACTGTTGGTTGTGAGCAAGATGTCACTGTAACCCACAAACAAGGTTCACACAGAAACACTGTGCAGAGAAACTTGAGGCAGATAACGGCAGAGAGAGTGAAGCAGAAAACAGGTAGGAAGAGCTCTGGATGAGCTACAAGTCAGTGATGTAACAAAGGCAGTGCCAGAGGTCCCTGGAGCTCCAAGGGGCCCCCTCAGCACAGTACACTGTGCACAAGTGGCAGGCCCCTGACTGGGTTCAGAGGGAAGCAGACCCCTCCAGGGACTTTGCAGGGTGCCCCCTCAAGTGCTGTTAAGCCACTGTTACAAGTGCACATGAGAGTTCCACCAAAGAGGAACAGAAGCAAGGGATAGCTTCATTGAATAGCACCACGAGCAGGATATAATGGCTCGGCAATGTTAACTTTTCCTGATGAGTAACGCACCCAAGTACCAGCAAGAAACAAAATGTAAAAAAAAATAAAAAAGTTGCAGCATGTCTTTCACATAAGCTCAGTCTAAGGTCAGAACAGCAGCAAGGACCAAAATGTTTATAACAGTATAATGAATAATCCAATCTTTATCTTGCCACACAGTAACACTAAAGTTCAAGCAGTAAGCTGAGTGTCTTGGACCTCGAATGGCATATTAGATCACTCCATTCAGAAAAAAATATGCATTTGCAATGCAATTGGTCTCGTGTTTGCTCGAATTAGAGCTATTAGCGTTGTAAATTCCAAACTGGACTGTTCTTGCTACATACATTGACAGAAGCAAGTCCATACAAAGTGACACGGCTGCCATGAGTGTGAGCACCCTGCCAAAGACAGTCCCTTTGGCAGAGGCAATGCAGAGAAGAGAGCACTCCAAAGGACCTGACTGCTCCAACATAAATTTAAAAGGGCAGGCCTTAAAGCACATACGTGTTTGTATTTAGACTATAAAGGTGGGAGCATGTGGCCTATAGTCTGAAGAACAGCATCATCTCATCAGGAGAGCGAAGACTGCCAAGACTTCTTTGCTGCTGGAACCTGCTTACTGAGGGGATGTCACCCAGGGAGCCTTGACCACTTGTCTGGAGCACCAGCCCTCTTCCTGCATGTCAAGACCAGAACACCTTGTGAAGAGGAGAGTTCCTAGAGTCAGTCCGCCTGCCAAGGCCAGCGGGCCCTACAAGGAGGAGTAAAGCACCTAGATACCATATGCCTGTCAAGACCAGTGCACCCTGTGAGGAGGAGAGCACATAGAGTCTCTTTGCCAGCCAAGACAGGCTAGCCTGTGAGGTGTAGGTGTAGGTGTAGGTGAGCTTCTGAAGGGAGCGAGGCTCAGCGGACATCCTGGCAATTGATGTACCCTGTGAGAAGAAGCGCACCTAAACTCTGTCTGCCTGCCAAGACCAGAGAAGCCCTGTGAGAAGCAGGCGGGCACTGGAGGGGAGTGATACTCAGCTGGAGTCCTGGCAATTAGATCCTGGTGACCCAAATGTGAGAGTGGTTGTTCCAGTCTGGGCCACAGCAAGAGAGCAGGCCGTCTTTACTGATCCTGCACTGTTCACTGTCCACTCTGTTGACAGAAAGGGCACCACCATGAAGTTCAAGCCTTCGCTCATGTGTATGCAGAGTCAACGACCCCCATGTGAGCAGGAAGGGTGCCTTCATGAAGTCATGGCTGACACAGTATAGATACCAAAGTATGACAAGGAAGGAGGCCACCATTCAGTGTGGGGTGTCACCTGTATGTGTCAAATTCATGACCCCTGTGCTGCCAGGAAGTGTGTCACTGTGAGGAGCAGGCTATTGCCCATGTGTGAGCAGATGATGGTGAGCCCACGTGACCAGTAATGGGGCCTAGTTTGTCATGCTAGAGAAGCAGCAAGAAACATTTACCGACTGCAGTTGGAACTGAGCATGGATATCTGACATCAATGTGGGCTGACAAAGGAATGAAAGGCCATTGAGGCAGCAGGGAAAGGCCTTTGGTTGCGAGAGACTAGCACTTGTAGAGGAGCATTGTGGGTCTCTCTGCATTGCTAACTGCCATTGAGTCAGGAAAGACTGATCCACGCTATTGGGCCTGCTGGAGACTTTCCCATACTTAGCACCTAAATGTTGCTAAACCTGAAACGCCAGGGCCACGGTGGAGGTCAGACCACAGCCAAAGCAGCAGTCTGGCCTTTACATTATGACCCTGGTGGAGCTGCCACAGTCCGACCGCTGGCACCCCCAGTTGACAGCGTGGCGTGCCGGCAGTCTTAATCTGCCACGGCAGCGCTGCAAACAATTTTGCCCTGGCAATTACGACTCCCCTCCCTGCCAGCTTTTGCCATGCAAAGGATGGCGGAGACAGGGTGCCAGGGGCCCCATAGTGGCTCCTGCACTGCCCATGCAGTGCACGGGCAGCCATGGACAGCCCTGTCATGCTTTTCACTGCCCGAATTCCGGGCAGTGAAAAGCGCAACGCTGCTCTCACAACCAATACTGCAGCATTGCAGCTGGCTCGATTACGAGCTGGCATCAATGTTGTGTTGAGTTCCCTGTTGGGTCAGAAGGCGGCAACGCTGTTTCTACTTGCTGGCCGAGTGGAAAACTCATAATATGGCCAGCGGGTGGAAAATCGGGGTGGTGGTTTTCCGACCCAAAGAGTTTGGCAGGCGGCCTCCACCGCTCGACAAACTCTTAATAAGGGCCTGAGTCTCTTCCAGTACAGAATGAGGAGTAACCGCTCATATTAGAAGTGGCCAGAGAGCTCGGGGATACTGACCTTAAGAGGGCTGTGTGGATTATTTAGTGTTTTACATGCTTTTTGTGTTTGCTTTAAATACACTGTTTTTCATAAACGTATGTATTTGATTGGATAGTCCACTTATTGCTGCTACGGTTTGTCTGTTGAGTTATGAATTTGGTTGCCTAACACCTATCTCCCCATGAAAAGCCTTTGACTGCTCAACCTGTGCTACTAATAAAGGTTAAGTGCTGAAAGGGTGAGTACATGGCCCAGCTACTTGTGTTTTGCTGTAGTTGTAGTGTTGTGTTTGGATTTAGCCTGGTTTTTTTGTTGTGCCTGTAATGTTTTAAATGTGTTATGTTGCTTTGTGGTAATGTGTGCTAATGTGTTAGGCTCTGTTTTATACTTTAGTGATGATAAATGCTTCATTTCCTGCCAAACTCAGCACCTGCATTTAATGTTTCAGTGACAACCATTGCCCACAGTCTACATTGCTAAAATCGTGGCACACCAGCTCTTCAGCTATTTAAGACATGAATCAACCTAAATGTGTGGCAGGGTAGGCCTTTAAGCAGCACTTAAAGTGCTCACTTTATGTGACACATTCTACAATTTCCGTCAGGTGATGTTTTGCTGATGATATTCTGACATACAATGAAGAACATAGGTTGATTTAGCCTTGGGAACCCGAGAGTGAGATTCCTTCTTCTCCTATTAAATAGAGCAGTGTGAACTAAGTAAGCAGCTTCCATGTTGGATTTGATAGCAGTCATTTAGATATTAAAAAGAGAACCATGCTAGACATCATCAGGGTGGCTCTGTGAATCTAACAGAGCCACTAATGAGCACCGAGCTGCATCTCCAATATATAATACAGACAGTTACTATTATGACACTTTGGGGGTCATTACAACCCTGGCAGACGGTGTTAAAGCGGCGGTAAGACCGCAAACAGTCCGGTGGAAATTTTGGGGGAATTACGACCGTGGCGGAAACCGCCAACAAAGACAGCCACTTTAACACTCCGACCGCCACGGCGGTACAGACTAACAGCGCGGCGGTCACCGCCAACAGACAGGCGGGAGACAAAGTACCGCCCACAGTATCACAACCTAGCAATCCGCCACCTTTTCCGGGGCGGATATACCGTGGTTAAAAACACGGCGGAAACAGCCATTTCATTGGGAAAACGCTCACCTCTACACACTCCATGAGGAAGGAGGACACCATGGAACCGGAACTCCAAATACTCCCTGCGATAGTCTTTCTGCTCCTGTACGATCATCATCAACGCCAGCGCCGAAGACAACGGTGAGTACTGCACCTACGACATAGGGGAGGGGGGAGGCAAAAGTCAGGGACACACACACGCAACACCCCCACCCCAACCCCGACCCTCACCCGCTACAACACACACACCAATGCATATTCAAACATTACAGTAACAACCCCCAAACCCCCCGGAAGAATGCAAAGACAAAAGGAAATGAGTGCAACCATTGTAATAATATAAAAAGTACAGTAAGCAAATATATACACATATAATTTCACATTCAACAAAATATACATCACAATTAGTAGTGCAGGTAATGCACCATTCAATATCCGTGGACCACTGGGCCCAAAATGCATGGGCGAGGCCCACACACGATACCTGAGCAAAACGGAGAGAACACTGCTGGGGCATCAGATAGAAATACAACAGGCACCTCAGGGGGAAGGGAAGGGGGGGCACCTCAGCCGGATGACTGCACCATGCCAGATCCAAGACGGGGCTCCATGCCCATTGATGTATCCTATGGAGTACAAAGCCACAGTCTCTCAAGTATCTACAGTGGGTGGGTTGCCCACTGTAACATCCTGGGGAGTGCAAAGCCACAGTCTCTCAAGTCTCTACAGTGGGAGGGTTGCCCACTGTTACATCCTGGGGAGTGCAAAGCCGCAGTCTCTCAAGTCTCTACAGTGGGTGGGTTGCCCACTGTTCAATCCTGGGGAGTGCAAAGCCACAGTCTCTCAAGTCTCTACAGTGGGTGGGTTGCCCACTGTTCAATCCTGGGGAGTGCAAAGCCACAGTCTCTCAAGTCGATACAGTGGGTGGCTTGCCCACTGTTCAATCCTGGGGAGTGCAAAGCCACAGTCTCTCAAGTCGATAACAGTCTCCACTGGTTCTGGAGGGGGACTGGTGCCCAGCGTGCTTCATCCTGCCAAGTACTGAGATAGTGGATGCATGTCTCCACTGGTTCTGGAGGGGGACTGGTGCCCAGAGTGCTTCATCCTGCCAAGGACAGACGTGGTGGATGCATGTCTCCACTGGTTCTGGAGGGGGACTGGTGCCCAGAGAGCTTCATCCTGCCAAGGACAAACGTAGTGGATGCATGTCTCCACTGGTTCTGGAGGGGGACTGGTGCCCAGAGTGCTTCATCCTACCAAGGACAGACGGAGTGGATGCATGTCTCCCCTGGTTCTGGAGGGGGACTGGTGCCCAGAGTGCATCACTCTCACCCTGATGGTCCCAGTTCCGTCACTGCCCCTGCCGCACATGGGCTAGCGGTGCTTGAGTTGGCGGTGCTTGCCCTGTTCAGCGGTGCTTGCCCTGTTCAGCGGTGCTTGCCATGGCAGTCTTTGCCCTGTTCAGCGGTGCTTGCCCTGTTCAGCGGTGCTTGACTTTGCTGTCTCTGACCTGTTTAGCGGTGCTTGCCATGGCGGTCTTTGCCCTGTTCAGCGG
This sequence comes from Pleurodeles waltl, assembly GCF_031143425.1. Taxonomy (NCBI): domain Eukaryota; kingdom Metazoa; phylum Chordata; class Amphibia; order Caudata; family Salamandridae; genus Pleurodeles; species Pleurodeles waltl. The sequence goes on along the minus strand of NC_090445.1, from coordinate 1,258,073,414 downwards.
TGCTTGCCCTGTTCAGCGGTGCTTGACTTTGCTGTCTCTGACCTGTTCAGCGGTGCTTGCCATGGCGGTCTTTGCCCTCTTCAGCGTTGCTTGCCCTGTTCAGCGGTGCTTGCCATGGCGGTCTTTGCCCTGTTCAGCAGTGCTTGCCCTGTTCAGCGGTGCTTGCCCTGTTCAGCGGTGCTTGCCCTGTTCAGCGGTGCTTGACTTTGCTGTCTCTGACCTGTGCAGCGGTGTTTGCCATGGCGGCCCCTCATTGTCCAGCGGGGCTGTGGCTGCCAGGGCCCTCCTGGGCACTGACTCTGGCGGTGGCCTCCTGGCCAGTGACGATGGGACTACCCTCCTGGGCACTGACTCTGGCGGTGGCCTCCTGGCCAGTGACGATGGGACTGCCCTCCTGGGCACTGACTCTGACTCTGACTCTGGCGGTGGCCTCCTGGCCAGTGACGATGGGACTGCCCTCATGGGCACTGACTCTGGCGGTGGCCTCCTGGCCAGTGACAATGGGACTGCCCTCCTGGACACTGACTCTGGCGGTGGCCTCCTGGCCACTGATGATGGGGCTGGTGGTGGCCTCCTGGGCAGCGGGGATGTTGGCGGGCTTCTCCACCGTGCTGCTCTTCCCCGACTTTGGCAATTTCTTCTGCCCCTTTCCCACCTTGGGAGGAGTCACAGCTGAGTGGACACTCCCCCCGGGACCCTTGTGAGCGGCTTTGCTGGCTGGAGTCTTCCCCGTTTCCAGCCGGGCACTGTCCAACTTCTGGTGCTTCACTGGGGGGACTGGCTGTGCTGTGGCTCCGTGTCACACTGGCTGCCCTGGTGCCCGGTGCACTCCACATACCTCTAACAGGCACCACTGGTACCTGCGATTTTTTGGCTGAGGTGCTAGTACGAGGTGTAACTTTTGTTGATTTGGGTGCAGGTGCATGCGCTGGAGGCTGATGTGAGGTGGATGGATGTTGGGTGGGTGTGTGCCCGCGTTTGTGTACTATGGGAGGGGGCGTCACAGACAAACTGGGAGAGGACACAGGGGACGTGTAAATGGAAGTGGGGGTAGTGGGGGCAGGTGAGCGGGGTGTGGTGGTGGGTGTGCTGGTGCGGGACCTAGTGGATGTAGTGGTAGTACATGCAGGTGAGAGTGTAGATGACACTGGGAGGGAGGAGGGAGGCGTCGAGGAGGGGGACACAGTGGAGGCAGTGGATGTTGCTGTGTCTGTATGTGTGTGATGCTTGCATGAGTGCCTGTGGGATGTGTGGTGCTTATGTTTGCCTGAGCTTCCCTTGTGTGTTGAGGTGTGTGCAGGCTGGTCTGATGGTGTGCTTGGGATAGGCAGAGGTACAGGGGATTTGGTCTGGGTGGAGGAAGTTGGAGGGGGGAGGCTAGAGACAGGTACAATGGCTGCCATCAGTGCTGAGGCCAGAGATTGCAGGGTTCGATGAAGGGCAGCCTGACCGGAATGAATGCCCTCTGGGAATGCATTTGTGTGTTGCAATTCCCTTTCTACACCCAGGATGGCATTCAAAATGGTAGACTGCCCAACAGTGAGTGACCTGAGGAGGTCAATGGCCTCCTCACTGAGGGCAGCAGAGGTGACAGGGGCTGAGGTGCCTGGGGCGAAGGTGATGCCCACCCTCCTGAGTGAGCGGGCACGGGGCGATGGCTTAGGGGCTGCTGGGAGGGCGGTGCTGGTAGGGGGGGGGTGGCGGCTATACCTGTAGAAGTGAGGGGCACTGATTTTGCCGCCACCACAAGGGAGCTCCCATCGGAGGACGAGTCTGTGTCGCTGGTTGCTGATCCTGTGACCGCCGTGGTGCTCCCCTCACCCTCCGTCCCACTGGTGTATTCAGAGTCCGTGGTGTGGCCCTCCATGGCCATGTGGGATGCAGCTCCCTCGTGCTCCGGTGCCACTGTACCTCCACCTGATGATGCTGATGCACACAAGAACAGGGAGAGCACAAAAAGGGGGACGACGACAGAAGAAAGACAGGTTGAGTGCATGGCTTACCGCTACCGTTGGCGGACAATACAGACACAGCAGCCCCCTGCACTACGCCACGCTGTTGGGGTCTAATGATGCAGTTCCTGGGATATGGCCTACATGGCTATGGTCGACATCTGCACACATAGAGGACACAGGGGCATGTATACCTGTACTTGGCACTCTACAGAGGTCGGGTGGAGTGCCACATGGCCTGCATTACGGAGGGGCCTAGCCTACGGAACTCGCCCTGGCCTAGGGAAACCCACAGCCCTCCTCCCCCGGCCGGACACCTTCACTGCGCGCAAAGTCAGCTGAAAGAGAGTGTACTCACCCCCTTGTGTCTGCTGTGATGCCCTCAAGTGCCCATCCAACTCAGTGTAGGCCACCGCCAGAATCCGGAACATCAGGGGGGTCATGGTGCGACGGGCACCCCTCCCACGTTGGGAGGCCATCCCCAGCTGAGCCTCCGCCGTCTTCTTGCTCCAGCGGCGAATGTCCTCCCATCTTTTACGGCAGTGGGTGCTCCGTCTCTGGTGGACCCCCAGGGTCCGGACGTCCTTGGCGATGGCATGCCAAATAGCCTTCTTCTGGTGGGCGCTGACCTACATGACATGTACAGGGGAAGAAGAGAAGTCATTACCAAATGCACCGTCAAAGTGAGTGTCCCACATCCCTACCCTTACCATGTGGCACATGCATTCACAGTCCTTCATGCACTTAGAACCCTGCCCCCTTTCTTCTTACAACCAGCCCTCTCCACCCAGGCATAGCCCATACAACTTGCTCCCTGTGTACTCACCTGTTGGTCTGGAGGACCGTGGAGTAGCGTGTACTGGGGGAGGACCCCGTCCACGAGCTTCTCCAACTCCTGTGCAGTGAAGGCAGGGGCCCTTTCCCCAGACATACGAGCCATTGTCTCTTCCAGACCGAGTTCACAGCAGCACTTGCAGTGTAGGTCCTCTCCTGTTGAAGATCAGGTATCGAGTGATTGAACAGATAGAAAATGGCGGTCACGTCCGCGGAGGTGACGTCCACGGCGGTGCGTATCATCACCGCTGGCGCACTTCGTCATTGGCTCCTGGGACCCATAGGGTCCAATGTTAACCAATGCAGCATAGCACAGCGGTCTTCGACCGCCTACCGCAACGGTGTACAATGCCAGCGCAGTTACCTCACATCCCATTGTCCCAGTTTAGAGGTCAGGCAGCCGCCATTTCAGGGGCCCACATGGCTTCATTTTCAACTGCGTCACACATACCTAGGCCTGGACTCAACACACATACAGACTACTTTTTGGATTATGTTTCGTGTTCTGTGTAGACTGTGGGTACATACCTTTGAGTTGCTTGAATCTGTGGTCGCTGTTGTCCTTCCTAGGCACCGTCAGCTGGGACATGTGAGGAGATGGCGGAATCCTCTGGTGTACCGACCGCTGGTGGACCTGTTGACAATGGAGGAGCGACATTTAATCATCACCTACAGGTTTGACCGTGCCACAATCCAGGAACTGTGTACCCAGTTGGAGACAGACCTTATGTCACCAATCCGCCCTCCCACAGGAATCCCCCGTCAAGTGCAGGTGCTATCAGTGCTCCATTTCCTAGCAAGTGGGTCATTTCAAACAACAGTGGCCATGGCATCAGGGATGTCCCAGCCTATGTTTTCCAACGTGTTGTCCAGAGTGTTGTCTGCCCTGCTGAAACACATGAGGAGCTACATCGTTTTCCCTCAGGTGGAGGATTTGGCTATAATTAAAGGTGACTTCTATGCCCTGGGACATATCCCTAACATCATAGGTGGCATTTATGGGACACATGTAGCTCTGGTCCCCCCCGCAGGAGTGAACAGGTGTACAGGAACCGGAAGAGTTATCATTTGATGAATGTACAGATGGTATGTTTGGCAGACCAGTACATCTCCCAGGTAAATGCTATGTTCCCTGGCTCAGTGCATGACGCCTACATCCTGCGGAATAGCAGCATCCCTTATGTGATGGGTCAACTCCAGAGGCACCGTGTGTGGCTATTAGGGGACTCTAGTTACCCCAACCTGTCATGGCTAGTGACCCCAGTGAGGAATCCCAGGACCAGGGCAGAGGAACGCTAAAATGAGGCCCATGGGCGGACTAGGTGGGTGATCGAACGCACCTTCGGCCTCCTGAAGGCCAGGTTCAGGTGCCTGCATATGACAGGTGGTTCCCCATTCTACTCACAAAGGAAGGTGTGCGACATCATCATCGCCTGCTCTATGCTTCACAATCTTGCTTTGCAACGCCAGGTGCCTTTTCTGCAGGAGGATGGTCCAGATGACAGTATTGTGGAAGCTGTCGAGCCTGTGGACAGTGATGAGGAGGAAGCAGAGGAAGAAGACATTGACAACAGGGACTCTGTCATACAGCAATATTTCCAGTGACACATAGGTGAGAACAATTTCTTTACTAGTACATTTACTTTCACACTTCTACCTCTATCCTGTCCGTTAATTTGAAGCAGTATTTGGTAACTGAGTTGTACATTTCCATTACGGTTTCACAGGTGTGGTTACCAACGTGTGTCATCTGCTTGCATCCTTCATGGACTTGTGTTGTGTGACATAGGTATGTTTACATTACAATCTTCGAAAGGATTTTGTCATTGTCATAGATAATACAAATTTTTAAAATCACAGACTGACTCCAGATTGTTTTGTGGTTCAAGGGTGTTTATTGATGTGCTATTTATTGGAGGGGGTGGCTAAATGGTGATGGGTGATGGTGGAGGAATGTTCATGGCAGAGTCCAGTCTATTATTCTCACAGGTGCACTGCCCATATGGGCATAGGAAGTGGAGCTGGGGCAGTTCAAATATGGACAGGGTAACAAAGTGGGACAGTGGGATGACAATCAGGGTGGTCTCATTTCTTGGCGGGGGTCTTGCCATCGTGCTCTGTCCTGTTCCTGGATCTCAGGGACCGCTTGGGGGGTGGTTCTCCGTCTGCAGGGGTGGGGTGCTGGTGTGGTGGTCCTGTGGCGGGGCGTCCTGTCCACTAGCGCCGGCGGAGGTGGTGGGCAGTTCATCATCCTGGCTAGTGTCAGGGGCCCCTTGGAGTACCACGGTGTCCGTCAAGGTCTTTTGAATGTCCGTCAGCACCCCTACGATGGTGCCCAGGGCAGAGCCGTTGGTCCTGAGCTCCTCCTGCAGACGCAGGGTCTCCTGCAACTTGTCCAGGACCGTCGCCATCGTCTCCTGGGAGTGGTGGTATGCTCCCATGATGGAGGAGAGGGCCTCGTGGAGAGTTGGTTCCCTTGGCCTGTCCTCCCTCTGTCGCACAGCAGCCCTCCCAGTTCCCCGGTGTTCCTGTGCCTCCGTCCCCTGGACCGTGTGCCCACTACCACTGCCCCCAGGTCCCTGTTGTTGTTGGGGTGGTGGGTTACCCTGGGTACCCTGTAGTGATGGACACACCGCTGATTGACCTGTCCTGGGTAGGGAGGTTTGGGCCCCCTGGGTGGGTGCTGTGCTGGTGTTACCAGAGGGTGGAAGCTCGGTGTTGGGCTGTGGCTGGGCAAGGGGAACCGACTGTCCTGAGGCCCACGATGGTCCGGGCTGGTCATCAAGATCCAGTGGGGCAGAGCTGCTGTCATCACTGTGGGCCTCTTCTGGGAGTGGAGTGGTGTTATCTGGACCCTTTGGTGTGGTGACGTTCCTTCGGGTTCCTGCAGAGGTATAAGAACATGATTGTTGCATGTGTGTGTTTCATGGTGTGCAATGGGTGGGTGTGCGTGAACCCCAGTGCAGGCATTCCTGTGTGGGGGCTTGTGTGATGATGGTTGGGAGGGTGTTCTGGGTATGTGCAGTGAGCATGCTTTAGTGAGGGGTGACCATGCTTAGTTGTGTCATGCAGGGCTTAGTGTTGGGATGGGTGGTTTGTGTTATGGGTAGATTAGTGAGGATTTGGAGATATAGGGGAGGGTGCGAGGGTGGGGGTGTGTGATAGCATGCAGGTAGGGTGGGGGATGTGATAGTTAAGATTTGACTTACCAGTGTCCCATCCTCCACCGACTCCTCCGAGGCCCTCAGGATGCAAGATGGTCAAGACTTGCTCCTCCCATGTTGTTTGTTGTGGGGGAGGAGGTGGGGGTCCGCCGCCAGTCCGCTGCACCGCGATGTTGTGCCTGGAGACCGTGGAACGCACCTTTCCCCGTAGGTCGTTCCACCTCTTCCTGATGTCCTCCCTATTTCTTGGGTGCTGTCCCACGGCGTTCACCCTGTCCACTATTCTTCGCCATGGCTCCATCTTCCTGGCTATTGATGTGTGCTGTACCTGTGAGCCAAATAGCTGTGGCTCTACCCGTACGATTTCCTCCACCATGACCCTGAGCTCCTCCTCGGAGAAGCGGGGGTGTCTTTGGCGTGACATGGGGTGGTGTGTGTGAGGTGTGGGGTGGTGTATGTGGTGATGAGTGTGGTGAGTTTAGTGGTATGTGGTGTTTTGTGTGTGGATGTTGTGTGGGTGATGGTGTTGTGTGCCTCTGTGTGATGGGGTTGTCAATAGCTGTGCTCTCTCTCTCGCCTTCTCTCAGAATTTCTGGTTGTAGGGGTTTGTGGGTGATGTGGGTGTGTATTTTATATTGCGTTGGGTGTGTGGGAGTGGTGTGTGTATGTGTATCAGGTGTGTGTATTTGGAATTGTCCAATGTGGCGGTGTTTTGGAGCTGTGTGTGTATTCTGAGCGCGGCGGTGTGTACCGCCAATGGAATACCGCGGTTGAATGACCGCCACGTGGATTCGGGGGTCGTAATAGCATGGGCGTGTTTCTGTTGGCGTGGAGGTGGAGGATCTGTTTCCGCATGTTTATCGCTGACCTTTGGTGTGGCGGTGTTGTGTGGGTGTCTGAATTTCGGCGGATTCCGTGATGTGTGTCATAATAGCTGTGGCGGTCTACCGCGGCCGCGGCGGTGTATTGTCGGTCTTCTGCACGGCGGTAAGCGCCTTATACCGCCAATGTTGTAATGACCCCCAAAGTCTTTTAAAACAGTTCGGGCGTCAGCTGACCCAGAGGCCATACCCACAGGAATCTAGAACAAAAATCTACAGCGACTAAGATGGATTTGTATGCACCATCCGGTTGAAGGGGACCTCAATGGTCCACGTACACACATTGTAGTGGCCTACCGGACACTAAGAGAGATGTTTGCGGTGGGCATTTAATATGAACCCTTTATCTGCTGGCAGATGTTGCAACAAAGGACGCATTGTTTTGTCTGTCTGTATAGACTTGGCTACCACAAGCGTTTCTGTAAGAGTGTTTTATGTGGCCGAGATACCAGCATGAGCAGAAGCAACACCCTTGTGCGCTGCTTTTATAAGATCTAATCTCTGGTCTTGATTGGGGATCGCTCGATCTCCAACCCCAGGAAGTGTTGCACAAGCAACATTCTGTGCACTGATGTGGTAAGAATATTTTGTAGGGTATCGTTTTGGAAGAAGCTTGCCTTCAGCCAAAGCTTTCATGGCAGTCATTATTTCATTATCCAATCTCGTCTGTGAACGAGTCACTGCAGCCACAGAAACCTAGCTACTGCAGATTTGGCCGCTTCATTAACCAATGTGTTGCCGATAACATGTGCTACTACACATTGGTGGCCCAGTGTCTGTACTACATGGACACACAGTAGCTTATCCTTGAGATCAGCCACCCTCCCCCACGATATTTTGTGTTTATGGTGTTCCCTTTAGAATCTCTAAACCTGTTCAGCTTCCAATGATTGAGGTAATGATTGTAGGCCTGGACACATTAGTATGAGTCACAGACAATTAAAGTCAGCAATCCTAGCTCTGTGTGTTCTAGTACTAGAATAAGGGCTTTGAGTTCAGCCAGCTGAGCTGTACAGTCCCCTAAGGTCTGTGTGTAGGTATTGTGAGGGTGGAAGACTCCATCCTTCATCACTCCACTCTTGGCTGTGCAAGCAGCTGAATATTGATGTTTTGTACGTACAGCTGGTTGTGCAGAACCATCAGTGTAAATGACAGTATGGTATCAGTCAAGTGGCAAAATATCTAGATGAGCGGGGTACTCCGGTTCGTATTGGAGAAATTCTTGTGACTGATGTTTTGGATCAAAGATTTAGGCCCTCATTTCGACCTCGGCGGTCTTTTTCAAATACCGCAGAGGAACCGCCGTGCTGAAGACCCCCAGTGCAGGCGGTTTTCCGCATGGCGTATTATGACTGCTGGCAGCCCTCTGTCCTTTTTCGGATGGAGAGCTGCCAGCAGCTATACTGGCGGTCGGCGGGGAACTGGAGGCTGCTCCACCTCCACCGTCATCAGAACACTGCCCACCGAATCACATTCCATGATTAGGTGTGGCGGTGTTCTGGTGATGGGGAGCTGGCGGCGGAGCAGCACCCATGGATCCCGTCCCCTCCCAGAGGATCAACGGACAAGGTAAGTTGATTGTCTGTTAGGGGAGGGGGGTGTTGTGTGTTGTGTGCGTGCATGGGGGTGTGCGTGTGAGTATGTAGAGGGGGTGTGTGAGTGCGTGTATGCATGCGGGGTGTTTTGCGTGTATGGGAAATGTGTGCAGGTCGGTCTGTGTGCATGTCTGTTTGCATGTGTGTGGGTATGTGTTGTTGCAGTGTATGTGTGCGTGTAGGGGTGTGTGTCTGTGCATGTTGGGGGTGGGGAGGGTGTGTGTGTCTGTGCATGTTGGGGGTGGGGTGGGGATGAGGGTCCTGCCACCTTTTCGGGGTGGCAGGGGGGTGGGTGGTGTGGGGGGAGGACTCAGGGACGGGTTGAGGGGGGTGGGGGAGACCCCTATCAGTGCCAGGTAAGGAATTCCCTGGCACTGATAGTGCCTACCACCATGGATTTCGTGGCGGTTCCAAACCACCTGAAATCCATGGCGATATGCAGGGTCCTGATACTGCCGGTTGTCTGGTGATGGCCGCCGGGCTGGAGACCGAAGTCTCCAGCCCAGTGGTTGTCACCGCTCTGGCGGTCGGAGTGGAGAAGTGGCGGATGACCATGGCGGTAACCGCCATGGTCATAATTCCATTTTTTTTTCCGCCAGCCTGTTGGTGGTATTACTGCCACTTCTCCCTGGTCCGCCAGGCTTGTAATGAGGGCCTTAGTCTACATTGGTGGCAGTCAGGGAGATTATCCACTGTATCCAGTGTGGATGTAATGGTTTAGCATTAGGAACACTTGCTTTGGTGACAGCCTTCAAGGCTGGCACCAGTGTAACAACAATGATGTGTTTCCATTGGGCAAGTGGCCTCTCCTTAATGATAGCCATCTGAACCACAGTTTGAATTTTTTCTGTGGGTGCAAAACGTTGTTCTACATTTGAGTATCAATGTGATTTATATGCTATGGGTACTGTATCCCCTTCATTAAAGGTGACATAAGTGAACCAAATGGCACCAGCAATTATTCTGATGACCAAATTTGTTTTGTTGTCACATGTGTGCAAGTGTTTTGCTTCTAGCATGTCATGATGTAATTCCCTAAGACCTAAGATTGCATGTGTGTTCAACTGTCCAGTGTCTGCTAGAAAAATCAGGGCGTATTAAGTCATAGAGTGGCTGGATACATTGTGCATAGTCAGGAATGTAAGTTCTGCCAAAGTTGAAAAAACAAGTAAAGACTGTAGTTTCTTGAGAGTGTTAAGTGGGTTGAGTTGTGCACATTTCTCTAGAAAGTGCGGGCCAGGCTCTTCCTCTCATTTGCTAGCTCGTATCCCAGCAACAGTACGCAGAAAAAAGGCTATTTTAGTTTTTCTAAAATTAAATTTATAGCCAAGGGCCTGTGAATCCTAAAATGATCCGATCGACCCTGGCAAGATGAATGTTGAAATCGTCATCTGTGAGATAGATGTCATCCACATAGGACAATGCCTCAATATGTAATATTGATGTCACATGGGCTGAGAAGAGCCCTGGGCTGTTCTTGTAGCCTTGGGGTAAACGGCAAAAGCGTTTTTGTGAGCCAAATGAGAATGCACTCAGGTCCTGACTTTCGTGTGCTAAGTTCTGGCAGAAAAAAACATTGGAAATATCCAATGTTGTTTTGTATTTTTGTGCACTATGTTGTTAATTAGTGCTGTGCTATGTGAATTTTGTATAGCGCATGTACGTGTATGTCTGTTTAGGTGTCTGTAATCTAAGACTATTCTATAAGAATGGTCGGGTTTTGCAACGGGGAATAACAGGCTATTCATTGCCGTGACGCAGGGCTCAATTACTCCCTGGTACTCAAGCTGAGTGGCGATCTCCCTCACTGGAGCTTTTGCTTCATGTTTAACAGGATATTGTAACTGAGGTTGGGGTGTAGACCTGATAGGTATTACATGACAAGGAGATTTCTTGTCCCAACCTACATGAGTGCGGTACAATGCAGGTGCCTGCGCTGAAACCTAATTGACAACGTAGGCTTATTTTACTGCTTCTGGAACAAGATGAGAGAAAGAAGGCAAAATTACATCTTCCCCATGTGGGAGCTTACGGATGTGCTCAGGTGGCCAGCCCCTTTCGGCCAACAGGATATCACAACTAAGTTCATCCCAAAATATCACACCAATGGTGTGCTCTATGTATCCCTCATTTGGATATTTAAATCATAAACCCTGTTGGGTGGGAGAACGTGGCCATCTGCCGTCTCAACCGCAATGAAATCGCTAGTTGCTGTCACATCCAGATAAGCTTTCAGACTCTGGCGACATATTGCGACCTCTGCTGCGCTGTCTAACAGTGTCACTGCCTACGTCTTGTTCTTCAGCAATGTTCTCAAATATACTAACATTTTTGATTGACAGTGCTGCCACCCCTTTCTTTTTAAATTATAGCTTTTGTTGTGGGGACTTTTCTTCTTTTTTGACTCAAGACTGTGAAGAGTCTTTCTTCTGTTTCACGTATTCAGGACGTCGATCATGAGGGCCCCCTCTCTCGCTACGTCTATCCGGTGCGTCCTGAAAGGAAAGAGAGGGACATGAATCAGTATATCTGTCAGCTTTTATATTTTCTCTGTTTCTGAGAGTATATCCCCTTTCGGAGTTCTCCGGATCTGAAGAATCTGCTGTCTTGTTTCGTCTATCTTTAAATTGCTTTTGTTTGTCCCAGCACTTCTTAGAACCCTCTTGTGCTTGTTTAGTACCTTCCTTAGGGGTGGCACTCTGTAGTTGAAGCTTCTTCGGCTTGGCTCCCAAACTATCATGTCCTTTACTAGTATAGGTATTAGAAATAATTTTCAGTAGCTCTTTCTCCTGGTCCAAATGTAGAATCTCTTGGAGACGCTGACATATAGCCAGTACTACCGCTTCCCCTTTGATATTACTGAATATTATTGAGGAGACTGCGTCGGAGTTACGCAATAATTTCATCCCCAAATCTATGGCTGGTGCAGCCCCGTGCTCATTCTGTATTAGTTTTAACACTTCCGGCAAATTGGAAAGTTTCAGGGTACCATGTGTGGTAGTATAAATTGCAGCAAAGACTGTACCCCATGTGGTGCAGACATCCACCGAGGGAACCACCCTGAAGGGCAAGTACATTGTGAGAATTCTGTTTCTCCTGTGGTCCTGTATGGGGATACACATCTTCCAGCTGATTTGTTTTCTGGGCTATCCAGAATGGTATTTTCTCTCATTCTATGGGCACCTTACCCATTATTGTATGTACTGTTTGAGGATTAATCCCAGTAGCCAATTGATATTCTTACATAAACACCATGTCTCAATCAAACACAGGCAATGAAGAAGATGCAGTAAAGTTTCAATAGGTTTTACTTAGCAAAACCGCAATCTGCAATAAGTTGCATGGGCTGCAATGTTTAGGATAATGAACAGTGCAAGAAACAGAATGGTAAAGAAAAGTAAATACCCCCACCATCTTGCAATGACATGAAGTGACGTGAGAAATTATAAATGTCCTAGTACCCTAATAACATGTACCTAATCTCTAATCTAAAAGAGAGATAGGTGTGATAAACCTAATCTGCCAATGCCATGTCCATGAGAGGAGCCCCCAACCCTCGTTACCTTGGAATGAGGTCTCCACTCAGACTCCGTAGGGACACAAATACTGGTTCAGCGTCAACGCGAGGTGAGCATAGATAGCAGCGATGACATCTGGTCGGAATCCCTCTGACTATCTGTTTGAGTGAGGAGCATTTATACAGATCTGCTTGGACCCCTGACGTAGATCTGTTCCCAAACAGTTGATAACAAGACATGCTTGGGACGGTAATTTATATAAACAATTCCCTCAAAAGCGTGAAGAGGGAAAATACCTTTTTGTTTATCTTTGACGCTTGATATTGATGCCTTAGCGCGGTGGCACTGATAACTCAAAACTAAAACATAGGCCTTAACTAAAACAAGGCAGCCATCTTAAAAGATTTAATTAAATAAATGAGCTAAAACAGAGCAAGCTAAGTAGGGTAAAAGACCCTAGGTGATGGGGGCATGAGTCTGCAAGCCAAAGGCTAAGCTAACTCCTGTATCCCATAAAAACAAACAAGGATTCACTACAATGCTGCAGGAGGGATTGACACTCTGCCTGTTGCTTTGTCGTGCTGGCCTGCTGGTTGCTGCTTCTGTCCTGGGAGTGAAAGGACAGAACTTAGCTTTCTACATCCTACTTCCAAAGGTTCTCAAAGGGCTTGGACTGAGCTTACCTCCTGTTAAGAAGTCTCCGGAACATCAAAGACTTCATCTGCCAGTGACTGGGGTCTTCTGCTGAGGTTCCTCACTTGCCAAGTGGTGCCAATCTCAGTCCCTGGGCCGCTGGAAGTACAAGCTGGTGATCTGAACAAGAAAATCCACACATCAAGGTGCCACACCAGCAAAATTAATGCAACACCTGTCTTGTGGCTACAGAATCAATGCAATCCTCTCATAAATATACCCCTAAGGGGGCATACCCTAAGGGGCATGTTAATAGGAGGGTTGTGTCATGCTTGCACCACGCAACATAATATATGCATGATGGAACCCTCTAAGTCAGATTTTTGAAGCCATGCAAAGCCACTTTGCGTGGCACTGAGGGGGTCATTACAACATTCCACTACACTCACCACACTCATCAACACATACACCACCCCACACATCACCCACACCACCCCATGTCACGCCAAAGACACCCCCTTCTTCTCCGAGGAGGAGCTCAGGGTCATGGTGGAGGAAATCCTACGGGTAGAGCCACAGCTATTTGGCTCACAGGTACAGCACACATCAATAGCCAGGAAAAGGGAGGACATCAGGAAGAGGTGGAACGACCTACGGGGGAAGGTGCGTTCCAAGGTCTCCAGGCACCACATTGCGGTGCAGCGGACTGGCGGCGGACCCCCACCTCCTCCCCCACAACTAACAACATGGAGGAGCAAGTCTTGACCATCTTGCATCCTGAAGGCCTCGGAGGAGTCGTTGGAGGAACGGACACTGGTAAGTCAAATCTTAACTATCACATTCCCCACCGTACCTGCATGCTATCACACACCCCCACCCTCACACCCTCCCCTAGCACTCCAAATCCTCACTAATGTACCCATGACACCTACCACTCATCCCAACCCCAAGCCCTGCATGACACAACTAAGCATGGACACCCATCACTAAAGCATGCCCACTGCACATACCCAGAACACCCCCCCAAACATCAGCACACAAGCCCCCACACAGGAATGCCTGCACTGGGGTTCACGCACACCCAACCATTGCACACCATGAAACACACTCATGCAACAATCATGTTCTTATACCCCTGCAGGAACCCGAAGGAATGTCACCACACCAGAGGGTCCAGACAACACCACTCCACCCCCAGAAGAGGCCCACAGTGACGATAGCAGCTCTGCCCTACTGGATCTTGATGACCACCCCGGACCATCGTGGGCCTCAGGTCAGTCGGTTCCCCTTTGCTTAGCCACAGCCCAACACCGAACTTCCACCCTCTGGTAACACCAGCACAGCACCCGCCCAGCGGGCCCAAACCTCCCTACCCAGGACAGGTCAATCGGCGGTGTGTCCACCACTACAGGGCACCCAGGCTAACCCACCACCCCAACAACAACAGGGACCTGGGGGCAGTGGTAGTGGGCACACGGTCCAGGGGACGGAGGCACAGGAATACAGGGGAACTGGGAGGGCTGCTGTGCGACAGAGGGAGGACAGGCCAAGGGAACCTACTCTCCACGAGGCCCTCTCCTCCATCATGGGAGCCTACCACCACTCCCAGGAGACGATGGCAATGGTCCTGGACAAATTGCAGGAGACCCTGCGTCTGCAGGAGGAGCAGTATTTGGGGTTCAGGGAGCAGCTCAGGACCATCGGCTCCGCCCTGGGCACCATCATAGGTGTGCTGACGGACATTCAAAAGACCTTGAGGGACACCGTGGCACTCCAAGGGGCCCCTGACACTAGCCAGGACGACGAACTGCCCACCACCTCTGCCGGCGCTAGTGGACAGGATGCCCCGCCACAGGACCACCACACCAGCACCCCACCCCCTGCAGACGGACACCCACCCCGCAAGCGGTCCCTGAGATCCAGGAACAGGACAGAGCATGATGGCAAGACCCCCATCAGGAAATAAGACCACCCTGATTGTCCCCCCACTGTCCCACTTTGTCACCCTGTCCAAATCGGAACTGCCCCAGCTCCACTTCCAATGCCCAGATGTGCAGTGTACCTGTGAGACTAATAGACTGGACTCTGCAATGGACATTCCTCCACCATCACCCATCCCCATTTTACAATCCCCCATCATTTTTTTGCACTTAAATAAACACCCTTGAAACACTAAAAAAACTGGAGTCAGTCTATGATTTGGAACTTTGTATTATCAATTACAGTGTCATAATGGGTTACCCATTGTAAGGCTAACATACCAATGTCACACATCACAAGCCCTTCAAGGATGTAAGCAGTTGACACGTAGGTTACCACACTTGTGAAACTGAAATGGAAGGGGACAACTCAATTAACAAATAGTGAGTGAAATGTAGGTACAGGATAGAGGTAGATGTGTGAAAGTTCATGTAATGTTAAACCTGAAAATGTACTCACCTGTGTCTCACTGGAAATATTGCTGTATGACTGACTCCCTGTTGTCGTTTTCTTCTTCCTCAGCTTCATCCTCATCATGGTCCACAGGCTCCACAGCTGCTACAACACCGTCATCTGGATCATCCTCCTGCAGAAAAGGCACCTGGCGTCGCAATGCCAAATTATGGAGCATGGAGCAGGCGATGATGATGTCGCACACCTTCTTCGGTGTGTAGAATAGGGATCCACCTGTCATATGGAGGTACCTGAACCTGGCCTTAAGAAGGCCGAAGGTCCGCTCGATAACCCTCCTAGTCCGCCCATGGGCCTCATTGTACCGTTCCTCTGCCCTGGTCCTGGGATTCCTCACTGGGGTCAATAGCCAGGAAAGGTTGGGGTAACCAGAGTCCCCCAATAGCCATACACGGTGCCTCTGGAGTTGACCCATCATATCAGGGATGCTGCTATTGCGCAGGATGTAGGCATCATGCACAGAGCCAGGGAACATAGCATTTACCTGCGAGATGTGCTGGTCTGCCAAACAGACCATCTGGACATTCATTGAATGATAACTCTTCCTGTTCCTGTACACCTGTTCACTCCTGCGGGGGGGACCAGAGCTACATGGGTCCCATCAATGGCACCTATGACGTTGGGGATATGTCCAAGGGCATAGAAGTCACCTTTCACTGTAGGCAAATCCTCCACCTGAGGGAATATGATGGATCTCCTTACGTGTTTCAGCAGGGCAGCCAACACTCTGGACAAGACGTTGGACAACATAGGCTGGGACATCCCTGATGCCATGGCCACAGTTGTCTGAAAAGACCCACTTGCAAGGAAATGGAGCACTGACAGCACCTGCACGTCAGGGGGGATTCCAGTCAAATGGCGGATTGGTGACATCAGGTCTGGCTCCAACTGGGTACATAGTTCCTGGATTGTGGCACGGTCAAACCTGTAGGTGACGATGACATGTCTTTCTTCCATTGTCAACAGGTCCACCAGCGGTCGGTACACCGGACGATTCTGCCATCTTCTCATATGTTCCAGCTGATGGTGCCTAAGAAGGACAACAGCGAAGAATCAGTCACTATTCCTCCAGGTATGTACCCACAGTTACACACAAGACTACACCAGACAATAAACCCTTCCTGCATGTGTGTTGAGTTTAGGCCTAGCTATGTGTGACGCAGTAGTAAATGAAGCCATGTGGGCCCCTGAAATGGCGGCTGCCTGACTTCTAAACTGGGACAATGGGATTGTGGGGTAACTGCGCTGGCGTTGCACACTGTCGAGGTAGGCGGTCGTAGACCACGGCGCACTGCTCCATTGGTTAACATTGGACCCTATGGGTCCCAGGAGCCAATGAACAGGTGCGCCGGCGGTGATGATGCGCACCGCCGCGGACGTCACCGCCATTTTCTATCTGTTCAATCACTAGATACCTGACCTTCGACAGGAGAGGACCTACACTGCTAGTGCTGCTGTCACCTCGGTCTGGAAGCGACGATGACTGCTGCGTCTGGGGAAAGGGCCCCTGCCTTCACTGCACAGGAGTTGGAGAAACTTGTGGATGGGGTCCTCCCCCAGTACATGCTACTCTATGGTCCTCCATACCAACAGGTTAGTACACAGGGAGCACGTTGTATGGGCTAGGCCTGGATGGAGAGGGCTGGGTGAAAGAGGGAAGGGGCCAGAGTTCATAGTACATTAATGCATGGGAATGAATGGGTCACATGGTCAGAGTAGGGAGGGGGCCACTCACATTGACGGTGCAGTTGGTAATGACTGTTCCTCTTCCCTTGTTCATGTCATGTAGGTCAGCGCCCACCAGAAGAGGGACATTTGGCGTGCCATCGCCAAGGAGGTCCGGAGCCTGGGGACACACCAGAGATGGGGCACCCACTGCCGGAAGAGATGGGAGGACATTTGCCGCTGCAGCAAGAAGACGGCGGAGGCTCAGCTGGGGATGGCCTTCCAACGTGGGAGGGGTGCCCGTCGTACCATGACCCCGTGATGTTCCGGATCCTGGCGGGGGCCTACCCGGAGTTGGATGGGCGCTTGAGGACATCACAGCAGACACAAGGGGGTGAGTACAACCTCATTCTGCTGACTTTGCGTGCAGTGGAGGGGTCTGGGTGGGTGTGGTGGGCTGTGGGTGTCCCTAGGCCAGGGAGATTTAGGTAGGCAAGGCCCCCCCGTAATGTAGGCCATGTGGCACTCAGCAGAGTGCCAAGTTGAGGTATAGTTGCCCCTGTGGCATCCATGTGCGCAGATTTCCACCATTGCCATGGAGGCCATATCCCAGAAATTGCATGTGCAGAGGCCAAGAGCATGGCGTTATGCATGGGGCTGCTGCGTCTGTCTTGTCCGCCAACGGTAGCGGTATGCCATGCACTAAAACTCTCTTTGTTCTGTCTCCCCCCCTTTTTCCTGCTCTCCCTGTCCTTTTGTACATCAGCATCATCAGGCGGAGGTACAGTGGCACCGGATCACGAGGGAGCTGCTTCCCACATGGCCATGGAGGGCCACACTACAGACTCTGAATGCACCAGTGGGACGGAGGGCGAGGGGAGCTTCACGTCAGCCACCGGATCACCAACCAGCGACACAGACTTGTCCGCCGATGGGAGCTCCCCTGTGGTGGCGGCACCATCTGTGCGCCCCACTTCTACAGGTACAGCCGCCACCTCCCCTACCAGCACCGCCCTCCCAGCAGACCCTCAGCGTTCGCCCCGTGCCCGCTCACCCAGGAGGGTGGGCATCACCTTCGCCCCAGGCACCTCAGGCCCTGCCCCAGTCACCCCTGCTGCCCTCAGTGAGGAGGCCATTGACCTCCTCAGGTCACTCACTGTTGGGCAGTCTACCATTGTGAATGCCATCCAGGGTGTAGAACGAGAGTTGCAACACGGTAATGCATTCCTGGAGGGCATTCATTCTGGTCAGGCTGCCCTTCAACGAACCCTGCAATCTCTGGCCTCAGCACTGATGGCAGCCATTGTTCCTGTGTCTAGCCTCCCCCCTCCAACTTCCTCCACCCAGACCCAATCCCCAGTACCCCAGCCCATCCCAAGCACACCTACAGACCAGCATGCACACAAGTCAACACACACAAGTAGCTCAAGCAAACATAGGCACCACACACACCACAGGCACTCACGCAAGTCTCACCCACATACAGACACAGCAACATCCACTGTGTCCCCCTCCTCCTCTTCTCCCTCCTCCCTCCCAGTCTCGTCTACACACACACCTGCATGCACCACATCTACAGGCACTAGGACTCGCACCAGGACACCCAGCACCACAAGCCGCTCACCTGCACTCACCACCTCCACTGCCATTTACACGTCCCCTGTGTCCTCTCCCAGTGTGTCTGTGACGCCCCCTCTCAAAGTACACAAACGCCGGCAATCACTCACCCAACATCCATCCACCTCACGACAGCCTCCAGTACCTGCACCTGCACCCAAAACACCTAAAGTGACACCTCCTACAACCACCTCCTCTTCCTCCACTCCCAGACCCCCTCCAGCTACCCATCCCAGTGTCCGTCAGAAACTGTCCCTATGTCAAATTGACCTTTTTGCCCCCACCCCCCCTCCATTTCATCAGTCCCGTCGTAGCGCCTCAGCCAAAAAGCCTCCAGTACCAGTGGTGCGTGTTCCAGGTTTTTGGAGTGCACCGTCCACCAGGGCAGGCAGTAGGACCCGGAGCCAAGGCACTGGCAGCCCACCCCCTGTACAGGCTCTGAAACTGAAGAGTGGACGACGGGACCGTGTTAAGACTCCTGGTGGGACAACAAGTGACATGGGATCGAAGGCGATTGGTGAGTCAGCTGTAACTCCAAAAAAGGTGGGGAAGGTCCAGAGGAAGTCTGCCCAGCCTGTTGTGAGTGTCACCGTGGAGAAGTGCGCCATCATTTCCGGCGGTCCAGACACAACCGCCAGCACCGTCGTCACTGGTCCAGAGACCACCGCCAGAGTCACAGCCCAGGAGGGCCCAAGTATCGTCACTGGTCCAGAAACCACCGCCGGAGTCACAGCCAGGAGGGCCCAAGTATCGTCACTGGTCCAGAAACCACCGCCGGAGTCACAGCCCAGGAGGGCCCAAGTATCGTTACTGGTCAGGAGACCACCGCCGGAGTCACAGCCCTGGAGGGCCCAAGTATCGTCACTGGTCCAGAAACCACTGCCGGAGTCACATCCCAGGAGGGCACAAGTATTGTTACTGGTCCAGAAACCACCGCCGGAGTCACAGCCCAGGAGGGCACAAGTATCGTCACTGGTCCAGAAACCACCGCCGGAGTCACAGCCCAGGAGGGCACAAGTATCGTTACTGGTCCAGAAACCACCGCTGGAGTCACAGCCCAGGAGGGCACAAGTATCGTTACTGGTCCAGAAACCACCGCCGGAGTCACAGCCCAGGAGGGCCCAAGTATCGTCACTGGTCCAGAAACCACCGCCGGAGTCACAGCCCAGGAGGGCACAAGTATCGTTACTGGTCAGGAGACCACGGCCGGAATCACAGCCCAGGAGGGCCCAAGTATCGTCACTGGTCTAGAAACCACCGCCGGAGTCACAGCCCAGGAGGGGCCAGAATGCCACAGCCCAACTGGGCAATGATGGAACGTCATGCCACACACCAATGCCCATTGTAGGGATCGTCATGCCACACACCAATGCCCATTGTAGGGATTGTCATGCCACACAGCAATGTCCAGTGTGGAGATCGTCATGCCACACAGCAATGTCCAGTGTGGAGATCGTCATGCCACACAGCAATGTCCAGTGGAGATCGTCATGCCACACACCAATGTCCAGTGTGGAGATCGTCATGCCACACACCAATGTCCAGTGTGGAGATCGTCATGCCACACACCAATGTCCAGTGTGGAGATCGTCATGCCACACAGCTATGTCCAGTGGAGATCATCATGCCACACACCAATGTCCAGTGTGGAGATCGTCATGCCACACACCAATGTCCAGTGTGGAGATCGTCATGCCACACGCCAATGTCCAGTGTGGAGATCGTCATGCCACACACCAATGTCTAGTGTGGAGATTGTCATGCCAGACACCAATGTCCGTATCAGAACCGCCATGGCAAAGCACCGCTGAACAGTCCAGAACCGCCATGTCAAAGCACCGCTGAACAGGGCAAAGACCGCCATGGCAAAGCACCGCTGGACAGGGCAAAGACCGCCATGTCAAAGCACCGCTGAACAGGGCAAAGACCGCCATGGCAAAGCACCGCTGAACAGGGCAAAGACCGCCATGTCAAAGCACTGCTGAACAGGGCAAAGACCGCCATGGCAAAGCACAGCTGAACAGTCCAGAACCGCCATATCAAAGCACCGTTGAACAGGGCAAAGACCGCCATGTCAAAGCACTGCTGAACAGGGCAAAGACCGCCATGTCAGAGCACCGCAGAACAGGGCAAAGACCGCCATGGCAAAGCACCGCTGAACAGTCCAGAACTGCCATGTCAAAGCACCGCTGAACAGGGCAAAGACCGCCATGTCAAAGCACTGCTGAACAGGGGAAAGACCGCCATGTCAAAGCACTGCTGAACAGGGCAAAGACCGCCATGTCAGAGTACCGCAGAACAGAGCAAAGACCGCCATGGCAAAGCACCGCTGAACAGTCCAGAACTGCCATGTCAAAGCACCGCTGAACAGGGCAAAGACCGCCATGTCAAAGCACCGCTGAATAGGGCATGCACTGTGTAGGAATGAATGGACCACCACATCAGGCATCCTTATCCCATGTGCAGCTGGGACAGTGACAGGACAGGAACTTTCACGGGGAGACTCATCCAGTCTGGGCACCAGTCCCCCTCCAGAACCAGTGGAGACCTGCATCTACTTGAGAGACTGTGGCTTTGCACTCCCCAGGATGGCACAGTGGGCAAACCACCCACTGAAGAGACTTGAGAGACTGTGGCTTTGCACTCCCCAGGATGGCACAGTGGGCAAACCACCCACTTGTGAGACTTGAGAGACTGTGGCTTTGCACTCCCCAGGATACATCAATGGGCATGGAGCCCCGTCGTGGATCTGGCTTTGCATTCATGTGGCTGAGGTGCCACCCCTTCCCTTCCCCCTGAGGTGCCTGCAGTGTTTCTATCTGATGCCCCGGCAGTGTTCTCTCCGATTTTGGTCAGGTATCTATTGTGGGCCTCGCCCATGCATTTTTGGACTGTTGGTGCACGGACATTTTTGTGTACATATCTGCACTACTTCTCGGATTGTATGTGTAAATAAGAGTGATTTAGAGATATATATCTGTATATTTTTGTATGACATGTTTATTGGCACATTACAATGTTTGCCCGAATTTCGCATTGTCTTTGCATTCTTCCGGGGGGATTGTGGGTTGTTAATGTGATTTTTGTGACTGCATTGGTGTGTATGGTGTATAATGCGAGGGTGGGGGTGGGGGTGTTTGGTGGGTGTTCCCCTGACTTTTGCCTCCCCCATGTCGTAGATGCAGTACTCACCGGTATCTTCTGGGCCTACGTAGCTGTTGGTCGTAAAGTAGCAGAAAAACAAGGGCAGGGAGTATTTGTAATTCCGGCTCCATGGTGTCCTCCTTCCTCGTGGGATGTGTTCAGGTGAGCGTTTTCCCATTGCAGAAACTGTTTCCGCCGTGTTTTTATCCACGGTGAATCCACCCCGGAAAAGGTGGCCGATTGGCGGGTTGTAATAGTGTGGGCGGTACATTGTCTTCTGCCTGTCTGTTGGCGGTAACCGCCGCGCTGCTTGCCTGTACCGCCGTGGCGGGCGGTGTGTTAAAGTGGCTGTCTTTGTTGGCGGTTTCCGCCAGGGTCATAATTCCCTTTTTTTGTCCGCCGGCCTGTTTGCGGTATTACCGCACCTTTAACACCATCCGCCAGGGTTGTAATGACCACCTGAGTGTCTTAAAAAATCTAGAGTATTACAACAAAGTACCTCTCTGCGTTGCAATACTCTGCCCTGGGAAGGAATTCTATGGGCATTGCTTGAGTGTTCCCATGCAAATCCCAAGGATTTTGACTCATCCCCAGATTTACAAGAACTTGTAAATTTGAGAATGTGCCAAAATCTTACGTCTCCCTAGGGGAGGTGTAACGAGGAGACATATCTCTATTTCTCCTGGTTTCTTCCTCTTTCTATGTGCATTCTATAGGACACGTAGAAAGAGGAATATGCCTCCCAGGATTGTTTTTGTGCAGGGTGCCTGCATTGGCATAAGGCAGTCAAAAGAGTGCCAGCCCAATGCAAAGGACAGGAATGTGCTGTGATAAATATATTCCTGCCCTTTCCCTGTCACGCAGTGCAGCTCAGCAAAGTGAATTGCTCCGCTATGCTGCACTGCGTGACTTGACCATAAACATGTCCCTAAGTGTTTAGGATGAAGCTTCACACTTGCAAGAATAAAAGGAAGCAAAGAGGTCTGTACCCCTTGAAATGTAAAGGAATCTGCCTTAACTTCTAACAGAGTAAGCATTAATTCATTCAAACAGAATCTTCAACGTCAATGGTATCTCTTCCCTACCCTACAGGAACTAACCAGCTCCTTATCTGTCATGTGCAATTGCAACATCACCTCAATTTTGCATTCCACAGAACTCTGAACGGTTACCTTAGCCTTGAACATCCCTTCTTCCTGGTATGCAATGAATCGGAGACTTCAGCTGCTCATTAGGTCTTCACTTCTCCTGACAAGATTTCTCTTCTCAGACCTTTCTATCAGCAAAACAAATACATATAACAATACTCCTTTTCTCTAGCTAATGAAGCTTTGAAATGCACATCCAAAAGAAAGAACACACTATCCAAGCAAAATACAATTTCAAATTAAAGCCCTCATTATGACATTGGCGGTAAATCCCGCTTACCGCCGCGCTGATGGCTGCCAACTTACCGCTGCGCTGGTGCATATCTGTTCACCATATTATGACACACACATACCAATCCGACCGAATACAGCCACAGACACAAATCTGCCAGCCCTAAGGTCAGTGATAAACTGGCAGTCCCAAAACCCACACCATTGCGTCAACAGAACAACGCCCATCACATTATGACCCACGAATCACCACAGTGGACATTCAACGGCGGTAAACCATTGGCGGTACATACCGCTGCGCTCCCAATGGACACCCACATACAAAACAACACCACATTGGCCTATACCAAAAACTCATCCCTGACAACCATAAACGCACCACACCCACACACCCACACCACTATAAAACACACACACCCATTACCAACAACTATTGCCACTAGGAGACTGAGAAGAAGAGCACAGAGACAACTAGACACACACACCACATACACCCATACACTCCTCACGCACTCCACATCACTCACCCCACCACATTACCCAACACACCCTCACCAACACACATCACACAACAACCATGGCACCACAAAGGCACCCCTGTTTCACGGAGGAGGAGCTAAGGGTCATGGTGGAGGGAATCATCAGGGTAGAGCCACAGCTCTTTGGAGCACAGATGCAGCAGATATCAATAGCAAGAAAGATGGATTTATGGCGGAGAATCGTGGACAGGGTCAACACCGTGGGACAGCACCCAAGAACAAGGGACAACATCAGGAAGAGGTGGAACGACCTACGGGGGAAGGTGCGTTCCATAGCAGCAAGACACCAGCTCGCCATACAGAGGACTGGTGGTGGACCCCCACCGCCTCCCCCACAACTCACAGCATGGGAGGAGCAGGTACTGGCAATACTGCATCCTGAGGGACTCACCGGCATTGGCGGAGGACTGGACACTGGTAAGTCAACTTTTAACAATTATCACCCCCCATACCTGTGTGCCATCACACACCCTCACCCTCACTCCCATCACTCCACCACATGCCACACACTCCACCCTCACATCTCACTAATCCCAATGCCAGGACCTGCATGCTGTACCAATGCATGGACACCCCTCCCAGCGTGCATGGGCAATCATCACTAAAGCATGCACAGCATAGGGAAACTAATAATACCCACAATACACCATCACACACAAGCAAAAGCTGGCAGGGTAACAACAACCATGGAGGGGAAGCTACAGAAGTACAAATGTAATACACTTGAAGCATAATACATCATTTACATCCCCACAGGTATCCCAGCCAATGTCACTGGAGAGGCGGTGCCATCACTATCCAGTCCCTCAACAGAAGAGTCCCACAGTGATGACAGAAACTCCGGACTTCAGGATCTGACGACCTACCTGGCCCATCAGGGACCACTGGACAGCCGGTCACCCAAGCCCACTCACAGACCACCACAGACCCTCCCTCATCAGGAACCAACACCACAGCACCCACCCAGCATACCCACGCCTCTGTCCCCAGGACACGTCAATCAGAAGTGTGCCCACCTGTACAGGGACCCCAGGCCACACCTCACCCACAAGTCAATCAGGGACCTGTGGTCAGTGGCTGTGGGAACACCGTACAGGGGACAGAGGCACAGGCCAACAGGGAAACTTGGAGGACTGCTGTGCGCCAGGGGGAGGACTGGAGCAGGGAACCGACTCTCCAGGAGGCACTCTCCGAGATCCTGGGAGCCTACCGACATTCCCAGGACACGATGGGCCATATCCTAGACAACGTGCAGGAGAACAGGCAGCTGCAGGAGGGACAGTATCAGGGGATCAGGGAGGACTTGCAGGCCATCAGCATCAGCCTGATCTCCATAGCAGGGGTGCTGGCAGACATGGCCAACATCATGAGGGAGGCAACAGTACACCAGACGGTCCCTGCTACTAGCCAGTCATCTAAACAGCCCTCCACTTCCGCTGCCGCTAGTGGCCAGGAGGCCCGCCACAGGAGCAACAGGCCACCAGCACCCCTCCCCCTGCAGAAAGTGAACCACCCGCAAACGTTCCCTGTGAACCAGACAGAAGCCAAAGACACTTGCCAAGACCACCGCCAGGAAATGAGACTCTCCTGACTGTCCCCCTTGTGTCCCACTCAGTCAACTTGTCCACCTTGAACTGCCATTTCTCCCCCTCACATGTCGCCTTGGACAATACACCTCTGCTACAAACAGACTGTAACACTACTCTGGACTTTCCTTCATCATCACCACATTCCATTGCACTTTCCCCTCTATATTTTAGCACAACAATAAACACCCTTGGATAAAACTCGACTACTAGTTTTTCATGTTTTCCAAATGTATATTGTTTGAAACAGCTACAACCCTTGCAAATTAACTTTAAATAGTATGAGCATAGAATGAATGACCTGTTGCTGGCTGTTGTGATCACATCAGGACAATGTTGTAATAACACCAACATCTGTAAATTGAATATCCATAGGTAACAGTAAGTAGGGGAAAAAGGCCCATATTTATACTTTCTTTAGCACCGCATTTGTGCCGCTTTTTGCCGCAAAAGTGGCGCAAACTTACAAAATTCACTTGTATTTTGTACGTTTGCGCCGCTTCATGACACAAATTTGGTGCTAAAAAAGTATAAATATGGGCCGAAGTGTGTAATGCCAGCACGCCGATGCCACACAGAATACACCAATAGTCATAGAAATGTGAAGTTGCACTGTCTCAAGTGTGTGTCATTGAAAGTACTGATGTATCACCAATGTTCTGTTGCTCACATCTTCATCCTCTGCCTCCTCATCCTCACTGTCCTCAGGGTCCACTGCTGCCACAGGTCCATCTCCAGTCTCCTCCTTCTGCAGAAAAGGTACATGGGGTCTGAGAGCCAGGTTGTGCAACATGCAGCATGCCACTACTATCTGGCAGACCTTCTTGGGTGAGTAGCACAGGGAGCCACCTGTCAGATGGAGGCACCTGAACCTGGTCTTCAGGAGGCCAGAGGTCCTCTCAATGATCCTTCTGGTTCGCCCATGTGCCTCATTATAACGTTCTTCTGCCTTGTCCTGTCATTCCTCACAGGGGTCAGCAGCCATGATAGGTTTCGGTAACCAGAGTCACCCGCAAATATTAAGGGACAACATTTAACCAAACACTATCCTATATGACCAACAGCATAGGCATACACCAACATATACTGGGTGGGAACCAGGCTCACCTATTAGCCACACCCTGTGCCTCTGTAGTTGAGACATCACATTTAGGATGCTGCTATTTCTTAGGACAATCGCATCATGCACCGAACCAGGATACCTAGCACTGACGTGGGAGATGTACTGGTCCGCCAGGCACACCATTTGCACATTCATGGAGTGGAAACTCTTACGATTCCTGAACACCTGTTCATTTTGCCAGGGGGGGGGCAAACACAATATGTGTTCCATCAATCACCCCAGTTATATTGGGGATATGTCTTATTCCATAAAATCCGGCCTACAGAGTGATCAAATCCTCCACCTGGGGTAAAGCTATGTAGCTGCACATGTGGTTTATTAGGGCAGACAAGACTCTTGCCAGCACGATTGAGAACATTGGCTGTGACATTCCTGCTGCCAAGCCCACTGTCACTTGGAAAGAACCAGTTGCCAGGAAAAGGAGCACTGATAGAACCTGCTCAAGAGGAGGGATCCCAGTCAGATGACGGATAGCTGAGATTAGGTTTTGTTCCAACTGGGCACACAGCTCTGTGATTGTGGCCCTGTCCAGTCTATAGGTGAGGATAATGTGCCTGTCCTCCAGTGTAGCCAAGTCCACCAGGGGTCTGTACATGGGGGTATGTCTCCATCTCCTATTCATCTGCAGCGGTAGATATCTAAGGGACACAAGAGTGGGTAGGCTATCGCAATTTGAACAACTATACCACAACAGCAGTCCACATCGTGCAATCATGTTTTGGGGCAGTGTAATTTCAAAGTATGTGCCTATTTAACCTGTGATGCAGCAATTATCAATAGGCCTGTTCACCCCCCCAGAAATGGCGACTGCCTGTCCTGTGTGGAGGGACAGGTGGAAGTGAGGTAAGGCCACTGACGTTGGGCACCATGGCAGTAGGCGGTCGTGAACTGCCATACAATTCCTCATTGTATAATATTGGGCCCTATGGGGTACAGTGGCCAATGGGGATTTATGCCGGCGGTGACGGTATGCACCTCTGCTGACATGACCGCCATCTTAATTCACATTCCTCACTTGTTTCCTGACCTTCCACAGGAGAGGACCTACACTGCATGTGCTGCTGTGACATGTGTCTGGAACCTACCATGGCCTTTCGGAGGAGTTGAAGCGGCTGGTGGATGGGGACCTACCTCAGTACGGACTGTTTCATGGGCCTCCAGACCAACAGGTAAGTACACTGTGGGCACGATGCATGTGACATGAAGGCATGGAGATGTGTGTGAAGGCATTGTGTAAGGGTGGGTAGGGGTGTTGTCTTTAGGCGGTGAACATGTTGTGAACTGGCCTATGTGTGTGCCAATGGTGATGGGATCGGGTATGGTGGGCCATGTGTGTGACAGGCTGGACTGTTTGTTTAATTTAGTTCTCCTGTCTGTATTACCTCTGCAGGTCAGCGCCCATCAAAAGAAGGGATTATGGCATGCCATTGCCAAGGACATGAGGACCCTGGGGGCCTATGGAAGGCGGAGCACCCACTGTCGGAAACAGTGCTTAACCTGTGCCAGTGGTTGCAGATGGTTGGTAGGTAGTGGACACTGGCATTTATTTTTAAAGACTGGTACTTAGTTTTCAACATGACTTTGACCCAAAAACGTGAGAAAAACGCAGAAAAGGGAGTCAGGAGTAGCTATAGGATAGGAGTGACAAAGGTAGGAATCAAAGATGAACAAAAGACTACAATAGAATGAT
This sequence comes from Pleurodeles waltl, assembly GCF_031143425.1. Taxonomy (NCBI): domain Eukaryota; kingdom Metazoa; phylum Chordata; class Amphibia; order Caudata; family Salamandridae; genus Pleurodeles; species Pleurodeles waltl. Next base: position 1,258,045,643 of record NC_090445.1, on the reverse strand, counting down.
AAAGAGTGTTGGAGTGTAACTTTTATAATTAAAAATTAACATGAACTGCTTGCAACTTAATGTATAATGAAGCCGCATAGAGAACGTATTAACATGTTTCTAATGTACGCGTTTGAAATGTGCCCACAGGGAGTGGCCACCAATGTATACGATGATTAATTAAATTGATTAGTAATGAATTATTAATGTACTAATGTATGATTTTGTATTAGTATTAAGAGTTATATGTTAAGGTTTTGCTAAGTTAATCACTAGGCCTTAGTTAGCATGAGTCTGGGCCTAGCTGTCCGGTCTCATATTAAGAGTGTTTTTGTAACGTGCAATGTGCTGTCTTGCTGAAGGACATAATACCGTACTTTTCCAGAAGCTAGAAGATGTATGTGTAACTGTAGTAAATTCTTTCTCATGGGACTCGACTTGCTCAAGGAGACATTCTTGCTGAATGCAACAGTGTAATTCCCAACAGGGACAAGATCGCCTGAACTGGTAAAGACAATGGAGCTACTGACTGAAGCCGTGCATGTAACTTTTCTTACCTGCCATCTCACCCGATGAAGACTTAAATTACAAGAGCCAATAAACTACGTGAGAACTGTCTTAGGTGAAAATTCTAGTAAGGTAGACACTCAAACATTGGATAGAGATAGTGGTGCGCCAGACTTTGCCCAATTGGAAATTAAGGGTATGTTCGACGAGATTGATATAACACCATGTCACAAGGAGAAATCAGACACTTTTGCCATTCCTAGCCATTTTGCCATTTCGTGCTGTCTCCTTGACTTTCTGTCTTAAGGACTTTGTTTTCTGACTCTTCAAACCATCCTTATCCTTGCGCTGCCCGATTCATACTTTTCCTATTTATGAGGGAAGTGTTCCTTATTGCCCTGTCTTGCTGCTTATCCTGGCTGACGGCGAACCAACTGATGTCCTGAGGACAAAGACTGACTCTGTATGCTGACCCATTAAGGAGGGTAACTATATGATAATGAAACTGTAATTGTCCGTTTGCCTTTTCTTTCTAGGTACCAACTGCTTCTCTTGACAGAGACCATAGTTAGGCATTTTCTAAATTTGTGTTACTAAATTGTTTCGCATGATGCCCAACATGCTATTGCTAATTCGGGGTTAGTTAAGGGATTCACTAAACGGACGCAAATAGACAAACTACTGAATCTTTGCTTTGTTGAATAATGCGCTAATGATACTCTGTTAAAGGTAATCCATGTTGACGTCGTGTTTTGTTCTAATGTTCATGATCTTTGCTTTGATAAAGTATTATTCAAGCTGCCATATTGTGACTTTGTTGATGTGTTTTCTGGTATTGAAACTAATGAACTTACTAGTAGAGTGTAACAAATAGGGAATAAATATCATAAAATCTTACTAAATTTGTGTGGTTTATGTCATTAACTAATTTGATTGATTTGCTATTGTGAATATTGATGAGATTATTGATATATTGATTGACATGCTGATTAGTTATCTCATCCTAAGGTGTCTCCAATCAGGGTCAAAAGATTCATTGGCCTAAAATGAGTCCTAGAGTAAGTAAATTACCTAGGGCGGGACGCGTTAGCAAGAGACAGGAATTTCATGACAGTGGTACAAAAAAAGAGGTAGAAGGTGGAATCAAGACTATGCGATATTGATATTCAGCAACCTGCCATTCGGCAGAGCCCGTGACTGACTCATCAGAACAACTTTGTGCATCCTAATCTTATTTAATAGAAATTAAGCACAAATTGCCAGCATTTGGTATTGGCTCTATGCAAAACGTTAGGGAGTTAGAAATGAACTGGACAGTAGAAAGAAGATTGCACATGGCAATTCTAATATAGCACGGCTGCTTGTACGTAGCCTGCTCTCATCCTGTAGAAGTAAGCGTCTTGTTCCAAAGCACATACACAAACACTAGCAATGGAAAGAATGAATGCTGTCTCTTTGGGCTATTGTTGCAGATCAAGGTGTATATGCATGAGGCAACATTCATTGGGAGTCTAAATGGGGTTACACTAAGATTTGAGCATTACTCTACCTGAGCCTTTTCTAATCTGCATTACAGTGAGCAATGATGACACAGCTGGTAGTAACGAGTTATCTCACAATAGACTCAATGATTCTGAAATGGATTTTTCACACCACCTCTCATTTTGAGAGGAAGCAGCGCCTTTAACACCACTGTGTACTTGACCATACACTGTTTCTTCTAAGTGATCACCGCAAAGTCCAGTGAGCCCTCAATATTACCTAATGTTGCAAGTCGATTTTATTTTTCTTCCTCAGCTATGTTAAAAATGGCTTGTAAATACACATTTGGATGACGCAGATTGCACACCTCCAGTGAAGCTTTTAAAGAATTACTCTGCCAACAAACTAAGCAGACAGTACTGGTAAGCAATGAGCGTGTACTAAACGCTGCTTGCAAAGATACATTCAGAAGATGCACTTACCTAATGAAGCAGGTCAATTATGTTTGGGTGTCATGTCGTGTATCAACGAAATATACCCTTGTGTGGTATAGCTTCTGTTGTGAACAGGTCGTCTTGTCAGAGAATAATATAGGCCCTCATTCTGACCCTGGCGGTCCTAAACCGCCAGGGCCACGGGCAACGGAAGCACCGCCAACAGGCCATTCTGACCGCCGCGGTCAGAAAAGGGGATCCGGCGGTTTCCCGCCGGATTTCCCCTGGGCCAGAGAATCCTCCATGGCGGCGCTGCTTGCAGCGCCGCCATGGGGATTCCGACCCCCTTCCCGCCATCCTGTTCCTGGCGGTAAAACCCACCAGGAACAGGATGGCGGGAACGGGTGTCGTGGGGCCCCTGGGGGCCCCTGCACTGCCCATGCCACTGGCATGGGCAGTGCAGGGGCCCCCTAACAGGGCCCCACAAAGATTTTCACTGTCTGCTATGCAGACAGTGAAAATCGCGACGGGTGCTACTGCACCCGTCGCACCCCTGCAACACCGCCGGCTCCATTCGGAGCCAGCTTCCTCGTTGCAGGGGCTTTCCCGCTGGGCCGGCGGGCGATCTTCTGGCGATCACCCGCCGGCCCAGCGGTTCAGTCAAAATGACCCCCGCGGTCTATTGACCGCAGTGCGGTCTTTCGGCGGTTTCCGCCCGGCGGGCAGCGCCCGCCGGGCTCAGAATGAGCCCCATAGTGTTTTTTGTTGCCCTTTGCTGAAATCATTAACATTTGTTTACACTTTGTAGTTAGTGCTAGTTAAGCATTATTGATTGCAGTTCAACGCAATAATGACTGTTAATTGCCCTCAGTTTAGTTATGGGCTCGAGCTATAGAGCAACAGCACAATTACCCAGCAGGTAAGGGCAATAAGGCTACTTGCATCCTCCCGCAGCCTCTTAAAAAGCAGCCTACTTCTGCTCCATCTTTTGATACTGCTATGGGAGAAGCCGGATCAACCACAAAGGTAGAAAGCGATTATGTTTTTTGAATATTTTGTATGGCTAATTGGTATTCCGTCAAAGCAAACTCAAAAGGAGCAGCCCGGACAACTGAGAGTAAACAGACTGCTTTCGACGAGGCTAAGGGTGCGTGTGGGAGTATAGAGAGGTTGTTGTCATTTCTCTGCAGGCAAGATCATTCTCCTGATCTCTCAGCTCTCTATTGCACAGCACACTGTGGAGATATTGTGAGCTGGAGAAATTCTGCCTTTGTGGGCCTGTATCAAGAGTTGTAGCCCGGAAAGAGAGAGAATTTGGATTGGCTAGCAAGCATTCAGTTTTCAACGGGAAGCGCTAATCAGTGTTAATTGCCATCCCTTAGATATGGGGTTGAGCCAAAGACAAGCCACATAATAAGAACATAGGGAAAGAATATGTGTTAAAACCAGCAGCAGGTTTAGAAAAATGCTTTTGACACTATCCCCACACTCGTATCCCAATCATTCAGGCAAACACATTGACTGCTATTGCTGCTTCAAGTCCCTGCTTCAGATTTCCACAGAACCTAAAAAGCTTGTTAAAACTGTTCATAATACCATCTAATCATTGGCGAAATCCATCTCTGCCTTCCTTAGAGAATTCTACTATAGCCTCATTAATGCATGTAGTTTTTTTAAGGCTGTTATACACTAGCCCCTGTGTTAATGGCCGGAGCCAATGCTTGTCTAGTAGCAGGAGAATTCTAAGCTAGTAGAAAGTTTGGGCCAATGACAGCAAAATGTCCGATTGAAAAGGCAGTTGCTTCACGATCTGGGTGGTACAATTTGCATAACCCATGCAGCAACTATCTGTGAGATGTCATGGGGGAAGGAGGGATACGCCGCCACCACTCTGTTACTCCTTCGGCCCTGCCAAACAGTTATGCGCCTGCATTATGTCAGAACAAAGTGAAATGCATGTGCTTTGCCTGCAGTTCCTGCTCCCAGTGCATGATGGTGAGACTGTAAGCAGTGGAAGTAAGAGGAAGAAGACACCTCTGCCTTCCTAGTACCACAGCCTCTATATTTTTGCTACACTGCACTCCACAGATCCCCAGGACAGCAGAGAATTATGGCATTGGAATAATTACATTGATAGAGCCTGGGATCTGCTTTCTAATTCAGCGGTCTGATGGATCTTTTCTTCTCAGTTCTGAGGGGTAAAGATTAACTAAATTAAATGTCATCAAACAGTTTCTTTACAACCCAAATGTCACATAATAACATTTGAGTCAGTTCATAAGGTAAAATGGGTTTATCATAGACTCAAAGTCAATGTTACATAAATGAGTCTCAAGAACATAGTATAGACATGTAATATCACTAAAAGAGAATAAAAGCTTTGCACAATGGTAAACCTAGTTAGGATATACAAGACTGAAACTTCTATTGCAGCAATACAAAAAATCAGGAGAAGCATATGATTCTTGGTCAGGAGAACCAAACTCTCCTGCCTAACCATTTAAACTAAACTCTAACCATCCTAATAATGAAAATATTTGAGAAAAGTCTGCAAACAGAAATTCAGTAGAATATTCTGTTGAGAGAGGTATGATGGCATGAAGCTACATAAAAGAATGAGTTCTGTACCTCAGAAGGGTCCGTTCAGCTCTGAAGATAGGAAAGGGTCTGAATCTTCATTAACTAAACCCTCCTTAAATCACTAATTCCCAGGACAATGACATCACAGTCAAATCTTCTTGAAGGAAAGCATCTCATCTTGATACTCTTCAAGCAAATTTAAAAGAGTCACAACTGCCAAGCTTTCAGAACACTCTCTTTTCATCTATGCATAGTTCATCCCAGACGTTCTTATCTTTCACGCACAATGAGCTTCTTGTTGACTCTGTCTCGGCCGCCTAACACCTGCATCTTGAAAGAAAGATTTAAGGAAAAAACAACTCCACAATGAATGTTAAATGGAAAAAAATACTTTATGTGTACCCCCTCATTCCAGCCAAGTTAATGAAACATGAATATATTTTCAAATTACATAAATTCTAAACACTACATATAAGAACATACAAGATGAGTATTGCAAAATGATACATTTGAAAGGTTAGTCTCGAAAACATATTTATAAAATGTTGATTATATGCCATAAACAAAGATTCACTGCACTCACATGCTTTGCAGTGTAGGAATTAAATGAATCATATTAAATGTTACACAAAATGTGGCCACCAACTTGTGACCCGAAACCCAAAAAATGATCACTCCTTCACGTTCTTTTTCCCAGAGACATAGTGGCACAGCCAAGCTACGCTCTACTAACCCTCCCTCTGATGACTTTTACGAGTCATCACAAAACCCTCTTTATTCTTGAATGAGACGCTCTAAAACCTAGTTGTTTTAAACAACGTCCACCTAGATTCTTCCAGATGCTTCATATCATCATAATATGTACACTGACTGTCTTCCAGTTCAACTTCCGCTCTATTTCTTTTCCTGCCTTGTTGAACTTTCATTCTCTGAAATATTCAGTATTCCCACATAGAATACTATGGCTATGGTCAAAAGAACCAACAGTGGTTTCAAAACAAATCTCAACATTCCACTTTCCAAGCTATGAAACCATCTGTCTATAGAAAAAAAATCCAATCCCAATTGCCTCCCATGCACCTGGTGCTTCCTAGCCCTCCAAATCTTTGGTAAACCCTGAAATATTCTGAATATACTTCTGTAAATCTTCCCTTTTATCCAGGATAAAAGTGCAGCCTTGTTGAACTTTAATTATCCTACAGATTCTGCTGTCTTTTGCGAGCAACAGGTCTAACACAAGTCAATTTTGCAAAACCACTGATCTTATCGCTATCATCTCATTATTGAAAACCAATAGTGCTCAAGCAGTGCTAGTAGCCAGTTTATTCACTATAGTAGACAGTCTTCTGATTTTCAGATTATTCAAAATCACTCCCACTGATTGAATCATAGCATCAAAAATGTCTCCTACTACCTCCTTTGCACTCACACCTCGCTTAGGTCTAAACCCTTTTGTATAAACAGGATTATCAAAGTGCTCCACGGGTTAGATTTTAGGAAAAACAATTCCCAAATTCCATGTACCATATCATCTTTTCAGTAATCTAAAATATACTCGTTGGCCATAAACAAAATAGATACCAGGGATCTTTGCATCTTCCCCATCCAAATGAAACTTGAAATTTCTCCAAACTTCAAATGTGTGCTCACATTCACTCTTTCCCATGAACACATTGTCGGTGGAGGACCTCTCCATCCAGATGCACAGTATTCCTCTGTGTTCCCAATCTAAAGCAAAAGCAGCTAAGTTTCTAGCTAAGAGATGTTCAATTTCTTCTTTTGTCCATTTATTCTGACTTCAGAACAACTTATCTATTTGTGATCTGGCTTCCACCTCTCTCCTCCTGTTTTCAACTAAATTAAAAAACGTTTTTTCTATATCTGATAAAGGACAAATTAAGTTGTGTCTATGTACAAATAGAGCCTCTAATGTAGAAACAGGTTTGAAAAAACTTGCAATTATCTATATTTCCAAAGAAGCTGGGTGTCTATTTAAATGTTCAATTATAGGTATTTCTGAAAGAACTATATTATAATTGAAGAAATAATATTGAAAATGTCCTGTCCCATAATTTAAACTCAACAACAAACTACATGAAATTCCATAAGTCACATGGATGGGGTGATAGGTAATACCCTCTGAAGCAGAAACAGGCCATTGAGTACATACATAGCAATTCCTTGCATTTGTGGTCTCTACATATTCATACAATAAGCGAAAATATACATAGGCAGAATAATCTCCCCTAGAAGTATTTGCATGTAATGCTTTCTCATTTAATCTATTACCCTCCCTAGGACTACTAGTTTGGGAAGGAATCTCAGATTAGTGGGGGAAAACACTCCTACTAGCAATGTTATTAATATGATAAGCGGAACAAGCAATAAAGCACCTATTATACATCTAAGTCTATTTCGTTGATTTATCTCCATTACGTCTTTAGAACCAGATCTATTTTCAAGCAAAATATGGCAGCAACAAATGTGTCTTCGTCGATTAGATCAATATGATCAGGAAAATAGAGCTTGAAAGTTTATAGTTCATTGAGTGTCAGCACATATAAATCTTCGTGAGGCTTCCTTACCCTACTCCTTGTTCTTCTAAATGACAGCCCTTGTTCTTCTACTGGGGCCTAGGTGTTTTCCCAAGTTCTCATTCCCAATCAATATAAATGCCTCTGATATGTGCACAGACTATGCTACCAGATGACAATGAAAGTTCTGGATACAGCTCAGTCACAATGTCCAGTTCACGGAGGCTCAGCTGAACCAGTATGCTGATATCAACATTACCAGAATTCAAGATCTGCGTCATTCGCAAAGTAGGTTCATTCAGGTGAAGAGTACCTACAGCTTGGTACTTGTGCTCTTTTTGACTTTCTCTGTTTTACACCTTTGTCTTTACTTTCACTCAGATAGGAATTCTGTTTTCTCAGCAATTGTTGCTGGCACATGCTCTTTAGACAGTGTGACTCCTTCTCGCTCCTGTCGTCTAGGCCATCAGTCTCCAGCTTTCACTCGCCTTACAGTAGCACTCGTTCCATCACCAGGGTCTAATTCAGAGTCTGGCTCCTGCTCTTCAGGGCAAACTTTGATTGGTTCTGCTTCAGAATCAGACGAGATTTGCTGTAGGCCTTCTTCTCATCCATTCCATTTTGAATTCTCCATGAAATGTACAAATATTCTGTGCACAATACCTAGCAATCTTATCGGCGTACTGGTTACCCAAAGTCACAGGATCATCTCCAGAGCGGTATGCAGAACACTTAACAATTGCAACCTGTTTGTGTCATTGAAGTGCGTTGAGGAGATTTTCTACCTGTTCACAAATCCGAATCAGTGATCCAGAGGATGTCATAAATCATCACTGAGACTACAGTTACCCGAAGTCATGAACAACACAAAAGCCGTACTGACTATCGGTAAAGGTCGTCACTGTCAAGTGATCAGAAACACAACATGCTCTTGTGAGAGCAATTAGTTTAGCCACTTGAGCCAAAAATATTCCTTGAAGCCAAGAATCTTTGACAACTCCAGACAAGGTACAGACAGCATAGGCCGATCTCAGATTACCTCCACTGTCTATTAAACATGAACCACTAATATAAAGGACATAATCAGGTTCGAGCAATAGTTCGTCTCGTATGTCTGGTCTGAGTTTGGTACATAGTTCAGTGACATCAAGGCAATCATGGTGTCCCTCACAGTCTTCAACTGATCCTTGACCTGCAATTGGCAATAGCGAAGCAGGATTCAAGATCCCACATCGTTTTACTGTTACATTCTCCGTGGCCAAACTAAGTTTACTGCAGGTAAGATATTGAGTGTGTGTCCTCTTCAATAAAAGGTCAACTGAATGAGGCACATACACAGTTAATAGATATCCCATAACAATGTTTTCACACCTCTCAATTGCAGTGCTAACTGGAGCTACCACTTTAAGGCAACCCAGCAAAGCAGACACAACAGAATCCAACTTAGGAGAAAAATATGCCACTGGTCTCTTGGCATTTCCATGCGCTTGAGTCAGCACTGAGAGGGCACAGTACAATAGATTTATTGTAATCTGGCATCCCTAGAGCTGGCGCACAACAGAGAGATTCTCTCAGCTCAAGAACTGCGACAAGACAGTTGTTGTCCCATGGTACAGGATCAGGCACATCCTTGGGTGTCAGCCTCTGTGAAGGCTCGGCCACTACGGAAAAGTTGGGTATCCACTGTCTACCGTAGCCCACCATTCCCAAAAACATTCAGACCTCCCTCTGTGTTGCTGGTTGTGATGCTATTAATTGTGTTTGACCAATTACTTTGTGTTTCACCACTGCGCATATTAGTTGCTTAATGTTCACCAGTAGCACATTATATATTTTGTTCAGTTTAGCTGCCTATTGGCTTTGACATGGCATTAGCCATTACATTCTGTATTCTGCCTATTGGCTTTGACATGCTGTATTCAGTTTAGCTGCCTATTGGCTTTGACATGATATTAGACATTACATTTGATATTCAGCTTAGCTGCCTATTGGCTTTGACATGATATTAGACATTACATTTTGTATTCAGCTCAGCTGCCTATTGGCTTTGACATGATATTAGACATTACATTTGATATTTAGGTTAGCTGTCTATTGGCTTTAACGTGGAGTTAGACATTGCAGTTGAAACATTACAGATGTCTGTATTCTTCCAAGCTGTGTTTTTCCACAAGATGGACCAAGCTGTTTTCTTCACACTAGACTAGACCTGATAAGAGAGAGTACATTTGGGGGGTTATTGCAACTTTGGAGGAGGTGTTGGTCCGTCCCAAATGTGGTGGACGTGCCGCCAGCCGTATCGCGAGTTCCATAGGATATAATGGACTCGTGGTACGGCTGGTGGTATATCCGTCACTTTACCGTCACTTTTGGGACGGATTGACTCCTCCTCCAGGGTTGTGGTAACCCCCTAGGTGTTTTCCTTTCTGCTCAGCCTTGGGAATAGGAGAAGTCTAGGAGATTTGGCCAGTCTCCAAAGGCTTGCGTAGTTTTCCCGAGTCTGAGAGGAGGGGGCAAGCTTTTGTAAGGATGACTCTGGGCTACAGTGATTTAGATTCAAATCTGCTTGACTTCAAGCTGGAGCTAGACGTCAGTTGCCAGTCTCCCGTTTGGGTAGATAATCTCTTTCTCGCAGTTGACCGGAGTCATCAACTTGCAGACCCCAGAAAGATGAAGCTGAATATTTAAGCCCTGCCACCTTGCTCAAACGGTGATGAATTTGACTTTTATGCTTCGCTTTGAATATATTATATATTTGCTGTGTACATTGCAACTGAGAAGTACTGTGATATATTTTGCTTTCATTGCTGTGACTACTTTTACTCTTTTGAACGTGTGCTTGAAATCTACTAATTCGTCTCTCAAGAACTTGTGGGTGGGGAGAATTAACAACAATAAAGGTCTTCTTTGAACTCAGAAGTGCATTCCAGAGAGGTTCTGTAAGCTCTGATATGAGATATGTAGGAAAGCAGAACACTGGTGGACCCATTTTCAGTATAGCTTAAATACTCACTTGTGACACCTTTCTTATCCTTTCTCAATTTGATGTCCAAGGTATTGAACCTGTTTTTGACAATATTGCAATTTCCCAGGGGACAACTTATAGCCATTCTCAGCTAGGTGGTTCAATAAGGGAATAATATCCTGGTTACATGCTTTTTCAGTATTCAACACCACCATCATGTCGTCCATGTACTGAATCAAGACTGCATTGCAAGGCATAATCAAAGATTCAAGATTTTTCTGTAGAATCTAATTGAAGATCAAAGGAGATTCAGTATACCCTTGTGGGACTCAACACCATGTTAAGGACCTGTTTCCAAGTCGGAACACAAAAAGAAACTGACTGTCTCCATTCAGCGGTATTGAAAATAAAGCCCGATACAGGTCAATGACAGTGAACTACTCAGCCTCACATGGAGTTTGAAACACTATCACAGCTGTATTCGATACCAAAAGGCAACAGGGAACACAATATTGTTTATTTTCCTCAAATCTTTTGCAGTTCTGTGCTTTCCATTCGGTTTTTGAAGACCCATGATGGGAGAGTCTCATTATGTCCTTCAGAATTCCCTGCTGATTCATCAACTCGATTACAGGATTCATCCCAGCAATCCTCTCAGGGATCAAATTATATTGCAGGGTCTTTGAAAACTCAACATTTGGATGACAGTGATTCAGATGGTCATGATCATCCACTTCACTATCTACGAATGGTCCTCTCTGTCCTACCTCCAAGGCTGCCTGCAGTACAGACCTCATTCTTTTATGTGGCTTCATGCCATCATACCTCTCTTAAAAGAATATTTTACTGAATCTTATTGTGCAGAGAGAAACTGTACTGATTCAGATATTACCCCGAAGGTCGAGGTCTTATCAGAAGTCATTGCGAACTTTCTTGTGTGATTAAAACTCTTTACTCTTTAGTAAAGCAGACATGGGTGTTTGGGAGAAAGTGTGCCTGCGGATTGTAAAGGAGGGGGAACTGCTGTGAGGATCAAAGTCTATGTCACAGTGTGTTGTGCTGGTATAGGTCCGCTGGTGTGGTTTCACGCCGTGATGGATGAGCCACATCACCAGCTTCCGCACTGTGATTGGTGGTTGCAGTAGAAAAAGGGATTGTGGATATGATGCTATTTCGAATTGAATTATCACATCAAGTTTGGAAAGATTAAATGTTTGAAGTAAAAGGGGACATGTTTAGAGGAAATGTTTATATTCCCAGTAGGAAGGGAGAAATTGTGCCTCCCGAAGGTACACCAGGTCAATCTATAGCGACGAATGTAGGGCTTCATATGTGTGTCTGGCTTGGTCAATGGTACAAGATCATAGAAAAGGATGGTCCATGGAGATTCCCACAATAAGGGCACATTTAATTTGTGAATTACAAAGCATTTAAGGAGACTGTTATATGAAATGAAGCCACCTCCTAGAACTGCACAGTGTGAAGCGCTTAGTGCTTGAGAAATATTAAGGTAGGTTTAAGAGAGTTCTACGGAGTTCTGCAGATGCTAGATGGGACACTGACCAGAAGAGATGGAGAACCAAAAGAAAGGAAACCAAGGGAGCTGGATGACATGAGTTTGGATAGTAATGGGGATTCTGGAGATAGGTGGTCATTCTGACCCTGGCGGTCTTTGACCGCCAGGGCGGAGGACCGCGGGAGCACCGCCGACAGGCCGGCGGTGCTCCAATGGGGATTCCGACCGCGGCGGTAAAGCCGCGGTCGGACCGGCACCACTGGCGGGGTCCCGCCAGTGTACCGCCGCCCCATTGAATCCTCCGCGGCGGCGCAGCTTGCTGCACCGCCGCAGGGATTCCGACCCCCCCTACCGCCATCCAGATCCCGGCGGTCGGACCGCCGGGATCCGGATGGCGGTAGGGGGGGTCGCGGGGCCCCTGGGGGCCCCTGCAGTGCCCATGCCACTGGCATGGGCATTGCAGGGGCCCCCGTAAGAGGGCCCCTACAAGTATTTCACTGTCTGCTGCGCAGACAGTGAAATACGCGACGGGTGCAACTGCACCCGTCGCACAGCTTCCACTCCGCCGGCTCGATTCCGAGCCGGCTTCATCGTGGAAGCCTCTTTCCCGCTGGGCTGGCGGGCGGTCTGAAGGCGACCGCCCGCCAGCCCAGCGGGAAAGTCAGAATTACCGCCGCGGTCTTTCGACCGCGGAACGGTAATCTGACGGCGGGACTTTGGCGGGCGGCCTCCGCCGCCCGCCAAGGTCAGAATGAGGGCCATAGTCTTTTGAACATTTTACTTGTTAGACCTGACAGCCTTAGGGCGGCCCCCCTTAATGTTTTGCCTGCCTGCCTCCCTCCACTTTTGAGATACTGTTTTTGCTGGTTTTTAGAATCTGCGTACATTACCAATGCTAACCAGTGCTAAAGTGCATATGCTCTCTCCCTTTAAACATGGTAACATTGGATCAGACCCAATTGGGTATTTTAATTTACTTATAAGTCCCTAGTAGAGTGCACTAAGGGGCATATTTATACTCCGTTTGCGCCGAATTTGCGTCGTTTTTTTCGACGCAAAACTAACTCCATATTTATACTTTGGCGTTAGACGCGTCTAGCGCCAAAGTTCATGGAGTTAGCGTCATTTTTTTGCGTGAACACCTTCCTTGCATTAATGATATGCAAGGTAGGCGTTCCCGTCTTAAAAAATGACTCCGATGCATCTGCGTCGTATTTATACTCCCGGGCAAAAATGACGCCCGGGAGTGGGCGGGTCTAAAAAACCCGCATTAGCGCCGGATTTTAGCGCCTGGGTCAGGGCAGGCGTTAAGGGACCTGTGGGCTCAGAATGAGCCCAGAGGTGCCCTCCCCTGCCCCCAGGGACACCCCCTGCCACCCTTGCCCACCCCAGGAGGACACCCAAGGATGGAGGGACCCACCCCAGGGACATTAAGGTAAGTCCAGGTAAGTATTTTTTTTTATTTTTTTTTGTGGCATAGGGGGGCCTGATTTGTGCCCCCCTACATGCCACTATGCCCAATGACCATGCCCAGGGGACAGAAGTCCCCTGGGCATGGCCATTGGGCAAGGGGGCATGACTCCTGTCTTTGCTAAGACAGGAGTCATTTCAATGGGGGATGGGCGTCGTAAAAAAATGGCGCAAATCGGGTTGTGGTGATTTTTTTGCCTCAGCCTGACTTGCACCATTTGTGGACGCCCATACGCCATTTTCCCCCTACGCCGGCGCTGGCTGGTGTACGTCGTTTTTTTCAACGCACACCAGACAGCGCCGGCGGCTAACGCCGGCTAACGTAATTGAATAAATACGGCGCCCGCATGGCGCTTCAGAATAGCGTTAGCCGGCGCAAATTTTTTTGGCGCAAAACTGCGTTGTCGCAGTTTTGCGGCAAAAAGTATAAATATGGCCCTAAATGTGCCCAGGGCCTGTAGACTAAATGCTACTCGTGGGCCTGCAGCACTGATTGGCCACCCACTTCAGTTGCCCCTTAACCTTGTCTTGGGTATATAAAAAGGGCCTCTGCCCCTACCAACTCAGACACTTCCTGGAGAAGAGAACCTGAACCTGAACCTGAACCAGAAACTGCATCCTGCCAAGAAGACCTGTCTGGCTGCTCAAAGGACTCACCTGTCTGCTTTCTGTGAAGGACTGCTGCCTTGAAGTTGCCCTGCTGCCTTGCTGATCTCTGGCGGTGGTGAAGAAGTGCTCTCCAAGGGCTTGGATAGAGCTTGCCTCATGTTCCCTGCAGTCTCAGGACCAAAAAGACTTCATCTCTGTAAGAAGGACTCCTTGTGCGGTGAAAATCGATTCACAGCCTTCTAGAAACAACGCACAGCCTGCACCGCAATGAAAATTTCACTGCACGCCGAACCGGAACGACGAACCCTGACTTCGCAACAAGAAGTTCGATCCTGCACCAGCGTAGCGACTGGAAATTCGACGCACGGCCTCACTGGATCGATGCACAGCCGAGCCGGAACGACGCAGCTAGACTTCCAGAGAGGAATTGATGCAGCGCCTGCCGTGCAGTAGAAAATTCAACGCAACACCTACTGGATCGATGCAGCTCCTGTGACTTCACCCTCGAAGCGCTGGAAATCCCTGCATCGTCCCTGGGGCGTCTGAAAACCCCAAATCCCCAAAAAGGATCTACAACCGAGCATTTGAAATTGACACAGAGTCATTCCTGCGTGAAAACTAAATGATGCATAACCGTGTGCAGCCCAAAAAATCAACGCACACCCCTTTGTTTCCACGCATCTCCTCCTCTGTGGTCTTTTGCAGAGATTTTTCACGTAAACCAGGTACTTTGTGCTTGAAAGAGACTTTGTTTGCTTTAAAAAGACTTAAGACACTTTGGCCCTCATTACAACCTAGGCTGCGGGAGACAGAATACTGCCAGGTCCAGCGGTATTTCTGGCCCCTTATTATGACTTTTCTGCTGGGCCAGTGGAGGGTAACAGTGTTACCGCCCGCTGGCCCAGCGGAAAAGTCACATCAACATTGCCACTGGCTCGTAATAGAGCCGGTGGCAATGCTGATGTGCAGTGCGCGACGGGGCTATGCCTGGGGGCCCCTGCACTGCGCATGGCAAGTGCATGGGCAGTGCAAGGGCTCCCGGGGGCACCCCAAGTCCCCCTTACCGCCAGCCTTTCCATGGCGGTTTTTACCACTGTGGCCAGGCTGGCGGTCGGGGACTCATAATGCCCTGGGGATTATTACCGTCAGGCGAAAGCCTGGCGGTATAGTGGAGGGGCTGGCGGTATGGCCGTGGCTATTGTGCCACGGTCATAATAGCTGGAGTAACACCGCCAGCCTGTTGGCGGTGTTACCGCCAGCTTACCGCCGGCCGCCAGGGTCGTAATGATGCCCTTTATATCACTTTTCAGTGATATCTCAACATATACTTATTACATTTTAATTGTTTTGACCTGCATTTAGCCAGATAAATATTATATATTTTCCTAAACACTGTGTGGTGTATTTTTGTGGTACTATATTGTGTTACTGTATGATTTATTGCACAAATACTTTACACATTGCCTTCTAAGTTAAGTCTGACTGCTCAGTGCCAAGCTACCAGAGGGTGAGCACAGGATAATTTGGATTGTGTGTGACTTACCCTGACTAGAGCGGGGGTCCTTGCTTGGACAGGGGGTAACCTGACTGCCAACCAAAGACCCCATTTCTAACATTACTTTTAGAACGTCCACTCCCTTATAATGAGAATAGAGACGAGAATGGAAATCAAAATGTTGGTGATAGTGATCCAGTTGCTATTGCAACTGCCCCACCAAATTCGACCCCTAGCCCAGTGGGAGTTCCTTCTAATGGGGCAGCTAGTGGGTCTCAGAAAGAAGGCCCGGGGTAATAATGTTCCCCTTGATCCTACAGTGAGTACTGTGGATGCCCTTACAGTGCCATTCACTATTTGTCCAGTGGTTCCTATGTAAAAGGGGCTCTGGGAGAAATATGTATAATCTAACAGTACCTGGGAACACTGAAAGGCAGACTAGAGTCTCTAGTGTTTTGAGTGCCAAAAATATTGTTCCTTTAATTACAACTCATGCTAGTACTCCATGTGGGGCAAGCGCAGATATGACAATGAACATGTCAGGATATGCTTCTATATGGTCAAAAGATGCCTACTCATACTACTCCCATCTGGGAACCATCTTTGAGTCAGGAAAATGAGTCCACCTCAAAGGTTCCTGTGGTTACACAATCCATAAGTGCCAAGGAAATAGATGAATGGGTACAGTTCTTTAATGAAAACACTACATCTAAGGAGAGTACGAACACAGAGGTGAGTGAGGGGATGCTTCCATCGCCTCCAAGGGAGATAATTGTAGATGGTACTAAATTAGTGGCAGAACTGGACGTGATGATTGTTGGAAATCTTGGGTGGAGAGGTTAGATACAGACCAAGAAGATGAGCTTGCTGTCATGTGTAGGGACATTATCAAAGGAGCGGGACAAGTACATGATAAGTTGGCAGTACTGACACAGACATATGAGGTAGATTTGAATAAAAGAAAAAACTTGCAAAGAAGTTATTGGGTGTGCTTTAGTGACACAGATAATTCTGAGATGAGGACACCAGGATTAAAAGACCCAGATTAAGGAACTGATTCATAACATTAGGAAATGGAATTAAGGGGCTAAATAGGAGACCAAATGGCCAAAAAAGAAAGAGGTGAAGAAACCGCCTGGTGACCCAGCTCCAGTTGAAGCAGAGGGAGGCATCAAAACTTTCCCTTTGAGAGAGGTGCCTGGTGGGGGTTATGTACATGTGCCATAGATTAGGAGTGATCTTGCATCAATTACCAAGGATTTTTAAAAACTGCAAGAGAAACCAGTTGAATGGTACAATAGGTTGAATGGTTGGTGAAGATTTCACAGGTGTTGTGGGTAGAGCTAAACACATTGATCGAAATTGTCTTTCTGATTGATTTGTGGGCAGAATATAAGATAGATTTTCACTGGCCTGAGAAGGAACCACCTAGGAATCTGGTAACCAAGGGTCTCTCACCATTGGTTATGAAGAAGTATCAGGAGGCCATAACATATCTGAAAGGGAAGGTGCCCCCTCAGGAGGCTGATTGGGTTAAAACTGACAGGACAACTCAAGAACCAAAGGAGACAATACATGCCTACTATGAGCGGTTGCGACAGGCATTCAAACAGTATAGAGGTATGGAGAATCTAGAGCCAAACGATGGGACATTTTGTGTCATGGTCTGTGACAAGTTTGAAACCAGAGACTAGTTTGAGGATCCAGCAACATTCGATTTGTTGGCAGAATGAGTCCATTGATGAGATTTTGTGTTACGCTAAATACTGCCATAATGAAATCAAAATGAAGCAGAAAAAGCTAGCTAGATGCCCACTGCTGAGAGTAGTGCAGGGACAATGCAAGGTGTATATCAGCAATTACAAAGTCCAACAAAAGGGAGAGAGCTCGAGGTGTCCCGATCGATCTTAGTACAGGAATGGATATAAATAGCCAATCCCATGTCATGTTTGTAAAAACTGGGACAGTGGAAGCAGGAATGTTGTTTAAATCCTGCTAATCAAGCTCAAGATGTAGGGTTTGTACCATCACAGAGTAATAACTTTAATAATATGCAGGGAATGTAAAGACCTAGGAGTCGAAATTTCATTGTGCCCCACGTACCGACCATGCATGTTCCTCAGCCCCCAATGCCACAACAAAATTCTGCTGGCAAATGTCAACATTCAAATCAAGGTCTGAGGATTATTGTGAAAGGAACGTAGAATGGAAATCCATCCAGCTCTAAAGATAGGAAAAGGTCTGAATCTTCACTAACTAAACCCTCCCTAACTCACAATTTAACGGACAAAGACATCACATTTGAATCTTCAGAATGAAATCCTAATTAAAATAAATTGGAAGTTACAATTTCCAACCCCTGACGCCTCCCATCTTGATACTCTTCGGTCTCAGGAAATTTGAAAGAGTTACGGCTGCCAAGCTTCCAGAACACTCCTCTCTTCGTCCTTCCATAGTACGTTCCACGCTTTCTTATCTTTCTGCACAATGAGCTTCTTGTTTACTCTGCCTCCCCTCCTAACACCTGCATCTCGAAAGAAACATTTAAGGAAAAAAACAACTCCACAATGAATGTGAAATGGAAAAAAGAAAATTATATGTGTAGGCCTTCACTCCAGCCAAGTTAATAAAACATAAATATATTTTCAAATTACAAAAATTCGAAACACTACATATAAGAACATACAAGATGAGTTTTGCAAAATAATATATTTAAAACGTAAGTCTCGAAAAGATATTCATAAAATGTTGATTATATGGCATAAACAAATATGCACTCCACTCACATGCTTTGCAGTGAAGGAATTAAATGAATCATATTAAATGTTGAAAAAATTTGGCCATCACCTTGTGACCACTAGACAAATGATCACCTCTTCACATTCTTTTTCTCAGAGACGTAATGGCACAGCCAAGCCACGCTCTTTCAACATCAAATTCAAAATTACTGGAACAGGTCATACCAGAAGTGATCACCCTCACATCCTCCTCTCAAGAAACATCAAGCATATTTTCTTTCCCTTATTAAACTATTACTGTAATACATTATCCATACTTCTGATGTGATACTGTTACTTGGCTCACCTACTTTAACATAAATGAAGTTATTATTTTCTAGTAATTACACCAGAAATGCATGCTATGGTCATCTGTTAGAGATGTACTATATGTGTTTGATTAATGAAAAAGTTAATTTGCTTTGGCAATGCTTTATCTGGTAGAGTCTATATCTAGCCGCAGATTACTTACGTTAGAATATTTCCCAGGCATCAGATTGGATCCGGAAATGTTTGAGCAGGACCCGTGTATGCTGGCAGGTGGCATCATTCGGTTCAGCAGCATCCACTCTGTAAGTGATACTTGCAGTGCCTGTAAAGGCGTCACTCCAACACCCTGAAGTCAGTTACTTTTTGTAACTTTTTATGCCAGAAACACAGAGCCACAAACAATGCAGACATTCTGATTTGCATTACCAAGGCCCTGGGAAGGATGACCCTAATCTATCAGTTTTTAGAGCAGAGAGGATAGGAGGGCTCTACCAGATAAGGCGTTACTGAAGGTAAGTAACATGTTCATCTGATAGAGACTTCTAGACTCAGACTGCTTACCATACAATAAATACCCGAGCAATACTACCCTGGACGTGGGCTGCAAACAAATTAAATCAAAAGTCCTGGAGGACCGAACAGGCAAATTACCCGTCACAATGGACCTGACCATCTTGGCAGTAGTGCTTGGTGAACGTGTGCAAGGGCATCCACATTACTACCTGACAGATGTCCAGGACAGGAACTCCTCAAGCTAACACAGTGGTTGCAGCCTTGGCTCTGGTAGAGTGGGCACAAAATCCCTCAGGAGGCTGCTTTTTGGTCAGTGCTTAGCAGACCTTTATTCAGAGCACTACCCTTCACAAAATTGTCAATTTCTGCACTGCCTACACTTTCTTAGTTCCATTATATCCTGCAAAGTGTTGATCGTCCACCCGGAGCTCTCTTTTGCAATCACTGTAGAAAAACAACACTGCTTTTGGGTCCAGATGGTGGAATCTCTCCTCTTCTTTTTAAGGGTGGGACTGAGAAAATAAGGTAGGCAAGGTTATGTTCTGGCCTATGTGAAAGGGTGTCACATCCTTTGGGGGGGAGGAGGTACGGATACTCAGAACCAGTTTGTCTGGGTTAAATGTGGTATAAGGAGGTTGTATGGAGAGGGACTACAGTTGGCTGGCCCTTCTGGTGATGTTATGGCCACTAGAAAGGCTGTTTTGGGAGTCAGCAAGCAAAGTGTGTAGTTGTGTCACAGCTCAAAGGGAGTGCACATGGTGAATGTAAAGACCTAGGGCCAGATGTAGGAAACAATTTGTGACTCGCAAACTGCAATTTTTGCGAGTCGCAAACCGGAGTTTCCTATGCAGAAATGCATTTTGCGAGTCGGGACCGACTCGGAAAATGCATTTCCGACTCGCAAATAGGAAGGGGTGTTCCCTTCCTATTTGCCACTCGCAGTGGTATGCAATTCCATTTGCGACCGTGCACGCGGTCGCAAATGGAGTCGCAGTTACCATCCACTTGAAGTGGATGGTAACCCACTCGCATATTGGAAGGGGTCCCCATTTGACCCCTTCCCCTTTGTGAATGGACCCAAAAATATCTACCTGCCCTGAAAAAATTCCGAAACAACAGGTTTCGGATTTTTTTTAAGTGCAGCTCGTTTTCCTTTAAGGAAAACGGGCTACACTTAAAAAAAAAAAAAAATGCTTTGTTTAAAAGCAGTCACGAACATGGAGGTCTGCTGACTACAGCAGGCCTCCATGTTAGTGAGTGCCCATAGTCACTATGGGGCCGCAATTTGCGACCCACCTCATTAATATTAATGAGGTGGGTCTTTGCGACCCTATAGCGACTCGCAGAAGGTGTCTGAGACACCTTTCTGCATTAGGTTTTGCGACTCGGAAATTGCGAGTCGCTCGGAGTCGCAATTTCCGAGTCGCAAAACCGATTGTTGCTACATCTGGCCCCTAGTTAAGATTTCACTTGGGCATGGTGAATGGCCTGGGGAGGGGAAAGATGTATTGGAGCCCTTTCAGAAATCTAGTCACAAAGTTCAGTAAAGACTTGCGTGGTGCAAGAATGCATGGTAAAGACCCATTCATTGTTCAAACTGCATTTTTAAGGAACTGTGTGGTTCTCATTGCATAGTAAAGGCTGTTTCCCCTCCTGGATTGCCTGGAGAGACTGTGCTGCTGTCCCAGGGACTGCTGGGACACCATTAGAAAAGGAGGGCAATGCGGCCGGCATCATCGGGGCAGGTACGTTTATTTATTATTATTATTATTATTATTATTTATTTATAGTTCCCCTCGTCTACCCCTACCCTTGAGATTTGCGGTGGCTGCCTCTGGCCTTACAGCTCCTCTCACTAAGAACCACAGGAAACCCAGAGATATGGCACCACAAAAGTGCCCTACTCTGTGTGGTCAGCATGCAGATGCCAAACCTTGGGCTGAAGAAGAAATGATTTAGGTATTTTAGAATCCTTTGGGAAGTTGGATTGCTAGTGACTATTCATTCCTCCAATTAACCTGGGTCCAGGCAGTGGCTGGTTCTAGCAGAGTACCAGTGGATGTTCGTATTTACCCTGGACCTGAGACTGTTCTAGCACATGCCAACATATTTTCTAACTTTTTACTGTCCTAGTAGGGTTGTAAATATGCAGAAATGTTGCTCGTCTGCAAGAATTGTCAGAAGATTGGAATGCCTGACCACAGTTCTCCTTATACCATTGACAGCTGTTGAGATTCTGAGCTGAAGATCAACATACTCCCCTGGATAAACCCAAAACTTCAGGCAACAAATACATTCTTGGTGTGATGGACCATGCGACCAGATTCTCTGAGATGCTTCTCTTCAGAAGCATGACTGTCAGAGTGGTAAGGAACATAGGGCAAGATGTATCAAAGGGTTTTACCCATTCTGTGTCTATGGAAAAATGTGTTCGTACATTTGGCCCATAGTGCATTCTCTGTGGTGTAGTTTTACATGGATTGATTTTTCTCATGGAGTTCTCTATGACAGAAAAAAAACAAGTTAATATGAAATTATGTGATGACCATATGAGAAGTCTATAGAGTTACTAACAGGTTCCGTACCTCCTACTACCCCCAACCTGATGTTGTAGGTGGACATTTGATCAAGAAGCTTAAGAATATGGCTGGTGCTCTAGAGGCAACACTGAGAGAAATGTGTGATGCACTCTCCTCTACATGCTGAGAAGGGCAGTCAATAATAGCCCTGAGAATCGAGTTCAACTCTCGAAACAATGTTGCTGAAGAGGGATGTAAGTTTCCCCTATTTCATTTTTCTGCCTATGATGGTCCCATCTCACTGACAATGATACCAGTTCCCAGTGAAGTCAAAAAGACCCTAGTTTCCTAAATAGGTACAAGGGTAAATCAAGTTTGAAATTGCTGAAATGCACGACTAGTGGTAATTAGGCTCTTGTAAAGCATTTAAGATAGCCCATTGGTGCTTGAGCCAAAGAAGTGGTCAGCAAGCTTCTACTTCTGTCTTGGCTACAGAAGCCTCACTACTGTCACATCATGATAAAACTTATGTGCTTCCCACCCCCCATAGTGGCAGGTTCATTAAGGTACCACTGAGGGATGTGCCCTTGACGTGAGCTTAAACGATGTTGGAAGTGATATATGGGCTTCCAGTAAGCTGCATTATCGTGTAATGTCAGGGTTGTCTACAAATTGTAGCAGAGATGAATGACACCCCAACTTGAAAATCTTGCAGGAGAACAATGAAAGAATGCTTTCTGAACTTTTAAAAATATGGAAGTGGGAGGAGAATTGACAAAAATGTGAAGTTCAAGTTAAAGTGTAGGGGTTCTGAAAACACCAGAAAACACTAAAAGACTGGAAGGGAAGTAGAAAATTGAGTGATGAATGTAGGAGGCTGGCCTGGCTTATAGTGGGTACCTTGTGGTACTTACACCTTGTGCCAGGTCCAGTTATCCCTTATTAGTAGATTAGAAGTGTTCTAGCAGCTTAGGCTGATAGAGGTACCTATAGCAGAGCAGCTTAGGCTGAACTAGGAGACATGCAAAGCTCCTACTATACCACTTATATCATATAACACTATGGGCCTGATTCTAACTTTGGAGGACGGTGTTAAACCGTCCCAAAAGTGGCGGATATACCACCTACCGTATTACGAGTTCCATAGGATATAATGGACTCGTAATACGGTAGGTGGTATATCCGCCACTTTTGGGACGGTTTAACACCGTCCTCCAAAGTTAGAATCAGGCCCTATATCACAAGAAAACACAATACTCAGAGTTATTAAAAATAAAGGTACGTTATTTTAGTGACAATATGCCAAAAGTATCTCAGAGGTGTTTATGTCCCTTAGGAGGCCAGTAATATACACAAAATATACACACAAACCAAAATCAGGTAAGTAAACAGTTAGAAAAGTAGTGCAAACACTGTAGAACACAATAGAAGGCAACAGGAGACAATAGGCCTAGGGGCAACACAAACCATATATTCCAAAAGTGGAATGCGAACCACGAATGAACCTCAGGCCTAGTGTAGTGTGTAGAGGGTCGCTGGGAGTGTAAGAAAACACTAAGGGTGTCCAAGATACCCCATCCCAAGACCCTGAAAAGTAGGAGTAAAGTTACCCTACTACCCCAGAAAGACAGTAAAGTCGAGATAGGGGATTCTGCAAAGACAACAACTGACTGTAAAGCACTAAAGACGGATTCCTGGACCTGAGGACCTGCAAAGGAAGGGGACCAAGTCCAAGAGTCACGCAAGTGTCCAGGGGGGGCAGGAGCCCACTAAACCCCGGATGAAGGTACAAAAGGGCTGCCTCCAGGTGGAAGAAGCCAAAGATTCTGCAACAACGGAAGATGCCAGGAACTTCTCCTTTGGTCAGAAGATGTCCCACGGCGTGCTGGAGGATGCATAGTTGTTTCCACGCAGAAAGACCACAAACAAGCCTTGCTAGCTGCAAGAGTTGTGGTTGAGGATTTTGGGTGCTGCCAGGGCCCAGGAAGGATGAGGAGGTCGCCCCTTGGAGGAGGGGACAGAGGGGGTGCTCAGCAACACAGAGAGCCCATGTAGAAGCAGGCAGCACCCACAGAAGTACCTGAACAGGCATTCAGAAGATCTGAGCATGGTGGTCATCTCAGCACAACAAAAGAGGGTCCCACGAAGTTGGAGTCCAACTCAATGAGTTGGGCAATGCAGGATGAAGTGCTGGGGACCTGGGCTAGGCTGTGCACAAAGGAAGTCTTTCAAAAGTGCACAGAAGCCATAGCAGCTACAGTTCACACAGTACACAGAATTACTGTCTTGCGTGGGGAGGCAAGGAGTTACCTCCACCAAATTTGGACAGAAAGGCCACTGGACTGTCGGGGACACTTAGATCAAGCTCCTGTGTTCCAGGGACCACGCTCGTCAAGATGAGAGGGGACCCAGAGGACCGGTGATGCAGAAGTTTGGTGCCTGCGTTGGCAGGGGAAGATTCCGTCAACCCACTGGAGATTTCTTCTTGGCTTCCAGTGCAGGGTGAAGGCAGAGAGCCCTCAGAGCATGCACCACTGGGAAACAGTCGAGAAAGCTGGCAGGATGAGGCGCTACAATGTTGCTGGTAGTCTTCTTGCTACATTGTTGCAGATTTGCAGGCGTCCTGGAGCAGTCAGCGGTCGATCCTTGGCAGAAGTCGAAGAGAGAAGTGCAGAGGAACCCTGGTGAGCTCTTGCATTCGTTATCTGGTGATATACCCACAGGAGAGACCCTAAATAGCCCTCAGAGGAGGATTGGCTACAGAGAAAGGTAAGCACCTATCAGGAGGGGTCTCTGACATCACCTACTGGCACTGGCCACTCAGAGGTCTCCATTGTGCCCTCACACCTGTGCATTCAAGATGTCAGAGGTCTGGGAAACTCTGGAGGATCTCTGGGCACCAACCCTGGGGAGGTGCTGGTCAGGGGAGTGGTCACTCCCCTTTCCTTTGTCCAGTTTCACACCAGAGCAGGGCTGGTGGGATCCCTGAACCGGTGTAGACTGAGTTATGCAGGGAGGGCACCATCTGTGCCCTTCAAGGTATTTCCAGAGGCCAGGAGAGGCTACTCCTCTCAGGCCCTTCACACCTATTTCCAAAGGGAAATCCTTTGTTCTGCCTTCCTGGGATTGGGCTGCCCAGGCCCCGGGGGGGCAGAAACCTGTCTGAGGATTGGCAGCAGTGGCAGCTGCAGAGAAAACCCCAGAGAGTTAGTTTGGCAGTACGCAGGCTCTATGCTGGGGATGCAATTCCATGATCCTAGGCATGTTACATGGCCATGTTCGGAGTTACCATTGTGACTCTACATATAGGTGTTGACCTATATGTAGTTCACGCGTGTAATGGTGTCCCCGCACTCTCAAAGTCTGGGGAATTTGCCCTGAACAATGTGGGGTCACCTTGGCTAGTGCCAGGGTGCCCTGACACTAAGTAACTTTGCACCTAACCTTCACTAAGTGGGGGTTAGACATATAGGTGACTTATAAGTTACTAAAGTGCAGTGTAAAATGGCTGTGAAATAACGTGGACGTTATTTCACTCAGGCTGCAGTGGCAGTCCTGTGTAAGAATTGTTTGAGCTCCCTATGGGTGGCAAAAGAAATGCTGCAGCCCATAGGGATCTCCTGGAACCCCAATACCCTGGGTACCTAGGTACCTTATGCTAGGGAATTATAAGGGTGTTCCAGTGTGCCAATAAGAATTGGTAAAATTGGTCACTAGCCTGCAGTGACAATTTTAAAAGCAGAGAGAGCATAAACACTGAGGTTCTGGTTAGCAGAGCCTCAGTGATACAGTTAGGCACCACACAGGGAACACATACAGGGCACACTTTATGAGCACTGGGGTCCTGGCTAGCAGGATCCCAGTGACACAGGCAAAAACAAACATACATAGAGCAAAAATGGGGGTAACATGCCAGGCAAGATGGTAATTTTCCTACAATGAACCTTGAATGAATCCTGGGAAAAAAGTCCAAGGAAAAAACATATGATCGCATTATTCATGTGTTAAAAGAATCACCAACCCGAGATGGCAATTCCTGAAGAGATTGTGGTGACTGGTGGGTGATTCCTGGTAGAAGGCAGAGGGTCCTGGAGACAGCCAACTGCTAAGAGGCTGAATCTTGAGTAAGAGTAAGCGAGCATGAACAATTTGGAATCATGATATTCTTCTTAAAGATCACATCTGTCACTGTCAGAGTTAATGAATCTTGTCTGGAATGGCCTAAACATCTTTTCACCATGTATGTTGATGACACAGCAGTCTCCCCACCTACCCCATTATGAGTTTTCCACTGGGCTTACTGGTGGAAACCAGTGAAAAATGTGTGGCGGCATTGGACTTGGCTCCATGTGGAGCACAGCAGACAGTGCGCATTCCGACAGGGCTGGGGAGGCGGTCCCCTGAACTGTGGCCCCGGGTACTTGTTCTCTGCCAGGCTTTCATGGCAGTTAAACCCTCATGAAAAGGCTGTCAGAGAACAAGGTTGTTCTGACTTCAGTGCTGCTGTGGCTGAATACAACCACGACCGCCATCAGAGATCCTGCGGCGGTCTGACCTCCACCACGAGTCTGGCCTCAGACTTGTATTTGGGCCCTTTGTCTTGAGACACTTGTTTTTCCATGGATCAGGTTACAACTGACTTGTTAGTTGGTGTCCAGAAGTAGTGACATTGTGATTGCTGCGTGGGGCCCTATAATCTCTAAAGTTTTATGGTTGCCCTGCACTAAATATGGCAAGCTAGCTGTCACTTTGACCTTCTATCCCTATCGCAGATTGGCCATCGGGTCATAGGTTTAGGCCAACCGAGCCAGCTGAGGTTCCATTACTGTAAAGCCAGTATTTGTCCTGACTCTAAATGGAGCAGGGGACACACGTTTTTGCAGTGATGCTGCCGCTCTGCCAAATTCTAAATAACCCCTAAAGTCTGCTTTTCTTAAGATATCTTTCTCTTGCTATCTTAAGGTTTCAAGTGCACTTTCCTTTAGGATTCTGTTGGCCATGGTCTTTTCCACCATATAAAGAATATTTTCCCTCAAAGCAAGTAATGGGTGCCTCTGCCTACTGCTCTTATGAGTCTATTAATCATCAGTATTGGATTGAGAAAAATACATTTCGGTTGTTCTTTTGTTTCCATTCATCAAAGAAAGATTGCCTGACTGGCGCGAGAAAGAAAGAGCAATAATGGATGACGTTGTTGGTTACTGACTACCTGCTTTGTTTTGAGTCCGTACTTCGTCACAATTGTAACAAGCCCTTCCTTCTGAACGGAGTTCCCGGTTTTGACCTGCTGCTGTTTTGCTCATTACACTCCAAGCGGAAGCGGAAGCAGTAGGTGATCCTTTGATAGCCAGTGCAGTGCTTAATTTGTAAATAAAAACGTGCCGTGTCCAAAACCCTCCTCTTAAACGCGAGGCTGCTGCAATTAAATGTGCGAGCACGGAATACTGAGGCAGCATAATCCTGAAGCCATCTCGGGCATCTTTAATCCACGTACAGCCCCACCCTGCCTCTTCAGCCCACTCTTGCAGCTTTCTGCTTTCTCCCATTGTGACGCTTTTTCGTTGTTCTCTTCTTCCTTCTTTACCATATGTGTCTTTTGCTCGTAGTAAATGCTTGAGACAGAAAAATAAGTGCAGGCCCTCAAAATGAATGCCGGTGCTCCCCACTGGAAACAGCAAGCGCAAAGTAAGCACTGAGTCAGTATCAGTGGTATGCTGAAAGAATGGGCCTAAACATTGGTTGTTTATTTTTGGAAAGTTCGTAATCGTATGATTATAGTGATGGTCTTATTGACAGTATTTAGAAGTTAGTTCCTCCATAACTGGATTGACAGGAGTTTCTCAAAGCCAGCCACTTTTAATGATAATAAGGAAGTGAAATTAGAAACGAATTTATAAATACTGCAGTGTGTTCTCAATAAAAAGTATGTTTGAAAAGTCAGTCGTTCTTTTTAAAGTAAAAATGGCCATGGTGCAGAAGACTGGCATGAAAGTTCTGTTACCGGAAGTGACTTACATGGAAAATGGGAAGTGGAAGCGAAAGGACAGCATGTCAGAGCACAAATCCATTGCGTAACAGCCCATGGAAGCCCAAGGGCAATGTCAGCGCACAAATCCATTGCGTAACAGCACATCCAATGGGTGAAACGAGCCTATGAGATGTTGCATCAGATTCCGAACACAATACAGACTGAGCCAAAGTTTCCTTAAACTCAGGCCCTCATTTATGAGTTTTTGGCAAAGGGCAGCGCAGCAAATCACTTTGCTGTGCTGTCCTGGGTCAAAAGGAACGGGCAGGAATGTGCCGTATTAATGGAATACGGCGCATTCCTATCCCTTTTGTGTGCACTGGTGCATAAATTGATGCTTAGCACCAATTCGGGCACCATTGCACCATGGTGATGACACCTTCCTGTACAAAAACAATGGACGCGTTTTCCTCTTTCTATGTGTGCAATGCAGCACACATAGAAAGAGGAAAAAACGAAGAGAAATAAAGTTATTTCTCTTTGTTACGCCTCCCTGGGGAGGCACAGTTTTGAGCATTCCCAGGTTTACAGAACTTGTAAATCTAGGAATGTGTCAAAACCCATGGGTGTTGCTTTGGAAAACCCACTGCAATGCCCATGGAATGCCTCTTTGATGTAGAGAAAGGCAAGCCAGCACTTTGATCTGCTTTACCTTCTTACTCCATATCTATGAAACCATGCATAGCCACGGAGGGTGGTTTTGCGTCACCTCATAGATATGACTGAGAGGCTTGTGTCACCAGCGCATCATAAAAAAGTGACACTCAGGCAGGGCAGGCCTCTTGTAAATAAGGTCCTCAGTCTTTTTGTCTGAGAACGGGAGGCTGCTAAGTAACCAAAGGAAAAGGTTATTACATTTTTGGAAGAGGACAAGTGTGCTGATTTCTGCACCCTGCCATTATTAGGGCTGCAAAAAATTGCAAAGCCTCTGGGCTCAAAACAATGTGCGTTTTTAAAAAGGTTGTCAGCTTTCACTTTTTTTTTTAAATTAAAAAATCTGAAACATACGGTTCTTGTACTGATCGGGGAACTTTGCAGCTGATTCACATGGTCAGGAGAAGCAGGCTTTTACTATTTGTTTTTTAGTGGTAGTGTAGTCAATATGCTTTACCTGCTTAAGGCAGTCCAAGGGTGATACCGCCACTGTATACAAAGGAGATGATATGGTCAGACATCAACCATTTTCTTTCCCTACTGCCATTTTGGAAGCAACACCTAGATCATGTGATCTACAACATTTACATTTAACTATGTAGCACCTAGGCAACATTATGAAGCTAGTACTATAGTAAATAATTTCCACTTTTGCCCCACTAGCTGGGCGTAATTAAAACACACCCCAAACAACTATCCCTTACTTTGCCCTGTTTTTCTGCTACTTGTCACCATCCACATATAATTAACCTATAGCACACAGCCTTTGCCTGCTGCCACAGTATACCTTGCTAGTCACACGAGGTGCTGAGGAATGAGTCAGTAATTGTAGTGTGTCCCCACGAAGCAATAAGCACTATTGTTTCCTCCTACTTTAATTTTCATTTGCTGGAACAAGTGCCGTGGAAGGGTGATGAATCCTTCTCCATAAGGATTACGCCTTTCATCACCCGTCACCCAGAACTGCTACTCATATTAGGATTAATGGTCTGGTGGTACTAAAACTTTTATATGTGTGGTGTCATAGATAGACGTTTAGAATAACTAATGAGCATGAACCTTAATGAAATCTTAATGGAACTCATAAAAAATCAATGTTCAACCTGAAAATCAGTCATTGATTTGGCCCTTTTTGATTTAGAATAGTCACTCATGGGTCAGTGCCAATGCACTGTCAGCATCTCTTACAAAGTGTGTGGTGCATCACCCTAAAAGGTTGTCAAACTCTGCAGTTCCAGACTGCTGACTCATGACCATAATCAGCCCTTCCCCTAGATTGCTCAATCATGCTCTAAGGGATATCCCGGAACTAGACCTAATGCTAACCAGACGCCATAATTCAAAAAGTCCATTAGAGCACAAAAAGTCATGTCTTCAGCATCCTCTGAAAAGTTAAAAGGTCCGAAGTCAAGCGTAAATTGAGAGGAAGGGCATTCCAATGAGAAGCTGCTAAAAATTTAAAAGAGCTGCCACCCATTCTGAATCATTTAGTTCACCTGCTTTGTATTAAGGCCTGCTTAGTGGTGCGAAGAACACACATATGCCTATAGAAAGCTACTCTGTCATGCAAGGTTTATAGTCTGGTGGCATAAAGCGTTCTATGCACATGGCAAAGTAGGTTAAAGATGACTCGCTTATGATCTGGAAGCCACTGAAGAGAATTTAGGAAAACAATAGCCAAACTTCTGCTGGGGCTTGTAGGAGACTGGCCTGGTTTGCAGTGGATACCTAAGGTACTCACACCTTATACAAGGTCCAGTTATCCCTTATTAGTAAAATGTAGTCAGTATCTAGAAGCCAGGCTGTCTAGAGGTAGCTGTAGGCAGAGCAGCCAAGCCTGAACTAGGAGACGTGCAAAGCTCTTGCAGTACCTCTGTGGTCACACAGTACTCACACACATGAAAGACAATATTCAATGTTACCAAAAATAAAGGTACTTTATTTTAGTGACACAAGGCCAAAAATACTTTGGAGACTATGAGGGTCATTATGACCCCCGAGATCGGTGATAATGTGGCGGTAATACTGCCAACAGGCTGGCAGTACATACCGCCACATTATGACACTGGCGGGTTGGCTGCAGCCAACCCACCAATTTACCATACTGACTGCCATGGCGGTAGCAGGCGCCGGGCCGGAGATAAGAATCTCCAACTCGGTGGCCGCTATTGTACCGCCGGCGGCATCATGACCCTGCCTACCGCCATGGTTTTCGTGGTGTTCACAATGCCACGAAAACCATGGCGGCAGGCCTTACCAGTGACAGGGAATTCTTTCCCTGTCACTAGTAGGAGGCCCCCCACCCCCCCAAACACTCACGAGACACCCCATACCCACCACCCTCCATCCACACCCCCCTTCCAATCTCCCACCACACATACACACACTCACACAGGCATACACACATTAATTCACACATGCATCCATTCATTCTCGCACACATCCGTACAAACTTTCACAGTGACACGCAGACACGCATTCACATTTCCATTCATACACGCATTCTCACACATGCATACACACTCGCAAACAACACTACACACACATTTGCATTCACGCACACACTCACACATTCATGCACACACCCCCCCACGCACAACACCTCACACCCCCTTCCCCTGTTGGAAACCCAACTTACCTGTACCCAGGTGGACTTCCGGCAGGGATGGGGAGCTGCTCCCGCCAGCAGAACACCGCCAGGCCGTATTATTTGTCATAATATGGCTGGCGATGGTCTACTGGTGTGGCGCTGCTGGTGGTAGCAGCGCCACCTTAACACTATCAGCCAGCATGTCCACAGCCCGATTCCCACCCTTGTTGTGGCAGAAATCCGTCTGTGGTCATAATTTGGCTGACAGCTGTTAGCCGCGGCGATGGTCTTTTGGCGGCTGTCGCCGGGGCGGTAGGTTGCATTTACTGCCATTGTCTTAATTAGGGCCTATATTCCATCCGGAGGTAAGTACATTACACAATATATACACTTGTAACCAAAAATAGGTAAGTAAATAGTCAGAAAATAGAGCAAACAGTGAAAATCACACTAGGTTGCAATGGGCCTAGGGGGAACACAAACCATATACTAAAATAGTGGAATCCGAAAGTCGGTTTCCCACCTAGGCAAGTGTGTGTGTAGAGGGGCGCTGGTAGTGTAAGAAAACACCAAAGAAAAGTAAAATACCCCACCCCAGAGCCCAGGAAAACAGGAGTAAAACACAGCAAGTTTCCTAAAACAAACTAGAAGTCGTGATAGAAGATAATGCAAGAACCAGAAGAGACTGCAAGACACCAACGATTGATTCCTGGACCTGAAGACCCGTGGAAGAAGCACTGAAAAGTCCAGGGAGAATAGGTAGCCCTGCTAACCCAGATGAAGGTGCAACAGGAGAACCACTGGTGAGAAGACAAAGTCAGTATTGCACCAAAGAAGTCAGATGCGGATTCCTGGTTGGTGCACAAGATGTCCCACGCCGAACGGATGAATACAGTCTGGTTTGCATCAGTGGATTCCACCAACAAGCCTTGGTAAACAAAAAACTTGCAGTTAGTGGAAAATGGTGGTGCCCGGGCCCATGAAGGACAAGGTTGACTCTACCCAGGTGGGAAAGACCGAGGGGGCTCTCAGCAACTCAGAGATCTCTCAGAAGACCAGGCAGCATGCACAGGAGTCCCACAGCATGGGGACAAAGGAGGTGCAAATGGAGGCCCATGCAGCACAACACAAAGGATTCCCATGCTGCCGGAGAACCACTCAGGAAGCTGTGCGTCACAGGATGGAGTGCTGGGGGCCTAAGCTGTGCGGTGCACGAAGAACTTCTTGGAAGGTTGCATACAAGCTTTAGCAACTGCAAGTCACGCGGTGCATGGGGGTACTGTCTTGCGTGCGGAGGCAAGCTCTTACTGCCACCAAATTTGGACAGCTGGACGTTGGGAATATCGGAGTCACTTTAGTCCATCCCCGTGTTGCTGGATCGATGCCTGTGTCGGGGAGAGGGGACCCAAGTCACCAGTCGTCACTGCAGAAATGTGCCTGCTGAATCAGGGAAGTGACTCCCTCACTACACAGGAGATTCCTTTGGTTCTTCTGGGCAGTCCTCGGAAGATGCACGACCTGGAAACTGTTGCAGTTGCTGGCAGGAGCTGAAGATACAATGTTGCAGAAGTCGTTGCAGTTTTGTAGAGTTCCTGGAGCAGTCAGTGGTTGATCCGTCGGTAGAAGATGAAGTAAAGGATGCAGAGGATCCCTGCTGAAGTCTTACAAACCGAATCTCAAGAAACACTTAGAGGAGAGACCCTAAATAGCCCAGAGAGGAGGATTGGTCACCTAAACAGGTAAGCACCTATCAGGAGGGTTCTCTGACGTCAACTGCTGGCACTGGCCACTCAGATGCTCCCAGAGTTCCCTGACCATCCTGAAAACAAGACGGAAGAACCCAGGGGCACACTGGAGGAGCTCTGGGCACCACCCTTGGGGTTGTGATGAACAGGGGAGTGGTCACTCCCCTTTCCTTTGTCCAGTTTCACCCCAGAGCAGGGAATAGGGGTTCGTGAACCGGTGTAGACTGGATTATGCAAGGAGGGCACCATCTGTGCCCTTCAAATAATTTCCAGAGGCTTTGGGAGGATACCCCTACAATGCCTGTAACACCTATTTCCAAAGGGAGAGGGTGTAACACCCCTCTCCTAAAGGAAATGCATTGTTCTGCCTTCCTGGGATTGATCTGCTCAAGCCCCAGGAGGGCAGAAGCCTGTCTGTGAGGTGACAGCAGCTGGGGCTGCAGTGAAAACCTCAGTAGACTGGTACGGCTGTACTGGGGGTCCATGGTGGAGCCCCCAGGGTGCATGGAATTGTGCAACCAATACTGGAATCAGTATTGGGGTACAATTCCAAGTTGTTAGACACCTTTCATGGCCATATTCAGAGTTACCATTGTGAAGCTGTACATAGGTATTGACCTATGTTCAGTGCACACTTAAAATGACATCCCGCACTCACAAAGTCCGGAAAAATGGGCCTGGACAATGTGGGGGCACCTTTGCTAGTGCAAGGGTGCCCCCACACACAGGTACTTTGCACCTAGCCTTCAGGGTCTGAAAGTTTGGTATATAGGTGACTTATAAGTGACCCGGTGCAGTGAAAATGGCTGTGAAATAGGGCATGCGCTATTTCACACAGGCTGCAATGGCAGTCTAGAAGTAACCTTTGTATGGTCTCCTTATGGATGGCAAAATAAATGCTGCAGCCCATAAGGATCCTCCTGAACCCCAATGCCCTGGGTACCTATGTACCATATACTAGAGACTTATAAGGGGGGTCCAGTATGCCAATTTGGAGTGAAATACTGGGTTACCAGTATGTAAGTTCAATTTTGGAACCAGAGAGAGCAGAAGCACTGGAGTTCTGGTTAGCAGGACTCCAGTGACACAGTTAAGCACACTGACAAAAGCAGTGAAACAGACCGCAAACAGTGAGCACTGGGGTCCTGGCTAGCAGGATCCCAGTGACACAGTTAAAACACACTGGTAAACACTGACAAACAGGGCAAAAATGGGGATAACCATGCCAGAAAGATGCTACTTTCTCACAGAGCTATTGCAAATCAATCTTGCCGCCACATTTTAGATCAATATTCCACTGAAATAGTCTGTGATGAGTAGGTAAGAGCAAAGAGCAACTCCCACACACGGCATTTACTTGTCCCTGCATGGAGAGAGACTCATCAATTAAAAAAAAAAAAAGATTTAGCAACACTTTTAGGCCTTGAGCAGAGCCTAAGAAGTAAGGCTAACAGGAGTCATTCCAGATTTAGCAGGTCCCACCAAAGAGCAGATTTTTGTTTGTATCTGCATTAGGTTTCTGTGTGCCTGCATCTGCTTTGCTACTTTTGCAAGGCATCATACCAAATTTCAAGGTGTCTAATGGATGGATATAAATAGCTGGGTATTGTCAGCATAGGTAAAGATCTCAAATCCCCAGGGCTAAACAATACCCACCAAGGGTGACACATAAACATTGAGCAAAGTGGGGCTCAGGGAAGGACCCTGAGAGACCCCACAATGTGACAGCCATGGGCTAGATTTAAAAGGGAGCAGCTGTACCTATTGAGATCTATTTCTCAAAATGAGCCAAACCACTGCAAGGTAGTAGATTGAAGGCCAATTTCATGTGGCCTATCTACCAATAGGCAGTAGGGCACAGTATCGAAAGCAGCAGACAGGTCTAGGAAGATGAGGGCCGCAGATGTATCCTCATCAATTAAAGACCTGATGTTGTCCAATATCTCCAGCAAAATGGGTTCAGTACTATTTTTTAGCTCTGAACACAGTTTGGGAGGGATTCAGCAGATTGCTACTCTCCATATTGTGAGATAGTTGGTTGTTGACTAATTGTTCCAGCACCTTTGCCATATATGACAACAGCCAAATGGGGTGATAGTTAGACAAGATTGAGATATCTGCTTCATATTTCTACACCAATGGCAGAACCAGGGTGTGCTTCCAAGCTGAGGAATTCTCCTGTTCCTTCAGAGATTTATTCAAAACCAATGTTGAATGTACCCTTTGTGTTTTCAATGAGGTCATGCCTGGAGACAAGCTGTGTATTTATTTAACAAAGAATAACTTTGTTTTGAAACAACATATTCTTGACTTCACCTGATGCCTCCTTCATTCACCATCACAGACATCCTTTTGCATTATCCCTCCTTTGCAGGCTCTTTTTCCTCTATGCTTTTCTTTGTCTATCACTGTTTTACCATCCTTCCTTCAGTCCCCTTTTTGTGTTTTTCTCTCTCCTGCTTTGGGTCAAAGTCTGATAAGGAAAGGTATGTTTTGCTGGGCCCCACTTTCAACCTCTGGTTCAAATTAAGCATTGGGCTGCCCCATCAACAAAACCCTGTGAGGATCACTGACTCCAAAATGATTTGCAAAATGTTTGCTTTTGCTGATATCACAAAACAATTGTTATCTCAGTGAACACAGACTCTGTTCCTCCCTGCTTCACACACCCATAAGTAATTACAGACAATGCCCCTATACTACATAACTCTACCTCTGGCCTCACATGAATAACTACTTTCAGAAATTGACTTATTGGTTGGGGATGGAAGACCCATCCAGGCACCAACCACAAACGTTGTCAGGGTGAAATACTAAAATATCAATAAATTAAGTTGTGCTTAACACTATGGTAGCTTGGCACAAAGCAGTTTGGCTTAAATTATAGGCAATGCCTAAAGTATTTATACAGCACACATACAGTAATGAAGTGAAACAGAAGACAAGACAAATTCCAACCCAAATAAGAAAAATGGAGTAAACTTTAATAACAAAAAGATACAGTAACTATTAAATTCCAATCAGTAGAACTGGAGATATTCAGTTTCAAAGCTTAAATAGAAATTGTGTATAAAAGCACAAAGGGGCAACTGTGGTTATTCTGGTTATGCTGGATGGGAGCAAAGGTCAGGCTGACCATGATGGAGTGTGGGGTGGATACAGACACTAGGGGCCTCATTACAAGAGTTGCACTCCGGGCTGTCCAAATGCCCAATTATGACCTTGGTGGACGGACTGCTAGGGGACAGCTGTCCCCAGCAGGAACATTGGTCCTGATGGGCTGACACCAGTCTTGGTTGTAGTTAGTCAGGGTGGCGCAGAACTCAGCGCCGCCTGGCTGATTACAACCTTGTTCTCCACCAGACTTTCATGGCAGTTTCGCCACCATGAGAAGGCTGGCGGAGAACAAATGCAGGGGGCCACAGAGAGGCCCCTGCACTTCCCATGCCAGAGCACCCACAAGGGGGCTGTTTGTCAGAGTTCTTTTTTATAAAATGCTATATGTGAACTATGTGAAGTGTGGGTGTGGGACTGTTAGTATAGATTGGTGTGGAAAATGTATATGTATGAAAGAAAATGCATGCTAAAACAGACTAGGTGGTCCACAGGGGGATTTTAATATATGAGTCCACCTGTCTAATTAAAAAGATGATATCCCAATAACTGTGACCGAATGGAAGTCAGGACTCCCACCCTTAGTGATTAAAAGCTTACTATTGCCGTCTATCTCCTAGCTACGAGTACCAGAATATGTTCTACTCTCAGCTCCTGGGGACAACCTTCCCCTAAGGCCACTCTGGCCACCTCTGTAGAGTTCCTACCAGTGGGTAGTTTCTAAGGACATACACAGCCCCCCTGTTTGTGCTCTAACTGAGAACAATCAAAGGAGCAGGGTTGGAAACGGCACCCTGAAACAACAACCACCGGAACCTCCCCCCTTTTTCTCAAAAGGGCGCTTGAGAACCCTTTCCCCCACCTTATTCTGAAACCTGTCTGTGGCACCTAAGACACCCCTCTCACTCTGGTGGAGAGAACCAAACCTCTCTTTTTGGGTCACTCCCAGGCACCTTCTCTTCCACCCTGATGCTGAGCTAGTAGTCTGCTTCTTGCCAAGCTCCATGGGGTCAGTGAGTTTACTATAAATTAGGTGTTTGTGTAACTATGAAAAACAATGACTGAACATGTTCTGATTTGAAAACCAATTTTGTACAGCTCCTCATAATTGTTTACCTCAGTACTCAAACACACACTGCTTTGCAAAAGTTGTCCATAAAATCTACACAAGAATGATAAGACAGCTTCTGGCTTTCCATGAGCATCAGCCTATACTGCTCAGGAATGCAAATATTCTTTCTGACAAGGGCTTCTTTTATGTGTGTGGTGGCAATGAATCCTTCCCCTCATTGGGTATATGTCCCCAATTCCCCTCAGGGACCATTTGCATCACTAGAGCTATCTCATATGCCTCAAAACACCTGTCTATGTCATACCCCACCTCAAAGTCTAGGCACCAGATCTTTGGGTATGTAGATCATTCTCTCTCCATTTGACACTGGCTGCCATGGGTCATCCTGCCCAGCACTGTCGGGCACCCACAAGGGGGCTCTTTGTCAGAGTTATTTTATATAAAATGCTATATGTGAACTATGTGAAGTGTGGGTGTGGGACTGTTAGTATAGATTGGTGTGTAAAATGTAAATGTATGAAAGAAAATGCATGCTAAAATAGACTAGGTGGTCCACAGGAGGATTTAAATATATGAGTCCACATGTCTACATAAAAAGATGATCAGTATCAGGAAAGGCAATGATCTACACCAATCTACACTAACAGCCCAACAGGTATCCCAATAACTGTAACTGAATAGACGTCAGGACTCCCACCCTTAGTGATTAAAAGTTTACTATTGCAGTCTATCTCCTAACTATGAGTACCAGAATATGTTCTACTCTCAGCTCCTGGGGACAACCTTCCCCTAAGGCCACTCTGGCCACCTCTGTAGAGTTCCTACCAGTGGGTAGTTTCTAAGGACATACACAGCACCCCTGTTTGTGCTCTAACTGAGAACAATCAAAGTAGCAGGGTTGGCAACGGCACCCTGAATCAACACCCACTGGAACCTCCCCCCTTTTTCTCAAAAGGGGCTTGAGAATCCTTTCCCCCACCTTATTCTGAAACCTTTTAGTGGCACCTAGGACACCCCCCTCACTCTAGTGGAGAGAACCAAACCTCCCTTTTTGGGTCACTCCCAGGCACCATCTCTTCCACCCTAATGCTGAGCTAGTAGGCTGCTTCTTGCCAAGCTCCATGGGGTCAGTGAGTTTACTATAAATTAGGTGTTGGTGTAGCTCTGGAAAACAATGACTGAACATGTTCTGATTTGAAAAACAATTTTGTACAGCTCCTCATAATTGTTTTCCTCAGTAGTCAAACACACATTGCTTTGCAAAAGCTGTCCACAAAATCTACACAACAATGATGAGACAGCTTGTGGCTGTCCATGAGCATCAGCCTATACTGCTCAGGAATGAGAATATTCTTTCTGACAAGGGCTTCCTTTATGTGTGTGGTGGCAGTGAATCCTTCCCCTCATTGGGTATATGTCCCCAATTCCCCTCAGGGACCATTTGCATCACTAGAGCTATCTCATATGCCTCAAATCACCTATCTATGTCATACCCCACCTCAAAGTCTAGGCACCAGATCTTTGGGTATTTGACACTGTCTGGATGCTGCCACCATTACTACTGGACTTTGTGAGTTGCTTGAACTTTAGGTTCAGTTTCTTCAGTTTCAATTCATGAGCCAACAACAGTTTCCTTTCTGATAAGTTCCTTTCAGCATTATCTTTCTCCTTGGCTAAGAGAATCTCTGCCTCTGCCCTTCTCTCCTCCTCTGTAGCCAACTTTGGCTTGACCATTTGCAGTTTGAGCACTCTCTCAGCTTTCCTCTTCTCCCGTGCCGACAGGTTGGTGGAAGATATGCTGCTCCTGGCAGGGTACTGTGCTCCGGTAGGAAGAATTTCCTCCCCTCCCTGGTGCAGCTCTTGGCCTGTGTCCAAGATATTCTCCTCTGCATTGTCCATTTCGTCTTCCTCATCATCATCATCCTGCTCCTGTGACGTAGAAAGTATCTGGTGGCCCTCCTCAAGGCACAAGGGCTTTCTGGAGCTCTGTTTTTTAGAGCTCCTAAGTACTGGTAGCCCTCTCTTGCTGTAAAAACCTTTCAGCTCAGCCACAGTGTAGTTTTCAAGGTTGCTAAGATCCAACTTCATCTTTGCAAGCAAGAGTAACAGATGCACAATTGAGGTGGGCATTACATTTAGATGAAAAAGGACAAATAGTTAAACAAAGAGAATTTACACAGGGGTAAGATTTAATGTCAGGTTATTTAAATGGGATTTTAGTTTTGCAAGGAATCACTGAGGTGTACTGCACAAACACAAGTACTGGTTGACTATCGGATTATTGGTTGGGTGTGGTGGAAGCCCAACTCAGACAACAACCACAATCCTTGTCAGGGTGAACCACTAAAAAGTAAAGCAATTAACCTGTGCTTAATCCTCTGCTAGCTTGGCATAAATCAGCCAAGCTTAACGTACAGGCAATGTGTAAAGTATTTATGCAACACACAAAAAGTAAGGAAGTGAAAAACACACCAGTGAAAAATCCCAACCCAATTTAGAAACTTTAACTAAATTTTAATAAATAAAATGAAACCAGAACGACAAAAGAAGCAGAATGAGATATATGTAATTTGAAAGCGTTAAGTGAATATAGCACTTAAAAGTACAAAGGGCCAACTGTGATCATCTTGTAGTAGTGGACCAGGAGAATGTCACAATATCAAGTGGATCACCATGGAGCACAGGCGTGATACAGGGGCCAGGTTATTTTCACTGAGAGTTGTATCTTATGTCCTTGATGAGAGTCTTTGCATTGCTTGATGACAGTTCAAGTCAGGGGCAACGTGGTGCTGTGATGCAAAGTCTTTCATTGCTTTGTGTCAGTTCCAATCAGGAGCTGCAGTGTCTGTGTCGTAGTTGGACTCATGCACTAGGCAAGACTGCTGGTTTAGGCACCACAGCACTTTTGGTTGTAGATGACTAAGCCAATCCTACAAGAAGTTACAGCTGTTGGCCCAACCCTCTCGACTCACAAGCAGTACCTCAGCAAAAACCCAAACAGTTAAAGGTGACTTCTGGCAGCCCTTATGTACGGACTCGAGAGTGCAACATTTCAGGGGAGTCGTAGTTAAATGGAGAGTACCCTTTTCGCACATGAGCAATAAGTCTCAGTCACACACAGGCAATAAAGGAGATGCAGAACAGTTTTCAATAGGTTTATTAACAAGACTGCAATCTACTGTAAAATGCATGAGCTGCAATGATTGGAATAATGAACAATGCAAGAAGCAGAATTGTAAAGATGAGAGTTGTGAATACAAAGAGAACCCACCATTTTGCATTAACATAAAGGGGGTTATTCTAACTTTGGAGGAGGTGTTAATCCGTCCCAAAAGTGACGGAAAAGTGACGGATTTACCACCAGCCGTATTACGAGTCCATTATATCCTATGGAACTCGTAATACGGCTGGTGGTATATCCGTCACTTTACCGTCACTTTTGGGACGGATTAACACTCCTCCAAAGCTAGAATAACCCCCAAAATGTGAAATAGGCCCTAATAACCTAGCAAGGAGAACGTAATCTCTAACCTAAATAGAATTAGGTGTGCTAAACGTAATTTGCAAGTATCGTGTCCATGAGAAGTCCCCCCAACCCTCGTTACCTTGGAATGAGGTCTCTAGATCAGACTCCGTGGAGACACGAAGGCTGGGTCTGCATCAAGGCGACGTGTAGCATAGATAGCATTGATGACATTTGGTAGGAATCCCTCTGATAACCTTGTCTGTGTGAGATGTATTTATAGAGATCTTGTAGGACCCCTGATGAAGGTATGTCCCAAACAGTAGATAAGGAGGCATGCGGGGGTGGGCAATTATATAAACAATTCCCTACAAAAAGTACATTATGTTCCTGTCGCACAAAAATAGGAAAAGGACATGATGTGAATACCTACATATCTCACTTTGATGCTGATAGTGACTCTTTCACAGACTGACACTGATGATGTGAGATCAAAACATCTTCCTAACTATAAATATAGCAGCCATTTTGGAAGAAATAATTAAATAAATGCTTTAAAACAGACCAGGTTAAGTAGGTTATTAGTCACTAGGTGACGGGGGCAGAGGTCTGCAAGCAACAAGGGTAACCAAACTCCTAATTCTCAATAAAACTAAATAGTATCCACTACACCCTCTCCATTGCTGGAACAAGTATGGCACCATAATGATGATGCCAGAGAAGGTGCATGTACCCAGTCTAAAATGCTCTGAACTAAAACAAGCTAAAATCTTATTAAAATCTAATTAAAATCTAATTAAAAATAGTTACAAATAGACAAAACATACAAAGAGATAAAAATGCCGACCATGAAAAACAGTGCAAACCAAAGCCAATCTTATCAATAAGGCAATTCTGGCATAATACTTTTGAAACTTTGAAATAAAGCCAATGGTTGAATCGATTAACAGTAGTCATGATCCTGAAGAATGTCTCCGAAGTCATCGAATGGAAGTGCACCCAGAAACAACTGCATATCATCAAATGTCAGCTTGCTGACAGGATTTGCACACGGGTCCACAGAGCAGAAGTGTGCAGCAGCCTCAAGTGCAGGATCACCCCTGAAGACAGTACCATCCAAAGTGCCTGAAGGATCCAGATAGTCAAAAAGCAGTGGCTCATAGATGGCCTCGCGAACCAGCCTCAGGCTTATGGGGCACGACTGTAAATGAACCCTCATTGAGAACACCAACAGTTCTTCGATCCACAGGAAGCACCGGCAGAACAGCAAGGCACATTGAAGGGAGACACTCAAAGAGGCACCAGGTGCAACGGAAGACTGGTTGCATGCACCATTGAATTGACTGAAATGACAGTGACCAATCATGATCCAATTCTTTCTTCTTTCAGGAAGGGAGCACCAAAGAACTACATCTTGTGATCACGGCACAGCTAGGTTGGTGGTAGTAGCTCCATCACTCTGCCTAGTTGGGAAAGCACAACCATTGCATACCAGGAACAGCAGCAGCAGTATCCCAGCAATCAATGCCAAAGTCACAGAAAGCCGGCAAACACACTTGAAAAGAGTGAATGGATTGCTGATGGAATGACACCGAAAACAGTCTGGAAGATGGAGGCAAATCCAGCCCCAACAGCCTTAAAGAAGTGCACCATCCGCATAGCGGTTGAAGCATTAAATATTCTGAAAACCATCTCTCGAAGGGGGGGAAACAGGGGGGGGTAAGGAGGGTCACTGATCGAACAACCATGTCTTGAGCTTCTTTCTGAAGACCAGGAGGTCCTTGGTTTTGCGAAGGTCGGTGGGGAGGGAGTTCCAGGTTTTGGGGCGAGGTAGGAGAAGGACCTGCCTCCTGTGGTGGTGCGGTGGATGCTGGGGATTGTGGCTAGGGCGAGGTCGGCTGATCGGAGGTTGCGTGTGGGAGTGTGGAAGTTCACTCTATCGTTG
The DNA here is from genome assembly GCF_031143425.1 of Pleurodeles waltl. NCBI lineage: Eukaryota > Metazoa > Chordata > Amphibia > Caudata > Salamandridae > Pleurodeles > Pleurodeles waltl. The sequence goes on along the minus strand of NC_090445.1, from coordinate 1,258,003,382 downwards.
AGGTAGGTCGGGCCGGTATTGTGGAGGGATTTGTGTGCTTGGATGAGGATCTTGAATTTGATTCTCTTGTCTATGGGGAGCCAGTGAAGGGATTTGAGGTGTGGTGAGATTCGTTCATGTAGGAGGAGGCCAAGGACGAGGCGTGCAGCTGTGTTCTGGATTCTCTGGAGTTTGCGTTTGAGTTTGAGTGTGGTGCCGGCATAGAGGGCGTTACTGTAGTCCAGTCTGCTGCTGATGAGTGTGTGAGTGACTGTCTTTCTGGTTTCTGGGGGAATCCATTTGAAGGATTTTTTTAGAGTGCGGAGTGTGTGGAAGCAGGGGGAGGTTAGAGCATTGATTTGCTGTGTCATGGAGAGGGAGGGGTCAAGGATGATGCCGAGGTTGCATGCATGGTTTGCGGGGGTGGGTGCGGGGCCTAGGGCGGTGGGCCACCAGAAGTCGTCCCATGTGGTTTTTTTGGGGTGGAAGATGATGATCTCGGTTTTGTTTGAGTTGAGCTTGAGGTGGTTAGTGGTCATCCAGTTGGCGGTGTCGAGGAGAGCGGCGTGTAGGTTGGTTTTGGCAATGGTGGGGTTGCGGGTGAGGGAGAGGATGAGTTGGGTGTCATCTGCATAGGAGAGGATAGTGATTCTGTGTGCTCGGAGGATGTTGGCTATGGAGATCATGTAGATGTTGAAGAGTGTGGGGCTAAGGGAGGACCCTTGAGGGACTCCGCAGGTGATCTTTGTAGTGTTGTAGTGGAAGGGTGGAAGGCGGACTCTCTGGGTCCGGTCGGCGAGGAAGGAGGTGAGCCAGTCTAAGGCTTTGTGGAGAATTCCTATGTTGTGGAGGCATGTGCGGAGTGTGTGGTGGCAAATGGTGTCAAAGGCTGTGGAGAGGTCTAGGAGGGTGAGTGCGACGGTCTCGCCTTTGTCGACTTTGGTCCTGATGTTGTCAGTGCATGCGATGAGGGCAGTTTCCGTGCTGTGGTTTTTGCGGAACCCGGATTGTGAGGGGTCAAAAGTGTTGTTTGCTTCGAGGAAGTGGGATAGGCGGGCGTTGACTAATTTCTCTGCAACCTTGGTGGGGAAAGGGAGGAGGGAGATGGGGCGGTAGTTGGAGAGGATCTCCGGGTCGGCTTGTTTTTTTTTTAGGAGAGCGGTGATTTCCGCGCGCTTCCAGGGGTCTGGGTAGGTGGCGGAGTCAAAAGAGGAGTTGATTATGTTGTAGAGTATGGGGGCGATGGTTGGGCTAGCTTTGTTGTAGATGCGGTGTGGGCAGTGGTCGGAGGGGGAACTGGAGTGGATGGAGTTCATGGTTTTTTCAGTTTCTTTGTGAGTAGTGGGGGTCCAGGTGGAGAGTGTGGTGGGGGGTCATGAGTGGGGGTTGGGTAGGGTGAGTGAGGGGTGTGTGGTGGGTGTGTGTGGTATGAAGCTGTTGTGGATGTCCAGGATTTTGTGGAGGAAGTGGTTGGAAAGGGCGTAACATAGGGTCTGTGTGTGTGTGGGGTCTATGTTGCTGGCTTTGGGTTTGGCAAGTTCATTGATGATGGTGAAGAGTTCTTTGCTGTTTTGAGAGTTGTTGTCAAGGCGTGTCTTGTAGTGATCTCTTTTGGCTGTGCGTATGAGTTGGTGATGGGTGCAAATGGTGGTTTTGAGGGTGGAGAAGTTGGTTGTGGAGGGTTCTAGTCTCCATATTTTCTCAGCTTGGCGGCTTTCCAGTCTTGGAGTTCAGGGGTGAACCATGGGGCGTTCTTGATGTTGCGGGTGGCGATGTGTTTTCTGAGGGGGGCTAGTGTGTCTGCACAGTTAGCGATCCATTTGGAGAGGTTGTGTGCTCCTGTGTTGGGGCCGTTGGCGTGGGGGGGGGTTTGTGGGCCAGTTGGGAGTTTAGTTGTTCTGTGGGGATCTTGTCCCACCTGCGGTAGGGGGTGGTGTGTTGATGGTAGTGTGTGGGGGGTTTGGTGAAGAAGAAGTGGACGCAGTGGTGGTCAGTCCAGAGGAGTTCGGTGGTGTGGGTGTAGGCTATGGGTTGGCTTGCGCTGAAAATTGCGTCAAGCGTGTGTCCTGCTGAGTGGGTGGGTGCGGTGACCAGTTGTTTGAGTCCGAGGTTGGTGAGGTTGTCTATGAGGGAGGTAGTGTTGTGGTCCTGTAGGTTTTCTAAGTGAAAGTTGAAATCACTGAGGATGATGTAGTCTGTGGAGGTGACGGCGTGTGAGCTGATGCTGTTGGCGATGGTGTTGCAGAAGGCGGGGCGTGGTCCGAGTGGTCTGTAGATTAGTGTACCTCTGAGGGTGGAGTTGTTGTTAATGTGGATGAGGAAGTGCATGTGTTCAGTGTTGTCGATAGTGTCTTTGGAGATGGTGGTGACTTTGATGGTGTCTCTGTGTAGGATGGCGATGCCACTGCCTGGCCTGTTGAAGCAGTCTTTGTGCTGGAGTTTGTATCCCTTGGGGGTGGCTATGGTTTCTCTTGTCTCTTGTGTGGGGGGAATAGAACATGCCAACAACAAGATACGATCTTACAGACTGAAATTGCATAGGCAATTCCTTGTCTCATACCCCAACAGCTCTATTTGTTCTGAACCACATAACTACCATTTGAAAGTATATGAAATGCTGGACGAATCAAAGGGATGGGAGTACCCTTCAGAAAACAGGCTACGTTCGCCACCCCCACATTGCAAAGGCCATGAAGGGACATTGTTTGCAAATCATAGAATGACTAACAGTAGTCTCACATTTGCTTCTGCTGAGAAAGACCTCTGTTTTGCCATTCAGACATTTACATTCAAAGTGCAACTCCCACTCTTCCTTAATCCCCTCTGGTGTGGGTCACAACCAGTGGCTGGCACCAGAGAAGGGGTTAAAAAATCCTCTGGTGTGTCGCACCGGAGGATTTTTCTTATTTAAAAAACCCCTGGGAGACACAGAAGAGCTTCCGTGTCTCCCCCCTCCCCTTTGTGAAGTCAGAGCGCCGCGAGGGTTGTAATGAGGGCCTATGTTGTTAAGGGAGCATCAGAGTATTCATGTCATTATCGACAACACCTAAAACCTTTTCCAAATGCTCCTTATCTATCTGCCTTACACATGCATCTGCTTCTATCTGAGAAAGCTCCCAGATCTTATTGTATAGGGCATACAGGACTCATTTAGAGCTTGGCTTTCTTTGACCTAGCAAGAAATCTTGTAAGTCTATGTCTTCAGATAGTGTTTTAAGATGTTCTTTAAGTGCTTCTAAGGTGCTAAGGTGTTAGTCTGTAACCATTGTTGGCACAGTTTACCCACACTGTTAATGGTAACCATACCTGAGTGCTCACCCGAGACAAAAAAGGGGTCTGGCCGGTTAATCATAAAACCCCCTGAGGAACTAACAAAACGATCCTGACACCTATTTGTGTCTATTGGCTACAATAACCACCCGCTGGGACTGGAAAGTGAAGAATTATGGGTACCTTACCGAAACTTAGCATCTAATTCTTCCTCTGTGACATTTAGGAAGGACTGCCAATTGGTGGATTTGTTCGGTGTGGGGATACTGGATGCATTTATTTCCTTCATTTTTGCTAACCCTAGGCAGGATATCTGCTGAACTGTGTCATTTAAAAATATAATTTGAATAGGAATAAGGTCTGCTCTAAACAAAGCCTCCCCACCCTGAATTTGCCAAACTTATGTTCACCATACACTTTTTACATCAAAAGTGTTATTCCAGTATTCATATCCTTTAACTGCAAGTCCGGAAACAAAGAATCTGAATAGATCACTTGAGTGTTGTTAGCAAAACCTTCCTAATTTTAGAAGGTAGTAACATGAAGTAGTAGGACTCTGCATGTGTAGTGTCATATCCACAAAATATGCAAATTTGTCTAAATAATGCTTTGGCCTCCCCACAGGTGGAGTTGAACAGTGTTCCCACTGTATGAAATTAAATACTGATCTATATCTTGTTGCTCAGAACTCTATCCCAAAAAATCACATCTGGAATTGGTTCTGTTGATACGTTCACATCGGACAAGGCTCTTTGAACCTTATATGAGGAAAGATATGGCGTTAAGTCTTCATCCACTGGCTCGACAGAAGACTGTTCAGGAAGATATGACCATTTATACGGAGAAAAAAACAGTCACAAAACCAATCCATAATAGAAAGGCAAGCAATGTCAGAAATATCCACAGATAATTCCATAGATAATCTAAATCGTTTTTTTAAGACATCTGTATAGCTTACATGTCTTTGAAAGAGATTCAGTTGCAGGTGCAGATGAAGTTGAAGAAAAGCCATCAAGGTCAATGAATTAACCAGACGGTCTCTGCACATACAGGAGCCATTGCATTACTGGTGGATGGATCCACTTTGTTTGGAGGTTCAGAGTAGTCGATGTTGTCCGTTTGTGTTGACCTGGAGTAGAAGACAGCCACATCTTAGACAGTTGTTATAATTTAAGTGGTAACAGGAATCAGCAGAAGCTCATTCTCTGCCCTCCCCATGCTCGTGGAGGCATTTGTAGCATCGTTGTACATGCTGGTGTAGTCAGAAGAGTTGTTGTTTCTTCTTTGAAGAAGTATGTCCTCTTGGGTAGCGAGAGAGGACTAGGAACTACCCAAGGGTCCTCTGTGCCTACTGTGCAGGATCGGCCACATGATGTAATTTGATGTTGTTGATGGAGACAAATCTGTTTGCTTTAGACCCTGGCAGCGGTGGTAAGAAGATTGTTATGGTGCCTTGCATTCACAGGACTTGGGCTAGATTCCTTCTTCAAAACAATCTTCTCACAAACCCGATCCCCATCCTATAGAGGTTGTTGGCAAATCCCTTATTCCTAAGGTGGCAGCACTGACAGATGAATGATCATCACAAAATTGCTGAAGCTCCTGTACGACAGTGAGATGTTCATTTATGTCAAAAGGTGTATCTACTGCCACCAAACCAGGGACAGCTAAATCTGGAACATACATGGGTATCCCAAAGAGGACCTCATTAGGAGTGCCTCTTCCCAAGAAACGTCTTGGCAGCCTGAACCTAATACTCTAGCTGTTAAGGACTACTTTAGATTTTGATTCTTCCACCCCACAACCAAATTACCCTTGAGATGGTAGGGTGAGGAGTAATTGAGTTCAATACCTATTGTCCTCATGGAGTCCCTGAATGCCTTAGAGGCAAAGGCAGGGCCCTGGTCCAAATAGAGTGCTGCAACCACCTATGTACCGATAAAGATCAGCAAGTCTTTTATAACAGACCGAGTGTCAGCCGGCCGCTGTGGCCATACCCACAGGAATCTAGAACAAGAATCTACAGCAACTAAGATATATTTGTATGCACCATCAGGTTGTAAAGAACCACAATGGTCCAGGTACACACATTGCAGTGGCCTGTTGGACACTAGGAGGGAGGTCTGTGGAGGGTATTTGAAGTTGCAGCCCTTTATTTGCTGGCAAATGTCACAAAAAAGGACATATTACTTGGTCTGTTTGTACAGACCTGACCATCAGAAGCATTTCTGTAATATTGATATTGTGGCCGCAGCCCTAGCATGTGCAGAGGCAACACCCTCATGTGCTGCTTTGATTAGATCTAACCTGTGGTCTTGGTTGGGGATCACTCAATCTCCAACCCCAGGAATGGCTGCAAAAGCAACATTCTGTGCACTGATATGGTAAGAATATTTTGTAGGGTATGCTTTTGGGAGAGGCTTACCTTCAGCCGAAGCCTTCACAATAGCCAAAATGTCATTATCCAATCTCATCCGGGAACTAGTTACTGCAGCAACAGTGTTGCAGATAACACTTACACCTACATGTTGGTGGACCAATGTATGGACTACATGAGCATCAGGTAGCTTATCCTTAAGATAAGCCTCCCTCACAGAGCTCTGTGTTTTATGGTGTTCCCTTTTGAGTCTTTGAACCTGTTCAACCGCCAAGGATTGAGATAGTCATTGTAAGTCTGCACACAGTAGTACAAATCACACACTATCAATGTAAGGTGTTTTGGATACGTATGTTCCAATGCCAGGATGAGGGTTTTGAGTTCAGGCAATTGTGCTGTGCAGTCCCCTAGGGTCTGCGTGTAGGTATTGTGAAGGTGGAATACACCATCTTTCATCACTCCGCTCACGGTTGCTCAAGTAGCTGAATATTGATGTTTAGTACCTACAGCTAGTTGTGCTGAACCATCAGTGTAAATGACAGTATGTTATTGGTCAAGTAGCAAGGTGTTAAGAGGTGCAGGGTACTCTTGTTCATATTGGAGAAATTCTTGTATTTGAAGTTTTGGGCCAAAGATGAAATCAACATCAGTGTTAGTCAGGGAGGTTGCCCATTGGATCCAACGTGGATGTAATGCTTTAGCATTAGGAACACTTGCTTTGGTGACAGCCTCTGAGGCTGGCACCAGGGTAACAGCAATAATGCTTTGATTACAGCCATCTGTACAGCAGTTAGAATTTTTTCTGTGGGTGCAAAGGGTTGTTCTATATTGGAATAAAAGTGTGATTTATATGCCATGGGCACCATGTCGCCTTAGTTAAAGTTGCCATAAGTGAACCAAATGGCACCAGCAATTATTCTGATGACCAGATTTGTTTTGTTATCACGGGTGTGTAAGTGTTTTGCTTCTACCATATCCTGTTGCAATCCTGTAAGGACGCATGTGTGTTCAACTGTCCAGTGTCTGCTTGAGAAATCAAAGCGTATTAATTCATGGAGTGGCTTGATGCGTTGTGCATAGTCAGGAATGTGTGTTCTGCCAAAATTGAAGAAACCGAGTAAAGACTGTAGTTCCTTGATAGTATTTGGTAGCTGGAGTTGAGCAAATTTTTATAAAAAATGTTGGCCAGGCTCTAGCCCTCGTTTGATAGCTCATATCTGGGAAACAATACACTGAGAAAGGCCATTTTAGTTTACCTAAAATTGAAATTATAGCCAACTGCTGCGGATCCTAGGACTATCCCATTGACCCTGGCAAGGTGAATGTTTAGGTCATCATCCGTGAGATAGATATCATCTACATAGGACAACACCTCGGGGTCAATATCATGCAATATTGATGTCACACCGGCTGAGAACAGCCCTGGGCTGGACTTATAACCTTGGGGCAAACAACAGAAGCGTTTTTATGAGCTAAATGAAAACGCACTCAGGTCATGACTTTCATGTGCTAAGTTTTGGCAGAAGAAACCATTGGAGATACCCAAGGTTGTTTTATCTTATTTACGCACTATGTTGTTAATTAGTGCAGTGCTGTGTGAATTTTGAATTGCAAATATGCATGTGTGATTGTTTAAGTGTCTGAAGTCTAAGACTATTCTACATAAATGGTCTGGTTTTGCAACAGGGAATCACTGGTTATTCATTACAGGGACACACGCATCTATTACTCCCTGGTACTCGAGCTGAGTGAGGAACTCCCTCACTGGAGCCTTAGCCTCATGTTTAACAGGATATTGGGGCTGAGGTGTAAACCTAATCGGTAATACATGATAGGGGGAATCTCTAGCCCAACCTAAGTGTTGGCGGTATAGTGCTAGTAACTGCTCTGAAGCCCAGTTTACAGCTAAAGCTTGTCTTAGCACCTCTGGTACAAGATCAGAGAAAGAAGGCAAAAGAACATCTTCCCCATGTGGGAGCTTACGGACGTGTTCGGGCAGCCAGTCTATTTCAGACAATAGGATATCCCAACTAAGTTCATCCAAGAATATTACACTAATGGTGCGCTCTATGTCTCCCTCTATTTGAATATTTAAATCATAAACCATGTTGGGTGGGAGGACGTGGCTGTCCACAGTCTCAACTGCAATAAAGTTGCTAGTTGCTGCAGCATCCAGATGATATTTCAGCCTCTGGCGACATATCGTAACTTCTGCTGTGCTGTCCAGCAGGGTCACTGCTCACGTCTTGTTCTTCAGCAATGTTCTCAAGTTTGCTAGTATGTTTTAATTGAAATTGCTGCCACCTTTTTATTTTTTAAATTGTGGCTTTTGTTGTGGGGATTTGTCTTTTTTCTTGTCAGAAGACCGCAGTGAGTCTTTCTTCTGTTTCACATAGTTAGGACGTTGGTCTGACTGCCCATTCTCTCACTATGTCTATCCGCTGATTCACGAGCGGGACGTGAATCAGTATATCTGTCAGTAGCTTTTATGTTTTCACTATTTCTGAGATTATGGCCTTCATTACAACATTGGCGGTAAAAGCTGCTTACCGCCGTGCAGAAGACCGCCAACACACCACTGCGGCCGCGGAATTCTGCCACAGCTATTATGGCCCACAGTTCTGAATCCGCCAAATTTCAGACACCCACACAAGTCCGCCACACCAAAGGTCAGTGATAAACTGGCGATAACAAAACCTCCACCGTCACGCCACCAGGAATACGCCCACACTATCACGACCCACAAATCCATGGGGCGGTCTTTCAACCGCGGTATTCCATTGGCGGCACACACCGCCGCACTCAAAATACACACACATTTACAAAACACAGCCACATTGGACAATTACAAATACACACACCTGATACACATACACACACCACTCCCGCACACCCAATACTATATAAAACACACATCCACATCACTCACAAACCCCTACTACCAAAAATTCTGAAAGAAGGCCAGAGAGAGACAGCACCAGCAAGAACAACAGCATCCACAGGCACACAACACCATCACCCACAGAACTTCCACGCACCTCACACAACACACCACTACATATCAGCACACTTATCACCACACACTCCACCCCACACATCACCTACACCACCCCATGGCACGGCAACAACACCCCAGGTTCTCGGAGGAGGAGCTCAGGGTCATGGTGGAGGAAATCGTCCGGGTAGAGCCACAGCTATTCGGATCACAGGTGCAGCACACCTCCATTGCTAGGAAGATGGAGCTATGGTGCCGAATAGTGGACAGGGTCAACGCAGTGGGACAGCACCCAAGAAATCGGGAGGATATCAGGAAGAGGTGGAACGACCTACGGGGGAAGGTGCGTTCCGTGGTCTTAAGACACCACCTGGCGGTTCAGCGGACTGGCGGCGGACCCCTACCTCCTCTCCCACAACTAACAACATGGGAGGAGCAGGTCTTGGCGATTCTGCGTCCTGAGGGCCTCGCAGGAGTAGGTGGAGGAATGGACTCTGGTAAATCAAATCTTAACTATTACATCCCCCACCCTACCTGCATGCCAGCACATACCCCCACCCTCACCCTCACCCCCATCACTCTAACTCCTCACAAATGTCCCTACATCACAAACCACACATCCTAACACCAAGCCCTGCATGCAACAACAAAGCATGGACCCCCATCACCAAAGCATGCCTACTGCACATACCCATACAACCCCCTAAACCACCATCACACAAGGTCCCACACAGGAATGCAAGCACTGGGGTACACGGTCACCCACCCATTGCACACCATGGCACAAACAGATGTAATAACCATCCTTTTATACCCCTGAAGGACCCCTACCCAACATCCCTGGACAGGAGGGTCCACACATGTCCACACCACCAACAGAAGAGGCCCCCAGTGATGACAGCACTTCTGTCCAACTGGATCTAGATGACCAGCCTGGACCATCGGGGACCTCTGGACAGTCGGTTCCCCTGACACAGTCACAGGCCACTACAGACCTTCCCGCCTCTGGAAACACCAGCACAGCACCCACCCAGCGGGCCCATACCTCCATCCCCAGGACACTTGAATCAGCAGTGTGTCCACCATTACAGGGAACCCAGGCTAACCCACAGCCCAAACAACAACAGGGACCTGGGGGCAGTGGTGTTGGGCACACGGTCCAGGGAACGGAGGCCCAGGAACACAGGGGAACTGGGAGGGCTGCTGTGCGACAGGGGGCTGACAGGCCAAGGGAACCCACTCTCCACAAGGCCCTCTCCTCCATCATGGGAGCCTACCACCACTCCCAGGAGACGATGGCAACAGTACTGGCCAAGTTTCAGGAGACCCAGCGCCTGCAGGAGGAACAGTATATGGGCTTCAGGGAGGAACTCAGAACCCTCAGCTCCACCCTGGGCACCATCATAGGGGTGCTGAAGGAACTAGTGAACACCAGGAGGGACACTGAGGCACTACAAGGGGCCCCTGACACTAGCATGGATGATGAATTGCCCACCACCTCCGCCGGCGCTAGTTTAGAGGATGCCCCGCCATAGGACCACCACACCAGCACCCCACCCCCTGCAGAGGGAGAACCACCCCACAAACGGTCCCTGAGATCCAGTACAAAGACAGATGCCAAGACCCCTGCCAAGAAATGAGACCACCCTGATTGTCATCCTACTGTCCCACTTTGTCACCCTGTCCATACGTAAACTGCCCCAGCTCCACTTCCTATGCCCATATGGGCAATGCACCTATGAGACTAATAGACTGGACTCTGCCATGGACATTCCTCTGCCATCACCCCTCACCATTTTACTACCCCCTCCAATATTGAGCACTTAAATAAACACACTTAAAGCACAAAACAATCTGGAGTCTCTCTGTGATTTTGAAATAGTGTATTTGCAATTACAGTGACAAAATGCTCTTACAATTGTAATGTCAACATACCTATGTCACACAGCTCTAGTCCATGAGGAATCTAAGCAGATATCATACAGTGGGACCTACATCTGTGAAATCGTAAGGGAAAGTGACAACTCAGTGCCAACACACTGGGTGAAAAGGACAGACAGTAGAGAGGTAGTAGTGTTAAAGTACATGTAGTAGGCAGGTCTGTTCTCTTACCTGTGTCTCACTGGAAATATTGCTGGATCACTGAGTCCCTGTTGTTGATGTCTTCATCCTCTGCTTCCTCGTCTTCACTGTCCACAGGCTCCACAGCTGCCACAACACCACCATCTGGACCATCCTCCTGCAGAAAAGGCACCTGTCGTCGCAAAGCCAAGTTGACAGCAGGCCACGATGATCTGGCACACCTTCTTTGGTGAGTAGAATAGGGATCCACCTGTCATATGGAGGCACCGGAACCTGGCCTTCAGGAGGCTGAAGGTCCGCTCAATCACCCTCCTAGTTCGCCCATGGGCCTCATTGTAGCATTGTCCTGGGATTCCTCACTGGGGTCAGTAGCCATGACAGGTTGGGGTAACCAGAGTCACCTGCAAATGGCGAGGGACAACTGTTAGACATGCACTAACCTGTAAGGATATCCCCAGACAACCATTCCCACTGTCTTGCTCCCAGGTGCTCATCTAATAGCCACACAGGGTGCCTCTGGAGTTGCCCCATCACATAAGGGTTGCTGCTATTCTGCAGGATGTAGGCGTCATGCACTGAGCCAGGGAACATGGCATTCACATGGGAGATGTACTGGTCGGCCAAACATACCATCTGTACATTCATTGAATGATAACTCTTCCTGTTTCTGTACACCTGTTCACTCCTGTGGGGGGGGGGGACCAAAGCCACATGTGTCCCATCAATGGCACTTATGATGTTGGTGATATGTCCCAGGGGCATAGAAATCACCTTTCACTGTAGGCAAATCCTCCACCTGAGGGAAAACGATGTAGTTCCGCATGTGTTTCAGAAGGGCAGACAACACTCTGGACAACACGTTGGAAAACATAGGCTGGGACATCCCTGATGCTATGGCCACTGTTGTTTGAAATGACCCACTTGCAAGGAAATGGAGCACTGACAGCACCTGCACTTGAGGGGGGATTCCTGTGGGATGGCGGATTGCTGACATCAGGTCTGGCTCCAACTGGGTATACAGTTCCTGGATTGTGGCATGGTCAAGCCTGTATGTGATTATCACATGTCGCTCCTCCATTGTCGACAGGTCCACCAACGGTCGGTACACCGGAGGATGCCGCCATCTCCTCACATGTCCCAGCGACGGTGCCTATGAAGGACAACAGCGAGCACAGAGTCAAACAACTCAGAGGTACGTACCCACAGTTTACACAGAACACCATTCATACACAAAAGGTGACCTGTATGTGTGTTGAGTCTAGGCCTAGGTATGTGTGACGCAGTTGAAAATGAATCCATGTGGGCCCCTGAAATGGCGTCTGCCTGACCTCTAAAGTGGGACAATGGGATGTGAGGTAACTGCGCTGGCGTTGTACACCGTCGTGGTAGGCGGTCGAAGACCGTAGCGCAATGCTGCATTGGTTAGCATTGGACCCTATGGGTCCCAGGAGCCAATGACGATGTACGCCGGTGGTGACGGTACGCACCGCCGTGGACGTGACCGCCATTTTCTATCTGTTCAATCACTCAATACCTGATCTTCGACAGAAGAGGACCTACACTGCAAGTGCTGCTGTGTCTCTCTGGAAGAGACAATGGCTCGAGTGTCTGGGGAAAGGGCCCCTGCCTTCACATCGGAGGAGTTGGAGAAACTCGTGGATGGGGTCCTCCCCCAGTACACGCTACTCCACGGTCCTCCAGACAAACAGGTAAGTACACTGGGAGCATGCTGTATGGGCTATGCCTGTGTGGAGAGGGCTGAATGTAAGAAGGAAGGGGGGAGAGTGCGGTGTGCATGAAATGACAGTGAATGCATGTGCCACATGGCAAGGGTAGGGATGGGGGGGCTAATCACTTTGATGGTGCAGTTGGAAATAACTTCCCCCTGTACATTTCATGTAGGTCAGCGCCCACCAGAAAAAAACATATTTGGCGTGCCATCGCCAAGAACGTCCGGACCCTGGGGGTCTACCACAGACGGAGCACCCACTGCCTGAAAAGATGGAGGACATTCGCCGCTGGGGCAAGAAGACGGCGGACGATCAGCTGGGGATGGCCTCCTAACGTGGGAGGGGAGCCCGTCGCACCATGGCCCCCCCTGATGTTCAGGATCCTGGCGGTGGCCTACCCGGAGTTGGATGGGCGCTTGAGGGCATCACAGCAGACACAAGGGGGTGAGTACACTCATTCTGCTGACTTTGCGCACAGTGGAGGGGTCAGGGTGGGGGAGGTGGGCTGTGGGTTTCCCTAGGTCAGGGCGAGTTCCGTAGGCAAGGTCCCTCCGTAAGGCAGGCCATGTGGCACCCCACCCCACCTCTGTAGAGTGCCAAGTACACCTAGTCATGCCCCTGTGTCATCTATGTGTGCAGATGTTGTCCATAGCCTTGTAGGGCATTTCCCAGGAATTGAACATTGGAGCCCAAGTGCGCGGCGTAGTGCAGGGGGCTTCTGTGTCTGTTGTGCCCGCCAACGGTAATACATGCACTCAACATGTCTTTCTTCTGTCGTCCCCCCCCTTTTTGTGGTCTCCCTGTTCTTGTGTGCATTAGCATCATCAGGCGGAGGAGCAGTGGCACCGGAGCACCAGGGGTCTGCATCCCACATGGCCATGGAGGACCACACTACGGACTCAGATCTCACGAGTGGGATGGAGGGCGAGGGGAGCTCCACGGCGGGGACAGGAGCTAAGACCAGTGACACAGACTCGTCCTCTGATGGGAGCTCCCTTGTGGTGGCAGCAACATCTGTGCCCCCGCATCTACAGGTACAGCTGTCACCCCCCCTTCCATCACCACCCTCCCAGCAGCCCCTCAGCCTTCGCCCCGTACCCGCTCACCCAGGAGGGTGGGCATCACCTTCGCCCCAGGCACCTCAGGCCCTGCCCCTGTCACCCCTGCTGCCCTCAGTGAGGAGGCCATTGACCTCCTCAGGTCCCTCACTGTTGGGCAGTCTACCATTTTGAATGCCATCTATGGTGTAGAAAGGCAGTCGCAACAAACAAATGCATTCCTGGAGGGCATTCATTCTGGTCAGACGGCCCTTCAGCGAGCTTTTCTGACTCTGGCCTCAGCACTGATGGCAGCCATTGTCCCTGTGTCTAGCCTCCCCCTCCAACTTCCTCCACCCCGACCCAATCCCCTGTACCTGTGCCTATTCCAAGCACACCTACAGACCAGCATGAACTCACCTCAACACACAAGGGAAGCTCAGGCAAACATAAGCACCACACATCCCACAGATACTCACGCAAGCATCACACACATGCAGACACACCAACATCCACTGCCTCCACTGTGTCCCCCTCCTCCTCGTCTCCCTCCTCCCTCCCAGTCTTGTCTACACTCACACGTGCATGCACTACCTCTACAGCCACTATGTCCCTCTCCAGCACACCCACCAACACACCCCGCTCATGTGCAGTCACCACCCCCACTGCCATTCACACGTCCCCTGTGTCCTCTCCCAGTGTGTCTGTGACGCCCCCTCCCAATATACACAAACTCAGGCACACACCCACCCAACAGCCATCCTCCTCACGACAGCCTCCAGCTCATGCACCTTCACCCAAAGTCAGCAAACGAACACCTCCTACAACCACCACCTCTTCCTCCACTCCCAAAACCCCTCCAGCTACCCGTCCTAGTGTGTCAAAAAAACTTTTCCTGTCCAACCTTGACCTCTTTCCCACACCTCCCCCACCCTGTCCGTCTCCTAGGTCCCGAACTAGCACCTCAGCCACAACATCTCTGGGACCAGTGGTGCCTGTAGTCACCGGAATCTGGAGTGCACCAGGGCAGTCAGTGTGGCACGGAGCCACAGCACAGACAGTGCCCCACCTGTGAAGCATCAGATGTTGGTCAGTGCCCGGCAGGAGAGGGGGGAAGACTCCAGCAACCAAAGCCGCTCCCAGGGGTCCCGGTGGGAGTGTGTACTCAGCTGTGACATCCTCCAAGGTGGGGAAGGGCACAGGAAAGTCTGGGAAGAGCAGCACTACGGAGAAGACCGCCATCATCCTCGCTGCCCAGGAGGCCACCTCCAGCACCAGCCCAGCTGCCCAGGACAGGACCGCCAGCACCAGCCCAGCTGCCCAGGACAGGACCGCCAGCAGAAGCCCAGCTGCCCAGGACAGGACCACCAGCACAAGCCCAGCTGCCCAGGACAGGACTGCCAGCACCAGCCCAGCTGGCCAAGACAGGACCGCCAGCACAAGCCCGGCTGCCCAGGACAGGACCGCCAGCACAAGCCCAGCTGCCCAGGACAGGACCGCCAGCACAAGCCCAGCTGCCCAGAAGGCCACCGCCAGCAAAAGCCCCGCTGGGCCATGAAGGACCGCCAGCAGCTGAATCCCTGCAATGGAGATCGCCGCCTCAAGCACCGCTGCACAGGGCACCGCCATCTCAAGCACCGCTGAACAGGGCACCGCCATCTCAAGCACTGCTGAACAGGGCACTGCCATCTCAAGCACCACTGAACAGGGCACCGCCATCTCAAGCACCGCTGAACAGGGCTCCGCCCTCTCAAGCACCGCTGGCCCATGAGCGGCAAGGTCACTGACGCAACTGAGTCCGTCACGGGGTGAACGATGCACTCTGGGCACCATGCCCCCTCCAGAACCATTGGAGACTGTCATCCACTACCTCTGTCCTTAGCAGGATGAAGCACTCTGGGCACAAAGCCCCCTCCAGAACCAGTGGAGAAAGGCATACACTACCTCTGTCCTTAGCAGGAGGAAGCACTCTGGGCACAAACCCCCCCTCCAGACAGTGGAGTATCACATCCACTACCTCTGTCCTTAGCAGGATGAAGCACTCTGGGCACAAAGCCCCCTCCAAAACCAGTGGAGTATCACATCCACTACCTCTGTCCTTTGCAGGATGAAGCACTCTGGGCACAAAGCCCCCTCCAGAACCAGTGGAGACTGTCATCCACTACCTCTGTCCTTAGCAAGATGAAGCACTCTGGGCACAAAGCCCCCTCCAGAACCAGTGGAGTATCACATCCACTACCTCTGTCCATGGCAGGATGAAGCACTCTGGGCACAATGCCCCCTCCAGAACCAGTGGAGACTGTTATCCACTTGAGAGACTGTGGCTTTGCACTCCCAAGGATTGAACTGTGGGCAAACCACCCACTGTAGAGACTTGTGAGACTGTGGCATTGCACTCCCCAGGATTGAGCAGTGGGCAAACCACCCCCTGGAGAGACTTGTGAGACTGTGGCTTTCCACTCCCCAGGATTGAACAGTGGGCATGTGGCCCCCTCGTGGATTTGGCGTCGTGCACTCAAGCGGCTGAGGTGCCCCCCCTTTCCCTCCCCCTGAGGTGCCTGTTTAGTTGCTCTCTGATGCCCCTGCAGTGTTCTCTCCGTCATGGTCGGGGATCTTGTGTGGGCCTCGCCCATACCGTGTGGTCCCAGTGTTCCACGGACTTTCTTAGAGCACTACCTGGACTACTATGCTTGGTATATATTTTGTACATGGTGTATATATATGTTTCTGCCTACTTGCTTTTAATATATTACAATGGTTACACTCATTTTCTATTGTCTTTGAATTCTTCCGGGGGGCTTGGGGGGTGTAACTGTGATGTATTGATATGCATTAGTGTGTGTGTTGTGGTGGGTGAGGGTGGGGGTGTTGCATGTCCATGTTTTTTGCCTCCCCCCTCCCCTGTGTCGTAGGTGCAGTACTCACTGTGGTCTTCGCCACCGGCGTTCGTGCTCCTGGTAGAGGAGCAGGAAGACTATTGCAGGTAGAATATGGAATTCCGGATCCATGGCATCCTCGTTCCTCGTGGGGTGTGTAGAGGTGAGCGTTTTTCCTTCGGGATTCCTGTTTCCACCGTGTTTTTATCTGCGGTGAATCCGCCCCGGAAAAGGTGGCGGATTGGCCTGTCATATTAGTGTGGGTGGTACATTGTCTTCCGCCTGTCTGTTGGCGGTGACCGCCGAGCTGTTTGTTTGTACCACCGTGGCGGTCGGAGTGTTAAAGTGGCTGACTTTGTTGGCGGTTTCCGCCACGGTCGTAATTGCAAATGTTTTACTGCCGGCCTGTTGGCGGTCTTACCACCGCTTTAACACCGACCGCCAGGGTTGTAATGACCATCTATATCTCCTTTCGGAGTTCTCTGGATGTGGAGAGCCTGCTTTCTGACTTTGCCTGTCTTTATTTTATTTTTGTTCAGCCCAGCCCTTTAGAGAACCCTCCTGTGCTTGTTTGTTACCTTCCTTAGGGGTGGTACTCTGAATTTCAGGCTTTTTCGGCTTGGCTCCCAAACTATCTCATCCAATACTAGTATGAGTATTGGAAATAATTTTCAGTAGCTGTTTCTCCTGTTCCAAGTCTAGAATCTCTTGGAGCCACT
This sequence comes from Pleurodeles waltl, assembly GCF_031143425.1. Classification (NCBI taxonomy): domain Eukaryota; kingdom Metazoa; phylum Chordata; class Amphibia; order Caudata; family Salamandridae; genus Pleurodeles; species Pleurodeles waltl. Next base: position 1,257,986,317 of record NC_090445.1, on the reverse strand, counting down.
GGCATATGGCTAACACTACTACTTTACTTTTAATTTTATTGAGGAGACTGCGTTGAAGTTTCATCCCCAAGACCAGGGCTGTGCAGCTCCGTGTTCATTCTGAATTTGTTTTAACACTTCTGGTAAATTGGCAAGTGCTGGGGTACCAAGCATGGTAGTATATATTGCAGCGAAGACTGTACCCCACTAAGGGAACCATTCCGAATTGCAAGCACATTGTGAGAATTCTATGTTTCTCCTGTGGCCCTGTACGGAGAAACACAGTTTCCAGCTGATTGGTTTTCTGGCCTATCCAGAACGGGATTTTCTCTTGTTCCGTGGGCACCTTGCCCATGATAGAATGTACTGTTTGTGGGTTAATCCCAATAACAGCCAATTGGTATTCAGCGGGTGCTGGTAGTGCTGGATGCACTGGTTTTGTATTCAAAGTTCACATTACGAACTGAACAAGTCATCTATATAATGTAACTAGCTCATTGTAAAGATTATGCAGATCAGCTGCCTGCAAGTTTTGCACACCGGGGTATGGTGTATATATGGTAAACATCAGCCATGTTGGTTCATCATTAGGTGATTACGTGTGGTAGGGCGCCATTTAACCAGTTCTGATGTTCTTGATAAGTAATCGGTATTTCAAGATACTGGTATGCTTGGCACCGTTTTGGTAAGCTTGCAACTCTGTATGTGTGGAATATGTATGTTCAAAATTCTTCCTCAGGAAAGGTGATGCAGGAATATAATGTTTCTGTTCAGTAAGCTTCATTGGCTTCTCCAATGAATGTGACATCCCCTCCCTCATCTCTTCAGCCAAGCCCTATGAGATGTAGTGTTAATGCATGTCTAACATTTTTAGGAATGTCTATGGTGTTAGCCATAATGCAAAATGGGTAAAGAGATGGAACACCAAATGGGGAATTTTTTTTTTTAAGAGTTTGAGCTCGAGCAGCCTACAGCCTAGTTAGTTGCTCTCAGCTCAGGTGAGGAGGATTATCCCAAAGACCACTGACGTCTCTGTATAATGGTACTTGGGGTACCTGTTGTGTGTGAGACTAGGCAAGACTGCTGGTTTCATGATGACAGCGCTTTTGCTTGTAGGTGACTAAGCCAACCCTACAATAAGTCGCAACCATCTGCACAACTCTCCCGGCTCACAGGGAGACCCTCACCAAAAACCCAAACAGTAAAAGATGGCTTCTTGCAGCCTTTATGCATGGACTCGAAAGTGCGACTTCTCAGGGAGTCGTGGTTAAACGGAGGGTACCCTTTTCTCACATGAGCATTAAGTATCATTCATACACAGGCAATACATGAGATGCAGTACAGTTTTCAATAGGTTTTTTAGCAAGACTGCAATCTACTGTAAAATGTGTGAGCTGCAATGATTAAGTTAATGAAAAATGCAAGAAGCAGAATTGTAAAGATGAGAGTGATGAATACAAAGATCCACCCCATTTTGCAATAACAGAAGTGAACTAGGCCCTAATACCCTAGAATGGAGAACCTAATCTATAACCTAAAGAGAGTTTGATGTGATAAACCTAATCTGCCAGTACTGTGTCCATGAGAAGTGCCCCTTAACCCTTATTACATTGGAATTAAGTCTCTATATCAGACTCCGTGGGGACAAGGAGGCTTTGTTTGCATCAAGGCGAAGTGTGGCATAGATAGCATTGATGGCATCTGGCAGGAATTCCTCTAATAACCTTGTCTTTGTGAGATGTATTTATACAGATATTGTGGGACCCCTGATACAGGTATGTTCCCAAACAATAGATAATGAGGCATGCTTGGGGCTGCAATTATATAAGCAATTCCCTCCAAAAGTACATTATGTTCCTGTAAAACCTAAGTGGGAAAGGGACATGATGTGAATACCTACGTATTTTATGGATGCAGTCATGGGTGTCTGACGAATTCCTTTCAGACATTCCAGCCATTTATGCACTAGTCCAATTTTCCTGAACTTATTTCCTATTCTGGTACCATATACAATAAATATAATGGATGATCACTGCACACATGCGCTCCACCCCACGAAATGTCTTTGCATCCCAATTAAGACTCAAATGTATTTTTCTAAAATGTTATCAACCTACGTTTTTTTCTTAGCTTACAATTATGAGTCAGTATGCTACATTTCCAAATCATTTAAGGCCAGCCCAATCTCTCTCCTATTCAAGGATCTTCGTCAATGGTTACACACAATGGCAGCTGTCTTCCAAATGCATTGTAATGGCTAGAGTCTGAGAGCTTAGCTGCCTCAGGGAGCAAGAAACTTTAACAAACTACTCACTTGCAACTGAAGGACTTTAAGGAATCATAACACATACTCTGCCCGAAGCAGATAGGCAACTAAAACAAGTCCTCCTAAAATTTGCAAATATCTAGGTACCAAATACCTGCCATACAGAAAGTTTAGTATTTACATAAAGGCTTAGTCCATGCTGCCCTTATAACTTGTGCATGAAAATAATTTTGATTTGGTTGTCTGCTGCACTACAACTATTTTATGAGTATAGCCAGCTTGTTTTACATATTTACTTTCCATATCACACACAGCTTGACAAATTATAATGAAAAAACATTCAAATCACCCAAAAATCTTTCACAATATTTTATTTAAACATCTTAATAAATTAAACAGTGGACAAAGAAAGCAAGACTTCAGCTGTTCTCCTTCTAGGATCCCAATGGAGACATCCAAGGATGACCCTAGGCTAGCTGACAGCTTACCTTGAAATCAACTCCCAGACCATTCTTTTCTCAGAGTGCCTCGAGGCTCATTGCTCATCTCCACCCTCTTCAAGGAATACATGATCCTTCTGGCCGAAGATCATTTGCACACATTACATCAACAGTCTGTCCTACACACAACTCATACTCTCCCTCTTGGATGAGACCCTCAACACAGGAAACAAGTTCACCGCCTGCATGAATTAAGTCACTAATTGGATTAAACCTCCTTTCTTAACCTTAACACCAACAGGACAGAAGTAGGTATCTTCTGCAAGAATACCTCACCATGGAACTCCAGATGGCAGCATGCTGAACTCAGACCCGCACCACAGCCAAAGCCCACGCCATGTAACTCAGAATAATCATCAACAGAAAACTGGACATGACCACACAAGTCAATGCTGTCACAGCATCCTCATCCAACACCCTGAAGATGCTGAAGAAGATCTTGAAACGGCTCCCATACAACACTAGAACACTGTCACTCAAGCCCTCGCCACAAGCAAGTTGGACTTTGGGCACATTCTCTACACAAGGATCACCAATCAACTCACTAGAAGACCACAAACAATCCAGAACTCTGCAGACTCATCATTAACCTCTCACACAGAACCTACATAGCACTACACATCAGGGAATTACACTGGCCCCGATACACAAACATGCTTAATTCAAACTCCTCATGCACACATTCAAGGCACCACACAACTCTGGCTTCACCTACCTGAACAGTCACATCTCCTTCCACCAACCACCCAGACACCTCCACTCTGCAGGACATGCACACACCCCATGTATATTCAGAACCAAATCAGGAGGACAGGTGTACTCCTACATCGCTCCTAAAATATGGTTCAACCTCCCACTACACATCAGAGCCTCCTCTTCTTTTTTTGAGTTCCACAAGAAGCTGAAGACCTAGTTTCTCAATTACATAACCTATCTTAGGCAAGGCTAGGTACACACACCTGTTCAGCACCAAGATATCCATGCGGGTGATAGTGTGCTTTATAACTGCACATAACATAACAGAACAGCATAAAAGTATTTTTGCATTTGATTTTTACATCCATATGGTGTTCTACATACCTTGGCCCCTAAAACAACTGTCTTGTTTACCTATGGGGACAGCATCCCTGCAAACATAACTTTCAGGCTTACAAAAAAAGCACATGGAACATATAATAATAACCTTGTGGTACTTACACCCTGTGCCAGGTCCAGTTATCCCTTATTAGTAGAATAGAGGTGTTTCTAGCAGCTTAGGCTGATAGAAGGTAGCTATGACAAAGCAGCTTAGGCTGAACTAGGAGACATGCAAAGCTCCTACCATACCAGTTGTATCATATAGCACAATATCATAAGAAAACACAATACTCAGAGTTACTTAAAATAATGGTACTTTATTATTACGACAATATGCCAAAAGTATCTCAGAGAATACCCTCACTTAGGAGGTAAGTAATATACACAAGATATATGTACACAAACCCAAAACAGGTAAGTAACAGTAAGAAAAGTAGTGCAAACAATGTAGAATCACAATAGGATGCAATAGGTGAACATAGGTCTAGGGGCAACCCAAACCATATACTCCAAAAGTGGAATGCGAATCACGAATGGACCCAGACCTATGGGAGCTTGTAGAGGATCACTGGGACTGTAAGAAAACAGTCAGGGTGTCCAAGATACCCCACCCCAAGACCCTGAAAAGTAGGGGTAAAGTTACCCTACTGCTCCAGAAAGACACAATAGTCATGATAGGGGGATTCTGCAAGAACCACAAGCACCAGCAAAACACTGAAGATGGATTCCTGGACGTGAGGACCTGCAAGGCAAGGGGAGCAAGTCCAAGAGTCGCAATAGTGTCCAGGGGGGGCAGGAGCCCAGGAAACTCCGGATGAAGGTGCAAAAGGGCTGCCTTCTGGTGGAAGAAGCTGAAGATTATGTAACAACGAAAAGGGCTAGGAACTTCTCCTTTGGATGGAAGATGTCCCACGGTGTGCTGGATGTTGCAGAAGTGTTTCCACGCAGAAATACTGCAAACAAGTCTTGCTAGCTGCAAGGGTTGCGGTAAAGGTTTTTGGGTGCTGCTGGGGAGCAGGAAGGACCATGATGTCGCCCCTTGGAGGAGGAGACAGAGGGAGCGCTCAGCAACTCAGTGAGCCCCCGCAGAAGCAGGCAGCTCCCGCAGAAGTACCGGAGCATGCACTTAGAAGATTTGTGAAACTGGAGTCACAAAAGGAGGGTCCCACGTTGTCGGAGTCCAACTCAGAGGGTTGAGCACTGCAGGACGGAATGCTGGGGACCCAGGCTAGGCTGTGCACAAAGAAATCCTTGGAGAAGTGCACAGAAGCCAGAGCAGCTGCAGATCATGCAGTACACAGGTTTGCTGTCTAGGGAGAGGAGGCAAGGAGTTACCTCCACCAAACTTGGACTGAAGGATCACTGGACTGTGGGGGGTCACTTGGATCTAGCTCCTGTGTACCAGGGACCATGGTTGTCAGGATGAGAGGGGACCCAGAGGACCGGTGATGCAGTCTTTTGGTGCCTGCATTAGCAAGGGGAAGATTCCGTCGACCCCCAGGAGATTTCTTCTTGGCTTCCAGTGCAGGGTGAAGGCAGACAGCCCTCAGAGCATGCACCACCGGAAACAGTCTAGAAAGCCGGCAGGATGAGGTGCTACAATGTTGCTAGTAGTCGTCTTGCTACTTTGTTGCAGTTTTGCAGGCGTCCTGGAGCAGTCAGCGGTCGATCCTTGACAGACGTCGAAGAGGGAAGTGCAGAGCAACTCTGGTGAGCTCTTGCATTCGTTATATGAAGAATACCCCAGAGGAGAAACCCTAAATAGCCAGAAAAGGAGGTTTGGCTACCAAGAAACGAAGTTTGGCTACCAAGAGAGGTAAGAACCTATCAGAAGGGGTCTCTGACGTCACCTGCTGGCAATGGCAACTCAGAGCAGTCCAGTGTGCCCCCAACACCTCTGAATCTAAGATGCAGAGGTCTGGGACACACTGGAGGAGCTCTGGGCACTTCCCCTGGGAGGTACTGGTCAGGGGAGTGGTCACTCCCCTTTCCTTTGTCCAGTTTCATGCCAGAGCAGGGCTGGGGGATCCCTGAACCGGTGTAGACTGGCTTATGCAGAGATGGGCACCTTCTGTGCCCATCAAAGCATTTCCAGAGGCTGGGGGAGGCTACTCCTCCCCAGCCCTTCACACCTATTTCCAAAGGGAGAGGGTGTAACACCCGCTCTCAGAGGAAATCCTTTGTTCTGCCTTCCTGGGCCGGGGATGGCCAGACCCCAGGAGGGCAGAATCCTGTCTGAGGGGTTGGCAGCAGCAGCAGCTGCAGTGGAAACCCCGGAAAGGCAGTTTGGCAGTACCCGGGTTCTGTGCTAGAGACCCGGGGGATCATGGAATTGTCCCCCCATACCAGAATGGTATTTGGGGGACAATTCCATGATCTTAGACATGTTACATGGCCATGTTCGGAGTTACCATGGTGACGCTACACATAGGTAGTGACCTATGTGCAGTGCACGCATGTAATGGTGTCCCCGCACTCACAAAGTTCGGGGAATTTGCCCTGAACGATGTGGGGGCACCTTGGCTAGTGCCAGGGTGCCCACACACTAAGTAATTTGCCACCTAACCTTCACCAAGTGAGGGTTAGACATATAGGTGACTGATAAGGTACTTATGTGCTGTGAAAAGTGGCTGTGAAATAACGTGGACGTTATTTCACTCAGGCTGCAGTGGCAATCCTGTGTAAGAATTGTCTGAGCTCCCTATGGGTGGCAAAAGAAATGCTGCAGTCAATAGGGATCTCCTGGAACCCCAATTCCCTGGGTACTTAGGTACCATATACAAGGAAATTATATGGGTGTTCCAGTGTGCCAATGAGAATTGGTAAAATTAGTCACTAGCCTGCAGTGACAATTTTAGAACAGAGAGAGAGCATAAACACTGAGGTTCTGGTTAGCAGAGCCTTAGTGATACAGTTAGGCACCACACAGGGAACACATACAGTCCACAAACTTATGAGCACTGGGGTCCTGGCTAGCAGGATCCCAGTGACACATATCAAACACACTAACAACATAGGGTTTTCACTATAAGCACTGGGACCTGGCTAGCAGGATCCCAGTGAGACAGCAAAAACACCCTGACATATACTCACAAACAGGCCAAAAGTGGGGGTAACCAGGCTAGAAAGAGGCTACCTTCCTACAAGGGGTACCTACATTTATAGCTTGACTGCTGTTCTCTTCTCCTCCCTTCTAAGGAAATATCAGGGCCTTATAAGAGTCTTAATTTATGTGCAAGATGAATGGCAGCCTCTTTGCCGGATCCTTTATTCTTGTGGGTAGGCAGTTTACATAGGCAGATTAGGTTGGTTGCAGCAGGTGTGCTTAGTTAGTGTGCCTTTTAAGTTTATTGATAGAATGGAGGTTAGTATTACAGTTAGGTAAGTCCTATGCAACGCTTCAGAAGTTGACAGGAAGGTTTTATTATTGCTATGGGTATTAGACAGCCTTGGATCAGTCTAGCACGTCCAAGATGTCAGACAGCGAGTGGAGTGGTGGTGATTGTATTGACCTATTCATCCCTTGAAGTTAGAACTGGTTAAGGAATTTTGCACTGTGGGGTTTCAGAGTTAACACTAGAAGGCAGTGTATGGGGCAGTTGGTGGGTATGCCATTGGAAGCAGCAGCCTTATTGGTGTGTACTGGGCTGTCCAAGAGGGAGAGTCCAATGAGAGTGTTGCAAAGAATGGTGGTAGCCACTGCATTGCTTTGAGCTCCATTGCTAAAGGTTTGTGCAGACAGTGGCTCGGCATCAGAAAGCAACAAGGTTGCAGTACTAGGAGAGTGCTGTGGTTAAAAATGTTGTGTATGTGGAAGGTATGTATGGTGCCATTTAATATCTGAGCTAGCCATTAGAGGCAGGAATGTGGGAGTACCTCTTTTATGTAGCGCACTGTACAAGGAAGAAAGACTAGCAGCATAAAATTAGTGAGAGATATGTCCTCCGTGTACGAAAACTCTCAAAAAGACACTGGCTTCCTCTCTTCTCCTAAAGTGGTCTGGAGGAACGTGCTTCCTTTGCAATGGTGGTTCAGCGGACTGGCGGCAGACCCCCACCTCCTCTCCCACAACTAACAACATGGGAGGATCAGGTCTTGGCGATTCTGCATCCTGAGGGCCTCGCAGGAGTAGGTGGAGGAATGGACTCTGGTAAGACAAAGCTTTACTATTACATCCCCCACCCTACCTGCATGCTATCAGATACCCACACCCTCACCCTCACCCCCAGCCCAACTCCTCACATATGTCCCAACATCACAAACCACACATCCCAACACCAAGCCCTGCATGCAACAACAAAGCATGGGCACCCATCACCAAAGCATGCTGTTCTGCTTTCCTTCTTATATCGTTTTCAGAGCTTACAGAACATATCAAGAATGCACTTCTGAGTTCAAAGAAGACTTTTATTGTTGTTAATTCTTCTAAAACCACAAGTTCGTGAGAGACGAATTAATAGATTTCAAGCACACGTTTTAATGAAAACAAAATATATTTCAATTGCAATGTACACAGCAGGTTATATTTATAAGATATTGAATGCAAAGCAAAACAAATACTTCACAGTGTGAGAAATTATTTACAGCTTCATCTTTCTGGGGTCTGCAAGTTGATGACTCCTGGTCAACTGCGAGAAAGAGATAATCTACCCACACGGGAGGCTGGCAACTGGCGCCAAGTTCCAGCCTGAAGTCAGGCAGATTCTAATCTAATTCTCTGAAGCCTGTGAGCCACCCTTAGAACAGCGTTCCCCCTCCTCTCAGACCCGGGAAAACTACGCAAGCCTTTGGAGACTGGCCAGATCTCCTAGACTGCTCCTCTTCCCAAGCTCGAGCAGGATGGTAAACACCACATGTACTCTCTCTTATCATGTCTAGTCTACTGTGAGAAGAAAACAGCTTGGTTCATCTTGTGCAAAAACACAGCTTGGGAAAATACAGCTTGGATTCTCAACTGCAATGTCTAACTCCACGTTAAAGGCAATAGGCAGCTAACCTAAATATCAAATGTAATGTCTAGTGTCATGTCCAAGCCAATAGGCAGCTGAGCTGAATACAAAATGCAATGTATAATATCATGTCAAAGCCAATAGGCAGCTGAGCTGAATACAAAATGTAATATCTAATAGCATGTCAAAGCCAATAGGCAGAATACAGAATGTAATGGCTAATGCAATATCAAAGCCAATAGGCGGCTAAATTGAGCAAAACATATAACGTGCTACTTGTGAACATTAAGCAACTAATATGCGCAATGGTGAAACACAAAGTCATTGGTCAAACTCCATTATTAGCATCACATTCCATCCTTTGACCAATGAATTTTTGTTTCACATATCTTGTTTCAAACAAAACAACAAAAACAAAAAAAACATCAGCACAAAAAAACATTATCAGCAAATCAGATTTGAATGATCAAAGCAATCCCTGTAAAGCAATGAAAGTGGATTAACATATAGATCTCATAACCTTTCACATCAGATACATCTAGACAGAAAAGACTGAAACTTTTATACTCTGAATGAGATTATAATGTCTCCAAAATGGCAATTAGATGTAGCATGAGTTCTACTCATGTGAAGGTGCACGGTCCACCTGAAAGGTATGCAGGAATGTAAGCAAAAGTCAGAGTTCCATACAAAAAAACACAGACAGTTAACTGCTTAGTTCCAGTGGAAGAATGCAATCAAACAAGTTGAACTTGAACTGAAGGCGCCATTTGCGCAAAATGGATCCATGGTGCTGGCACTTTACTCAGCCAGGTTCAGGTTGGGGGTTCGGTCCCTTCCCCGACCCCACACGCACACACCCGAAGGGGGACCACACAGCACACTCAGGGACAGTGGCGAAACGTGGTAGGATCTGCAAAAGAAACAAGTATGACTTTTCTTGCAAATAACATTTGTCATTTAAAATGTACCCTTCCTCTTTTCCCTGTTTTATAATCAGCAGGACGTTTTTGGGGCCCTTTATTATATTCTTTGCAGGTTCTGGAGGGTCACTTGGGGCTTTAACCCACACCTCAGCACTGAGGTTTTTATCTGCTGCACCACAGCTTCCCTTTTCTTGCACTGTCAGAAGGGCTGGGGCAGACTCCTTCTTTACCAAACCTCCATTCACTGCACTTTTGACAAGTTGGGCCATTCTGTCTCCAATTTGTATGAATAAATCAGGTTCTTTTCTAGTTATCAGCATAATTTTGATTTCTCCTTGGTAATTTGCAGCAATCACTCCTCCTAAAACCTGATCAATTTGCCATTTCTGTCCTGGTAACTTCCCTCTCCCCAACTGGTCTGTGACTGCTTGCATGACAGATTGCTTTTGTGCGTGCTGCACAGTTTTTTATCAAATCTAGGGGAATGTGCATCTCTCTCATCTCTGCCCACCTGTAAGTGGCTTTTTCTCCCAGTTGTTCACATTTCTGGGGCACCCACTTAGCCATCCCCACTAAGGCAGAATTCTGGGTGAACACTTCTCTCTCTGAATTTTTCTCTTTAACATCTGCAAGGGAATTGAACCAGTTAGGTGCAAGCCATGTGAAAAACCAAACAGCTAAACCATTGGCAATGAACCAAGAATCAGTGTAAAAATGACACATCTCACGTAGCTCTTGCTTTACAATCTGACCCACATTGTACAACGCTGTTCCTTCTCCTGTGCCATAAAATAACATTTCAGTCAATAAATCATTAGTAAAACAAACATACTTTTTATCTTCAGTGGACACAAATTCAAATGGTGCACTCAATTTCACTAGTGACTCTTTTACCTGTGGTACTCTAGCCCTGTCTTGCAAGTACCAGATCCAGTGTATGATCCTAGCTAGGGGCTCTCTTTTCTTCCCTTGTTCTTGAATTACATGTACATCAGTATTTGCACTCAATTTCACTGCGCAGAAACCTAAAGTCTGCATTATTTCATTTGCCAAATCACAAGCGCGCAGCTGCATATTATTTTTCCCAGTGACCATATACCATCTTCCGGTTTCTGTACACCTGTTTACTCCTGTGGGGGGGGGGGGCACCAAAGCCACAGGTGTGCCATCAATGGCACCTATGATGTTGGGGATATGTCCCAGGGCATAGAAATCACCTTTCACTGTAGGCAAATCGTCCACCTGAGGGAAAACGATGTAGCTCCGCATGTGTTTCAGAAGGGCAGACAACACTCTGGACAATATGTTGGAAAACATAGGCTGGACATCCCTGATGCCATGGGCACAGTTGTTTGAAATGACCCACTTGCAAGGAAATGGAGCACTGACAGCACCTGCACTTGAGGGGGGATTCCTGTGGGATGGCGGATTGCTGACATCAGGTCTGGCTTCAACTGGGTACACAGTTCCTGGATTGTGGCACGGTCAAGCGTCTAGGTGATTATCAAATGTCGCTCCTCCATTGTCGACAGGTCCACCAACGGTCGGTACACCGGAGGATGCCGCCATCTCCTCACATTTCGCAGCGGACGGTGCCTATGAAGGACAACAGCGAGCACAGAGTCAAACAACTCAGAGGTACGTACCCACAGTTTACCCAGAACACCAGTCATACACAAAAGGTGGCCTGTATGTGTATTGAGTATAGGCCTAGGTATGTGTGACGCAGTTGAAAATGAAGCCATGTGGGCCCCTGAAATGGCGGCTGCCTGACCTCTAAAGTGGGACAATGGGATGTGAAGTAACTGCGCTGGCTTTATACACCATCGCTGTAGGCGGTCGAAGACCGCGGCGCAGTGCTGCATTGGTTAACACTGGACCCTATGGGTCACAGGAGCCAATGACGATGTACGCCGGCGGTGACGGTATGCACCGCCGCGGATGTGACCGCCATTTTCTATCTGTTCAATCACTCGATACCTGATCTTCGACACGAGAGGACCTACACTGCAAGTGCTGCTGTGACCTCGTTCATGACGAGACCATGGCTCGTGCGTCTGGGGAAAGGGCCCCTTCCGTCACATCGGAGGAGTTGGAGAAGCTCGTGGATGGGGTCCTCCCCCAGTACACGCTACTCTACGGTCCTCCAGACAAACAGATAAGTACACAGGGAGCATGTTGTATGGGCTAGGCCTGTGTGGAGAGGGCTGGGTGTAAGAAGGAAGGGGGCAGAGTGCTGCGTGCATGAAAGACGGTGAATGCATGTGCCACATGGCAAGGGTAGGGATGGGGGCCAATCACTTTGACGGAGCAGTTGGTAATGACTTCTCTTCTTCCGCTGTACATTTCATTTAGGTCAGCGCCCAATAGAAGAAAGATATTTGGAGTGCCATCGCCAAGGACGTCCGGACCCTGGGGGTCTACCACAGATGGAGCACCCACTGCCGGAATAGATGGGAGGAGGCTCAGCTGGAGATGGCCTCCCAACGTGGGAGGGGTGCCCGTCACACCATGACCCCTCTGATGTTCAGGATCCTGGTGGTGGCCTACCCAGAGTTGGATGGGCGCTTGAGGGCATCACAGCAGACACAAGGGGGTGAGTACACTCTCATTCTGCTGACTTTGTGCGCAGTGGAGTTGTCTGGGTGGGGGAGGAGGGCTGTGGGTTTCCCTAGGCCTGGGCGAGTTCCGTAGGCAAGGCCCCTCCGTAAGGCAGGCCATGTGGCACCCCAGCCCAGCTCTGTAGAGTGCCAAGTACACCTAGTCATGCCCCTGTGTCATCTATTTGTGCAGATGTCGTCCATAGCCTTGTAGGCCATTTCCCAGGAATTGAAGAGCGTGGCGTTGTGCAGGGGGCTTCTGTGTCTGTCATGACCGCCAACGGTAGCGGTAATCCATGCACTCAACATGTCTTTCTTCTGTCGTCGTCCCCCTTTTTGTGATCTCCCTGTTCTTGTGTGCATTAGCATCATCAGGCGGAGGAGCAGTGGCACCGGAGCACGAGGGAGCTGCATCCCACATGGCCATGGAGGACGAGACTACGGACTCCGAATTCACCAGTAGGACGGAGGGCGAGGGGAGCTCCACGGTGGGGACAGGAGCTGACACCAGCGACACAGACTCGTCCTCTGATGGGAGCTCCCTTGCGGTGGGCGCAACATCTGTGCCCCCCGCATCTACAGGTACAGCCGCCACCCCCCCTAGCAGCACCGCCCTCCCAGCAGCCCCTCAGCCTTTGCCCCGTGCCCGCTCACCCAGGAGGGTGGGCATCACCTTCGCCCCAGGCACCTCAGGCCCTGCCCCAGTCACCCCTGCTGCCCTCACTGAGGAGGCCATTGACCTCCTTAGGTCCCTCACTGTTGGGCAGTCTACCATTTTGAATGCCATCCAGGGTGTAGAAAGGCAGTTGCAACAAACTAATGCATTCCTGGAGGGCATTCATTCTGGTCAGGCGGCCCTTCTCCGTGCTTTTCAAACTCTGGCCTCAGCACTCATGGCAGCCATTGTCCCCATCTCTAGCCTCCCCCCTCCAACTTCCTCCACCCAGACCCAATCCCCTGTACCTGTGCCTATCCCAAGCACACCATCAGACCAGCCTGCACATACCTCAACACACAAGGGAAGCTCAGGCAAACATAAGCACCACACATCCCACAGGCACTCATGCAAGCAACACACACATGCAGACACACTAACATCCACTGCCTCCACTGTGTCCCCCTCCTCATCATCTCCCTCCTCCCTCCCAGTCTCGTCTACACTCACACCTGTATGCACTACCTCTACAGCCACAACGTCCCTCACCAGCACACCCACCAGCACACCCCGCTCACGTGCAGTCACCACCCCCACTACCATTCACACGTCCCCTGTGTCCTCTCCCAGTGTGTCTGTGACGCCCCCTCACAAGATACACAAACGCAGTCACACACCCACCCAACAGCCATCTACCTCACGACAGCCTCCAGCGCATGCACCTTCACCCAAAGTCAGCAAAGGAACACCTCCTACTACCACCACCTCTTCCTCCACTCCCAAACCCCCTCCAGCTACCCATGCCAGTGTGTCCCAAAAACTTTTCCTGTCCAGCCTTCACCTTTCTCCCACACCTCCCCCACCGCATCCATCTCATAGGTCCCGAAGTAGCACCTCAGCCAAAACATCTCCGGCACCAGTGGTGCCTGTAGTCACTGGTATGTGGAGTGCCCCCACCATCAGGACAGCCAGTGTGGCACGGAGCCACAGCACAGACAGTCACCTACCTGTGAAGCATCAGAAGTTGACCAGTGCCCGGAGGGAGAGGGGGAAGACTCCAGCCACCAAAGCCGCTCCCAGGGGTCCCGGTGGGAGTGTGGAGTCAGCTGTGACACCTTCCAAGGTGGGGAAGGGCCACAAGAAACCCGGCAAGTCTGGGAAGAGCTGCACGGCGGAGAAGACCGCCATCATCCCCGCTGGCCAGGAGGCCACCGCCAGCCCCAGCCCAGCTGCCCAGGAGGTCACTGCCAGCCCCAGCTCAGCTGCCCAGGAGGCCACTGCCAGCCCCAGCCCAGCTGCCGAGGAGGCCACTGCCAGCCCCAGCCCAGCTGCCCAGGAGGCCACCGCCAGCCCCAGCACAGCTGCCCAGGAGGCCACCGCCAGCCCCAGCCCAGCTGCTCAGGAGGCCACCGCCAGCACCAGCCCCGCTGGCCATGAAGGACCGCCAGCAAAAGCCCCGCTGGGCCATGAAGGACCGCCAGCACAAGCCCCGCTGGGCCATGAAGGACCGCCAGCACAAGCCCCGCTGACCAGGGCACCGCCCACTCAAGCACCGCTGAACAGGGCACCGCCAAATCAAGCCCCGCTGAACAGGGCACCACCAACTCAAGCACCGCTGAACAGGGCACCGCCAACTCAAGCACCGCTAAACAGGGCACCACCAACTCAAGCACTGCTAGCCCATGAGCGGCAGGGGCACTGACACAACTGGGTCTGTCACGGGGTGAGTGATGCACTCTGGGCACCAGTCCCCCTCCAGAACCAGTGGAGAGATCCATCCACTACCTCTGTCCTTCACAGGATAAAGCACTCTGGGTACCCATGCATCCTCCAGAACCAGTGGAGACTGTTATCCACTTGAGGGACTGTGGCTTTGCACTCCCCAGGATTGAACAGTGGGCATGTGGCCCCCTCGTGGATTTTGCGTCGTGCACTCAAGCGGCTAAGGTGCCCCCCCTTTCCCTCCCCCTGGAGTGCCTGTTTTCTTGGTATCTGATGCCCCTGCAGTGTTCTCTCCGTCATGGTAGGGGATCTTGTGTGGGCCTCGCCCATACCGTGTGGTCCCAGTGTTCCACGGACTTTCTTTGTGCAGTACCTGGACTACTATGCCTGGAATTTATTTTGTACATGGTTGATATATATATGTTTCTGCCTACTTGTTTTTAATATATTCCGATGGTAACACTCATTTTCTTTGGTCTTTGCATTCTTCCGGGGCGTTTTGGGGGGTGTAACTGTGATGTATTGATATGCATTAGTGTGTGTGTTGTAGTAGGTGCAGTACTCACCGTGGTCTTCGCCGCCGGCGTTCGTGCTCCTGGTGTAGGAGCAGGTAGACTATCGCTGGTAGGATTTGGAGTTCCGGTTCCATGGTGTCCTCGTTCCTCGTGGAGTATGTAGAGGTGAGCGTTTTCCCTTCGAAATTCCTGTTTCCGCCGCGTTTTTATCCGCAGTGAATCCGCCCCGAAAAAGTTGGCAGATTGGCCTGTCATAATAGTGTGGGCTGTACATTTTCTCCCGCCTGTCTGTTGGCGGTGACCGCCGCGCTGTTTGTTTGTACCACCGTGGCGGTCGGAGTGTTAAAGTGGCTGTCTTTGTCTCTGTCTTTGTTGGCGGTTTCCGCCACGGTCGTAATTGTAATTTTTTTACCACCGGCCTGTTGGCGGTCTTACTGCCGCTTTAACACCGTCCACCAGGGTTGTAATGACCACCTATGTGTTTGTTGTACAGACTAGTGGTATATTAATTTGGTTATATACCCTTTAAGTGTGCTCGTAGGAGTACCTAGTTATATGTACTACAACATACCCCGGTCCGGTGACTTTTTGCGTTACCCCATTGTTTTGTAACTATGATCTGGAGGAGGCCTGAGAAATACTTTTGCAAGCAATTGCTGATAGTAGAGATGAAGCCAACTTCATCAGATGCTGCAACTGGCTATCAATTGACTTTTTTAGGCAGAGCCATTGCTTTGTCATTGGCACTTAGAGCCCACACCTGGTTAAGGTCTACTGGTTTTTTGATGGATGGCTAGCCATTTCTCTGTACATGCCCTCTGATGGCACTTGCCTTTTAGGTGACAGAGCAGATTCAGAGTTTTAAAAATAGCAGGGCCATTGCTAGAATGTCGTGGCTTACCATGGCCCCAAGGCACCGGTATTCCATCTGTGGCTGCAGTTGGGGCTACCAGCTGCAACTTTTTACCTCTAGCCACCACAGCCACCAGGCCTTTCAATCCTTTCATGGCCACAGACGTGGCTCCCATAGACCTCCTGGGAACCAAGGCTAGATGTCTACACAGGCCACCATCCCTGGGCAGTCTCAAAACTCCTTTAATATGTTCTTGCAACATTGTGGACAGCTGGTTTGCAGCAGTATCAGACACCACCTGCCCAATGGCAAACAATAACTTCAGGCAAGTGGGAGCTTCAGATTGTTCACCTGGTTTATGTCTTACTCTTTATGGACCCCACCACCGATGCACCTTAGATCGGCTGATGGCAGGCCTCCTTTATCTCTTGCAACAAGAAGTATAGGCTCATTTGACCAAAGGAGCCATTGAAAGTGTGTTGACATGAGAAGAAGGTCATGATTGCTATCCTAGCTACTTTCTGGTGCCAAAAAAGAATGGAGTACTTCGTCCTATTCTAGATCTGTGCTCTCTCAACTACTTCATGAAAAAACAAAAGCTCAAAATGCTCCCTTCCTCTCTGCCTGAGATCCCCGAGACTGGATGGTAGCGTTGGACTTGCAAGATGCATATTTTCATATTCCCGTCCTGATAACCCATAGCATTGCTTGCAGTTCATGATGGGTGACAAGCATTTCCAATTTATTATTCTCCCTTTTTACCTTAGTAGGGCCCCTCAGGCACTCACAAAAGTGATGGCGGTGGTCACATCTCCTCTGTGGAGATCACGGGTTCCTGTCTTCCCCTACCTTGACGACTGACTGTTGAAGGCGGGTTTTCCCCAAGCAGTCGTATCCCACCTCCAGGCTATGGTGGACCTCTTGCATTCACTGGGGTTTTCTATGAACATGTCGAAGTTATACCTGATTCCCTTTCACATGTGCCCTTTCATCTAGCTCTTCTGGATACAGTGCAGTTCTGCATCTATTATCCTGACTGGTGAGTCCAGACTATTCAGGCTTTGATACTGATGTTTCAAGTGCTATCCTGGATTTCAGTGAGACTGACTCTTAGTTTCTTGGGCTCCTGCATCCTGCTGGTGAAACTTTCTTATTGGCATATGCAGTCTTTGAAGTGGGGTCTGAATGCTCAGTGGATTTAGCATCAGTGGAATCCCTCTGACCTGGTCCAGATATCCAAGGGAACAACAAGAGACCTGCAGTGGTGGCTGATGAACTGCAATTGAATTAGCAACATATCCTTCTCCCTTTCCAAGCAGGAACTCACAGTGGTTGCAGATGTGTCACTCCTGGGTTGAGGTGGCCATCCAGGAGAGGACTTTGGTCTCCATCAGAGTCTTGATTCTGCATCAACCTGCTGGAGTTGAGAGTGAAACACTTGACATTTAAAGCCTTGCTTTCATCCATCAAGGGCAGTCTGGTTTAGATGTTCAGGGATAACACCACTGCCATGTGGTATTGCAGCAAACAAGTTGGAGTGGGGACTTAGACCCTGTGCCTCTGAAGATGGTTGGAATGTCAGGACATCTTCCTGGTCATGCAGCACCTGGCTGGATCTCTAAATGCCAGGTCGAACAAACTCAGCAGGCAATGCCTTACGGATCACGAGTGGTGTCTTTACACAGAGGTGGTCCAAGGTCTCTCTAGAGACTGGGAGTAACCTTGAAAGATCTATTCACTAATACCAAGAACGCGCAATATTGGAATTTCTGCATGCTGAAGTTTCCAAGGTGGCTCTCGCTCAGAAACCCATTTCGCCTGGAGTGCAACTCAGGACTCCTTTACACTTTCCCTGTGATACCACTCCTGGCCAGAGTTCTCAAGGAAACCAGGAACAGCAGGGCTCAAGCATTCTACTGGGTCGGGATTGGGCTCAGAGAGTATGGTATCCTGAACTCCTGAGCATGAGTCTCAGTACTCTGGTCAGGTTGCCTCTTTGGGAGGAACTCCTTTCGCAGTAGCAGGCCAGGGTCCTACTCCTGAAGCATGCATATCTGGAGATTGAGCAGTGACATTTCAGAATTTTTGATCCACCTCCTGAAGTATGTGATGACATCTTAGGAGCCAGATGTCCCTCCACCAAGACTGTATACTGCTGCTGATGAGACATATTTTTGGCTCGGTCTGCTGTTGAATTCATTGATCCTCTCTCTGTACCCTTACCCTTACATGAAGTTCTTTTTCTTTACATTGCCCCTTGCCCGGCAAGGCCGTACTTTGGACACAGTTATAGGTACCTTTTAGCCAGCTCTGCATTTTTGTGGTTGCTGGACCAACGCTCCCTGTTCAAGTCATCCATTGACGCTTCTTGAAAGGTTTGCAACACGTTTCCTCCCACATCTTTTATTATGCCCCAATGGGAACTTAATTTAGTTATTGCGTTTCTGATGTGCTCACCCTTAGAGCCCATACACATCTGCCCTCTTTGATTGCTCATCATCAAAACAGTCTTTCTCTTGGCTAGTACATCTGCCAGAAGGATTAGTGAGTTGCAAGCACTCTTAGTCAACCGTCCATACACTACCTCCTTCCTAGATAAACTTAGAACTTGTTTCTCTTTCCGACTCAATGTTGTCACACCTTTTCACATCAGACATATATCACACTGCTGACTTTCTTTTGTCCACCTCACCTTTCCAAAGAAGAGGAGAGACTACACCACCTGGATCCAAAAAGAGTGTTATTGTCCTACATTAACCATACTAAAGACATCTTGGTGGACAATCAACTCTTTGTGGGATTTGCTAGAGTAAGGCAAGGCAAAGCTGTGCAAAAGAAATCCATCTCCAGGTGGGTTGTCCTCTGCTTTAAAGTCTGCTATGTACTGGCCAAGAAACACCCTCCTGAAGGTTTGAGAGCTCTTTCCACCAGAGCCAAGGCTGTGACCATTGCGTTATCTTGTGGAGTCCCAGATTGGGATATCTGTCAGGCACCTACGTCGGCACCACTGCACACGTTGACCAAACACTACTGTCTAGACAGTTATGTCCAGGATGATAGACATTTTGCCTGTTTGATCCTCCTGGACTTTTTTTGTATAAACAATTTGCAGACCCACTTCTGGGGAGATATTGCTTTGGTATATATTTGAAGGTAAGGAATTTGTAGCTAGAAGTCTCTATCAGATGAATATGTTACTGTGAGACTTGTCAGCCTTAGGGTGGTCACCTCCTAAGCTTTATACATTCACCCGGCCTATTTTTACTAATCGCGTTTTTGCCGGCCTTAGGACTCTGCACACTTTACAAATGCTAACCAGTGCTCCAGTGCTGTCTCCTTAAAACATGGTGGAATTGGCTTATACAAAATTGGCACATTTAATTTACTTATAGGTCCTTAGTAAATTGTAGTACCAAGGGCTTGTAAATTAAATGCTACTAGTGGGCCTGCATCGCTGATTGTGCCACCCACTTAAGTAGCCCTTTACACATCTTTCAAG
This sequence comes from Pleurodeles waltl, assembly GCF_031143425.1. NCBI lineage: Eukaryota > Metazoa > Chordata > Amphibia > Caudata > Salamandridae > Pleurodeles > Pleurodeles waltl. The sequence continues at coordinate 1,257,966,776 of NC_090445.1, read as the reverse complement.
CCTGTCATTTCTAGCATGTGTGTGCAGTTTTAAACTGCCATTTCAACCTGGCAAAATAAATCGTATGACAGCCCAAAGCTTCCTTTTGAAATACATGTGTCACCCCTAGGTTAGTCCCTGGACAGCCACATATTCAAAAATTAGGACATGTACGTTTACGTTTTACATGCCTGGGTAGTGAAAAACCCTTAAATTAATCTTTCACTACTATAATGCCTATGTCTCTGATAGGATAAAATTGGAGTTGCCTTATTACATTTTAAAAGTGTAATTTCAAAATTAGAAGAGATAATTGGTTCATGTTCGGTGTTTTTCTGGAATCCTATTTAAAATCCTAACTTATGATAAAGTCGTATTTCTATAGTGATGTCATAAATGATCTCATAGAACATGTTATGAGTGATGTCATATGTGAGGCAATAAGCAATTAATGGCCGGAGCCCAAGTTATAAATAGCACTGCTAAATATAACTGGTGTATTTCTGTGTTTTTTTAGTTCGAAACGTTAACGTTGCCACTGAAAAAATTCACCTAACTATAGCGTCACTTTGACCTTTGTTTCTTTCAGGGAATTTCTAAGATTTAAAAAAAAAAAACAATTGCTATTTTTTCAAACTTAGGTATATTGTTACTTTAACCTTTGTTTTTTTCAGTGAATTTCTAGGGTGTTTTTTTTTTTTAAATAATAATATATTTCTAAAGAATTAGAATCTAAGTATTCCACCACTGTCTGTGCTGTGAATATTCACCTTCTTAGTTGTTGTAAGCAACATATTCAAAAATATTCCCAGCATCTTTTTCATGGTCTTTTTATCTATCTTCACATAGACATCATATTTACATTTAAAAAATATACTGATCAGTTTTTCCTGTACTGTAAACTATGTGTTTTTACTATGTGCATCCATTCTTAAGGTGTGTGATCGCTCTTGTGGGAGGCTTGGTGGTGGTTCGCAGGAGACTTGTAAGATCATAGGAACAAATTTCATTCTAATTTGTTGTACAGAGTTCTTTTTCATCTTGTAATTTACTATTGAATGCTAATCTTACACAATAAACTACAGTATGTATATTGTATTAATTTTTTTGTTTGAAACTTTATGGCTCTCGTGAGACGATCATGGGCTCCAAACACACAGTCCTCTGCATGGACTATGAGGGGTCTGTACTTTCTTACTTCGCAAAATCATACATTTAGAATTAAGTTCAGAGCGGTGCATTTTTGTAGTTCTGTAGAAACTTGTTGCGCTGCGAGCCGCAGCACGGGCTGAGCATTCGGCTCGGGGCGCGGCTGCGATCCGCAGCCGCAGGGCGCAAGGCGTGCCATGCCCCTGCCATTCCCTACTTTACTCGAGGCCCCAAATTGGGCATGGGGCCTCGACGAGTTACGGGCGTGGTGCGCCCCCACTAGTTCCTGCCACCCTCCACAGACACCCTCACTTACCTTATGTTCTCTTTTTCATGTTTCCTTTCTTCTTTTCTTCTTTCTTCGTTTCTCTCTGTATTTAAGCCCTTTTCTAGCTACCATGCTCTTTTCTTCTTCCCAGCATGCCTTCTTTCTCCCTGCATGCCTTTGGAACCTTTTTTAACATGGTGACTTTTCTGTAGGTTTCTATGCTGTATTTCCAAACCAATATGGTGTATTTTTACTTCCTGTTGGTCACTTCCTGTTTTTTGGGTATATAAGGTGTGTGATTCCTGTTTCACCTTGCGCCTCAACACTTCCTTTGGGTGGTGATCTTCGCTCCTGTTTCTTCTTCGTCTGTTATATTTTTTCCTAATCTGTTCCAGCTTTTTTCATTACTATTTTTGTCCTATTGTTCAAAAGTACTTTTTACTTTTGTTTTTGTTCCAGGGAGTTCCTGCTTAAAAGTTTTTTACCTTTTGGGTTTTTTCCCTCTGGGACTTCTTCTGGAGGGCAAGGACTGCTTTTGGCGTTCCCTCCGTCTGCAGCACCGTGGCTGCCAGAAAGGGTCGCATCCACTTGGGTCAAGGAAGAATCCATAAGAATCAAGACCTCTCCGCAGTTCCAGTGGGCCACAGACATAGACAAGAAGTAGTTTGTGACAGAAACTAAGATATAGGAAGAATTGATCAAAGTACAAAAACGTTGATGTACTGTTGCATTTGAGATATTAAGAAAGTTTTTATGATCTCACTGGCCTCTCACAAGAGACCAATGAGACTCCCAGGAGAGGAAAGACATGCCAAGGAAGAATTGTGAATTGTTCATATGGATGTCTTTATTAGGCAAAGAAAGATTCCTTCCTTTTGGCATCATTTACCTACTGTTTTTTTTCTCTGATTACACATTTTGTCTGCCTCTATGGCTTTGCTGATTTTCTGTGATCATAATTTCATCACCTTATTCAAATAAGAACCCTACTCCTGTTCCTTCAAGACAGCCACCTCAACCACCCAGGGAGTCCCTGATACAGCATTTTTTTCAAATGAGTCCTGGTGGGAAGAACGTTTCTGCAAATTATGTAATTTGTATCATATGCAAAAAAAGAGTTCAGCAGGTGCAGCTGGAACCAGCAATATTTTATGAGTATCACTGGGATGTGAGAACATTTGAGAGTTATGTAGCTTCACACCTTGCTCGGGCTGAGTTAGCCTGTGCTGCAGAGCTTGATAACCCCTCAGGGGCATCCACGCCCTTTCAGCCCGGTGACATTGTGCCTGCCCAGGTACTCACCATAGAAGCAGAAAACAACCTGGCATATCTGAACAAAGCCCTTTTGCTGTTTGTGCAAGGACATTATTTTTTCTTCTGTGACAAGTAGGGGTGCAAGGGATAGGCTTGCTTAGGATCATAAATGTCCATCTAGGCAGTAGTTTTTAAAAACATTTTTGTCACATTTTTCTCCTCTTTGTTTTGAAGGAGATGCTTTTTTCTCCCAGCTTCTTTTTTTTGTTCTATACCTTAAAAACAAATTATAAATAAAATTAAAAACGTTAAAAAACACAAAAAAATACAGTTTTTCAAAATGTACCTGAGAAAGCTCTTTTCAGAGCTACGCTATACTTTCATTGTGTATGTTGTTTGTACTATGTGTCCCTTTTTTTCCTTCTTCGGTCCGTGATGCACTCATACATAGCATTGGTGATTCTTGCGAACCTCTCTTGAGAGTCAGGTGTACACTCCTCTGCATCCACTGAAAGGGGACAGTGTTTGCTAGTTTGTATTTGTGAGTGTCTTACAAGACCGTACTTTCATAATGGAATTTGAATTTTTGCTGAACATATCCTGTTGTAATAGTTATAGATTTTCACTACTCCTTTTTTAATGCGATCTCCAAGACTCTCGCAAGATTGTAATATTTGTTTTAATCACATAGGGCCTGATTCTAACTTTGGAGGACGGTGTTAAACCGTCCCAAAAGTGGCGGATATACCACCTACCGTATTACGAGTTCCATAGGATATAATGGACTCGTAATACGGTAGGTGGTATATCTGCCACTTTTGGGACGGTTTAACACCGTCCTCCAAAGTTAGAATCAGGCCCATAATCTACACTCTCCTTCATTACAGTACTTACACCTTTTTTCTTTCTTCTCCTAGGATTCAAGGAAAATGTGACCACTCTTGTCCCATCTGCCCACAGTGTGGCAGCAGTAAATAGTAAAGAGTGAGGAGGGACTGGACTCTTCAAAAACACCTTATCACAGAATAACCACTCTACATAGTATGTTATAATAGGGACTGGCCATTCCACTAAGACCTCTCCCCAGTATGTGATATACAGTGTGGGGAAGGACTGGCCTCAACACTGAGAACTCTCGCTAAGATGAAGAATGCGTGCACCCTTTGTGTAGGAAGAAACTGGCATCTACACTGAGACCTCTCTCTGATCATAGCTATGCACAGTAGGGTGTGGGGAGGTACTGGTCTGATGAGAGCTTTCACTGGGATGACAAATGTGTGTAGTAAGTTGTGGAGAGGGACAGCCCACTATCATTAATTCTCTCTCTTGGATGATGAGTATGCATAGTACTCTGTTGATATGAGCTGGAGTCTCTGCTGAGATATCTCTGCTGAGGCATCTCTGTTGAATGACAGATGTACACCTACGGTGCGGAGAGAAATTAAGCTCTATACAAGGAAGTTTCTCTTGGATGACAAGCATACAGACTAAGGTATAGATAGGCTGCCAGGTCATCTCAGACATCTCTCCAGAGTAACATACGTGCAAAACAGGCTGTGGGTAGAGACTGCTTTCTCTGTTCATACCTCTCATTATGATCATGAATGTCATTAGTAGAGCATAAAATGGAGTGTCCTTTCTGTTGACAACTGTGTCTTGTACAACCTAGCCTGTATTTACAAGAAAATGACGCAGTGTGGTGCCGCAAGCCAGCTTGCGATGTTGCGCTGCACCATTAGGAAAGTGCAGGGATGCATTGTATTTACAGTAAAACAATGCATCCCTGTACTTTCATCTGTGCTGGTGCAGAGTAGGCTGCCTAACGCCTTACTGCATGTAAACAATCATTCCTGCACCTTCCTGCACATAAACAATCATTAAGGGTGTTTGCCTCATTCTATGCGTGCTGCAGAACCCCAGAGTCCTTTTCCGAAGACAGCCGAGCAGCCGGGGATACAGACATTCCATGGGACCCGAAATATTGCACAACGCTGGCACCTGCAGGAAGCACTGCCCATCCGCCCGACTCCTTTGCGTTGGTCCGTTTTCCGCGGATTGGGAGGCATTGACTGTTGCAGAATCCACCCCTGGATCTCATTGACAGAAATTTAGGAATCGCAAAGCGGACTTGGTGACCTGTTCTCTACCCCGGAGACACGTTGCGCCCGGAATTGAGTACTAGAAGTTGCCTGCGCTTCTATTTCGGTGCACCTTTCAGAATTGTCTGTGTTTACTGCTCTATATGCAATAGGGGAGAGCTGGACCCTTCAGATAGCAGCTTGATTGAGCTGCCTGTCTGCACAAACCCTCAACTGACAGAAGAGAGAATGGTTGGTGGCAGAGGGGAGGTTATCCTATAAATGCAATAGGGGAAAGCTGGACCCTTCGGATAGCAGCTTGATTCAGCTGCCTGTCTGCACAAACCCTCAACTGACAGAAGAGAGAATGGTTGGTGGCAGAGGGGAGGACATCTGAATTCCTGGTTTCCGAGAGACCCCAAAGAGATTTCCACCTACCGCCTAACGCCCACCTGCCTTACCGTAGGGCTCTTCCGTGTTTTGCTTCTCTGGCCAGACGGCCCAGCCTTGATGAAGTCACCTGAGTGACGAAACATGTGTTGGCTGAATCTTGATGAATGCACAATCCTGGGACTAACTGTGCCTACAAATAAAGACACTTTCCACAACAGATTCGGGATCTTAACGTTTTTGTTCTCTCCAACTTCAACTACACCACCAGGGATACAAATCCTTGCTACGTGATTGGACTATTTATTTCTGTGTGCTGTGGTCACATTGCTTTTGGTATCCATAGTACGGTGTCTGCATGGACTGTCTTTTTTTTCCAGACCTCTCTCAGATGATGGGTTTGTATGGTAGGGTTTATGAAGAGAGACTGAATCTCCACTAAGTCCTCTTTCTCTGATGATGGATATACAGACCACTGCCTTAGAAGATGCCTGTACTTAATTGGGTGTGCACATGGACTACCCTCTCCTTTCAGACCCCTCTGTCTGAGATGAGGGTATGCATAGTAGGCGATATGGAGAAAGACTGTCCTCTCCAGTGAGACCTCCACCTCAGATGACTTTTGTGGTTTGTAGGGAGTATACATGGACTAGCCTCTTCTGGCAGACCTGTGTCACAGATCTGTGCACAGTAGAGCGTGTACATGGACTAGACTTTCCTGTCAGATGACAGGTGTGAATATTAGGCTGGGTACACGGACTGGACTTTTCTGTCAGAACTCTTTCTCAGATGATGGGTGTGCATAGTAGGGTATGTGGAGAGGGACTGGCCTCCCCACTGAGACCTCTCTCTTGGATTACAGGTGTGCATTGTATGTTCTGTCCAGGGACAGTCCTCCCTGCTAGAACCCCTCTCTCTGATAATTAATGTGCATTGTAGTGTGTGGGAAGAGACTATACCCTACTCACAACTCTTACAAAGCCGATGGATGTAAATAGTACACTGTAACAAATCCCATCTCTAGTAATACTCCTTCCTACAATAGCAAGTGTGCATTCTACAGTGTATTCAAAGATCACCTACTCATTTCTACTGTTCATGACCCCGTGAGATTAATTTTTTTGGAAAATAGGAATTGCCCATCCACTCTTCACAGTACTTATTCCTTGCACACTTCCTCTCAAAAACAGTTACCACAATATGTGTTCCTACTTTTTAACAATTCATCCACCCCTTTTTGCTAATCATGATCTTGCAAGACTCACGTAAGATTGTAAAAAGTAGTCAAAAACAATACACATTAATTTTTTTCACAGTAGTTATTCCTTAGACACCCCCTCTCTAAATCTAGGGGAACAACATGCCTTTCTGCTGCCCCGTTATATAGGTTTTTTTCATTTAATTTCCAAAACAATTCACATTTTTCACAATAAACAGTAATGGCCACCATTTAATTTCTAGCATTCTAACAACCAGCCAATCAGAGCGCTTGCTCTCAAGACTCAATGAAGCCTCTCGCGCCCATGAGAGCATGAAAGATCCCAGGAAGAATGGGCCTCATAATTTGTGATCTCGCAGAGGGCCTGCTGGATTCTCACAAGACCTAGTGTCCAAATATATTGTTTCTCAAAAACAAGGAATAGATTTACTCCAAGTCAAAAAACGCACAATCTGAGGACCAAGATCTAACTTCCTGCCGATGTTGGTATATTTCCGTTCAGCAGTTTTTGTCGTAGCCATGTCTAAAGAAGTTTATGGAAAATTCCTGTAGATTTTATGTTTGGAGACCCCCACCTTTTTTTCTCAGCCACCAGCTTGATATATTCCCCCAGTACTTTCCAGAAAGGAGCTGACTTGGATGAACTTTTTTTTAAAAGTTTTGTGATGCTTCTTCAAAACAGGGCCAAAGTTATTAGCAAACCAAAAAAGCTCAATTGATTGAAAAGCAAGCCTAGCTATAACTACCTACTGACAACCAGTAGATAATATATGTGTGTAAGGGTGTGTTTGGGTGGGGGTTATATATATTCCCTGAAATATAGGTTAAAGGGACGTTACAGTTAGATGAAAATGTCAGTTAAAACATATTGCTTTAAATTAACAAAACCACTTTTGGTTGATGTAGCTGAGCAACTTCAACCGATTTTAACTGGTTTGCCTCGTTCTACTACATAATTGCCTTCGGGTCCTTTGGCACATGCTAAAACCCAAACTAAAACTATGTCCAAAATAGAAGTCTATCTAGACTCCTTGGCTTTCTTTTCCAGAATCAGAGAGGATACTTTCTCTACAAGGCTTTTGGAACCCTGATGAGGATATTATCTTCTCATCAGGTAATGATGTCAGATTCTGGTTACTAGCCCTACAAAACAGATGAATGGAAGAGCCTGACACACAAGAGGGACCCTCGGACACTTTTGATCCTGAAGATATCATCTATCCTCCCTTTTCTCATTGGGTACTATATTCTAAGACCAAGGCAGATTTAGTAACTTGTTCCCCACAGAAATTAGGAATCAATTGCAGGCTGAGTGCCCTAGGCTTTCCTTGATGGGTAAGATGGTTATGACCTCCACCATAGACACAAAACTGTCTACTTTCCTCGAACATTTTGTCAAAGACCCTAAAAGAGTGGTAGACAGATCATGGAAAGCTTGCCTGGGCAACCTTTTAGACGTATCTGGCCCACTGTTGAAGATTTTAGATACAGCCTTCATGGCCAAAGGTCAGAGTATGCCCATTGACCCTGGCAGCACTGATGGATGATTTATCATCACAAAATTGCTGAAGCTCCTGTAGGACAGTGAGACGTTCATTTATGTCAAAAGGTGTTTCTGCTGCCACCATACCAGAACCATCAAGATCTGGGACATACATAGGTATCCCGAAGAGAACCTCATAGGGAGTGGGTCCCCCCAAGGACCGTCTTGGCAGAATATTCAGTACTCTCGGGACCCCATATAGGTGATGAAGCCAGCTACGGCCAGAACCTAATACCCTAGCTGTTAAGGACTGCTTTAGATCATGGTTCCGCCTCTCCATGACCGAATTTCCCTCTGGATGGTATGTTGAGGAGCAATGGAGTTCAACACCCATCGTTCCTATGGTGTCCCTGAATGCCTTAGAGGCGAATGCAGGGCCCTGCTCCGAATGGAATGCTGCAAGCGCATATGTACTGATAAAGATCAGCAAGTCTTTTATAACAGTTTAAACCTCAGCCGACCGCTGTGGCCATACCCACAGGAATCTAGAATAAGAATCTACAGCGACTAAAATGTACCTGAATGCACCGTCAAGTTCGAGTGGGCCACAATGGTCCAGGTACACACATTGTAATGGCCTGCTGGACACTATGAGGGATGTCTGCGGTGGGCGTTTGATATTGGAGCCCTTTATCTGCTGGCAAATATCACAACAAAGAACTTATTGCTTTGTCTCTTTGTATAGACCTGGCCACCAGAATCTTTTCTGCAAGAGTTTTACTGTGGCCAAAATACCAGCATGAGCAGAAGCAACAACCTTGTGCGCTGCTTTCACTAGATATAATCTCTGGTCTTCGTTGGGGCTCGGTCTCCAACCCCAGAAAGTGTTGCACAGGCAACGTTCTGCGCACTGATGTGGTAAGAATATTTTGTAGGGTTTCCTTTCGGTAGTGACGTGCCATCAGCTGGGGCTTTCACGGCAGTCAGAATGTCATTATCTAATCTCGTATGAGAACGAGTCACTGCAGACACAAAAGGCGTAGCTACTGCGGATTTGGCTGCGTCATCAGCCAAAGTATTACATATAACGTGTACTCCTACACGTTGGTGGCCCAATGTATGTACTACATGGACACACAGTAGCTTATCCTTAAGATCAGCCACCCTCCCCCGCAATGTCTTGTGTTTTATGGTGTTCCCTTTAGAATCTCTAAACCCGTTCAGCTTCCAATGATTAAGATATTCATTGTAGGACTGCACACAGTAAGATGAGTCGCAAGCTGTTAAAGTCAGTCTCCCTGTCTCTGTTTTTTCTAGCGCTAATATAAGGGCTTTGAGTTCAGCCAACTGAGCTGTGCAGTCCCCTAGGGTCTGTGTGTAGGTATTGCGAGGGTGGAAGACTCCATCCTTCATTACTCCACTCACAGCTGCTCAAGCGGCTGAATATTGATGTTTGGTACCTACAGCTGGTTGTGCTGAACCATCAGTATAAATGACAGTATGGTAGCTGTCGAAAGACAAAGGATTCAGAGGAGTGGGGCACTCCTGTTTGTACTGGAAAAATTATTGTGTCTGGAGTTTCGGATCAAAGATGTAATCAGCATCAGTAGTTGTCAGAGAAGTTGCCAAATGAATCCAACGTGGATGTAATGCCTTGGCATTAGGAATGCTTGCTTTGGTGACGGCCTCTAAGGCTGGCACCGGGGTATTGACAATGATACGTTTCCCTTGGGCAAGTGGCCTCTCTTTTATGACAGCCATCTGAACTGCAGTTAGAATTGCGTCTGTGGGTGCAAAACGTTGTTCTGCATTAGAGTACACATGTGATTTATATGCTATGGGCACTGTGTCATCCTCACTGATGGTGACATAAGTGAATCCAATGGCACCAGCAATTATTCTGATGACCAAATTTGTTTTATTGTCATGTGTGTGCAAGTGTTTAGCTTCCAGCATGTCCTGTTGCAATACCCTAAGGATGTGTGTGTGTTCAACTGTCCAGTGTCTGCTAGAAAAATCTGGACGTATTAAGTCATAAAGAGGCTTGTTACGTTGTGCATAGTCAGGAATGTATGTTCTGCCAAAATTTGAGAAACCAAGTAAAGACTGTAGTTTCTTTAAAGTGTTAGGTGGGTGCAGCTGTGCACATTTTTCCCAAAAATGCAGAGTCAGGCTCTTCCCCTCTTTCGATAGCTCACATCCCAGGAATAACACACTGAGAAAAGCAATCCTACTTTTCTTAAAGTTTAATTTATAACTAACTTCTGCAAACCCCAAAATTATTAGATCGACCCTTACAAGATGAATGTTCAGGTCGTCGTCCGTGAGATAAATGTCGTCCACATAGGATAACGCCTCAGGATCAATATCATGTAATATTGGTGTTATTCGGGCTGAGAACAGCCCTGGGCTATTCTTATAGCCCTGGGGTAAATGGCAAAAGCGTTTTTCTGAGCCACATGAAAATGCACTTAGGTCCCAACTTTCTTCCGCTAAAGTCTCGCAGAAAAACCCGTTGGATACATCCAACGTTGTTTCATATTTTTTGCGCACTATATTGTTTATTAGTGCCGTGCTATGTGAATTTTGTGTAGCATATGTACGTGTATGGCTGGTTAAATGTCTGTAATCTAAGCTATTCTATAGGAATGGTCGGGCTTCGCATCTGGGAATAATGGGTTATTCATTGCAGAGGCACAGGGCTCACTACCCCCTAATATTCTAGCTGAGTGAGGATCTCCCTCACTGGAGCTTTAGCCTCATGTTCAACTGGATGTTGTGTCTAAGGCTGGGGTGTAGACCTGATAGGTATTACATGACATGGAGAATCTGTGTCCCAACCTACATGATTGCGTTATAACGCAGGTGCCTTCGCTATAGCCCATTTGATAGCAAAAAGGCTTCCTTTTCCGCCTCTGGAACAAGATTAGAGAAAGAAGGCAAAATTACATTTTCCCCATGTGGGAGCTTACGGACATGTTCGGGCGGGCAATCTCTTTCGGCCAATAGGATGTCACAATTAAGTTCAACCCAAAAAGTCACACCTATGGTGTATTCTACTTCTCCCTCAATTTGAATCTTCAAATCACAAAGTCTATCGGGTGGGAGCACGCTCCCGTCCACTGTTTCAACTGCAATAAAATCGCTAGTTGCTGTCGCATCCAGATGATCTTTCAGACATACCGTGACCTCTGCTGCGCTGTCTAGCAGTGTCACTGCCCATGTCTTGTTCTTCAGCAATTTTCTCAAGTGTATTGGCATTTTTAACTGATAGTGACGCCACCTTTTTCTTTTTAATTTGTGGCTTTTGTTGTGAAGTCTTCTCTTCTTTTTTGACTGTAGACTGTATGGACTCTTTCTTTTGTTTCATGTATTCAGGACATCGGTCAGGACAGCCCCCTCTCTCACTACACCTATCCGGTGCGTCCTGAAAGGAACAAGAGGGAAGTGAATCAGTATATCTATCAGGAGTTTTTATATTCTTCCTATTTCTGAGAGTGTATCTCCTTTCGGAGTTCTCTGGATTTGGAGAGTCTGCCCTCTGCTTCTGTCTGTCTTTAAATTGTCTTGGCTTATCCCAGCGCTTTTTAGAACCCTTCTGTGTCTGTTTTGTACCTTCCTTAGGAGCGGTACTCAGTACTTCTAGCTACTTTGACTTGGCTCCCAGATTATACCATCCTATACTAGTATAGGTATCAGAAATAATTTTCAGTAGCTGTCTCTCTTGTTCCAAATGTGGAGTTTCTCGGAGACGCTGGCGTACAGACAGTGTTACCACTTCCCCTTTAATGTTACTGAGTATTATTGAGGAAACTGAGTCAAAGTTACGCATCAGTCTCACCCCCAAATCTAGGGCTGCCCCAGTAACATTCTGTATTTGTTTTAACACTTTGGTAAATTGGCAAGTGTCGGAGTACCATGTGTGGCAGTATATATTGCAGCGAAGACCGCACCCCATGTGGCACAGTCCTCCACTGAGGGATCCATCCCAAAGGGCAAGCACATTGTGAGAATTCTATGTTTCTCCTGTGGTCCCGTATGGGGATACACAGCTTACAGCTGATTTGTTTTCTGGGCTATCCAGTATGGTATTTTCTCTCGTTCTGTGGGTACCTTACCCATGATAGTGTGCACTGTTTGTGGATTAATCCCAGTAGCCAATTGGTATCCAGCAGGTGCTGGTGGTGCTGGACGCGCTGGTGTTGTGTTCAAAGTCCGCATTACGAACTGAACAAGCCGTCTGCATAGTGTTACTATCTCATTGTATCAGGCAAACATGGTCCACATTGGTTCATCATTACCTAAAGAACCTAACCTCACTCATTGTATTACATGTGGTAGGGCACCTTCAAACCAGTTCTTATGCTCTTGAAATGTGAGCGGTATTTCATGGTACTGGTATGCTTGGTACTGTTGAGGTACGTTTGCAATTTTATATGTGTGGAATGTGACTGACTTGTGGTCTTCCTCAGGAAACGTGACCCAGGAGTAGAATGCTTCTGTTTGATAAGCTTCATTAGCTTCTACTATGAAAGTGATATCCCTGCCCTCTTCTGTTAAGCCATATGCTACTAGATGTAATGTTAATGCTTGTCTAGCATTCTCAGGAATGTCTATGGCATTAGCCATATTGAAAAATGGGTGAAGAGATGGAACACCAAGTGGAGAGAAAAGTCATTTTTAAGAGTTCGAGCTCAACAAACCTACAGCCTAATTAGGTGTTCCCTGTTCAGCTGAGGAGGATTTTCCCAAAGACGACGGACATCTCTGTATAATGGTACTTTGGGTACCTGTTGTCTGTGAGACAGTGATAGTCGGGGTACCCGTAGATGAGTGCCTAAACACCATCGTTGATGGTTCCATGTTGTAGTTGGGCTTGCGCTCTGGGCAAGACTGCTGGTTTAAGGATGACAGTACTTATGTTCGTAGGTGACTATGCCTATCCTACAGCAAGTTACAACTGTAGTCCCAACCCTTCCGGCTCACTAGTAGTACCTCACCAAAAACCTAAAACAGTTAAAGATGATTTGTGGTAGCCTTTACGCATGGACTCAAGAGTATGACATCTCAGGTAGTGTTGTGGTTAAATGGAAATTACCTCTTTCTCACAGATACTTCATGTCTCAACCAAATACAGGCAGTAACGCAGATGCAGTAAGGTTTCAGTAGTTTTTATTCAACATAATCTGCAAGCTGCGATAAATTGCATGGGCTGCAATGATTATGATAATGAACAGTGCAAGAGACAGAATCATAAAGACAAGAGTAATGATTATAAATACCCCCACCATCTTGCAGTAATATAGAAAGACATAGAATGTATAATATTCACTAATACCCTATCATAATATGCCTAACCTTCTACCTAGAGGAGAGCTGGGTATGTTAAACCTAATCTGCCAAAGCCATGTCCCTGGAAGGAGCCCCTAACCCTTGCTACCTTGGTATGAGGTTTCAAGCTCAGACTCCGTAGGAACACGAAGTCCGGGTCAGCGTCAAGGCGACGTGCAGCATCAATAACAGCGATGATATCTGGTTGGAATCCCTCTGATTATCTGTCTAAAGTGAGGTGTATTTATAGAGATCTACTTGGACCCCTGATGTAGGTTGTTCCCAAACAATAGATAACACAGCATGTTTGGGACAGTAATTTATATAAAGAATTCCCTCAAAAGCGTGAAGATGGAAAGTACCCAATGTGAACACACATACAGTTTGATTTGACGCTTTAGCATGGTGGCACTGATAACATAAAGCTAAACAAATGGCTTAACTATAAACAAGGCAGCCATCTAAGAATTAATTAATTAAATGGGCTAAGACAGAGCAAGCTAAGCAGGTTAAAAGTCACAAGGTGACGGGGGCACGGGTCTGCAAGCCAAAGGCTAAGCTTACTCCTGTTATCCCATTAAAACAAACTAGGATTCACTACAATCCCACCCCTTCCCCATCCCAAATCCCTCATCCTAGCTCTATCCAAAGTAACACAAACATATGCACGCACCCACTACGACAGCCACAAGTAGCACATCCTTACACCCACACAGAAAAGAAACACACACACAGACATACACATGCAGGCACCACACACCCCACCACCCCCAGCATACACATAGACACAAAACCTACCAGTGCACCCACAGTTCGGCATACCACCATCACACCGCCAGCCTGTGCACCCACCGCTACGGGGTGCAACATCCACAGACACCACCAGCACACCCATAATCAGCCCACCCACCATGACACACACACCCCCACACACTATAGGCACACCTCCAACCAGCACACCCACCACCACACATGCATGCACTAGCACACCCACAGGCACCACAGCAACAGACACCACAACCACAATTCACACATCCACACATAAACATATTGAACCAAAACACCCACACTCACCCACCCAACAATCAGTATCAGACAAAATCAAAACATTCAGCACATACACCAGACCTTCAGACTCCCACACCTTCAACACACACATGCACAACAGCCACAGCCACTCCCTCTACCTCCCAACCCAAACTCTCTCCTGCTCATCCTGCCCTTTTCCTAAGGAGGGCCCATTTCCCTAAGGATCATGTCGTGTTTGGCCTGGTCCTGGTCCCTACCACCTCCCAGAACAACCCTCCCAATCGTCTGATCGCCCTACCGATGTCTTTGTACCCCTTCCAAATCCCAACCTACCCCTTCCACATCCCAAACCACCCCTTCCATATCCCACACCACTCCTTCCAAATCCAAATCCACCCCTGCCAAAACCAAGCCCTCCCCTCCCAAATCCACCCTTCCCAAACCCAAGTCCACCCCTCCCGAACCCAAGGACCCCCTTCCAGTGACATAATTGAGGTGCCTGCTCTCTCTGCCCCATAAATGTCCCTTCCAGAGGAGGTTCCTTTCTGGCAGTCTTTGTAGGAGGCAAGTGTGGCCTGACAGATATTGTGGCCCACATGGACTGTTTATATTTTGTATATATGTACATAGTTCTTATTTGTGGAACATTCATACTTTATTTAGCTACGTTGAAGAAGTATATAATTTATACATAAAAAATCTGTTATGTTTGAACCTACCTTTGTCCTGGCCTTCTTTTTGATTGTTACTGATTGTTTGCTGATGATGTTACTTCTGCTAATATGTGAGCCATGCACTTCCTCTAATTTGTGAGAGTAACAAACACATGTATCTTTGACTTTCTTTCCTAATACATAAATGTGCTGTACATTAGTGACGGACCTGACGATATTGGCGCAAGTATTCATCATGTTACTGGACACTTACACCAAACATATGTGCCCTTTTGATATTGCGACTGGAGTCAATATTATGCACATTTGCATTACCCAAGGCTCATGACATTTTGGGGTTCAATATCTTCTACTGTTTGACATCAATTACAGACACCAAGGGGGAATGTGAGCTTCCAAGATCTCTGTCATGTTTGCAAATAAGAGGTAAAATTGGTTGTAAATTCTGTGTACACTCCCTTGATTTTTTTATATTGCAATTGCTACAGTGTCATGGTGTAGAGTAATTCATATAGGGGATAATATTTATATTCTGATCTATTGTTTGCAGAAATTATTGCACACATCTGTATGATCACAATTTTATTTCAGATAGCTGTGCCTTATGGTATAGGTGCCCAGTGCCATGAAGGCAGTTGGTGCCAGATAGGTGGGTACTATACAGACATCTTGAGGTGTGTTTTTAAAATACATTTATCAATGTGACACTGCAGGCATGTACATTATATGCCATTATACTGTTGTTTTGGGCTCTTGGGTAAAGCAGGTTGAGTCCTGTGCTCTTGTACTGTGCCAAGTCTGTGGATGACAGGTAATACGATGACTTACCTCCGGTTCCAGAGATTACGCTGTTGGTTTTTGTCGTGATCCAGTAGCAGCAGCAGTGATATAATTGCCACTAATGGATTCATGTCAGCAGTAAAGAGGAAAAGTGTAAAAAGGGTGAGTTTCATCCTTTTATTGTTCCCAGTTCGCCAACTTTGGTGTGGAGGTTTAGCTGGTACAGTTGTATTGGCGGGACCGCACATTATGATTGGCTCAGTGGTAAAAGAGGCTCGAGTCATGCCACCAGCTGCTTTTCCATATGGCACTGTCAAAGCTGGCGGTGATTCTTCGCGGTGACAGCGGACTGTCAGTGGTGTTTTGCCTATGAACCTGCCCACATCTAAATACGGTGGTCAGACCATCATGGTGACGGGTGGGTTTTCAGTCGGAAAACTGGCAGCTGGAGCATTACCACCAAGATCTAAATAAGATCGTATGTATTTGTGTAGAAGCAAAGAACTGTAGAATACTGTTGGTATAGGTTACAAGGTGAGGTGAAATTTGCACTGTCAAACCACACCTAAATATCCATGTATGTTAAAGACTGTCCTCCTTCAATCTGTGCTGCTGCCAGAGAAAAACAATAGACATTATCTAGTCGTCTAGGACAATTTAATAGCTTTGCAATGTTGTTGAACCTAGCCCTTTCTGCAGGGTCATCCCAATACTTTTTGCCTTCCTCATCCTATTTATGATGAATTTGTTCTTTTTTGTCTTAGGACTCTACACTTTACCATTGATAACCAGTGCTTAAGTGCTTGTGCTCTCTCCTTTAACCATAGTAAAATTGCCTTACACCCAGGGTCTGATTCACAAAGCCTTGTGATGGGGCCACACGCTTGTGGCGAGTCCTGCACACTGTATTTTGCCATTGCAGAGGTCCTGCCAAAAGTTCAGCCACCCTGCCACAGCTGTGGGGCCTCTACCAAGAGTGTAAAGTCCCTTTGTGAATCAGGCCCCCAAGAGGCATATTTAGTTTACTTGTAAATCCCTAGTAAAGTGGTACTACATGTACCCAGGGCAAGTAAATTAAATGCTGCTAGTGGGCCTTCAATACTTGTTGTGCCACTAAAATCTTTTAAATTACATATCTCTGATTATACTGATTGGATTTTTGTCATTTTGTCATTATTTTGTTTATTAAAAATGAGTCTATATTTCTAATCTTCCGTGGGATGCTCTCTCTTGTGTGCTTTAACTTTGTTACTTTTTGAGGTGTTTGCCAAATACTTTACACATTGCCTCTAAGTTGAGCCTGACTGCTTTGCGTCAAGCTATCATGGGGTTGAGCACAGGTTAATTTGGGGATTGCTTGTGACTTCACTCTGACAACGATTGTGGTTGCTGCTTGAGTGGAGCTTTACCCAATATCTTCCAAATATTTGTGTGACCTTGAAAATCTAACACAAACAGCTGGCAGCTGGGTAAATTAACAAAATTATCACAGCTGTGTGGAGGGCAAACACTTTTTTGTGAATGCACACAATTTGTGCATAATCAAAACATGTACTCCTGGCTCCCAACATGTGGGTGGAGGCACATCCTCTCTCTAATAATGCTCACATAATTGTCTGGTGACAGCTGGGCTGCCGAGCCAGACCATAGTAATACCAACAGTATTAGTCACCCCCTTAGGGAAACAGCCAGGTCATTTCCGAGGTACTTGTAATGACAGCCTAGATAGTTAAAGAGGAACTTTAGCTCCAGAAGGACGGAGTTCAAAGCCACCACCTCCTGAAGGCCGAAGACGCTGCCCAAACGTCCTTATCTTAGGTACATTTAAGAGGAATGCTGAAGAAAAAGATTGATTCCGCATAGACTGATGCGGGAAAGCTATTTGCAATTGTTAACGCATCCCTTATGACATTTTATTACACATCAGGACTCGTTTTAGGCCAATGAATCTTTTGACCCAGTTGAGAGACACCGTAGGATGAGATAGCTAATCAATATATCAATCAAGACATAAATCATAATGTCATCAATATTTATCACAACAATGCACTTTACTTTAGTCAAAGTCATTAATCAGTTCAAAGACACTACCATGACCTTTCAGCCATGAATAACCACACCTTGTTTAGTAGAATTTTATGAATTTTATTCCCTATTAATTACAATCTAATAGCAAATGCGTTAATCTCAACACCAAGAAACATAATAGCATAGTCACGATATGGCAACTTTGATAAGCTTTCATTAAAGCGAGAATCACAAACATCAGAACCTAACATGGCGTGAACATAGATCAAGTTTAGCAGAGTGTCAATATGGCGTCAGTTTCAACAAAGCATAGTCTCAGTCGTTTGTCTGTTTGCGTCAGTTTTGGTGAGCACCTGTCCTAACCACTGATTAGCATTCGCATGTTGGGCTTCATGCAAAACAATTTAGAACTCCAATTTGGAAACCATCTAGCTAAGGTCTCTGTCAAAAACAAGCAGTTGGTACCTATAAAGGAAAAAGCAAACAGACAAATCACAAATGCATTGTTATAATTACCCTCCAAGGATTAGGTCAGCGCAAAGGTTCAGTCTTCCTCTTCAAGACATCAGTCGAATCGCCATCAGTCAGAACTCAGCTCTGGGGCAAAAGGGCACTTCCCTCATAAGGAGGTAAAGTTTATATGGGCAGTCTAAGGGCGAGGATGGTTTTAAGTAAACCAAAAGGTCACCAAACAGACCTAATTCCCAATTACTTCCCGTGACATGGGTTTTTATCCTTTTTTCGTAGTACATTCCCCCAAAATTCTATTGGTCGTTTGTTATACCCCACTATCTTTAACCTATCAAATTAAGCATTAGGTAATCCTAATCTTCACCCCATATTGTTTTACAAGTTTTTGATTGGTCTTCGTAATTGACGTCTTCAGAAATGGCACGTCCGGTGTGATTTCATACTCCTGTAATTCTTTGCCCATCTTTTGGTCAGCAGTTTCATTGTCTTCACCGGTTTGAATGACCTTGTACATTACATTAATCTACACTGTTTCAATTCATTTATAACATTTAGGGGGTCATTCTGATATTGGCGGGCGGCGGGCGCCGCCCGCCAAGCGGAAACCGCCCGCCAAGCGGAAACCGCCATTTGGCCGCTCTGCGGTCAAAAGACCGCGGAGGCCATTCTGGCTTTCCCGCTGGGCCGGCGGGCACCCACCAAAGGAGCGCCCGCCGGCCCAGCGGGAAAGGCCCTGCAACACTGAAGCCGGCTCCGAATGGAGCCGGCGGTGTTGCAGGGGTGCGACGGGTGCAGTTGCACCCGTCGCGATTTTCACTGTCTGCTATGCAGACAGTGAAAATCATGCTGGGGCCCTGTTAGGGGGCCCCACGACACCCGTTCCCACCATCCTGTTTCTGGCGGTGAAAACCGCCAGAAACAGGCTGGCGGGAAGGGGGTCGGAATCCCCATTACAGCCGCGGTCGGAATGGGCAGGGAAGCACCGTCAGCCTGTTGGCGGTGTTTCCAACGACATCCTATGACCGCCAGGGTTGGAATGAGTGGCTTAGTCTGTTGACGAGGGGAGAGGGTGAGAATGGATCTTAACATGGTTACATTCATCTTCCAAGTCGACGAGAAAAGAATAAACAGGGTCATGGCCCTTTGTGAGTCAGCACACTGAAGAATAGAAAATGCATTTAATATGAGAGCCAAGTAGCTAAGCTTCGGTTCATGCTAATTTAAGGCCTATTAGGTTTTCAATACAGATTTAATAACGCAAATGTTAGTATAAGCTCATTTGAACGTAACATAAACATTTTGATCATCATTATTAGTTTGCGTATACATTGGTGGACACTCTTCGTGGTCACAATTCAAGCGCACGTCTAAGCAAAATTGCTATTATTATAGTTTTTATGCGGCATCATCACACCTTAATTCATAAACATTTCATGCTAATATAGATTATATAAGCTACTCTCTCTCACAATAAACAGGGGCTCTTTAAAATGCAGTCTTTCAAGCAAGCGCAAAGGCTGTTAAACAAGAGGCGCATTTATATGGGAAGTCAGTGTAAAGGTCGCAGCTATTCAAAAAGTGGTACGTGGCAAGTTAGTTTAAATAAGATACATATTTTCATTATTGATACTTGTGATTAACGGTACTTATGAAGACAGGTTAGGCTCCTTTTTATGGGCGAGCACAAAGCGCTCTGCTTGCTTTCATTTGTGAAAGGCATGCATACGTCGTGCCTTTTCCGGTGTTTTGCCCGCCTACACACACCAGTAAACTTCTAGAAACATAGATGCTCGATGTTTTGAGGCTGGTTTCTGGATTACTTTATCTGTTAATTTTCCCCACAGCACGATCGTGCTGGGGTTTACATAGCACGATCGCGCTCTGTTTTTTGGTTTTCAATTTCAGCACAATCGTGCTGCATTTTACATAGCGCGATCGCGCTGTGTTTTTTTTTCTTTTAATTTGTGTGGCAAGAAAAGTTAGGTTAGGAGTTTACAACGCAAATAGCTCCAACACGAGCAAATGGGAGCCCCGTTGCATTGAAAATGCTTGTTATGTTGCTCTGGCTACTTCTCTCATTCACTAAAAAATTTATATATGCGTCATATTTTGTGCATTTGATTTTTATAGAACCAGGGTATTCGGCGTTTACATTGTGTGTTGCAGACTCCAATTGGTTTCTATGTGCCTTTTAGAGCACAATAAACACTGTTGTTTTATTGATCTAAGACAGTCTCAGAAAAAATGAGCTAAACATTTTCTGCAGTGGAAATTGAATATTGGCGTATTTAGAAGTAGCTGTCCGAGGTAGATCTGTTCCACCAAGATTAAGGGGGTCATTCCTACCCTGGCGGTCCGAGACCGACAGGGTAGGGGACCGCGGATGCACCGCCAACAGGCTGGTGGTGCATCCAGGCCCATTCTGACTGCGGCGGTAAAGCCGCGGTCAGAAAAGGGAAACCGGCGGTTTCCCGCCGGTTTTCCCCTGGGCTGCAGAATCCTCCATGGCGGCGCTGCAGGCAGCGCCGCCATGGGGATTCTGACCCCCTTCCCGCCAGCCTGGTTCTGGCGGTTTTGACTGCCAGAACCAGGCTGGCGGGAACGGGTGTCGTGGGGCCCCTGGGGGCCACTGCAGTGCCCATGCCAATGGCATGGGCACTGCAGGGGCCCCCTAACAGGGCCCCACATTGATTTCCAGTGTCTGCATAGCAGACACTGGAAGTCGCGATGGGTGCAACTGCACCCGTCGCACAAAAGCAACTCCGTCGGCTCCATTCGGAGCCGGCTTCATCGTTGCTGTGGCTTTCCCGCTGGGCGGGCGGGCGGCCTTTTGGCGGTCGCCCACCCGCCCAGCGGGAAAGCCAGAATGACCGCCGCGGTCTTTTGACCGCGGTACGGTCTTCTGGCGGGTCGCCGCCCGCCAAACTAGGAATCAGCCCCTAAATCTTGTCACCGGGCAATCTTTGTTACATGCTGATGATGAAGTTCTGATAGATTATATACAAAAAGGTTTGGAAAGATCTATGGATCTTTATTTGAAATATGTTTTAGCAAACCATATCACAATGGATGTCGATTAAACAAACACCCATGAACCTCATTTACCGTATTGCAAAGGTAGACGTTGCTACACTACCGTGGGTAGTTCTCATGTTGCCCTTGCTAACCCCCGTCTCAGGGATGATGGAGACCGTGGCAGGGACCCCCGTGTATGTTTGTGCATAGACCAGTGCACATCCAAATGTTGTATTTCATTTGTTATTAAAAAAAACTAAACAAAAAAAAACATAAATACAGGATCTAAAGTTTTAATTAGGAACCCACCCCGGTGCTGTCAAAAACCAGACTTGCTAGACAACAAGTAGTGGCGTAACAACACTTGAAGGCCCCCCCCTGCAAAATACATGAAGGGGGGCCTCCCACGCAGGGCCGACTTCAGCACTGGTGGCGCCTGGTGTACAGTCTTTTTTGGCAACCCCCACCTTCATGACAACCTCCTCCACGAATTCCCACACTACCACTCTCCAACAGTGCCCCTCACCTCTCCATAGCCCCTCTCTGACAACAGTGCCCCTCACCTCTCCATAGCCCCTCTCTGACATACATTTCTTTTTCAAAGCGCTGCGCTACGCATAGTTCACTTTCAGTTTTGTGATCTGCATGGTTCAGGTTATTTGCAGCAGGCACATTATTCCTCTGTGCTACATTATGATGAGTAAAGACGGCGAATAGACAAAATTTGGATCTCTCACCAGCAGTAAAATTAATTAACAATGAGCTTGACATTTGTATTGTTGCCTGAAAAGTGATGGATGCACAAGCAAGTTCAGTGCTTCAAAACCCAAAAGTTATTTTTAAACGCAGCGCCCACACTAAAGTTGGTGCACCCCTCTCACCGCCCCAGAGCGGGCCTTGCTCATGCACAGTGTCTGGGGGGTCTCCTGAAGCTTAAACCCCCCTCGGACTGCAGGAGCTATTGTTACGCTACTGCAGCAAAGCTGTGTAGTTTTTCTTCCACCAGTCTAAACTTCCTGCCTCTATCTCTCTCTCTTGTAGTTTCATTTTCAGCTCGGCCTTCTCCCATAGACTCGGCTTTCCTTTCTTTCTCTTCCTCCTTCTTTCCTCGTTTTCCCGCCTTTCACTCTCTTTCTCTCACTCAATGTCTGATCATGAAAAATAAGCCCCCCCCCACAAAAAAAAACAACAAAAAAACTAACTCCAGCACAACGTTTACTAAGTTTAATATGGGATTTCATATTGACACTCAATTTAGAAAAGCCATTGATGTACTAAATTGCATCGGTAAGTTTTTTAGGTCGAGCATGCAGTGTGCAAGCGCTGATTTTCCGAGGTGTTGGTATCTATGCGGGCTTTTAACCATGCCTACCTCACTCACATCACTTTCGCTCGTTTGTGGGCTTGCCTTTTAAAAATGCTTTGTTATCATTGGTAAATGCTTTACGTTTGTCCCTCCTTGGGGCGGTTTTGTTACCGCCTTGGCCATCGACCCTGTCAACTCTAAAAAATTAATTGTCCAGACAGAAGCATGCATTTGAAATGGGGGTTGGGGCAATGCTTTCACAACTAAACTCTGAAGGCCAGGATCAACCTGTTGCTTTTATCAGTCGGAGGTTGACCTCTAGATAAAAGCGCTATTCAGACATAGAAATTCCCTTTGTTGTGGTCTGGGCCCTGTAGACGCGGAGACCATACTTATTTGTGACTCAATTCATAGTTCAGGCCACAAACCTCTCTTATGGTTAAAACAGATGAAAGGAGAAAACCCCTAAATTGTTGAGGTGATCCATTTTCCTATGGGGGATGGACTTTACAATGGAACATAGACCTGGGAGTAACCTCTCCATTGCAGATGGAATCTCCAGATATTTCTACTTAGACAATGAAGACTCATCTGGTCAAGGTTAGCCTTATTGTCCCTCTTTTGGCGGGTGGGAGAGTTGTGTAGGAAAGTACCATGGCATGTTACCCCCAATTCTGCCTGTTTGCCAGTGTGTTTTTACTGTCGCACTCAGATCCTGCTAGTCAGGACCCCAGTGCTCATAGTTTGTGGCCTATATATGTTGTCAGTATTTTTTGACTGTGTCGCTGGAGTTCTGCTAACCAGACCTCCAGTGCTTATGCTCTTGCTGTTTACCAAATTTGTCACTATAGTTTAGTGACTCCATAGTCCAATTCTGATTGGCACACTGGATCCCCTTATAAGGCCCTAATATATGGTACCTAGGTACCCAGGGCATTGGGGTTCCAGGAGATCCTTATGGGTTGCAGCATTTCTTTTGCCACCCATAAGGAGTTCATACAAACACTTCTTCAGGACTACCACTGCACCTTGACTGAAATAGTGCACACATTTTTTCACAGCCATTTTTCCTGCACCAGGTAACTTATACGTCACCTATATGTCTAATCTTCAGTTACTGAAGGCACTGATGCAAAGTTACTATGTGTGAGGGCTCCCTTGCGCTAGCAAAGGTGCCACCACGTTGTCCAGGGCACATTTCCCAGACTTCGTGGGTGCGGGGACACCATTATAAGCGTGCACTACATATATGTCAATACATATATGTAGCTTCACAATAGTAACTCCAAATATGGCCATGTGAGGTAGCTAAGATTGTGAAATTGAACCCCCAATCCAACTCTGGTATTGGGGGGGCAATTCCATGCACCCTGGGGGCTCCACCATGGCCCCCTGTACTGCCAAACAAGCTCTCTGAGGTTTTCACTACAGCCCCAGCTCATGCCACCTCACAGACAGGTTTCTGCCCTCCTGGGAATTGAGCAGATCAATCCCAGGAAGGCAGAACAATACATTTCATTTAGGAGCGGGGTGTTACACCCTCTCCCTTTGGAAATAGGTATTGTAGGAATGGGAGGAATATCCTCCCAAAGCCTCTGGAAATGCTTTGAAGGGCACAAACGGTGCCCTCCTTGCATAACCCAGCCTACACTGGTTCAGGGACCCCCCATTCCCTGCTCTAGCGTGAAACTGAACAAAGGAAAGGGGAGTGACCACTCCCCTGTCCCCCACTCCCCCAGGGGTGGTGCCCTGAGCTCCTTCAGAGTGTTGCTGGCGTTAGCCATCTTGGATTCCAATGTCTGGGGACCCTCTGGGAGCATCTGAGTGGCCAGTGCCAGCAGGTGACGTCAGAGACCCCTCCTGATAGGTGCATACCTGGTTAGGTAGCCAATCCCCCTCTCAGGGTTATTTAGGGTTCTCTCCTCTTGATTTTTCCTCAGATTCAGTTTGCAAGATTCCACCAGTACTCCTCTGCATCCTCTGCTTCAGCTTCTGACTGTTGGATCAATCACAGACTGCTCCAGGAACCGCTCTAACTGCAACAAATTATCCAGAAAGGCTACTGTGACCCTGCAGCTTCAGCTCCAGCCAGCAACTGTTTCCAGGTTGTGCACGCTCTGAGGAATGCCTACGTACATCCTGCACCAGAAGGACCGAAGAAATCTCCTGTGGAATGACAGAGTCACTTCCCTGCTTCAGCAGGCACCTCTCTGAGACGACAACCGGTACTCTGGGACTCCTCTCCTGTCGACAAGCGTGATCCCTGTAACACAGGTGGTGGACCAAAGTGATCCTGCCTGTCCAAAGGTCCAACTGTTCAAATTTGGTAGAGGTAAGAGCTTGCCTCCGTGTGCCAGACAGTGCCCCTGTGCACCGCGTCTTCTGCAGCACCTTGGGCTTCTGTGCACTACTTCCAAAAGTTCTTCGTGCACGTCATCGCTCAGGTCCCCAGCACAGGATAGAGTTGTTCTCCGGCAGCGTGGGATCCCTGTGTGTAGTGCTGCAACGATCGCACTTTGCAACTCCTTTGTCCCCGTGTCCTAGGACTCCTGTGGGTGATGCCTGGTCTTCTGCGGGCTCTCTAAAGTGCTGAGAGCCCCCTCTGTCCCCTCAGTTCAAGTCGAGACCCCCAGGTTCCTCCTGGGCCCGTGCAGCACCTCTGTTCTTGCGTGAACCAAGGCTTGTTGGCGGAATGCAGCAACGAAAACAGCCTGCATCCAACGACTCAACGTGAGACATCTGTTGCACCAAACAGGAGCCAACAGCTGTCTTCTTTGGTGCATTTCTATACTTTTCTTCTAACCGGAGAATCCACTTTTGCACCTTCATCCAGGTTGGCAGGGGTTCTTGTTCTTCCTGGACTCTTCATCGACTTCAGCACTTGGGGGGTCATTTTGACCTCAGCGGTCTTTTTGAAAGACCGCTGAGGGACCGCCGTGCGGAAGACCGCCAGTGGTGGCGGTTTTCCGCTCGGCCTAATATGACCATTGGCAGCTCTCCGTCCTTTTTCGGACGGAGAGGCACCAACAGCCATAGTGGCGGGAGGCGGGGAAGTGGAGGTTGCTCCACCTCCACTGCCACGCCAACAGAACACTGCCCAGCGAATCACGTCCTGTGATTCACCGTGGCGGTGTTCTGTTGGCGGTGTGGTGTTGGCGGAGCTGCCCCCATGGCTCCTGTCCCCTCCCGGAGGATCGTCGGACCAGGTAAGTCGATCGTCCGTGAGGGGAGGGGGGTGAGGGGGTGTTGGGTTTTGTGTGCATGCATGGGGTGTGCGTGTGTGTATGTGAAGGGGGGTGTGAGTGCGTGTATGTTTGCGGGGGTGTTGTGTGTATGGGAATGAGTGCGTGTATGTCTGTGGTTATGTCAGTATGGATGTGTGCGTGAATGTTTGAATGTGGGTGTGCGTGTCTGCCTGTGTGTGTGTATCTAGGCATGTATGTTGGCGTGTGTGCGTGTGAGTTTGTAGGTAGTGCCTGCGTGCGTGTCGTGTGTGTATGAGTGATGTTATGTTGGGGGTCGGGGTGGGGAGGAGGGCCCTGCCACCTTTGGGGGGTGGCAGGGGTGGTGGGGGGTGTAGGGGAGGGAGTCGGGGTGGGGGTGGGGACGACCCCTATCAGTGCCAGGGAAGGAATTCCCTGGCACTGATAGTGCTTACCGCCATGGATTTCATGGCGGTTCCTACCGCTGGGTCAAAATACTGGCGGCGGTATTGTGATGGCCGCCGGGCTGGAGACCCAGGTCTCCAGCCCAGCGGTCATCTCCCCCCTGGCGGGCGGAACGGGGAAGCGGCGGATGACCATGGTGGTAACCGCCATGGTCATAATACTAAAAAAAAGACCGCCAGCCTGTTGGCGGTCTTACCGCCGCTTTAACACCGTCCGCCAGGGTTGTAATGACCCCCTTGGTCTCCTCTCTCCACAGGTCTTCGGGTCCAGGAATCCATCGTTGTTTGTTGCAGTCTTGCTTGGTTCTTGCATAATCCTTTATCACGACTTCTAGTGTGTTCCGAGGAAACTTGCTGTACTTTACTCCTATTTTCCTGGGCTCTGGGTGGGGTATTTTACTTACTTTTGGTCTATTCTTACACTCCCAGCACCCCTCTATGCACTACACTTGCCTAGTGGGGAATCTGACATTCGCATTCCACTATTTTAGTGTATGGTTTGTGGGTGGCAAAAGAAATGCTGCAGCCCATAAGGAACTCCTGGAACCCCAATGTCCTGGGTACCTAGGTAACATATACTAGGGACTTATAACGGGGGTCCAGTGTGCCAATTGCAATTAGAATGTGAAGTTAAATTCAAATTCAAATCAATATTTATTCTGATTTTACTCCATAACAGATAAACAATCTCTTTAAAATGATAAAAATATACAATAAAATACTTCAAGAAAACATTACTAATAAATAAATAAATAAAACCTTTGCTGCAAAAATTGGGCGATTATTCATTCTCATATCGGAGGTTTTCTAAATACGACAGCTTTTTTCTTTGTTCTATGGCATGTAGGATACATTTTATTACTGCATCACATTTCTCATTGGTATCCAATTTACATAAATAATTAAAAGCTTCTCTACAATAAAATAATTTTTTAATAACAAATAGAGGTTTTAAAAATTGTTTCCGGATGTCATGATAAAATTTACAGGATATAATAAAGTGCATTGTAGATTGTGCAAATCGTCCCACACAGGGGCACTTTGGTAGGCTTTTGCTCCAAATCCTCACCTTTGGAAAAACTACCAAAAAGTGCAACATTCTAAAGCGCATTCGGGTCAGATAAAATCTATCCTGAATGTTTGCAATTGTCAGTAAGTAATTTGGCATTACCTCGTTATTTTCAGTCATATAAAGTGCTACTGTTGATTTCCTACATTCTCTATTTTCTCTATCACTACAGTATCCCTCCATGCCATTAGTTGGTTTTTCAATTCTTTCTTGCTAAATTGGAGGATAATACCTGGATTGTCCAAATTTGGAGCTAGATTTATACCTTTCAACAAGTCTTTTAAATGCATGAACCATGGGATTCTATCCCAGTATTCCAATGTAAGGCAATCTTTAATAATATTTTGGGTAAAATGCGTCCCTTCTTTAGACCAGATGCCATGCCAAGCCAACAACGCATTGGTATATATTAGATCTTCCACATAAGAGCAGCCCAGTTCTTTGTGTACCATAAATGTGGAGGTGGTATTTGGCACTGCAAGTAGTCTGCTAAAAAAAAAAAATTCTAGCACTTGTAATGAGTGGATCTCGGGCATCAAACCCCAAAGGGCAGAACCATACGTAATGCTGCTTACTGATTTACTTTTATAAATTTGCAGCATTTCCCTAAGGGGTTTATTACCATTTGTTTTTGAAAATCTAAAAAACAGCCTCAGTTGTCCTAATATACTGCATCTTGATAATTTCTAGATGTTGTTTCCAATGACCCATATTAGAAAACTGTAAACCCAGATATGTAAATCCATTCACCTCTTCACATTTATGGCCCTTAATAAAAATAAGTTTTCTTCGTGGCCTTTCCCTGTCCACAAGTTATTACAACTGTTTTGCTCAACTTCAACAACATATCTCTTTCCTCCATAAATTCCACAAAGCCCTCGATTAACCGCTGCAACCCATTTGCAGTTTGTGACAGCAGTACTGCATCATCTGCGTATAAAAGGATTGGGGTAGAACATTCTCCTATTTTAGGGCTATCAATTTCTATATTTTTTAGGTGGGCATCTACTCCATTTATATAAATGGAAAATAGAAGAGGCGCCAAAACACAACCTTGACGTATTCCTCTCCCTATCCTAAAACCTGGGGTACACTCGCCATTTCTTCCATATCTCACCCGCGCTGTTAGATGATTATATAATTGTACCAAGAAGCTTATTATATCTAAGGGCGCACCCATATCTATTAAAACTTTCCACAGCTTAGCATGATTCACCAAATCAAAAGCGCTGCTAAGATCTGCAAAACAAAGGAACACATGGCCCTTCCTTGCTGAATGTGAAGTCACTAAGCTATAGTGACTAATTTGAAAGTAGAGAGAGCATAAGCACTGGAGGTCTGATTAGCAGAACTTCAGTGACACAGTTAAGCACTACTGACAACACACCATAGGCCACTAACTATGAGCACTGGGGTCCTGGCTAGAAGGATCCCAGTGAGACAGGCAAAACACACTGACAGGTAGGGTTTTTATCTATGAGAACTGGGGTCCTGGCTAGCAGGATCTCAGTGAGACAGCAAAAACACACTGATACACACTCACAAACAGGCCAAAGGTGGGGGTAACCATGCTAGAAAGAGGCTACCTTCTCACAGTAGCTGGTAGTGGGAAGGGGTCACACACAAGTAGGGCACCCTTCACACCTAGAGGCCAGGTCACTAGGGTTACACAAGTAAGGGAAAGATCAATCTCTGCTCATTCCCATGTCACTTCTGTGTCAGACGTGTCCCACACATCCAACCCTAGGGACCAGTCCCTAGATAGGAAACTCCGAAAGCTGGGGTTGGAGGAGGCCACACTGAGGCTACAGCAACAACAGTTGGCCTTAGGGAGGGAATCCCTAGATGTGGAAAGGGAAAGACAGGGATTGGGGTTAGTTCTTCATGGTGGCATCATCATCAGCAGTTTTAGAAGTTACAATGCCAAGGAACATACATTTAACTCTAGAACCCTGCATAAGATTGTTTTCCCTTACAAGGAGGGGGGTGACATCTATAAGTGGTTTGCTGCACTTGAGAGGGCCTGTAAAGTTCAGAGGAGCCCTCAGGCACAGTGGGTTGCTGTTCTGTGGTTGTCTTTCTCTGGTAAGTGGAGAGATAGACTCCTTACTGTCAGAGAAAATGACTCAGATATTTACAATGTTCTGAAGATAGCACTCTTGGATGGATTTGGCTTAACCATTGAACAATATAGTATGAAGTTCAGAGAAACCAGAAAAGAGTCTTCACAAGATTGGATCGACTTTGTGGGCTGTTCAGTGAAGGCCTTAGAAGGTTGGTTGCATGGCAGCAAGGTATATGAGTATGAAAGCTTATTAATCTAATCTTGAGAGAGCATCTTCTAAACAATTGTGTGTCTAATGTGTTACACCAGTATCTTGTGGACTCAGATCTGACGTCTCCCAAAGAATTGGGAAAGAAGGAAGGCAATTGGATCAGAACAAGGGTGAGCAGAAAAGCTCATACAGAGGGTCACAAGGACAGCAAGAAGAAGGATGGTAAGTCACATGACAAGGGTGGGGACAAAGATAAAAAGTTGAGTCTTCATCAGGCCCACAAAAATCCTCTGGGGGTGGTGGGCCCAAATCCTCATCTAACCATCAGAAAAAGCCTTGGTGTTATTTGTGTAAAATCAAAGGCCATTGGGCAAGTGACCCCACTTGTCCCAAGAGAAACACCAAACCTCCCACCACCACAACCCCCACTGCTTCCACTAGTGCCCCTAGTAATAGCAGTGGTAGTGGGAAAAACTCTACAAATAGCCAAACAAAGGGTGTAGCTGGGCTCACATGTGGTAATGTAGTGGGGTTTGGTTTAGCTAGGGAGGCCACTGAGGCTGTTTTAGTCTCTGATGGTGGTATTGATTTTGCCACCTTAGTTGCTTGTACAAGTGTTAGAAATGGGGTATTTGGTTGGCAGTCAGATTACCCCCTGTCCAAGCAAGGACCCTCACTCTAATCAGGGTACTTCACACACAAATACAAATTATCCTGTGCCCATCCTCTGGTAGCTCGACACTGAGCAGTCAGGCTTAACTTAGAAGGCAATGTGTAAAGTATTCATGCAATAAATAAGGCAATTACATAGTAGAACACTATAAAAATATACCACACAGTGTTTAGAAAAATATATAATATTTATCTGGTTAAATGCAGGTCAAAACTATTAAGATTCAATAAGTACACGTTGAAATATTACTTAGAAAATGATATAAAGACTCTTTAGTTCTTAAAAGCAACAAATGTCTCTTGCAAGCACAAAGTACCTGGTTTGCGTTCAAATTCTCCGCAAGGGACCGCAGAGGAGGAGTTGCGTGGAAAACGGGGAGGCGTGTGTTGATTTTTCCAGCGCACCAAGACGTTGCGTCGTTGGGTTTTGATGGAGGGCAGGCTTTGCATCGATTTCTGGCACGTAGACTGGGATTCTCTTCGGGTTGCATGGTTTTCAGATGCCCCGAGGATGATGCGTTGAAATCCTGGGCGTGCAGGACGATGTCACAGGGGTTGCTTCGATCCGGTGGGCGATGCGTGGAAATTTCTGCAACACGGCACACGCTGCGTCAATTCCTCTGAGGAAGTTAGGCTGCGTTGTTCCAGCTTGGCTTTGAGTCGATCCAGTGGGCCGTGCATCAGATTTCCAGTCACAGCGCTGGTGCTGCATCGTTCTCTTCGGGAAGTTGGGCTGCGTTGATCCTGTTTGTCATGTGGTGATTTTCTCACCACAATGCAGGCTGTGTGCTGTTTTTTGCAGGCTGTGCATTGATTTTCACTGCACAAGGAGTTCTTTTGCAGAAATGAAGTCTTTGTGGTCCTGAGACTCCAGGGAACAGGAGGCAAGCTCTATCCAAGCCCTTGGAGAGCACTTCTAAGCAGAGCCAGAGGGCAGCAGGGCAGCAGGTCAATAGCAGGGCAGCAGTCCTTTGCAGAAAAGCAGTCAGGTGAGTCATTTGGGCAGCCAGGTAGTTCCTCTTGACAGGTTGCAGGTTCTGGTTCAGGGTTCTTCTCCAGTGGTATCTTGTCCAGAAGTGTTTGACTTCAGAAGTGTCTTGTGAAGTAGAAGTGTTTGAGTTGGTAGGGCCAGAGATCCTGCTTAAATATCCAAATGTGCCTTCGAAGTGGGGGAGACTCAAAGAGTGGCTGAGAAGTGAACAAGGTCCCCTTTCAGTTCCATCCTGTCTGCCCGGGTCCCAGTAGGGAGTGTGGCAGTCCTTTATGTGAGGGCAGGCTACTGTCCTTTGACATGTAAGTGTCAGCCCCTCCACCCTCCCAGCCCAGGAAGACCCATTCAATATGCAGATGTATGCAAATGTGACTGAGCATCCTGTGTTTGGGGTTGTCTGAGTAAATGCACAAGAGAGCTGTAATACTAAACCTAGCCAGAGGTGGATTGTAAGGCACAGAAAGATTTAAGTGCAGAGAAATGCCCACTTTCTAAAAGCATTTCTATAATAGCAACATTAAATCTAAACTTCACCAATAAACTGGATTTTCTATTACCATTCTGGCCATTCTAAATATGACCGGGTTACTCCTTTCAGATCAGAATCTACCAATCAAACAGTATATGAGGGTACCCATATGATATCCTATGAAAGGAGCAGGCCTCACAGCAGTGTAAAACGGATTTAGAAGTTTTACACCACTAGGACATATAGAACACACATGTTCATGTTCTGCCTTTTACCTACATATCACCCTGCACTATGGGCTACCTAGGGCCTACCTTAGGGGTGACGTATATGTAGAAAAAGGGGACTTTAAGGTTTGGCAATTACTTTTAAATGCCATGTCGACGTGGCAGTGAAACTGCAGCCACAGGCCCTGCAGTGGCAGGCCTGAGACATGATTAAGGGGCTACTTATGTGGGTGACACAACCAGTGCTGCAGCCCACTAGTAGCATTTAATTTACAGGCCCTGAGCACATGTAGTGCACTTGACTGGGGACTTACAAGTAAATTAAATAAGCCATTTGGGTATGAGCAAATGTCACCATGTTTTAAGGAGAGAGCACATGCACTTTAGCACTGATTAGCAGTGGTAAAGACCTCAGAGTCCTAAAGCCAGAACAAATTAGGTCAGAAAAAGAAAAGGAGGAAGGCAAAAAGTTTGGGGGTGACCCTGCAGAAAGGGCATTTCCAACAACAAGAAACTACCCTTAATAAATGGCGTTACGGTTGAGGCCCACAGGGACACAGGTGCCAGTGTCACTAATGTGATGGAGAAACTGGTTGCCCCTGAGCAACACCTACTGGGTCATCAGTACCAAGTTATTGACGCCTATAACAACACTGTTAGCCATCCCATAGCTGTTGTGAATCTCAAATGGGGAGGGAGTTACTGGTCCTAAAAAGGTTGTGGTATCCACTGACTAACTTGTAGAGTGTCTATTGGGCAATGATTTGTAAACTTCAGCTTGGGCTGAAGTGGAGTTAGAGGCCCATGTAGCCATGCTGGGCATTCCAGGACACATCTTTGCTCTTACCAGGGCTCAGGCCAAGAAGCAAAGAGGACAGGGAAACTTGGATCCTGGAACAATGGACCAAGTGCTCCCAGAAAACAGGGGTAGAGATGGTAAACCCTTGTCCACTATCCCTTCCTCTCCAGAAGATTTCCCTTTTGATGAGGAGGAGTCAACTCCTTGTGCAGAACCTACACCAGAGGAGCTTCAGGCTGACACAGCTGAGCTCTTGGGGGTGGGGGGGGGGGCTTCCAGGAAGGAACTGAGTGTGGCACAGCAGACCTGTACCACACTAGAGGGTCTAAGACAGCAAGCTGTCAAGCAGCAAGCTGGGATATCAGTGACTCACATAGAGTTTACTGGGAGAACAATCTCCTTTATACTGAGGCAAGGGAACCAAAACCTGGTGCTACCAGTAGACTGGTCATTCCCTTGCAGTATAGGGAATTCCTCCGAACTCTGGCACATGATATTCCCCTGGCAGGACATCTGGGGCAAAGTAAGACCTGGGACAGACTTGTCCCTCACATTCACTGGCCTCACATGTCAGAGGACACAAAATAATTCTGTCGCTCTTGTGTCACTTGCCAGGGCAGTGGAAAAACTGGTGGCACCCCAAAGGCCCCCTTAATCCCACTGCCTGTGGTTGGGGGGCCCTTTGAAAGGGTAGGGGTTGATATTGTTGCCCCCCTTGTCCCTCCAACGGCTTCTGGAAACAGATTCAGCATAGTGGTAGTAGACCATGCCACAAGATCGCCAGAAGCATTCCCCTTAAGTACTACTACAGCTCCTGCAGTGGTAAAGGCCGTCCTGGGAATAGTTTCCAGGGTGGGCTTTCCTAAAGAGGTAGTAGCAGACAGTGGTAGTAACTTCATGTCTGCATACGTAAAAGCTATGTGGTAGGAGTGTGGTGTAACCTATAGATTCACCACATCCTATCATCCACAAACAAATGGACTGGTTAAGAGATTTAACAAAACTCTCAAAGGCATGATCATAGGACTCTCTGAAATACTCAGAAGGAGATGGGATGTCCGTCTACCATGCCTCCTTTTTGCCTACAGGGAGGTACCCCAAAAAGGAGTGGGCTCAGCCCCTTTGAACTACTATTTGGTCACCCTGTAAGGAGTCCACTTGCACATGTCAAAATCGGGGTGAGAGGAACCCTTGAAGCCCTCTAAACAAGACATTGTGGATTATGTGCTTGGTGGAAGATCAAGTATGGCAAGAACCTCCTAGGCCAACTTTCTGAACTCTTTTCACTCACACCTGGTCAGACTACTTGGTCTGAACATATTATTGATACAGGAGACAGTTTGCCTGTCACAAGTACGATTTATAGGCAGCCTGACCCTGTCAGAGACTGTATTAAATCTGAGGTTCAGAAAATGTTGGACCTCGGTGTTATTGAGCACTCAGACAGCCCCTGGGCCAGCCTAGTTGTGCTTGTCCCCAAACCTCATAGTCAAGATGGAAAGAGGGAAATGAGGTTTTGTGTAGACTACGGAGGGCTCACTACAGTAACAAAAACAGATGCTCACCCTATACCCAGGGCAAATGAGCTAATAGATACACTGGCATCTGCCAAGTATCTAAGCACCTTTGATTTGACTGCAGGGCATTGGCAGATCAATTTATCAGGGGATGCTAAACCAAAAACTGCATTTTCAACCACTGGAGGGCATTATCAATTCACAGTTATGCTCTTTGGTCTGAAAAATGCACCTGCTACTTTCCAAAGGCTGATGAACACAGAAGCATTTAGTGCAGCATATCTAGATGATATTGGTGTATTTAGCTCCACTTGGGATGACCACCTAATGTTTTGGAGGCCCTGTAAAAGGCAGACCTCACTATCAAGGCTTCTAAATGTCAGATAGGGCAAGGAAAGTGATTTATCTGGGACACCTAGTTAGTGGGGAACAGATTGAACAACTACAGGGGAAGACCCACACAATTTTGCACTGGGCTCCCCCTACTACTGAGACCCAGGTCCGAGCCTTTCTTGGTCTCACTGGTATTACAGGAGGTTCATTAAAAACTATGGCTCCATTGTTGCCCCTCTTAAAGATCTTACCTCTAAAAAGATGCCCAAAAAGGTATTATGGACAGCCAGCTGTCAAAGAGCTTTTCAGGGGCTTAAGCAGACTATGGCCCTCATTACAACCCTGGCAGTTGGTGTTAAAGCGGCGGTAATACCGCAAACAGGCCAGCAGAAAAAAAATGGCATTACGACCGTTGTGGAAACTGCCAACATAGACAGCCACTTTAACATTCCGACCGCCACGTGGGTACGAACAAACAGCGTGGTGGACACCGCCAACAGACAGGCGGAAGACAATGTACCGCCCACCCTATTACAACAGGCCTATCCGCCACCTTTTCCGGGGCGGAACCAACGCAAACAAAAACATGGCGGAAACTGTACAAAGAAGGGAAAACATTCCCCTCTCCACACCCCACAAGGAACCAGGACACCATGGAGCCCGAATTGCAGATACTGCTGATGATGGTCTTTCTCCTCTTCTATCAGGAGCACCAACGACGGCGGTGACGACCACGGTGAGTGCTGCACCTACAACACAGGGGAGGGAAAAGAGAGTGACACACACACGCAACACCCCCATCCCCACCCACAAAACCATACACACAAATACATGCAGCAACAATACACATACACGCCCCCCCCACCCCCTGGAAGAACGCAAGGACAAAAGGAATTGATTTGAACAAATGTAATCATGTGAAATCTCATTATCAAAGTTCAAAATCCAGTAAACACAATTATGTACACTAACTACACAAGTCCGGATAGTGCGCCAATCATTGTCCGTGGACCACTGGGCCCAAAATGCATGGGCCAAGCCCACACATGACACCTAACTGTAAATGGAGAGAACACTGCAGGGGCATCAGATCGAAATGAAACAGGCACCTCAGGGGGAAGGGGAGGGGGGGCACCTCAGCCAGATGAACGCACAACGCCACTCCTGCACGAGGGGGCTCCATGCCCACTGCTTTATCCTAGAGAGTGCAAAGCCACAGTCTCTCAAGTCTCTCCATTGGGTGGTTTGCCCACTGCTTTATCCTGGGGAGTGCAAAGCCACAGTCTCTCAAGTCTCTCCAGTGGGTGGGTTGCCTGCTGCTTTATCCTGGGGAGTGCAAAGCCACATTCTCTCAAGTCTCTCAAGTGGGTGGTTTGCCCACTGCTTTATCCTGGGGAGTGCAAAGCCACAGTCTCTCAAGTGGGTGGTTTGCCCACCGCTTTATTCTGGGGAGTGCAAAGTCACAGTCTCTCAAGTCTCTCAAGTGGGTGGTTTGCCCACTGCTTTATCCTGAGGAGTGCAAAGCCACAGTCTCTCAAGTCTCTCAAGTGGGTGGTTTGCCCACTGCTTTATCCTGGGGAGTGCAAAGCCACAGTCTCTCAAGTCTCTCCAGTGGGTGCGTTGCCTGCTGCTTTATCCTGGGGAGTGCAAAGCCACATTCTCTCAAGTCTCGCAAGTGGGTGGTTTGCCCACCGCTTTATCCTGGGGAGTGCAAAGCCACAGTCTCTCAAGTGGGTGGTTTGGCCACCGCTTTATTCTGGGGAGTGCAAAGCCACATTCTCTCAAGTCTCTCAAGTGGGTGGTTTGCCCACCGCTTTATCCTGGGGAGTGCAAAGCCACAGTCTCTCAAGTGGGTGGTTTGCCCACTGCTTTATCCTGGGGAGTGCAAAGCCACGTTCTCTCAAGTCTCTCAAGTGGGTGGTTTGCCCACTGCTTTATCCTGAGGAGTGCAAAGCCACAGTCTCTCAAGTCTCTCAAGTGGGTGGTTTGCCCACTGCTCTATCCTGGGGAGTGCAAAGCCACAGTCTCCCAAGTCTCTCAAGTGGGTGGTTTGCCCACTGCTCTATCCTGAGGAGTGCAAAGCCACAGTCTCTCAAGTGGATAGTAGTCTCCACTGGTTCTGGAGGGGGCCTTGTGCCCAGAGTGTGTCATCCTGCCAAGGACTGAGATTGTGGATGTGATACTCCACTGGTTCTGGAGGGGGCTTTGTGCACAGAGTGCTTCATCCTGCCAAGGACTGGGGTAGTGGATGTGAATCTCCACTGGTTCTGGAGGGGCTTTGTGCCCAGAGTGCTTCATCCTGCCAAGAACTGAGGTAGTAGATGTGATACTCCACTGGCTCTGGAGGGGGCTTGGTGCCCAGAGTGCTTCATCCTGCCAAGGACTGAGGTAGTGGATGCGAATCTCCACTGGTTCTGGAGGGGGCTTTGTGCCCAAAGTGCTTCATCCTGCCAAGGACTGAGGTAGTGGATGTGAATCTTCACTGGTTCTGGAGGGGGCTTTGTGCCCAGAGTGCTTCATCCTGCCAAGGACTGAGGTAGTGGATGTGATACTACACTGGTTCTGGAGGGGGCTTGGTGCCCAGAGTGCTCCACGTGCAGTGTGGCCGGTACAATTCCCTCACCTGGGTGTGTGTGCCACGAGATTGCCGAGGTACAGGTAGCATGATACGCCATGGAGGCTGCGACATACCCCACACTGCAGGTGACAACTGTGATGTCTGTAATGCTTCATGGAAGCTGCCCAGGGTCCTGGAACTCACCACAAGTCTCGGACGACTGACCACTGGGGATGGTAGGCATGTCTGCGGTGGTGCCACTGTCCGAGGACATCGCGGGGCCGCTGGCGGTGCTTGCGGCTGTGTCAGTCATGGCGGTGCTGGCTGCGGGGTCTGTGGCGGCGGTGCTGGTGGCGCAGTCTGTGGCGGCGGTGCTGGCGGCGGGGTCTGTGGCGGCGGGGCATGTGTCAGCACCTGCTGAGGGAGAAAGCTGGATGTCTCCTGCAGCCTCGGACGGCTGCCCACCACGGAAGAGGCTGGGGACTGTTGCAGCGGCTGTAGACATGCCGGAGGCGGTGCAGGTGGTGGTGCAGGTGGCAGTGCAGCTGGTGGTGCAGGTGGCGGTGCAGCTGGCGGTGCAGGTGGTGATGTTCACCGCCATACAGGTTGGCGTGGATGTGGACAGAAGGTGTGACACTGATCCCTCAGTCTGTGCCACCATGCCCTCTCCTGACCTGCCCTTCAGTTTTTGGCCCTTCCCCACCTTTGATGGTGGCACAGTTGTTTTGCCACTATACCCCTTTCGTTTTCGCTGACCTCTTGGTGGCAGGTGTTTTCGGCTTCTACCCTAGGGATGTGGGCAACATTTTAAGGCAGGTGACAGAATGTCCTTGCCCTCGCTCCGTGGTACACTGGCAGCCCAGATGGTTGGCGCACTCCATGACCCCGCAGTTGCTGGCACCACTGTGCCTGGAGATGGGGTGGCTGAGGTGCTGGGCTGGGACCTGGAAAGCCTGGCCCTAGGGGAAGGATGGGGGGGGAGGTGTGGGGAAGAGGTCAATGTTAGCCAGGAAAAGTTTTTTAGACACACTGGGATGGGTAGATGGAGGGTGTTTGGGAGTGGAGGAAGAGGTAGTGGTTGTAGGAGGTGTACGTCTGCTGAATTTGGGTGAAGGTGCATGGGCTGGAGGCTGTTGTGAGATGGATGGCTGTTGGGTGGGTGTGTGCCTGCGTTTGTGTACTTTGGGAGGAGGGCTCACTGACACACTAGGGGAGGACACTGGGGATGTGTGAATGGTAGTTGGGGTGGTGAGTGCACGTGAGCGGTGTGTGGTGATGGGCGTGCTGGTGATGGAGGTAGTGGCTGAGGATGTAGTGCATGCAGGTGTGAGTGGAGACAAGACTGGGAGGGAGGAGGGAGCCATGGAGGAGGGGGACACAGTGGATGAAATGGATTTTGGTGTGTGTGCATAGGTATGATGCTTGTGTGAGTGCTTGTGGGTTGTGTGGTGCTTATGTTTGCCTGAGCCCCTCTTGTGTGTTGATGTGTGTGCATGCTGGTCTGATGGTGTGCTTGGGATAGGCTGAGGTACAGGGGATTGGGTCTGGGTGCAGGAGGGTGGAGGGGGAGGCTGGACACTGGGACAATGGCTGCCATCAGTGCTGCAGCCAGAGCCTGAAATGCTCTCTGTTGGGCTGCATGACCAGAATGAATGCCCTCCAGGTATGCATTTGTTTGTTGCAAATGCCTCTCAACACCCTGGATGGCATTCAGAATGGTAGACTGCCCAATAGTGAGGGATCTCAGGAGGTCAATAGTCTCCTCACTGAGGGCAGCAGGGCTGATACTGGGGGCAGGGCCTGAGGTGCCTTGGGCGAAGGAGATACCCAAGCTCCTGGGTGAGCGGGCAGGGGACAAACACTGAGGGGCTGCTAGGAGGGCGGTGCTGGTAGGGGGGGTGGCGGCTG
Organism: Pleurodeles waltl; assembly: GCF_031143425.1. Taxonomy (NCBI): domain Eukaryota; kingdom Metazoa; phylum Chordata; class Amphibia; order Caudata; family Salamandridae; genus Pleurodeles; species Pleurodeles waltl. The sequence goes on along the minus strand of NC_090445.1, from coordinate 1,257,927,837 downwards.
TACCTGTTGATGCGGTGGGCACAGAGGGGCCTGCCACCGCAAGGGAGCTCCCATCAGAGGAGGAGTCGCTGTCGCTGGTCTCTGCTCCTGGCCCCGCCGTGGAGCTCCCCTCGCCCTCCGTCCCACTGGTGGCTTCAGACTCTGTTGCTTCACCCTCTAGGGCCATTTGGAATGCAGCTCCCTCCTGCTTCAGTGCCAATGCTCCTCCGCCTGATGATGCTATTGCACACAAGAACAGGGAGACCACAAAAAGTGGGGGGAAAGGCAGAAGAAATACATGTTCAGTGCATGCAACACCACTACCGTTGGCAGACACAACACACAGGGAGAAGCCCTCTGCACTACGCCATGCACTAACAGTTCCTAGAAATTTCAGCTGACAATGGGGTATGAGGCCTAGGCCTACTTGCTGCACACCTGGAAGTCACAGGAGCCTGACTAGGTATAGATTGCTCGAACCACTAGTGGGGTTGGGGTGCCACAGAGCCTGCCTCACAAGGGACATTGCCTACCAAGATCGCTCTGGCCTAGGGGAACCCACTGCCCACCTCTCCTGCCCAGACACCTCATAATTGCACGCAAAGTCATCTGAATGAGAGTGTACTAACCCCCTTGTGGCTGCTGTGATGCCCTCAAGCGCGCATCCAACTCCGGATATGCCAACGCCAGGATCCGGAAAATCAGGGGGGTCATGGTGCAACGGGCACCCCTCCCACGTTGGGAGGCCATCCCCAGCTGGGCCTCCGCCGTCTTCTTGCTCCAGCGGCGCAGGTCCTCCCATCTTTTCTGGCAGTGGGTGCTCCGTCTGTGGTGGACCCCCATGTATCTGCCATCCACACCACTCAAAACAGGCATTGCCCATGGAGCATGCTCACAGTGTACTCACCTGTTTGTCTAGAGAACCGTACAGTTGCTTGTACTGGGGGAGGACCCCATCCACTACTTTCTCCAACTCCTCCAAAGTGAAGGCAGGGGCCCTTTCCCCAGACGCATGAGCCATCGTCGCTTCCAGATACAGGTCACAGCAGCACTCGCAGTGTAGGTCCTCTCCTGTTGAGGGTCAGGTATCAAGTGAGTGAACCGACAGAAAATGGCGGTCACGTCCGCGGCGGTGCGTACCGTCACCGCCAGCGTACATCGTCATTGGCTCCTGGGACCCATAGGGCCCAATGATAACCAATGCTGAATAGCGCTGCGGTCTTCGACCGCCCACCGGGACGGTGTAGAATGCCAGCGCAGTTACCTCATATCCCCTTGTCCCACCTTACAGGTCAGGCAGCCGCCATTTCAGGGGGCCACATGGCATTAATAATAACTGTGTCAGACCTATGTAGGCCTGGAATACTCACAGTTACAGGCACATTGTGTATTAATAAATAAATGCAATTGACATTTTGGGATACCTCAGTGTTGGCTGACTCTTTGCTCGCTGTTCTCCTCCATAAGGCACGTCTGCTGGGGCAGATGCTGAGATGACAGCATCCTTCGGTGTACAGACCCCTGGTGGACCTGTCCACAATCGAAGAGAGACACATAATTAGCACATACAGACTTGATCGTGTAACAATCCAGGAACTGTGTGCCCAGTTGGAGCCAGACCTGATGTCAGCTATCTGCCATCCCACAGGGATACCCCCTCTAGTGCAGGTCCTAGTCATTACTCCATTTCCTGGCAAGTGGTTCATTTCAAACAACAGTGACCATTGCATCAGGGATGTCCAAGCCAATGTTCTCTAACGTGTTGTCCAGAGTGTTGTCTGCCCTGCTGAAACACATGCGCAGCTACATCGTGTTCCCTCAGGTGGAGGATTTGCCAACAGTGAAAGGTGGCTTCTATGCCCTGGGACATATCCCGAACATCATTGGTGCCATTGATGGGACACGTGTGGCATTGGTACCTCCCCATCCCCCGCAGGAGTGAACAGGTGTACAGAAACCGGAAGAGCTAACATTCTATGAATGTGCAGATGGTGTGTTTAGCAGACCAGTACATCTCCCATGTGAATGCCAAGTTTCCTGGCTCAGTGCATGACGCCTACATTTTGAGGAATAGCAGCATCCCTTATGTGATGGGGCAACTCCAGAGGCACCGGGTGTGACTAATAGGTGAGGCCAAGGACCCAATACAGTGTGAATAGGTATCTGGGTATGGGGATGTCCCTAAGGGTTAGTGTGTGTCTAACAGTTGTCCCTTGATATTTGCAGGTGACTCTAGTTACCCCAACCTGTCATGGCTACTGAACCTAGTGAGGAATCCCAGGAAAAGGGCAGAGGAACGCTATAATGAGGCACATGGATGAACTAGGAGGGTGATCGAACTAACCTTCGGCCTCCTGAAGGCCAGATTCCGGTGCCTCCACATGACAGGTGGTTTCCTTAACTACTCACCGAAGAAGGTGTGCCAGATCATCGTGGCCTGCTGTATGCTCCACAACCTGGCTTTGCAACGGCAGGTGCCTTTTTTTCAGGAGGATGGGCCAGGTGGTAGTCTTGTGGCAGCTGTGGAACCTGTGGATAGTGAAGAAGAGGGGGCAGAAGAAGAGGATATCGACAACCAAAACAACATAATCATGCAATACTTCCAGTGAGACACAGGTAAGAACATGCCACTGCTTCCCACATCTCATACAATTTCTGGAGCTAGCATAAGTCTGTCATTTTCACTCAGTGTATGGACCTGACTTGTCACTTTGCCTGTCCATTTCACAGATATGGGTCCCACTTTGTGCCCTCTGCTATATTTCCCCCAGGCCTACAGCTGTGTTACATCGGTGTAGGAGGCTGGACTGGCTTGTAGTGAGTACCAAGGGGTACTTGCACCTTGCACCAGGCCCAGTTATCCCTTATTAGTGTATAGGGTGTCTAGCAGCTTAGGCTGATAGATAATGGTAGCTTAGCAAAGCAGCTCAGGCTGAACTAGGAGACGTGTGAAGCTACTACAGTACCACTTAGTGTCATATGCACAATATCATAAGAAAACACAATACACAGTTATACTAAAAATAAAGGTACTTTATTTTTATGACAATATGCCAAAGTATCTTAGAGTGTACCCTCAGTGAGAGGATAGGAAATATACACAAGATATATATACACAATAGCAAAAATATGCAGTATAGTCTTAGAAAACAGTGCAAACAATGTATAGTTACAATAGGATGCAATGGGGAAACATAGGGATAGGGGCAGCACAAACCATATACTCCAGAAGTGGAATGCGAACCACGAATGGACCCCAAACCTATGTGACCTTGTAGAGGGTCGCTGGGACTATTAGAAAATAGTGAGAGTTAGCAAAATAACCCTCCCCAAGACCCTGAAAAGTGAGTGCAAAGTGCACCAAAGTTCCCTTAAGGACAAAATAGTCGTGTTAGAGGGAAAATGCAAGGAAAACACAAATCAGCAATGCAACAACGATGGATTCCTGACTGAGGGTACCTGTGGAACAAGGGGACCAAGTCCAGAAGTCACAAGCAGCTCGGAGATGGGCAGATGCCCAAGAAATGCCAGCGGTTGGTGCAAAGAAGCTCTTACTAGGCTGAAGAACTGTGAATACTGCAGGAACGACAAGGGCTAGAGACTTCCCCTTTGGAGGATGGATCCCCCACGCCTTGGAGAGTCGTGCAGAAGTGATTTCCCGCCGGATGGACGCCAACAAGCCTTGCTACACGCAAATCGTGCGTTTGGCGTTTTTGGACGCTGCTGGGGCCCAGGAGGGACCAGGAGGTCGCAAATTGGACCTGCAGAGAGAGGGGACGTCGAGCAAGACAAAGAGCCCTCACTGAAGCAGGTAGCACCCGGAGAAGTGCCAGTTACAGGCACTACAAGGATGCGTGAAACGGTGCTCGCCGAAGTTGCACAAAGGAGTCCCACGTCGCCGGAGACCAACTTAGAAAGTCGTGCAATGCAGGTTAGAGTGCCGTGGACCCAGGCTTGGCTGTGCACGAAGGATTTCCGCCGGAAGTGCACAGGGGCCGGAGTAGCTTGCAAAGTCGCGGTTCCCAGCAATGCAGCCCAGCGAGGTGAGGCAAGGACTTACCTCCACCAAACTTGGGCTGAAGAGTCACTGGACTGTGTGGGTCACTTGGACGGTGTCCCTGGATTCGAGGGACCTCGCTCGTCGTGCTGAGAGGAAACCCAAGGGACCGGAGATGCAGCTTTTTGGTGCCTGCGGTTGCAGGGGGAAGATTCCGTCGACCCACGGGAGATTTCTTCGGAGCTTCTGGTGCAGAGAGGAGGCAGACTACCCCCACAGCATGCACAAGCAGGAAAACAGTCGAGAAGGCGGCAGGATCAGCGTTACAGAGTTGCAGTAGTCGTCTTTGCTACTATGTTGCAGGTTTGCAGGCTTCCAGCGCGGTCAGCGGTCGATTCCTTATCAGAAGGTGAAGAGGGAGATGCAGAGGAACTCGGCTGAGCTCATGCATTCGTTATCTAAAGTTTCCCCAGAGACAGAGACCCTAAATAGCCAGAAAAGAGGGTTTGGCTACCTAGGAGAGAGGAAAGGCTACTAACACCTGAAGGAGCCTATCACAAGGAGTCTCTGACGTCACCTGGTGGCACTGGCCACTCAGAGCAGTCCAGTGTGCCAGCAGCACCTCTGTTTCCAAGATGGCAGAGGTCTGGAGCACACTGGAGGAGCTCTGGACACCTCCCAGGGGAGGTGCAGGTCAGGGGAGTGGTCACTCCCCTTTCCTTTGTCCAGTTTCGCGCCAGAGCAGGGGCTAAGGGGTCCCTGAACCGGTGTAGACTGGCTTATGCAGAATTGGGCACATCTGTGCCCAACAAAGCATTTCCAGAGGCTGGGGGAGGCTACTCCTCCCCTGCCTTCACACCATTTTCCAAAGGGAGAGGGTGTCACACCCTCTCTCAGAGGAAGTTCTTTGTTCTGCCATCCTGGGCCAGGCCTGGCTGGACCCCAGGAGGGCAGCTGCCTGTCTGAGGGGTTGGCAGCAGCAGCAGCTGCAGAGAAACCCCAGGAAGGGCAGTCTGGCAGTACCAGGGTCTGTGCTACAGACCACTGGGATCATGGAATTGTACCAACAATGCCAGGATGGCATAGAGGGGGCAATTCCATAATCATAGACATGTTACATGGCCATATTCGGAGTTACCATGGTGAAGCTACATATAGGTAGTGACCTATATGTAGTGCACGCGTGTAATGGTGTCCCCGCACTCACAAAGTTCAGTGAATTGGCTCTGAACAATGTGGGGGCACCTTGGCTAGTGCCAGGGTGCCCTCACACTAAGTAACTTTGCACCTAACCTTTACCAGGTAAAGGTTAGACATATAGGTGACTTATAAGTTACTTAAGTGCAGTGTAAAATGGCTGTGAAATAACGTGGACGTTATTTCACTCAGGCTGCAGTGGCAGGCCTGTGTAAGAATTGTCAGAGCTCCCTATGGGTGGCAAAAGAAATGCTGCAGCCCATAGGGATCTCCTGGAACCCCAATACCCTGGGTACCTCAGTACCATATACTAGGGAATTATAAGGGTGTTCCAGTAAGCCAATGTAAATTGGTAAAAATGGTCACTAGCCTGTCAGTGACAATTTGGAAAGAAATGAGAGAGCATAACCACTGAGGTTCTGATTAGCAGAGCCTCAGTGAGACAGTTAGTCACTACACAGGTAACACATTCAGGCACACTTATGAGCACTGGGGCCCTGGGTTACCAGGGTCCCAGTGACACATACAACTAAAACAACATATATACAGTGAAAAATGGGGGTAACATGCCAGGCAAGATGGTACTTTCCTACACAACCCCCCCCCAAACGAAGGACAATAAGACTAGCCATTACCTGATGAGTCTTCATTGTCTAAGTGGAAATATCTGGAGAGTCCATCTGCATTGGAGTGGCTACTCCCAGGTCTATGTTCCACTGTATAGTCCATTCCCTGTAGGGATATGGACCACCTCAACAATTTAGGATTTTCACCTTTCATTTGTTTTAGCCAAAGTAGAGGTTTGTGGTCTGTCTGAACAATGAAGTGAGTGCCAAACAGGTATGGCCTCAACTTCTTCAGAGCCCAGACCACAGCAAAGGCCTCCCTCTCAATGGCAGACCAATGCTTTTCTCTAGGGGTCAACCTTCTACTAATAAAAGCAACAGGTTGATCCTGGCCCTCAGAATTAAGTTGTGATAGGACTGCCCCTACTCCTAATTCAGATGCATCAGTCTGGACATATAATTTTTTAGAGTAACAAGGGCTTTTCAGGACAGGTGCAGAGCACATGGCCTGCTTCAGCTCTTCAAAAGCTTTCTGACAGTTTGCTGTCCATAATACCTTTTTAGGCATTTTCTTGGATGTGAGGTCATTAAGAGGGGCTGCAATGGAGCCATAGTTCTTAATGAACCTCCTGTAATACCCAGTGAGGCCTAGGAAGGCTCTCACCTGAGTCTGAGTGGTAGGGGGAACCCAATCAATAATAGTTTGGATTTTCCCCTGAAGTGGTGCAATCTGTTCCCCACCAACAAGGTGTCCCAGATAAACCACCTTACCCTGCCCTATCTGGCACTTTGAAGCCTTGATAGTGAGGCCTGCCTTTTGCAGGGCCTCCAAAACTTTCCATAGGTGGACCAGGTGATCATCCCAGCTGGAGCTAAAGACAGCTATATCATCCAAATATGCTGCACTGAAAGCTTCCAGCCCTTGCAGGACTGTGTTCACCAACCTCTGAAAAGTGGCAGGTGCATTTTTCAAACCAAAAGGCATTACAGTAAACTGGTAATGTCCTCCAATGGTAGAAAATGCAGTCTTAGGTTTAGCATCTTCTGACATTTTGATCTGCCAATACCCTGCAGTCAAATCAAAAGTGCTTAGATACTTGGCAGATGCCAGTGTATCTATTAGCTCATCTGCCCTGGGTATAGGGTGAGCATCAGTTTTGGTTACCAAGTTGAGACCTCTATAGTCTACACAAAACCTCATTTCCTTCTTTCCATCTTTAGAATTGGGTTTTGGTACCAGTACCACAGGAGAAGCCCATGGACTGTCAGAGTGCTCAACCACTCCTAGTTCCAACATCTTCTGAACTTCTTGCTTTATGCAGTCTCTGACATGGTCAGGCTGCCTATAGATCTTACTTTTGACAGGTAAACTGTCTCCAGTATCTATAGTGTGCTCACACCAAGAAGTGGTGCCTGGCACAATGGAGAAGAGTTCTGAAAATTGTCCTAGGAGATTTATGCAATTATCTTTCTGCTCAGCAGTAAGACAATCAGCCAAAACTACACCTTCCACAAGAGCATCTTGTTCTGTGGAAGAGAAGAGATCAGGTAGAGGATCACTGTCTTCTTCCTGTCCCTCATCTGTTGCCATGAGCAGGGTGAGATCAGCCCTGTCATAGTAGGGTTTCAGGCGGTTGACATGGAGCACCCTAAGGGGACTCCTGGCAGTGCCTAAGTCAACCAAGTAGGTGACTTCACCCTTCTTTTCAACAATTGTGTGGGGTCCACTCCATTTATCTTGGAGTGCTCTTGGGGCCACAGGCTCCAAGACCCACACTTTCTGCCCTGGTTGGTACTGAACCAAAACAGCCTTCTGATCATGCCATTGCTTCTGGAGCTCTTGGCTGGCCTGAAGGTTTTTACTGGCCTTTTTCATGTACTCAGCCATCCTTGATCTGAGGCCAAGTACATAATCCACAATATCCTGCTTAGGAGTTTTTAAAGGTTGTTCCCAACCCTCCTTTACAAGTGTGAGTGGACCCCTAACAGGGTGTCCAAAAAGAAGTTCAAAGGGGCTGAAGCCCACTCCTTTCTGGGGTACCTCCCTGTAGGCAAAAAGGAGGCATGGTAGAAGGATATCCCATCTCCTGCGGAGTTTTTCAGGGAGTCCCATAATCATGCCTTTGAGAGTTTTATTAAATCTCTCCACCAGTCCATTTGTTTGTGGATGATAGGGTGTTGTGAACTTGTAAGTTACACCACACTCCTTCCACATGGCCTTTAAGTATGCAGACATGAAATTGCTTCCTCTGTCTGATACTACTTCCTTTGGGAAGCCCACCCTGGAAAATATTCCCAGGAGGGCCTTTGCCACTGCAGGAGCTGTAGTGGTCCTTAAAGGAATAGCTTCAGGATATCTTGTGGCATGGTCCACTACCACCAAGATAAACCTATTGCCTGAAGCAGTAGGAGGGTCAAGGGGGCCAACTATGTCAACCCCTACCCTTTCAAAGGGAACCCCAACCACAGGCAGTGGGATAAGGGGTGCCTTTGGAGTGCCACCTGTCTTGCCACTGGCTTGACAGGTTTCACAGGACTTACAAAATTCTTTTGTGTCCTCAGACATCCTAGGCCAATGAAACAGTGGTACCAATCTGTCCCAAGTTTTCATTTGACCCAGGTGCCCAGCTAAGGGAATGTCATGTGCCAGTGTTAGGAGGAACTTTCTGTACTCCTGAGGAATCACTAATCTCCTGGCAGCTCCAGGTTTAGGATCCCTATTCTCAGTGTACAAGAGGTTGTCCTCCCAGTAAACTCTGTGTGAGTCACTGACATCCCCATTAGCCTGTTTGACAGCTTGCTGTCTGAGACCCTCTAATGTGGGACAGGTTTGCTGTGCCACACTCAGCTCCTCTCTGGCAGGCCCCCCTTCACCCAAAAGCTCAGCAGTGTCTGCTTCCAGCTCCTCTGGTGTAGGTTATGCACAGGGAGGGAATTCTTCTTCCTCAGAAGTAGAATCCACTGTAGAGGGAGGGATAGTAGGAAGTGGTTTGCTTCTACTAGCCCTAGCTTTAGGGAGCACTTGGTCCATTGTTCCAGGATCCAAGCTTCCCTGTCCTTTTTGCTTTTTGGCCTGAGCCCTTGTCAAAGCAAAAATATGCCCTGGGATGCCCAGCATTGCTGCATGGGCCTCCAACTCCACATCTGACCAAGCTGATGTCTCCAAATCGTTCCCTAATAGACAGTCTACAGGTAAATCTGAAGCTACCACAACTTTCTTTGGACCAGATACCCCCCCCAGTTGAGATTTACAACAGCCATGGGGTGGCTTTGTGTTATGTTGTGAGCATCGGTTACTTGGTACTGGTGTCCAAGTATGTGTTGTTCAGGGTGCACCAGTTTCTCAATCACCATTGTGACACTGGCACCTGTGTCCCTGTAGGCCTGGACCTCAACACCATTTATTAGGGTTAGTTGCTTGTACTTCTCCAAGTTATGGGGGCAAGCAACCAAAGTGGCTAAGTCAATAGCCCCTTCAGAGACTAAAGTAGCCTCTGTGGTCTCCCTAATCAGACCAACCCCAACTAAATTACCAAAAGTGAGCCCAGCTACTCCCTTGGATTGGCTATTAGTAGGTTTGCTCCCACCACCACTGCTATTAGTAGGGACACTAGGTGTAGCAGTAGGGGTTGTAGTGGTAGGAGCTGTGGTGCCTTTCTTTGGACAACTGGGATCTGTTGTCCAATGGCCTTTTATTTTACATAAATAGCACCATGGTTTCTTTTCCTTGTTCTGATTAAAGGAGGATTTGGGCCCACCACCCCCACCAGAGTGTTTTTGTGGGCCTGATGAAGACTCATTTTTAGATTTGTCCCCACCCTTGTCAGAAGACTTACCATCCTTCTTTTTGTTGCCATCTTTGTCACCCCCTGTATGAACTTTTCTGTTCACTCTTGTTCTGACCCATTTGTCTGCCTTCTTTCCCAATTCTTGGGGAGAGGTCAGATCAGAGTCCACCAAGTACTGGTGCAACAAATCAGACACACAATTATTAAGAATATGCTCTCTCAGGATCAAGTTATACAGGCTGTCATAATCAGTAACTTTACTGCCATGTAACCACCCCTCCAAGGCCTTCACTGCCTGGTCAATGAAATCAACCCAGTCTTGTGAAGACTCCTTTTTGGTATCTCTGAACTTTATCCTGTACTGTTCAGTGGTTAAGCCATAACCATCCAGGAGTGCATTCTTAAGAACTTGGAAATTGTTAGCATCATTTTCTTTTACAGTAAGGAGCCTATCCCTACCTTTTCCAGTAAATGATAGCCATAGGATAGCAGCCCACTGCTTTTGAGGGACATCCTGTACAGCACAGGCCCTCTCAAGTGCAGCAAACCACTTGTTAATGTCATCCCCCTCCTTGTAAGGGGGAACTATCTTGTGCAGATTCCTGGAATCATGCTCTTTTGCAGGATGACTATGGGGAATGCTGCTGCTGCCACCATGGGTATCTAAACCCATCTTCTGTCTTTCCCTCTCTATTTCTAAAGACTGTCTATCCAAATCCAGCTGTTGCTTCTTGAGCTTCAGTCTGGTTTGCTCCACTCTCAATCTATTGAGCTCCCTTTCTAACAATCTGTCATCAGGGTGGGTGGGAGGGACATTTCTAGATACAGAGGTATGATGGGAATGAACAGAAGGAGACCTGTCCCTTACTAAGGGCACCCTAACAGCTTGGCTACCAGCATAATGTGAGAGCACATCATCAGTATGATGTGATTCAACCTCTGTACCAACTATGCTAGACTGTCTAGTAATGGGCAGGCTGAGAAGTTTCTTTCCTGAACCTTTTCCTGGGGGAGTCCCTGGATCAGATTGAGAACCATTAGCTACTTTTTCTACAGATTGGGCACTTATGGCCTTATCCTGTACTCTAAGCATATTAATTAACAGTTCTAAGGAAGGATTCTTCCCTACACTCAAACCTCTCTCTATGCAGAGACTCCTTGCTCCTTTCCAGTTAAGGTGATCATATGCAAGTTTGGACAGTTCAACTTTTTGGCCTGTGCCAGACATTTTTAGAGAGAGTTAAAGTGATAGACAAAGAGAAAAAAGTTTTCAGAACTTTTTGGAAAGACAGAAAAAACTTTTTAAACTTTTAAGAACTTTTTGAAAGTTTAGAAGTACTTTTCAGCACTTAGAAAAGAGTGAAAAGAGGAAATGCAAAACTTTTTGGCTATGTGTATATACACTGACCTTGTTTTGTATATTTTTCTCTTATGAAAAGTACAATGACAAGAGTGGTAAGTAGTCTCAAAGCACTTATCCCACCGCTGCACAACCAATGTAGGAGGCTGGACTGGCTTGTAGTGAGTACCAAGGGGTACTTGCACCTTGCACCAGGCCCAGTTATCCCTTATTAGTGTATAGGGTGTCTAGCAGCTTAGGCTGATAGATAATGGTAGCTTAGCAAAGCAGCTCAGGCTGAACTAGGAGACGTGTGAAGCTACTACAGTACCACTTAGTGTCATATGCACAATATCATAAGAAAACACAATACACAGTTATACTAAAAATAAAGGTACTTTATTTTTATGACAATATGCCAAAGTATCTTAGAGTGTACCCTCAGTGAGAGGATAGGAAATATACACAAGATATATATACACAATAGCAAAAATATGCAGTATAGTCTTAGAAAACAGTGCAAACAATGTATAGTTACAATAGGATGCAATGGGGAAACATAGGGATAGGGGCAACACAAACCATATACTCCAGAAGTGGAATGCGAACCACGAATGGACCCCAAACCTATGTGACCTTGTAGAGGGTCGCTGGGACTATTAGAAAATAGCGAGAGTTAGCAAAATAACCCTCCCCAAGACCCTGAAAAGTGAGTGCAAAGCGCACCAAAGTTCCCTTAAGGACAAAATAGTCGTGTTAGAGGGAAAATGCAAGGAAAACACAAATCAGCAATGCAACAACGATGGATTCCTGACTGAGGGTACCTGTGGAACAAGGGGACCAAGTCCAGAAGTCACAAGCAGCTCGGAGATGGGCAGATGCCCAAGAAATGCCAGCGGTTGGTGCCAAGAAGCTCTTACTAGGCTGAAGAACTGTGAATACTGCAGGAACGACAAGGGCTAGAGACTTCCCCTTTGGAGGATGGATCCCCCACGCCTTGGAGAGTCGTGCAGAAGTGTTTTCCCGCCGGATGGACGCCAACAAGCCTTGCTACACGCAAATCGTGCGTTTGGCGTTTTTGGACGCTGCTGGGGCCCAGGAGGGACCAGGAGGTCGCAAATTGGACCTGCAGAGAGAGGGGACGTCGAGCAAGACAAAGAGCCCTCACTGAAGCAGGTAGCACCCGGAGAAGTGCCAGATACAGGCACTACGAGGATGCGTGAAACGGTGCTCGCCGAAGTTGCACAAAGGAGTCCCACGTCGCCGGAGACCAACTTAGAAAGTCGTGCAATGCAGGTTAGAGTGCCGTGGACCCAGGCTTGGCTGTGCACGAAGGATTTCCGCCGGAAGTGCACAGGGGCCGGAGTAGCTTGCAAAGTCGCGGTTCCCAGCAATGCAGCCCAGCGAGGTGAGGCAAGGACTTACCTCCACCAAACTTGGGCTGAAGAGTCACTGGACTGTGGGGGTCACTTGGACGGTGTCGCTGGATTCGAGGGACCTCGCTCGTCGTGCTGAGAGGAGACCCAAGGGACCGGAGATGCAGCTTTTTGGTGCCTGCGGTTGCAGGGGGAAGATTCCGTCGACCCACGGGAGATTTCTTCGGAGCTTCTGGTGCAGAGAGGAGGCAGACTACCCCCACAGCATGCACAAGCAGGAAAACAGTCGAGAAGGCGGCAGGATCAGCGTTACAGAGTTGCAGTAGTCGTCTTTGCTACTATGTTGCAGGTTTGCAGGCTTCCAGCGCGGTCAGCGGTCGATTCCTTATCAGAAGGTGAAGAGGGAGATGCAGAGGAACTCGGCTGAGCTCATGCATTCGTTATCTAAAGTTTCCCCAGAGACAGAGACCCTAAATAGCCAGAAAAGAGGGTTTGGCTACCTAGGAGAGAGGAAAGGCTACTAACACCTGAAGGAGCCTATCACAAGGAGTCTCTGACGTCACCTGGTGGCACTGGCCACTCAGAGCAGTCCAGTGTGCCAGCAGCACCTCTGTTTCCAAGATGGCAGAGGTCTGGAGCACACTGGAGGAGCTCTGGACACCTCCCAGGGGAGGTGCAGGTCAGGGGAGTGGTCACTCCCCTTTCCTTTGTCCAGTTTCGCGCCAGAGCAGGGGCTAAGGGGTCCCTGAACCGGTGTAGACTGGCTTATGCAGAATTGGGCACATCTGTGCCCAACAAAGCATTTCCAGAGGCTGGGGGAGGCTACTCCTCCCCTGCCTTCACACCATTTTCCAAAGGGAGAGGGTGTCACACCCTCTCTCAGAGGAAGTTCTTTGTTCTGCCATCCTGGGCCAGGCCTGGCTGGACCCCAGGAGGGCAGCTGCCTGTCTGAGGGGTTGGCAGCAGCAGCAGCTGCAGAGAAACCCCAGGAAGGGCAGTCTGGCAGTACCAGGGTCTGTGCTACAGACCACTGGGATCATGGAATTGTACCAACAATGCCAGGATGGCATAGAGGGGGCAATTCCATGATCATAGACATGTTACATGGCCATATTCGGAGTTACCATGGTGAAGCTACATATAGGTAGTGACCTATATGTAGTGCACGCGTGTAATGGTGTCCCCGCACTCACAAAGTTCAGTGAATTGACTCTGAACAATGTGGGGGCACCTTGGCTAGTGCCAGGGTGCCCTCACACTAAGTAACTTTGCACCTAACCTTTACCAGGTAAAGGTTAGACATATAGGTGACTTATAAGTTACTTAAGTGCAGTGTAAAATGGCTGTGAAATAACGTGGACGTTATTTCACTCAGGCTGCAGTGGCAGGCCTGTGTAAGAATTGTCAGAGCTCCCTATGGGTGGCAAAAGAAATGCTGCAGCCCATAGGGATCTCCTGGAACCCCAATACCCTGGGTACCTCAGTACCATATACTAGGGAATTATAAGGGTGTTCCAGTAAGCCAATGTAAATTGGTAAAAATGGTCACTAGCCTGTCAGTGACAATTTGGAAAGAAATGAGAGAGCATAACCACTGAGGTTCTGATTAGCAGAGCCTCAGTGAGACAGTTAGTCACTACACAGGTAACACATTCAGGCACACTTATGAGCACTGGGGCCCTGGGTTACCAGGGTCCCAGTGACACATACAACTAAAACAACATATATACAGTGAAAAATGGGGGTAACATGCCAGGCAAGATGGTACTTTCCTACAATCGGTATGTGCACAAGTAAATTGACATTGCTATATTCAATGGTTATTGCAATTACACGTTTGTGAAAACACAGACTGACTCCAGATTGTTTTGTGATTGAAGTGTGTTTATTTCTGTGCAAATAAGTGGAGGGGGTTGTAAAATGGGCTGGGGGGATGGTGGAGGAATGTCCATGGCAGAGTCCAGTCTATTTGTCTCACAGGTGCATTGTCCAAAGGGGCATAGGAAGTGGAGCAATGGCAGTTGAAGGATGGACAGGGTGACGAAGTGGGACAGAAGGGTGACATTCATGGGGGTCTCATTTCCTGGCGGGGGTCTTGGCAATGTTCTCTGTCTTGTTCCTGGATCTCAGGGAACCTTCTGCGGGGTGGTTCTCCATCTGCAGGGAGCGGGGTGCTGGTGTCGTGTTCATGTGGCGGTGCCTCCTGTCCACTAGCGCCGGCGGAGGTGGAGGGCTGTTCATCATCCAGGCTAGTGTCAGGGGCCCCTTGTTGTGTCACTGTGTCCCTTCTGGTGTTGACAAGGTCTTGCAGCACCCCTGCAATGGTGACCAGGGTGTTGTTAATGGTCTTCAAGTCCTCCCTTATCCCAAGGTAGTGTTCCTCCTGAAGCCACTGGGTCTCCTGAAACTTGGCCAGTACCGTTGCCATCGTCTCCTGGGAATGATGGTAAGCTCCCGTGATGTTGGAGAGTGCCTCGTGCAGAGTGGGTTCCCTGGGCCTGTCCTCCCCGTGTCGCATAGCAGTCCTTCCAGCTTCCCTGTTGTCCTGTGGCTCTGTCCCCTGAACCGTGTGCCCACTGCCACTGTCTCCAGGACTCTGATTTTCTTGAGTTTGTGGGGTTGCCTGGGTTCCCTTTAGTGGTGGACACACTGCTGATTGACGTGTCCTGGGGACAGAGGGATGGGCCCGTTGGGTGGGTGCTGTGCTGGTATTTCCTGCGGGGGAGGTTCAGTGGTGGATTGTGACAGTGTCAGGGGAACCAACTGTCCCGAGGTCCCTGATGGGCCGGGCTGGTCATCTTGATCCAGTTGTGCAGAGCTGCTGTCATCACTGTGGGTCTCTTCCGTGGGGGTACTAGCTATGTCTGGCACCTCCTGTCCGGTGACGTTGGGTAGGGGTCCTGTAGGGCTGTAAAGGCATGATTATTGCATCTGTGTGTGCCATTGTGTGCAATGGGTGAGTGACCCTGTACTCCAGTGCTTGCATTCTTGTCTTGGTCCTTGTGTGATAGTTGGTTTGGGGTCTGTGTGGGTATCTGTAGTGGACATGCTTTGGTAATAGGTGTCCATGCTTTGGTGTTGCATGCAGGGCTTGGTATTGGGATGGCTGGGTTGTGATCGTGTAGCATATGTGAGGTGTTGGAGTGATGGGGTGAGGGTGGGGGTATGTGATGGCATGCAGGTGGGTTGGGGTGGGGGAAATGGTAATAAAGATACGTCTTACCAAAGTCCAGTCCTCCTGCTACTCCTGCGAGGCCTTCAGGATGCAGTATTGCCAAGTCTTGCTCCTCCAATGTTGTTCGTTGTGGGGGAGGAGTTGGGGGTCGACCGTCAGTCCTCTGTACAGCAATCTGGTGTCTGGAGACCACGGAACGCACCTTCCCCCGTAGGTCGTTCCACCTCTTCCTGATGTCATCCCTAGTTCTTGGATGCTGTCCCACTGCGTTGACCCTGTCGACAATTCTGCGCCATAGCCCCATCTTCCTTGCAATGGACGTGTGCTGCACCTGTGATCCGAATACCTGTGGCTCTACCCAAACGATTTCCTCCACCATGACCCTGATCTCCTCCTCAGAGAACCTGGGGTGTTGTTGAGGTGCCATGATGTGGTGTGGGTGATGTGTGAGGTGATGTGTGTTGTGATGTGTGAGGGGATGGGTTGTTGTGTGTTTGAGGTGCGTGGATGTTGTGTAAGTGGTGGTGTTGTGCGTCTGTGGGTGCTGGCGTTGTTTTAGGTAGTGTCTCCCTCTGGCCTGCTTTCAAATTTCAGGTTTCAGGTGTGTGTATTTCAAATTGTCCAATGTGGTTGTGTTTTGTAAGTTTGTGTGTATTTTGAGCGCGGCGGTGTGTACCACCAATGGATTACCGCGGTTGAAAGACCGCTGCGTTGATTTGTGGGTCGTGATAGTGTGGGTATATTCCTGTTGGCGTGACGGTGTCGGTTTTGTTATCGCCAGTTTGTCACTGACCTTTGGTGTGGCGGACTTGTGTGGGTGTCTGTATTATGGAGGATTCCGAGCTGTGGGTTGTAATAGCTGTAGTGGAATTCCACGGCTGCAGCGGTCTGTTGGCGGTCTTCTGCACGGCGGTAAGCTGCATTTACAGCCAGGGTTGTAATGAGGACCTATGTGTACTGCACCTGTCCTAAAAAGCCCAAACTACTCTAAAAAATTAATTGTCCAGACAGATGCATCTGAACTGGGGGTTGGGGCAGTGCTTTCACAACTAATCTCAGAGGGCCAGGATCAACCTGTTGCTTTTATCAGTAGGATGTTGACCCCTAGAGAAAAGCATTGGTCAGCCATAGAGAGGGAGGCCTTTGCTGTGGTCTGGACGCTGAAGAAGCTGAGACCATATTTATTTGGGACTCACTTCATAGTTCAGAAAGACCACAAACCACTCTTATGGTTACAACTGATGAAAGGAGAAAACCCCAAATTGTTGAGGTGGTCCATTTACCTATAGGGGATGTACTTTACAGTGGAACATAGACCTGGGAGTAACCACTCCAATGCAGATGAACTCTCCAGATATTTCCACTTAGACAATGAAGACTCGTCTGGGCAAGGTTAGCCTTATTGTCACTTGTTTGGGGGGTTTGTGTATCAAAGTACTATCTTTCTTGGCATGTTATCCCTAATTTTTGCCTGTTTGTCAGTATGTTTTTACTCCCCCACTTTGATCCTGCTAGTCAGGACCCCAGTGCTCATAGTTTGTGGCCTATATGTGTTGTCAGTATGCTTGACTGTGTCACTGGAATTCTGCTAACCAGAACTCCAGTGCTTATGCGCTCTCTGTTTACCAAATTTGTCACAATAGTTTAGTGACTCCATATTACAATTCTGATTGGCACATTGGATCCCCCTTATAAGTCTCTAGTATATGGTACCTATGTACCCAGGGCATTGGGGTTCCAGAAGATCTTTATGGGGTGCAGCATTGCTTTTGCCACACATAAGGAGCTCATACAAACACTCCTTCAGGATTGCCACTGCAGCCTGAGTGACATAGTGCACACACTATTTCACAGCCATTTTCACTGCACCAGGTAACTTATAAGTTACCTATCTAATCTTCAGTTACTGAAAGCTATGTGCAAAGTTACTGTGTGTGAGGGCACTCTTGCACTAGCAAAGGTGCCCCAACATTGTCCAGGACCAATTTCCTGGACTTCGTGAGTCTGGGGACACCACTATAGGCATGCACTATATAAATGTCAATACAAATATGTAGCTTCAGAATGGTAACTCCAAATATGGCAATTTGAGGTGTCTAAGATTGTAATTGAATCCCCAATCCAAATCTGGTATTTGGAGCAATTCCACACACCCTGGGACTCCACAATGGACCCACAGTACTGCCAAACCAGCTCTCTGATATTTCCACTACAGCCCCAGCTGCTGCCACCTCACAGACAGGTTTCTGCCCTCCTGGGGACTGAGCAGATCAATCCCAGGAAGGCAGAACAATACATTTCTTTTAGGGGAGGGGTGTTACACCCTATCCTATTGGAAATAGGCATTACAGGTATGGGAGGGATATCCTCCCAGAGCTTCTGTAAATGCTTTGAAGGGCACAAATGGTGCCCTCCTTGCATAATCAAGTCTACACCGTTTCAGGGACCCCTAGACCCTGCTTTGGCATGAAACTAGACGAAGGAAAGGGGCGTGACCTCTCCCCTGTCCATCACCACCCCAGGGGTGGTGCCTACAGCTCCTCCAGAGTGTCCCTGGTGTTAGCCATCTTGGATTCCAAGGTGTGGGGACGCTCTGGGAGCATCTGAGTGGCCAGTGCCAGCAGGTGACATCAGAGATGCCGCCTCATAGGTGCATACTTGGTTAGCTAGTCTCTCTCCCTCTCAGGGCTATTTAGGGTCTCTCCTCTCGGTGTTTCCTCAGATTCGGTTTGCAAGACTCCACCAGGACTTCCTTGCATCCTCTGCTTCAGCTTCTGACCCTTTGATCAACTGCAGACTGCTCCAGGAACCGCTTTAACTGCAACAAAGTATCCAGAAAGGCTGCTGTGACCCTGCAACTTTGGCTCCAGCCAGCAACTGCAACAGTTACCAGGTTGTGCACACTCTGAGGACTGCCTGTCTTCCTCGGGCACCAGAAAGATCAAAGGAATCTCCCGTGGAGTGATGGAGTTACTTCCCTGCTTCAGCAGGCACCTCTCTTTGGCAACAACCGGTACTCTGGGACTCCTCTCCTGTATACGAGTGTCCACCATTTTAGTATATGGTTTGTGTTGCCCCTAGGCCCATTATAACCTATGGTGATTTTCACTGTTTGCACTATTCTATACTGTTTACTTACCTGATTTTTGTTACTTCTGTATATCTTGTGTATAATACTTACCTCCTAATGCACTATAGCCTCTAAGATATATTTGGCCTTGTGTCACTAAAATAAAGTACCTTGAGTATTGTCTCTTCTTATATGTGAGTACTGTGTGACTACAGTGGTATTGCAAGAGCTTTGCATGTCTCCTAGTTCAGCCTTGGCTGCTCTGCCTACAGCAGCTTCTAGACAGCCTGGCTTCTAGACACTGCCTATATTGAACTAATAAGGGATAACTGGACATGGTATAAGGTGTAAGTACCTTAGGTACCCACTACAAACCAGGCCAGCCTCCTACAGGAATTTGCAACGTTAATAGCTCTAACTCGAGAAAACGTGAGACCCATTGCATTACAAATTGTATTTAATATTTCATGCACTATGGTGTAGGGTAAGGGCAATAGCATCAACATTTTTGATGCTACTGATGTACTGTGCAGGATTAGCACCAAATCATTGGTGCTAATCCTGCAGAGAACATAGGGGCCCATTGAAAACAATGGTATTCCCCTTTTAACACCTGCTCTGTGCATGTGTTAAAAATAGCCACCAAAAATGGCGTAGTGTAATCTCTTAGATTCCACTGCACCATTTTTGTGGTCCCCCAAATACGGGAAGGCCCCCCCTTGCGTACATTATGCCTGGCACAGGCATAATGTGGCGCAAGCAGTTACAAAATGGGGCAATGTATGCATTGCGCTGCTTTGTAAATATGGCGTGGTGAATTTAGCCTCGTTGGGCCACATTAGCGTCATAAAAAATGAGGCGCTAGGCCCTCTTACATCTGTGCCTAAATGTGGATTTTGCTGATAGAACCTCTTGATCTTTCAGGCAAATTTGTAAACATCCACCAAAAGGGTCAAACTATTACTACATTGTTTTCGAGAGATAACTATCAGCATGCTTACCTATAAGTATCAGCTTTTGGCAACGTTTACATCAGGTTATTGAAGCTTTTACAAGTTGCAAACTCATTGAGAGAGAGACATTACAGTGCGCACTAGGACATTAGTAGAACGTGAGTTGACAATGAGAGACAGAGCATAAGATGCTACTTCTTATGGCAACAAGTTCAAGCACTGCAGCTTTAAAAAGTAACTGCCTTTTTAATTAAAGTCACCATAAACTTAAAGGGGCAGATTTATTGAAAAGTGGCTCAACGCTGTGCTGCGCCAAAATTGGCAGCGCGCACTGCATCACTTTAGCAACGCATGGATGCACCGTATTTAACTAAATACAGCGCTCCCCTGCATTTCCCCCTGTGCTGGTGCTAAATTTAGCTGCCAGCACCAACACAGGCGTCCTTGCACCATTGTGCAAGGATGTCTGTTTTGAGGAGTGTGATTGTTTATGTGCGGGAAGGTGTCCCTTCCTGCACATAAACAATCACTAGTGGCGCTTTGGCACTTCAGTGTATGCTGCATAATGCAGAAGACACAGAAGTGCCAAAGCGTTATTTTCAAATGATTTTTCATGTGCAGGAAGGGACACCTTCCCGCACATAAACAATCATTTATGGCATTTTGCTTTTTCTATGCCTGCGGCGGAATGCAGCATGCATGTAAAAAGTAAAAAACGAGGAAGAATAAAGGTAAGGAGGAATAAAAGTATTCCTCCTCATTGTGCCCTGCTAACGCCACCCATGGGGGTGGCGTTAGATTTTGCCGCTGCCTCAGGTTTACGTGATTTCATAAATCTGAGGCGGCCCTATGTGTGGGTTCTAATAAAATGTAAACAAAAAATGTAAATTAGCACTTGTATAGTGCACTACTCACCCGTTAGGGTCTCAAGGCGCTGTACTCTTACTGCTATGGAACCTCTCCTGGCTTTTTCCCTGTGAGGAGGCATCCAAGCGCTGTTGGGGCCGTTGTGGAGATTAAGCAAGCTATTGCCCAGAGTTGCAGAGTGGGACCCATGAATTAGATTAGGCACCGAGGCGAGAATTATCTGGTCAAGGGGAATTGAGCCCAAGACCTGCCAAAGCAGGACTTGAACCCTGGTCTTGAGCCAGATCTCTGCTTCAGGGTCTGCCCTCTAACCATTGAGCCACACTTCTCCGCTTTACATTTTTTTTACACCTGCATTTGGGCAGCATCGCTATATAGCGCATTTCAGTCCCCGGGAGTCGGGATGTTCATGGGTCAAGGATTCGCCCGCCATGCGCCAGTCAGCACCAGTAAGAGGCGGGGGCACCTCCTTTGTCTGTGGTCTTAAATCTCTCATTTTCACCTGTGCCTCTAGCATTTGCAAGGTACTGTATTCTTCTTGTTTTATACTATCACATGGTGTTTAAATAATGGGGAGATGAAAGGCCCAAAACAGTCCTCCGGGTTTGGCTGCTCAATAAAACATTCCTAAAATCCCAAAGCCGACAGCCCACGCATCTGTGAACCTGTGCCTCAAATGAGATTGATACCTTGATTGAGGAGGTGGAAATGATTCTGAAAAACAAAGATGTGGATGGAGAGAAAGTAGCAAAAAAGTAGAAGTCCCTGACCTTCTGAAGCCAAAATGTAGACTGCCGAATAAAGAGATGGTAACTACTATTGACTCCCCTAATGATACCTGATCGGCCCTTGTAAAATATATAGGTATCAAACCCACCTCCCCATTGGCCACAAAGAATACGCCCTAATACATATTGGTATTGAATGCTCAAATAGGTTCTCAGTGTTACAGGAATTACAAGGTGTAGCCCTCCCTCCGAAGCTGATTCATTATCTTTAAAAGGTTAATCCTCCTTGCCAAGCCCCCACCACTTTCAATGAAGCTATTGATCTAAGTATTGCTCGTAGAGATGAAGTAACACATTTGAAGGGAATCTTACTGAACGCAGTTAAAACCCTCAAAGATTTATCAGGGAGTTCAACCCCTCCATCACGGTTGCGCAAAGGCCCACCGATCTCGCAAAATCTGCAGGGACTATCGGTTTTGAAGGATTCATATATGATTACAGCAGAACCTGCACAGATCCTCCAGGAAACCATTCTGGTAACTTGGGACGTTGTCCGACTTTAAATCCTGATTACAGCGTTCCTCAAGTTTGTAGGCCCCGTGCTGCTTCTGTTCCTCCAGTTTACCCGATGCACCGATCTATTTGTAGTACAACAAGGGAGTCACAATATCATAATCCACCAACTTTCTCTGGCGTAATTAGCCCCAGGAACTTGCAGAAGTGTCCCCTGCCTTCAATTGGCTGCACAGTCTACATCATAAAAGTTCTGAAACTGACCCCTGGTTCGTTTGAAGGCAGTGATTTGCTGAAAAATTAGGTTCTTTATTGGATCAGGCATGTTAGGCACTGTTATTCAGTTGTTTATTCTGACATTATTTATATAAAGCTCATTACAGCCCCTACTGGCTCCTGAGACTCAATTGAAGTTAACCTCATCTCCTCCGACATGGCAGATATTCTGATTTCTTTGGAAGTGCGTTCTTCTCCCCCGAATGGCTTAAAAATATATTTTAAAAAGAACCTGCATATTACCGAACCATTAATTTGTAGGGATGTGAGCGGGCATGGATGCGTTGAAAGTTTGATAAAGGAGAGTAAAACTGCCCTGGAGCATAAGGTACATCATGGCGGTCACCAGGTGAGCAGCCTGGCAGAGTTAAACTGTAATGTTTATTTCCCCATTTGTTTTCTACAACTGGAGAGGTTTTTGATTTAGGATCATGCCAGGCGGAGCCCACATCTCCCTTAGTGACCACAAAGTCCATGACTGCTCCTGATCTGATAATTATTCCCTGCAGTTCAAGAAGTTGGCTGCTCTTGGGTCTCAGCAGCTTGAAAAAATCCAGCTTCTATTTCTTACCTTATTTATTGGAATATCTTTGGAATTCGTTCTAAAATGGAAGATACTGATTGGGGTATATTTATTGATAAATATGATCTCTGCTTCTTTCAAGAGACTTGGGCTCTCACCCAAGTACACACACCGGGCTTTAAAACACACAGCATAGAAGCTGTTACATCAACAGAAGGTAGGCCCCCAGGAGGAGGGGGGTTATTATACGGTCTAAGCTATCACTTAAGTGTGACATTAAAACAATTAGCATTGATTTGTATGATTTTTTTTTTTTATAAAGAATTGTATTGATTTCGCAGAAAAATATACATACATATAACTAAGTGCCAACGAGCACCTAAAGACGGTCAATCCCATTGTCCCGGGTAAAACACTGTAGGTGATGTTTGTACACAGCCTTGTTGGATTAACCTTGTGGAGACCACACCCCAGTTTAGGGGGAGTGGGGAGTGTTCCCGCCGATCTTCCCCGTTGCGGTGCCGCTCGACAACGCGGGAAAGGTACAACTCAGCCTCCCACTTCCCCCAACCCTTGTTATATTTATTCGGGCATCCTCTAACCTCATATACAAGTTTTTCATGCTGTGCACACCAGTCCATCTCTCGCCTCCATTTGGTCAATGCCGGTGCGCCCCCGGCCTTCCAGTCAGCCATTACATCTCTCTTAGCCACTAGGCATGCCACCCCCAGGAAGGTTCGATCTGGTCTTCCCATTCCAATGTCTCCCATGACCCCTAGCAGGAGAGGCAGCGGTGCCATCTCTATATCTTCCCAGAGACTTCCCGCATGACCGCCCTCCAGTAGGTCGCTATGACCGGGCATGCCCATACCATGTGGAAGAAATCAGTTTCCGGATTTATACATCGGGGGCAGTCGGCTGTGGACCGAAGGCCTGCTCTATATAATTTAGTGGGTGTAAGGTATGCTGTGTGGAGGTAGAGGGTCTGTATCAGTCGGAATCGAGTAGCCATTGTTAGAGTTCGCAGGGCCATCAGTGCCTCGTCCCAGTCCACCTCCTCCATGGGACCCACCTATCTCTCCCATCTCTGGCGAAGTCCCTCCAGAGAACAGGCAGTGCTGGCAACCAGGGTGCGGTAAATCTGGGAGACACCGCCTTTGCCCAGGCTCCCCATCAGTGCCTTTGACTCCATAGGGCTATGTCCAGGTATGTTATCCCCTGCTCGGGCATGTACCAGTAGGGCGTGGCGAAGCTGGAGATACTTGTGGAACTGCGTCCTGTTTAGTGAAAAAAGTCTCTGGAGTTCCTCAAAGGATCGCATGTGTGACCCCCCCAGACTTCGCCCAGTGTGGAAATACCTATATTGTCCCACTTCTGAAATTCCTCCAGGCCCGCTACCTCTGTTAAATGTTTCCCGTACCATAGCGGGGTCTGCTGGGTGAGGCGCCCCCACCATCCCGACACCTTCTGGGCCACCCGCCATCCCAGCAATATCACCCTGGTCACATCTTGGACGTCCCGGGAGATCGGGCCACCATACAGGGCGTCAAAGATCCGGGGGTAGCTCAGCGTCTGGCGTTCCAATCGGAATACTGGATCCGTCCATCCACCCCCAACCCAGTCATTGATCACAAGCAGGTGCATCGCGAGGTGATAATAATAAACATTGGACATGCCCAACCCTCTATCATAAACCTCAACACAATCTCTGGAGTGGTGGAGGGGGACCAATAGAGACTTGTTGGGATTTAGAATCAGTCCTGAGGCCTCCGAGAAGAGGCCCAGAATCTGTAGAATGCGAGGGCCACTTTTGGCCAGGTTAGAAATGTACAGGAGGACGTCTTCCGCGTACAGCGCCACACGGTCCTCTGGGCCAGCAGGCCAAGACCAACCTTCGATCAGGGGGTCTTCTCGTAACAGCTTCGCCAGGGGTTCTATGGTTAGTGGGAAAAGTAGGGGGGATAATGGGCATCCCTGTCAGGTGCCACGACCAATGGTGAACGGGTCGGAGACCACCACGTTTACCTGGACCCGGGCCGTCGGGTTAGAATAGAGTAATCTCACCAGGCCTCAGAATTTAGGCCCAAGTCCGTTTCCTTGCAGAACGCGATCAAGGTAGGACCAATCTACAGTATCAAAGGCTCTTTCAAAGTCAAGCAGAAGTAAAGCCAAAGAGGAACAAGACAGGGCCCTGTGGTGTACCAAGGCCAGGTGTAGACGTCTAATGCAGTACCTAGTGCTACGGGAAGGCATGAAGCCGCATTGGTCAGGGTGTATTAATGCGGGCATTACTTCCCTCAGCCTGGAGGCAAGAATTGAGGACAGCACTTTAATCTCAGTATTAAGAAGTGAAATGGGCCGATATGCCGAGCAATGTCGCAACTGGGGTTGGGTCTTGGGGATCACTACAATTGTGGCTTGGTCGATCACAGAGGGGAAACAGCCCTGTCTTTCAGCTTCCTCATACATACTAAGCAGGTGGGGACCCAATATGTCACAACATTTACTGTATAGCTCTGCCGGGAATCCATCTAGCCCTGGGGTCTTGCCCAATGCAAAGCTGGCAATCGCATTGGTAATTTCTGCGAGGTTGATAGCGTCGTCCAAGCTATTCATTGCCGCTTGGGAAACTCTGGGGAGAGTTATATTGTTTAGAAGGGGGGATTCCCTTTCAACTGAGGGCCGGGGGTGCTCTGCATATAATCAGGCATAATAGGAGGCAAAGCTCTGCGCAATTTCGATGGGTGTCTTAGAAAGAGAGCCCGAGTCCTCCATGATTTCGGATATGACTCTATTAGCCAGTGGGCGAGTGGCCAGCCAATGTAGAAGCTTCCCATTTTTGTCCCCCCAACCGTAGACTCGGGCGGCTGAGGCTCTCCAAATGTATTTCGCTGATTCTAGCACTAAGTGCTTGATTTCTTCTCTAATAATGGTGAGCTGCCTCAGACTAGAGGCCGACGCCGAGGTCATTTGCTGGCGTTCCAGGTATAACGCCCTGGCTTCCAACTCTGGCACCCACAAGTTTCGAGCGCGCTCACACAAGCGAAGGAGATATTTGGCACGTCCTCTAAGAGTAGCTTTGCAGGCGGCCCACACTATACCTGGAGACCGGACCGATCCCAGGTTCTGTTCAAAATATTGAGCAAGATGATCTCTAACCTCAAGAGTGTAGTCACTGGGTAGGTACCATGGGCCATATTTATACTCTGTTTGCGCCGGATTTGCGTCGTTTTTTTTTACGCAAATTCGACGCAAAACGAACTCCATATTTATACTTTGGCGTTAGACGCGTCTAGCGCCAAAGTTCATGGAGTTTGCGTCATTTTTTAGCGTGGACACCTACCTTGCGTTAATGATATGCAAGGTAGGTGTTCCCGTCTAAAAAATGACTCCCAGGCCTGTGCGCCTTATTTACACTCCCGTGCAAAAATGACGCACGGGAGTGGGCGGGTCAAAAAAAATGACGTCTAGCCGCGTTAGCGTAATTTTTTAACGCCTGCTCAGGGCAGGCGTTAAGGGACCTGTGGGCTCGGAAGGAACCCAGAGGTGCCCTCCCATGCCCCCAGGGACACCCCCTGCCACCCTTTCCCACCCCAGGAGGACGCCCAAGGATGGAGGGACCCACCCCTGGGACATTAAGGTAAGTGCTGGTAAGTAATTTTATTATTATTTTTTGTGGCATAGGGGGGCCTGATTTGTGCCCCCCTACATGCCACTATGCCCAATGACCATGCCCAGGGGACAAAAGTCCCCTGGGCATGGCCATTGGGCAAGGGGGCATGACTCCTGTCTTTGCTAAGACAGGAGTCATGTTAATGGCGTCTGGGCGTAAAAAAAAAATGGCGCAAATCGGGTTGAGGCGATCATTTTGCCTCAGCCTGACTTGCCCCATTTTTTGACGCCCAAGCTCCATTTTCCCCTACGCCGGCGCTGCCTGGTGTGTGTCATTTTTTTTGATGCACACCACTCCGCGGCGCCGGCTAACGGCGGCTAACGTCATTGAATAAATACGGTGCCCACATGGCGCTTCAGAATGGCGTTAGCCGGCGTTAAATTTGTTGACGCACAAGTGCGTTGGCGCAGTTGTGCGTCGAAAAGTATAAATATGGCCCCATGTGTTCAGACGCCACATCGGGCGTCTGGTGGGGTCCGCACCACCCAGCCGGATCTGTACTGGCACGTGATCTGAGACTCCACGAGGCAATATCTCCGCCCCTGTGACGTTGATGATGTCTAGAGCAGGCATGAACACGAGATCGATTCTGGCGTGCATCAGGTGGGCAGCTGATGTGTGTGTGTATTGACATTTCCTAGGATGCCAAGTTCTCCATACCTCACATAGGCCGAGACTCTCAGCCCAGCCACTAAGGCTCGAAGCTTGGCTGGATTTACTAGCAGTGACATCGCAGGATACATCCAGCCTGGGGTCGAGAACGGCATTAAAATCCCCTCCCATTAGTGTGGTTCCCTGGGGGAGTCCCGCCACCACCTGTCGGAGTGAGAGTAAGAAGGTATCGAGTCCAGCTGGGGGGGCGTATGCACATACAAGGTTAAGCGGTAATCTGTGGAGTGACCCCGTGACTACTACAAATTTGTATGATCTTTTCGTGTGTCACCTAAGTCTGGGACTCCCTACTTGCTGATTCACATTTATAATATGTCAACCCTTCAAAAAACCTTCTCAGACATAAAGACCTCTAAATGCCTTTTTGACAGATTTTGGTTCTAGTCATAATGTGATTATTGCAGGTGATTGTAATGCATGTTTAGAGCCATATACTCTCTTTTTGGAACTAATAAAGAAAGAAGACGAATCCTGGGGAATTTACCGCCTTTGTGTCCATAGGAAACCTCCTCAAATGAGTTCAGTGGCACTTAGGTTATAGATATAATGGTCTCCCATGCTTTGAGGCCAAGTAACGGTTGTTTTCCCTTGGATGCTGCTGCTAAGCCAGCCGCTGTAAGGGGCAACTGTAAAAGACATATTGACTTTATTCTTTTGAACATTGGAGCCTGGCACAAAATAACAGAAATAGCAGTCTTGAATCGTCATGATAGTGACCCCTTCTTTATTGCTCTGCACTGGGATAAGGCATGGATAATTGACCGGGAGAATTTAGTTCCACCTTTAGTTTCTAACCCTGTGGTGACAAGCAATAATAATCGCAAAGTGAGATGGGAGGCTGTCTCGAAATACAACAAGCATTTTCAATGCAATGGGTCTCGCATTTCTCCGAGTTAGAGCTATTAGCAGTAGTGAACTCCCAACCGGACTTTTCTTGCCTCATTAGATTGAAAAAAACGAGCGCGATTGCGCTGCTAAAAAATGGAAATGGAAACGGGCTTGCGTTTGTTTGAGCTCGAGCAATTAGCTTTGTAAACTCCTAACAGGACTTTTCAAAACAGTTTCACATAACTAACTGGACTTTTCTTGCCATATTAACTGAAAAGTAAAAGTTTCACATAAGCGAGCTGATGGCCGCCATCAGTGCAAAGCAGACACACAAACGGAAATAACAGTTCACTCGTAGTGAAACCTATCAGCACAAGTGCAATTATCTACGTAACCGGCAAAAGTGCAATTAAATATGTAACAGGGTCAATGTCATGCAAAGCGCTCGACCTCTGCCAAGCGAGATTTTTAGTTCACAAACCGGATGGAAAACAGCGAGCCTCGTATGTTTTCAGTACTTGGTCGCTGTGCTCGAGGAGGGCTAACCACCGGAAAAGGCATGACGTATGCATGCCTTCCACTAATGAAAGCAAGCAGATTTTAAAAGGCAAGCCCACAAACCAATGAAAGACACCGAAGTGACATGGGCTGGGCTCCGAGCCCTATTCTAACTACTACAGCGTCTCGCAAGCGATACGCATGCGCTAGCACATGCTATTGCAGACTCGACCCTAAAAAGGCCATATCACAAGAACAAATGAGTGGTTTTATGATTCTTGTTAACGTGCTAAAATGTCCCTGATAAATGCCTTAAAGACCAAGCAAAGAAAAACATTTGGTGAGGCTTGACAGGAGCATAACACGGTTATTTAACCTAGTAAGGCTATATGGGATGCTAGTATATGGGATGATTTGCTGTATGCAGTAAGGCTCAGAGATAATAAGTGTTTTTTGCACCTAGTCGCACACAATGTGTGCGGAGATCCTGCTCATCCTGATTGTCATATAGCCCTTGGTGATTGAGTTGACCATTTCTCTGTTCTTTATGGTGAAAATACTTCAGTTGATGCTAAAACAGAGATCCAGCGAGCCGTAACCCTCGAATTTCTGGGAGAAGAGGTTAAGGCATTTACAATAAAAGAAACAAATGCAGCAATTCTACTCAAGAAACCAGGGAAAGGCCTCGGTTTGGACTGAGTCCCTATAGATTTAAGGGCTTCTTTCCAAGCGAGATTTTTGGTCTGCCGGTGCATCATTTTGAGTGAATTTTGAGTGAATTTCCGGCAGGGCAGGCTGCTGACTCATATCTACAAGGCCACGCAAAGCCACTTTGCGTGGCTTTACTTGGCCTTGTAGATAGGGAATAAGGCAACGCAGCACAAGTCGCTGCATTGCCTTACTTTGCATTAGAGAGGCTTTTCCATTGGTGTTGCGTGGTTGTTTCCACACAGCATCCATGGATTTTGTTGCATTTCCAGATTTACAAGGTTTTGTAAATCTGGGAATGCGTCAAAAGCCTCCGCCACCCCAGGGGTGACGTAAGAGTGACGTAAGGGGGAAAATTATCATTCTTTTTTCCTGTTTTTTCCTCTTTCTATGTGTGCTTCATTCTGCATGGCAATTTGTGTGCCAATGCAGGGGGAGAGGACAGAAATGTGTGGTATCTTGTAGATACAGCGCATTTCAGCCCTTTGCTGGTGGCGTAAGGGGGCACAGCAAGTGCCTTGTTGGGCCGCCCTGTGCCATGGGCCTTGTAAATATGGCCCGTAACTTGTAGATACAACGCATTCCTGCCCTTTTCTTTTGATGAGGGTTTATGTGGGGAGTATACTATGGTTATCCTAGTGTCCTCCCAAACCTAATGTTAAATTCCACTTTGAGGTAGTCTGTATACCCACAACAACTTC
This sequence comes from Pleurodeles waltl, assembly GCF_031143425.1. Lineage (NCBI taxonomy): Eukaryota > Metazoa > Chordata > Amphibia > Caudata > Salamandridae > Pleurodeles > Pleurodeles waltl. The sequence goes on along the minus strand of NC_090445.1, from coordinate 1,257,898,410 downwards.
AGAGACAGAGGTCTGGAAGATCAAAGCTGAGTTTTCAACAGCCAGACGGGGCATACAAGAATTATTTTGGCAATCTACCTTGCTCCTTCAAAGTGTGCTCCAAATGTTATATATAAATTCAGAAGACCTTTCAAAGAGGCTTTGACACTGTAATGTCAAACAGAGGCCCACTGTCATTGGGGCCTGTCTGGCTCGGGGGAACTAAAGAAGGGCTCTGCTCATGTCTGCAAACACTTGCTTGTGACAGGGGTGGAGGTTTTGGAGTGTGCCCCAAGTGTCATATGAAAACCTCTGGCAGATCTGGCAGATCTGGCATATCTGGCAAGCATGATGTGATTTTCAAGCAGGATTTAACACCTTAATGTCAAAAAGGATCTTCAAATTCCTACCCTGCATATTCTGTCAGGTTCTGATGGGTCTCTGCCTATTCAGGCCAGACTAATGTTTGCTCTTGAGAGCAAGATCACACCTCATTCACATCTATTCAAATGCTAATTATTGGCCTGCAGTAGGAGAGCAAAATGCAGATTTACCTTCCTGGGTCTTCAGGTAGCCAACAGTAACTTTCTGAAAGCCCTCTTTCCAAAATATTCATTACAGATCTGACTTCACCAGTAAATTGTGCTTAAAATAAATATATCAAACAATCCAACATTTGTAGCTGTTCTCTACCATGGGATAACATGTATTCATCTTACCTTTGTATCCCAAGGCTTTCAAATGGAATAACCAGCCCCGCTACAGTGAAAATAATGTTTATTGGTTTTTTTCCCTGTAAGGGCATGTTTACCATTAAACTTTGCAATTTAAGTAGCATGCACTCCACCTTTTGGGCAATAACACCTATTTAAGGGTGACATTAATTATAGAAATGAAGGTCTGGGTCTAAAACTGCACAGCATGTTACAGTGGTAGGCCTGGAGACTGGCTTTACTGTTTTATTGAAGTAAGTGGCACAATGATTGCTTCAGCCTACTGGTAGCATTGGATTTACAATCCCAGCGTAAATGTGGGGCCACATTGGGACTTATCAGCAAATTAAATGTGCCAGTCAATAGTTTTACCATGTTGAAAGGATGAGCACACTCACTTTATCTCTGGTTATCAGGGATAAAGTCTGCAAAGTTTCATAGCTAACAACTTAGGGTTCAACAAAAAATCTGGGGTGACACTGCAGAAAGGGCAAGTTTCCAGCAGAGACTCCTTTTTTAATTGTGAAAGGTATTAAATAAAGTGTGTAATTAATGTGAGGCAATTTTTATGATGGGCTGTGTTAACCTCTTCTCCCTAGCTGTTCACATAACCTTTCACATTTTATAATTTGTTTCCTCCTCAGCACTTACTCCTAACCACCTTACCTTTCTCCACACTCCATCCATGTCACTTTCACTCCCTTTTCTTCCTCCTTTTCACAAAGTGCAGCTTAGACTATCCCCATCATTCAATTCACCTGATCTGTTTCACTGTTCTTCTTCTTCCATCATACTGCGTAGTTCTGTTCTCCTAAAAATCGCTTCTTGCCTCCATCTCTGACTGTAGAGAAACAATCCATTATCTAATAATGTGTCCTTCACATTCCCTCCCTAATGGACTGTGTTTCAATTTCCATCATAAAAGACACAGACCTATTTCACTAATTTATCCCCTACCGTCACCAACAGAACCATCACCTATGACATGTCATTCTAATATGTTCTTCAGCTTTTCACTGTTTTCACCTGATGTGCAACCCTCATGACAGACCTTCTATTGCTTGTTGACTTAGTGATCAAACTCCAGGTCATCTCCGCTAAAGTCCACTCTGATATCCATCCTCTCCAACCCTTTCTAACTTGGTAAGATCTCTTAACTACATCCTTGCTCAACTGACTGAAGCCACAAACAAGAACTCGCACAGAGACTCTGCTGTCATAGTGGACTGATAAAACACTAGTTGGTGAGCAATCAAGAATAGTCAAGACACTTCCTTTTATTGGTCCCTGCACCACACAGAACACCTCTCTGTTTACACTTCATGCCACCTTAAAAGACAGCAAACACAGAAAATGTTATGGAAGGAATGCTTGCGAATAGTCTACACCACTGGCAATCACTAAGGATAACATTCTAAACTATTGTTTTTTACTCACAGTGCTGCTCTAGTCAGAGGCCTGCCTTATGTAAATCAGTACTGACCTTGCTCCTGGGAAAAGTCCATCCCAAAACATCAGGTGGAGCTCCCTCAACAGGAAACACATCAGTTTCTGCTTTGTTAGGCCTAGTCAGTGAGGATTTGATTTGAATCCTGTGGCATTTAGAGCAAGGGACCCACACATTGGCATACCCTTGACCATTTAGGGTGTTACATTTGTTAACGCTGAATTTTACTAATGAATAGTCATGTATCCTGAGTGTTGAATTTGCATAGAAAATGAGTTAACGTAGAAAAATAGTGCACACATTTGAAATTGTGCCTACTTTAGTGGCCATCAGTATTCACGAAGTGTACTTATTAACAGCTTATTAATGTAAAATGTGAGCTCATGTTTGGATTAATGTACTAGTGTGTCATAATAATGGTCATGTATTATGTATTTGCTTTATTAATCGTAGACCATAATTTAGCGAGGTCTTGGGCCTAGTTGCACTGCATCATGTCAAGATGCATTGCTTAAACGAATTATAAAATGGCAGCTTAAAGAATTAAATTGTGATTTTCCACTGCATTGACCAAATGCTTGTAGCTGAAATTATTTTCCATGAGAGCTGCTGACTAGCAAATGCTTTACTAGCTAGGGATACATTGTATAACTTACAGTGTGTAAAGGCAACCTTCCCAGGAGAAGACAATGGATGCACTGACTGGAGTGTAAGCTAATAAATATTTGTTACCTGACAAGCCCAACGACGAGAACAGGAGAAGAGGAGCCAATCATTGACATGTGAACTGTGGACTAGTAAAATTCTTAGATTTGGGGTTCTACTTTCATTGGACTAAACGTAAACGTATGAGTATTTGACCAATAGCAACGTGGGAAGTAGTTTTAGGAAATCTAACTTAGCCAGACTGGACCAAGAGGAGAGAGGCCATTCTCCCCATTCTTTTTGAGTGTTTAGTTATCATTCTTTCCAAACTGCATGAAGAGACTTTGCTTTCCTGAACTTTAATGCTGAATTCTGATGCCTTGCTGACCGAACTGATGTCCAATTGATGAAGACTGTCACAGCTTGCTGAACTATACTGAGGCAAGGTATAAGATGATGCTAATGATTGTTATGTCTATTTGCTTTTGTCTCTAGGTACCGACTGCTAATTTTGACAGAGCCATAGTTAGATATTCTCCAAATAAATGTTGTCTAAATTGTTTTGCATGAAGCCCAAACATGCAATTCTAATCTGAAGGTTATTTAGGGTACTCACTGATGATGCTTGCTAAAATGAAATAACAGTTGATGTCTTTTCTTTGCTGAATCTAAATGTCTGCAATTTATTTTGTGCAGTTATTCTTGCTATTGAGTGTACTGTAACCTTAAAATATGTAGTGGTCCAAGTCTTGATTAACTTGTGATTCTTTATGAGATTTGGGCAGCCAGTATTGTTTCTGCATACTTACCATTTGATTTTGAGATGTGATGTTAGCATTGTTAATATAGGGAAATAAACATTCTAACTTTTACATAAAGGTGTGGTTTTCATGACTGAAAGGTCATGGTGTATGGAAATTACTGACTCCTATGATTGTTGATGCTATTGATTGTTATTGCTATTGATTAGTATTGGTATGGGTCTCATGGTGGGAACTACTCTAGGCGTAGTCAAAAGGTTCATCAACCTACAAACGTGACCCCTTAAAAATTAATGCCAATTAGCCAAATAAGGTCTGACGCATTAACAGAGATGGTAGCAGAGTATGATGGTTAGTCTCCTTAAGAGCCCATCATAACGGCCGGTACATGGTTTGTCCCTTTAAGAGCCCATCATAAAGTTTAGAGATAGGTAGAAGAGAATTTGGCCCTAGAGACGGGAAGGGAGAAATAGCAAGTTTTCCCAGAGATGGTAGTGGGGTAATGGTTAACCTCCTACAAAGAGCAGAGTAATCCACAGATTTGGGGAGAAAAATTGGTGAATTTTTGGATTTTTCAGATTCGATGATACAAAGTGGTAAGAAAACCATGAACACCATGAAAAGGATCCACAGGTGACCTACTCAAGCCCCAGGAACACCCCCACCCACAACAGAGGGACACCGCAGGATGAGGGACCCCATCCCAGGTAAGTAGGGGTAAGTATGGGTTAGTATTTTATTTTTTTAATTAAAGTGCCATAGGGGCCCAACTTGGGGCCCCCTGCAGGGCACAGGGTGCAATGTCCATGCCCAGGGGACACTGGTCCCCTGTGCTGGCCATTGGGGTGGTGGGCAGGACTCCTGTCTTTTGTAAGACAGGAGTCATGTGATATGGATAGTTTTGCATCCGAATAGTTTTTTGCCTCTAACCAGCCTAATGTCATTTTTTGGTGCAAAATTCCCTTCTTCCATACCGCCACCCCCCACCCCCACACAGCTAACGTAATTTTTTTTACGCTAGCCCACCCTTTGCGCCGGCTTGCGTCATTCCCAAAATTTGGTGCCCCGCTAGTGCTCTCGAATAACACATGCTGGCGCTATACTTTTTGACGCAAACCTGCATTTGCCCAGTTTTGCGTCAAAAAGTATGAATATGAGTCGATCGAATATGAGTCAAAGTGAGCAAAATAATTTTTCGACTGAGATCTGGCGAGTCCTATGTGCACCAGTACAGACCCACTGATCAGTTGAGAGTGAAACTTTCAGGCCAATTTTGCTTGCGAATCAGGGAAACTGAGAAAGAAGGAGTAGCTGCTAGAGCGAAACGCCATCAGTGAAAAATCCGTAAGGTTTCTGAAGCGATTGTGTTACCCTACCTGTAGTAAACAGACAAAATTGGGTTTTGATTTGGTTAGTGCTCCCAATAATTTTGCATTAGTCTAGTGTGAATCTGAGTTTTGGAGGACAAGCCGCAAGACTTTAGTACATGTGAGTGTGACGTCATTGGAGCCTCTCTGGGATAGGTTGTTAGTGAGAAGGGTCGCTCACGGATTGACGGACAACCGTGAAGCACAATTGGTTGAGAAGGTTGTTGAAAAGGATTCTGGGATTAAAAGTCACTTCCTGATTTGATTTAGAATAACATAAAGTTCGCTGAAATGAAATTTTTCAAAGCTTTAAAGAGTGCCCTGAGGGGAGATATGTACATTACAACGAGTATAGGAGACATTGCACTGCTAGAAGGTACGCCAGCTTACATTGCGATAGAAGAAAAGGGTGCAGCGCCATATCTTTGGCTGAAACAATAGTGCAAGGTGACAGAGAAAGATGGGAGCCTAGCATTTCCTGCTCATGGAACATATAATTTAAAGAGCTTAGAGATTTTGAGGGGGGCGCTATATGACTTGAAACCTCCTCCGAGACCAGCACAGTTCGAGGCATTAGCAATTTGGGAATTAGTAGCCAGATAGCAACAGCAACTGAAGTTTGAGAGGAGGATGAGAGAGGCAGAAAAGACACTAGTGGAGGCTAGATGGGACAGTGATCAGAAATTTTGAAGAACTGAGACTTTGCAGGTTATTCAATTGTTTCCTGCAATCGCACCAGACAGCGAGAGAGAATGAAGGAAAGCCACTAAAAAGACAAACAGAAGCCCTTCTGAGAGAAAGGAACAGAGATCGAGGGAGTCTAGGAAATCCTTTACACTTAAGGAAGAGTCAGATGATGATGAGTTTACTTTGCAGTTATTGAGAAATCGTCCCCCAACATATGCAGCACAATAGAGCGGTCTGGACACTAGTGTGAACCCTTCAGCACCGACACCGGTTAACATGACGACGAGTCCAGTATAGATTAATCCTAGCATGATACAGAGCCCAATGCAGAGAAGTCTTAATGTACCTACTACAACGGTAGCACAAAATCAGATACCACAGCCAAATGATCCGAGAGGTTATCCTGATGTACCCATTGTAGAAACTGCCACAAGCTTAATAGTACTGACAGGACAGGTTTTCCCGAAACCGACATTGGTTCAGACAGAATCATCTCCACTTTTACTGCCACAAGTGCAGCCACAAGCAATGTCAAAGTACACTCCTATCACAGGGACACAGACACATATGTCTGTGCTGATGAGCCAGAATATAGGAATTGTGCACCCACAGAACCCGAATGTTAGACCAAGCCCAGAAGCTGTATCTGTTCCTGTCACATTTGGTCCAGTCATATCTTTGTTTGCACAGGAAAATAGTAGGACAAATGGACAGGGAGTCCTGAGTCAGAATTCAATGAGGGAAGGACTCAATGAGAATACTCAAATAGTCTCTTCAGTGGGACAGTCCTTTGATGGAACCAGATTATTGTTGGACCTTAGTCAATTTGGAGTTTCTCCGGATACTGTAACAGGTTTGAACATCAGTCTCTGCCTGAAATTACTGACGCCACAGTCTCCAAATATAGTTGTGTAACCGTTGCCTAATACTCATCCAAACAACATTTTGCTGCAAGGCTTGACTGACCAACAATTGACTGAATGATTAGACAAGCTGAATACCCCACAGAGTGCTCCTAGGGGAGAGGAGTACTTGAACTGTACAAGACTAGGGATGGAAGTAGGTGAGCTCATTGAAGGAACTACGAGTGTGAACAGATTCGAATCTTACACTGAAGCAGAACTGAGATACTTGTGCCCAAAAATTACAAGGGAAGCGAGCAATGTGTAACAAAAGCTAGCAGCCCTGGCAGAGAAGTACAGCATAGAAATAGAGAAAACAAAACATTTGAAGAGGAGTTACAGGTTTGATTTTGACACTAAAGATTTTGAACACATGAGATCTGCAGGAATGAAAGCACACCTTAGGGAGTTACTCCAAAGTGTCCAGACAAGGGGAGCATTAGACAAGTGGGAAGACAGATGGGTAAAGAAGAGAAATACAATAAAAAGGGATTCTGCAAATCTTACTGCAAATGTGCAGCAGGATGAGGATCTGGTGAACATTTTACTGATGAGAGAGATTCCAGGAGGGAATTTTATGTCCCTTGGTGCAGAAGTGCCATTCTATCCTTTACAAATGGCTATCCCAGGTTGAGAGAGAAACCAGTAGACAGGTACCAGCAGACAGACAGGTTTCTGAAACTTGCAAAATGCCTGTGGGATAATTTGAACACTCTATTAGAGATAGTAGTTCCAGCTGATTTATGGAAGGAGCTCAAGAGGAGTATAGACTGGCTGACAAAGGAAACAGAGAGAGATCCGATTACAGGTGCACCATCTCCCGAGGTAATGAAATACTACTACAAAGTGATTGAATTTCTGAAAACAAGAATTTCGCCCCAAAACATTGACTGGCAGAGAATAGACAGGACAGCTCAGGAAGTGAAGGAGTCAATACATGCGTATTATAAGAGATTGTTGCGGGCATTTAAGCACCACAGTGGTACAGAAACGATCGAGCCACAAGACATTATTCATTTTGTGTTTAAATTTGTGGAAGGATGAGACCTGAAATTAGCTAGATGATTAAGAGTCATTTGATATGCTGACAAACAAAGCCGATTGATGAGGTATTGCAATATGCAAAGTACTGTAGTGACGAGATTGAAGCAGAGGAAATTGAAAGCAAAGGCGATGGTGATGCAGATTAGAGCGACACAGACAGGGATACAGGAAAATTTCCACAACTGCAGCAGGCAAATGTGGTATTTCCAAATCAGTCGAGAGGCAGAGTTTGCAGAGGAATGGGAAATGGAAACCATAGTCCCGATTTGGGTTCTGTAGTGGTTCAGAATGATGTACAGGGAATGAAGAGATAGTTGACATGTCACGCTTAAGGAGCGGTCGGACATTGGAAGCGGCAGTGTTGGATGATGGCACAGGAAGGTATTGTTCAGCAAACAAGTGACATCAACTTGTTACAAAATATGAGAGGACTAAGAATGAGAGGTCATAATCCAAATTTCCATAACAATGTAAATAAGATGCAACATTTTCAACACATGCAGCAGGGGCAAATGCCACGTGTGCAGATGACACAGTCGCAGCCAATGCAACAGCAAGTTCATATGGTACCTAGATAACAAATCCAAAACCTCGAGCCCCAATGGAACAGCAGCAGGCGATGCTTCCTCAGCAGGTCACAGGTCAAAGGCTTAACCAGAGTAATAACCCAGTACACCAATTCCTGTTACACAGTGAGAATGGAATACACAATGATTGGATGAGTAAGAGTTCAGATGAAGCGGAATGAGTGCTTGCAGCTTCCTTGGAAGTAGATCAGAAAGGTCTTTATCGGAAGGGAAAAGTAATGGGTCATAAAGTTTCCTTCTTGGTTGGCACATGAGCTACATGGTCTACAGTGACAACTGCAGAAGTTCCAAACTAGTCCCTTTCAGGAAAAACAGTCCAGATTGTAGGAATAGCGAATCAGTATTTGACCAACCCAATTAAAGAACCAGTCCAGGTTAAAATTGGTAACTTTAAAGGATTACACAAATTCGTAGTCTGTGAGTCACGTCCGGTATCCCTGTTGGGAAGAGACTTTGGGCCAGATGTAGGTAGACAGCAAATTGCGACTTGCAAATTGCGAGTCCGAGCGACTTGAAAATTGCAACTCGCAATTTGCTATGCAGAAAGGTATCTCAGACACCTTCTGCGACTCGCTATGGGGTCGCAAAGACCCACCTCATTAATATTAATGAGGTGGGTTGCAGTTTGCGACCACATAGTGAGTCTGGGCACTCACGGGAATGGTGGCCTGCTGGAGACAGCAGACCACCATGTCCGTGACTGCTTTTAAATAAAGCAGTTTTTTTTTTCTATCTGCAGCCCGTTTTCCTTAAAGGAAAATGAGCTGCACATAGAAAAAATACCGAAACCTTTTGTTTTGGTTTTTTTCAGAGTAGGCAGTGGTCCATAGGACCACTGCCTGCTCTGAAAAAATAATTTTGTGATCATTCACAAAGGGGAAAGGGTCCCATGGGGACCCCTTCCAGTTTGCGAATGAGTTACCATCCACTTCAAGTGGATGGTAACTGCGAGTTGATTTGCGACCGCTTTCGCAGTCGCAAATCAACTTACATCGCAGTGCGAGTCGCAAATAGGAAGGGAGCACCCCTTCCTATTTGCGAGTCGGAAACGCATTTTGCGAGTCGGTTCCGACTCGCAAAATGCGTTTCTGCATCACGGGCGGGCATTAGCGCCTCGCAAATGGCGTTTTTCGCTGTTTGCGAGGCGCTAATGCCTTGCTACATCTGGCCCTTGCTGTGTAAATGCAAATGAGGGAATCGAGATATAGGCGAACTGTGATAATGTGAATGACCCAGACCCAGAGTGTGAAGTAATAAATAAGGAGTACCCCTGATTAGTTTTGTTCCAGTATTTACAGTATAAGATCTTCTTTCTGACTTGCAAGAAACAGTTAAAGAGATATTGTGGGATTTGACAGGGAAATAAATTGGCCTGATAAAGGGAGTTGAGCCTGTTAAAGTTCTGGTAAAGCTGAACGCAATTTTTCCCCAGATTCCCCAGTACCACATGCCACAGTATATCAGTGAGAAGGCCTCTCCCATAATTGCGGAATTTGTAAGCCAAGGGGTTGTGAAAAAGGTATTGAGCAGTCCATGTAATTCATTGATAATGGGATTGAAAAAGGCCAGTGGGAAAGTTTGGATTGTCCAGGACCTGAGAAAACTAAATTACATTGTGATAAAATGTTGTCCTGTAGTGCCAAACCCAGCCGTGATTTTGTTTCATAATGCATCTGATGCTGAATGGTTCACAGTCATAGACTTGTCATAAGCCTTCTTTTCTGTGTCTCTTCACTAGGATAGTCAATTTCTCTTTTGTTTCAAATTTTTAGATCGAGTTTACTGTTGGTGTAGAATTTCTCAAGGGTTTTCAGAGTTAAATTCCATATTCAATAAGATCTTGAAAAATAACTTGGAGTCATTGGAAATGCCTTTCCAATCAACATTGGTACAGTACATTGATGATTTGTTGATTGCATCCAAAACGCAGGAAGAATGAAAGTATGACACAATTGCTTTATTGAACCATTTAGGAAAGAATGGTCATAAAGTGTCGCCACCTAAATTGCAATACTGTCAGAAAGAGGTGAAGTACTTGTGTCATCAGATTGAGAAGAGAATAAGGAAAATATCCAGAGAAAGGGTCACAGCCATATTGCAGATGAATCCCCCAGCCACACAGAGAGATGTCATGATAGCTTTAGGAATGGTAGGCTATTGTCACCAATGGATTCCCAATTTTTCTGTCATTTCCAAGCGGTTGCAGAAGCTGACTCACAAAGAAGTCACTGATCCCCTAGTGTTAGATCAGACTTGTATGAAAGCATTGTTTTAATTGAGAGAGAGAGATTGTGCAAAGCTACAACTTTGGGAATGCCTGACTGCACTAAGTCCTTCATGCTGTTTTATCATGAGCATGATGCATGTTCTTTGTCTGTCTTGGCTCAAGTCCATGGGGATGTAAACGGCAGAGTAGCATATTTTTCAGCTACTTTGGACCCAGCTGCAGCAGCTTTACCAGGCTGTTTGCGTGCAGCTGCAGAGGTTGGACTGAGCCTCACACAGTGTGAAGGCATTGTGATGGGACATCCCTTGACTATTATGGTCCGTCACTCTATTGAGGTTTTACTTACAAGGAAAAAAACATAATACTTGACAGGCGCCATATTGACTCGCTACGAGACAAGCATCTTGGGGTCACCTAATGTGTCACTGAAAAGATGTGCAACTTTACTACCAAATGAAAATGTTAAAATTGAAAAATTGGAAGACATTGAGCATGATTGTCTTGAAGTAACTGATCTGTGCACAAAACCGAGACCTGATATTAGAGATACCCGATTTGAAGAAAATGACCAAATTATCTTTGTTGATGGTTTCTGTCTAAGGGACAATACGGGAATAATGAGAGCAGGATATGCTGTGTTCACAATTTCTGGTTTACTTGAAGCATCCTGGCTTCGAGGAGTATATTCTGTCCAGGTAGATGAACTGGTAGCCATTACTAGAGCATGCCATGTTTCAGCTCAGCTTAAAGTTACCATTTACACGGATAGCAAGTATGGGTTTGGAATAGTGCATGATTTTGGCCAGTTGTGGTCACAGAGAGGTTTCCTAACCTCTTCTTGTTCACCAGTAAGAAATGGTGAGAGAATTCAAGAGTTGTTGCAAGTTATCCAGATGCCGTGTGAAATGCAGTGCACATCTGAAATCGCAAGATCTTATGTCAATGGGAAATGAATATGCAGATCAAGTTGCAAGGTTTTGCTCATTGAACTGTATATCATTCAAGCATAAATGGGAATAGTTACCTGAAGAAGATGACACATGTCGAAGCTTTGCATTCCATGTTATAGATACGTTGGAAGAGCTGAGAACATTGCAAAATAACAGTGCAGGGAGGTAAAACGGGCATGGGGCAAAATTAAATGTGTACTGCGACAGGATGAACTATGGGTTAAAGAAGAGGGTCAGTTGTTTTTGCCGAACTGTTTGTTGACTCAAATGGGTATATGTTATCATTGTCAAGCGCATGTTGGGAGGGATGCCATGATTCAACTGTTCAAGCAGAATTGTTTCAATCCAAAATATAGACAAGTTGCTGAAGCAGTTTGCCATTGTTGTGTCATTTGCCAGCAAATGAACGTGGAAAAAGGGACAGTGGTCAATTTAAGCCACATTGGAAAAGCAGAAGTTCCATTCAGCAGAATGGAAATGGATTTTATTGAGATGCCTATGTGTGGAGGATTGATATATGTGTTGGTGATTGTCTGCAGCTTTAGTCATTGGATTGAAGCTTACGTTACACAAAGAAATGACAGTCTCACAGTAGTGAAACTACTGCTTAGGGAACTGATACCACATTTTAGATTTCTGATCTCTTTAGAATCAGATATAGGAAGTCACTTCAACAATGAAGTAGTTAAATTACTATGGTTCTTATTACAACCCTAGCGGTCGGTGATAAAGCAGCGGTAATACCGGTAACAGGCTGGCGGTCAAAAAAATTGAATTACGACCATGGCGGAAACCGCCAACACAGACAGCCACTTTAACACTTTAACACTCCCACCGCCATGGCGGTAGCAACAAACCCCACGGCGGTAACCGCCAACAAACAGGTGGAACACAATGTACCGTCCACACTATTACAAGGCACTAATCCGCCAGCTTTTCCGGGGCAGTACCAATGCCATCAAAAGCATGGCAGAAACAGTCTTTGGAAGTGAAACCACTCACCGCTCGACACTCAACGAAGAACCAGGATGCCATGGAGCCCGAACTACAGGGGTTACCAATGTTGGTGTATCTTCTAATCTACCAGGAGTACGAACGGTGGTGGCGACGACCATGGTGAGTACTGCACCTAGCACACAGGGAAGGGGAGGAGGGAAAAGAGAGTGACACACACACGCAAAACGCAACACCCCCACCCCAACAACACACACACACACATATCCAATAACATCACAAATACACCCTGTCACCCCCGGGAAGAATGCAAGGACCAAACAAAATGAGTTTAACGAGTGTAATATTCTAACAATCAGATAGCCCAAGAGGACAGTAAATAATCAGTATACACAAATATTTACAGCAAGTACACAAGTTCGTACACTGTCCCATGAAATGTCCGTGGACCAGTGGTCCCAAAAAGCATGGGCGAAGCACACACATGATGCCTGCCTCAAAACGGAGAGAACACTGCAGGGGAGTGCAAAGCCACAGTCTCTCAAGTGGGTGGTTTGCCCACAGCTTGGTCCTGGGGAGTGCAGAGCCATATTCTCTCAAGTGGGTGGTTTGCTCACTGCTTGGTCCTGAGGAGTGCAAAGCCACAGTCTCTCAAGTCTCTCAAGTGGGTGGGTTGCCCACTGCTTGGTCCTTGGCAGTGCAAAGACACAGTCACTCAAGTCTTTCAAGTGGTTGGGTTGCCCAATGCTTGGTCCTGGGGACTGCAAAGCCACAGTCTCTCAAGTCCCTGAAGTGAATGGTTTGCCCACTGTTTGGTCCTAGGGAGTGCAAAGCCACAGTCTCTCAAGTCTCTCAAGTGTGTGGGTTGCCCACTGCTTGGTCCTGGGGAGTGCAAAGCCACAGTCTCTCAAATCTCTCAAGTGCGTGGTTTGCCTGCTGCTTGGTCCTGGGGAGTGCAAAGCCACAGTCTCTCAAGTGGGTGCTTCATCCTGCCAAGGATTGTGTTAGTGGATACTTTCTTCCACTGATTCTGGAGGGGGCTTTGTGCCCAGAGTGCTTCATGCTGCCAAGGACTGTGTTAGTGGATGCTTTTCTCCACTGGTTCTGGAGGGGGCTTTGTGCCCAGAGTGCTTCATCCTGCCAAGGACTGTGTTAATGGATGCTTTTCTTCACTGGTTCTGGAGGGGGCTTTGTGCCCAGAGTGCTTCAACCTGCCAAGGACTGTGGTAGTGGATGCTTTTCTTCACTGGTCCTGGAGGGGGCTTTGTGCCCATTGATGCTGCTCCTGGGGTGTGGCATGTTGACTTAGTCTCACTTGTGTGTCACAGCCACACGATGTACCCGGAGCAGGTAGCATGATACTCCATGGAGGCAGACCCACACCCTGTCCTGCGGCGACTTAGGCTGCCAATTGCTGGTTTGTGTCAGTGCTGGAGGTGGTGTCTCATGTGGTGTGTCAAGGGTCCAGGATGTCACCTGCAGACTCTGACGGCTGCACACTACGGATGGGGCTGACGTCCGGCAGAGTGGCATCGGCTGTGCACGTGGCGTTGCTGATGGTGGTGCAGGCTGCGGTGGCTACAGCGGAGATGCTGCCGATGTAGGCTGTAGTGCAAGTGACTGTTGGGGTGGATAGAGACACCATACCGTCTCGGGCAGCCTCGGATGGCTGATCCTTGGGGAGGATACTGCAGACTGACGTTGTGGCAGCGGCGGTGCAGATGGCGGTCGGAGCGGCGGTGGGACTGGGGTGCATGTGGCTACCATCCCTGATGATTTGATAGTCACCAGCCCCTCCCAAGGTGACATTGTGCCCAGAGGTGATGTGCCCTTTGGCCCTTCCCCATCTTGACAGCCGCTGCAGGGACCTTGGCACTCTCCATTCTGTGTTTGTGCAAAGCCTTGCCGGGTGGGTGGTGTGACTGTCCCCTGCTTGAAGCCGGCCCCTTTTCGAGCTTTTCAGGTAGTGGGAAAGGGTGGTCCTTCTTTTACGTTGGTGGCACACTGGCAGCTCTGCCGGGTGCCACCTTTGACCGTACTGGAGTAGCAGGGACCACAGTGGATGCAGATTTGGTGGTTGAGGTGCTTGGCTAGGATCTAGACATTATGGCCCTAGGAGAAGGACGGAGGGGATGTGTAGGGAAGAGCTCCAGGTTGGCTAGGTAATTTGTTTTGGACACACTGTGACAGGAAGATGGAGGTGGTTTGGGAGTGGAGGAAGAGGTAGTGGTTATAGGAGGTGTACGTCTGCTGAGTTTGGGTGAAGGTGCATGGGTTAGAGACTGTTGTGAGGTGGATGGCTGTTGAGTGTGTGTGTGCCGGCGTTTGTGTACTTTGGGAGGAGGGCTCACAGGCACACTGGGAGAGAACACAGGGGACGTGTGAATGGTAGTGGGGTGGTGATTGCACGTGAGCTGTGTGTAGTTATGGGTGTGCTGGTGATGAAGGTAGTGGCTGAGGATGTAGTACATGCAGGTGTGAGTGGAGACGAGACAGGAAGGGAGGTTGAGGACGTGGAGGAGAGGGACACAGTGAAGGCAGTGGATGTTTGTGTGTCTGCATGGGTATGGTGCCTGTGTGAGTACCTGTGGGAAGTGTGGTGCTTATGTTTGCCTGAGCCACTTTTGTGTGTTGATGCGTGTGCATGCCGGTTTGATGGTGTGCTTGGGATAGGCTGAGGTAGAGGGGATTAGGTCTGGGTAGTGGAAGTTGGAGGGGGGAGGCTGGACACAGGGACAATGGCTGCCATCAATGCTGAGGCCAGAGCCTGAAATGCACTCTGTTGGGCCACCATGCTAAAATGAATGCCCTTCAGGTATGCATTTGTTTGCTGCAAATGCCTCTCGACACCCTTGATGGCATTCAAAATGGTTGACTGCCCAACAGTGAGGGATCTCAGGAGGTCAATAGCTTCCTCACTGAGGGCAGCAGGGCTGACTGGGGCAGGGCCTGAGGGGCCTGGGGCGAAGGAGATTCACACCCTCCTGGTTGAGCGGGCATGGGAAACATGCTGAGGGGCTGCTGAGAGGGCGGTGCTGGTAGGGTGGTGGTGGCTGTACCTGTTGTTGAGGTGGGCACAAAGATGGCAACCACCGTAAGGGAGCTCCCATCAGAGGAGGAGTCGCTGTCACTCGTGTCCCCTCCTGTCCCCGTCGTGAAGCTCCCCTCGCCCTCCGTCCCACTGGTACCCTCACCGTCGGTGGATTCACCCTCCTGGGCCATGTGGGTTGCAGCTCCCTCCATCTCCGGTGCATCTGCTCCTCCGCCAGATGATGCTAAGGCACACAAAGACAGGGTGACAAAACAAGAAGGGGGGAAGACAGAGGAGACACATGGTCAATGCCAGCAACACCACTACCGTTGGCGGCCACAACACACAGGGAGCAGCCCTATGCACTAGGCCATGCACTACCAGTTAATAGGAAAATCACCTGCCCATGAGGGACTATGCCTAACACCATTTGCTGCACACCTGGAACCCACAGGAGGCTGACTAGTTGTAGATGCCCACTACCACTATTGGAGTTGGAGTGCCACAGAGCCTGCCTAACAAGGGACCTACCCTACCAAGTTCTCCCTGGCCTAGGGAAAACCACAGCCCACATCTCCCACCCAGACACCTTGTAAAGCACGCAGTCAGCTGAATGAGACTGTACTCACCCCCTTGTGGCTGCTGTGATGCCCTCAAGCATCCATCCAGCTCCGGATATGCCACCGACAGGATCCGGAACATCGGTGGGGTCATGGTGTAACGGGCACCCCGTCCACGTTGGGAGGCCATCTCCGGCTGGGGCTCCGCTATCTTCTTGCTCCAGCGGCACAGCTCCTCCCATCTCTTGCGGCAGTGGGTGTTCCGTCTATGATAGACCCCCAAGGTCTGCACTTCCGTGGCGATGGCATGCCAAATACCCTTCTTCTGGTGGGCGATAACCTAGAGGAAAGGTACACGATGAAAGGAAATTACTTCCCCGTCTGGTTAGTCATACTCATTGCCCACCAGTTCCCACCCATGCCCTGACACACATACACTCACCATCCTCACATGCAGGCCTCAGCCTCCACCCCCACATGTATCTTCCATCCACACCACTCCATACATTCATGGCCCATGCATCATGCTCACAGTGTACTCATCTGTTTGTCTGGAGGACCGTAGAGTAGCGTGTACTGGGGGAGGACCTCATCCACTAGTCTCTCCAATTCCTGCTAAGTGAAGGCAGGGGCCCTTTCCCTAGACACTAGAGCCATTGTCGCTTCCAGACACAGGTCGCAGCAGCACTTGCAGTGTAGGTCCTCTCCTGTTGAAGGTCAGGTATCAAGTGAGTGAACAGATAGAAAATGGCGTTCATGTCCGCGGCGGTGCGTACATCGTCATTGGCTCCTGGAACCCATAGGGTCCAATGATAACCAATGCTGAATTGCACAGTGGTTTTCGACCACCTACCGCGATACTGCACAACGCCAGCGCAGTTACCTCATTTCCCCTCATTTATACCTCCTTACAGGTCAGGCAGCCGCCATTTCAGGGTGGCACATGGCATGACACCTAACAGCATATTTTGGCAGAAATACGGACAGACAACGCCACACATGGATTTACTCACATTACAGCAAAAACACTTGTGCAACCTATGTGGTACATGAGCCTCTGCTCACCATTCTCCTTGATAGGGAACATCCGCTGGGGCAGATGATGAGATGGTGTCATCCTCCGGTGTACAGCCCCCTGGTGGATCTGTCGACAATGGAAGACAGACACATCATTATCACCTACAGACTTGATTGTGCCACAATCCAAGAACTGTGTGCCCAATTGGAGCCAGACCTGATGTCAGCTGTCCGCCATCCCACAAGAATACCCCCTCTAGTGCAGGTCCTGTCAGTGCTCCATTTCCTGGCAAGTGACTCCTTTCAACCTACAGTGGACATTGGCATCAGGGATGTCTCAGCCAATGTTCTCCAACGTGTTGACCAGAGTGTTGTCTGCCCTGATGAAACACATGCGCAGCTACATTGCATTCCCCCAGGTGGAGGATTTGGCCACAGTGAAAGCTGACTTCTATGCCCTGGGACGTATCCCCGACATCATTGGTGCCATTGATGGTACACATTAGGCATTTGTCCCCCCCCCCACAGAAATGAACAGGTGTAAAGAAATCGAAAAAGCTACCATTCTATGAATGTGCAGATGGTGTGTTTGGCAGACCAGTACATCTCCCATGTGAATTCCAAGTATCCTGGGTCTGTGCATGACGCTTACATTTTGAGGAATAGCAGCATCCCTTATGTGACTGGCCAACTCCAGAGGCACCGTATGTGGCTAATAGGTGAGCCTAAGGTCCCCACACAGTATGAATAGGTGTCTGGGTATGGGGTAGTCCCTAAGGGTTAGTGTGTGTCTAACAGATTTCCCTCGACATTTGCAGGTGACTCTGGTTACCCCAACCTCTCATGGCTAATGACCCCAGTGAGGAATGCCAGGACAAGGGCAGAGGAACGCTACAATGAGGCACATGGGCGTATTATTGAGTGGACTTTCGGCATCCTGAAGGCCAGATTCCGGTGACTACATCTAACAGGTGGCTCTCTATACTACTCACCGAAGAAGGTTTGCCAGATAATTGTGGCATGCTGCATGTTGCACAACCTGGCTTTGCGACGCCAGGTGCCTTTTCTGCAGGAGGATGGGCCTGATGATGGTATTGTGGCAGCTGTGGAGCCTGTGGACAGTGAGGAAGAGAAGGCAAAAGGAAGAAGAAATTGACAACCGAAACAACATCATCATGCAGTACTTCCAGTGAGACACAGGTAGGAGACTGGCACTGCTCATCTCATATCTGACTACTGTAGGACATTGTATAAGTCAGCCTCTTAACCTCTGTGTATGGACACTGACAGTTCACTTTGGCTTTCTATTTCACACATATGGGTACCTCATTCTGCCTTCTGCTATGTTTACTGCTGCCCAACAACTGTCATACATTGGTATGTGCAAATGAACATTAACATTGATATTTGTCAAAGAAGTTGTAATTATACATTTGTGAAAGTACAGACTGACTCCAGATTGTTTTGAGATTTAAGGGTGTTTATTTATGGGCTAATGTGTATAGGAGTATGTGGAAGGGGCTGGGGTGATTTTGGAGGAATGTCCAGGATAGAGTCCAGTCTCTTGATTTCACAGGTGCATTGTCCAAGGGGGCATAGGAAGTGGAGCAATGGCAGTTCATGGTGGACAGGGTGACATAGTGGGACAGAAGGGTGACAATCAGGAGAGTCTTATTTCCTGGCGCGGGTCTTGGCAATGTTCTCTGTCTTCTGCCTCGATCACAGGGACCATTTGCGGGGTGGTTCTCCTTCTGCAGGGGGTGGGTGATGGTGGCCTGTTGGTCCTGTGGCGGGACCTCCTGTCCACTAGCACCGGCGGACGTGGAAAGCTGTTCGTTTGGGCTTGTGTCAGGGGCCCAGTGGTATGCCACTGTCTCCCTCATGGTGTTGGCCATGTCTGCCAGCACCCCTGCAATGGTGACCAGGGTGGTGTTAATGGACTTCAAGTCCTCCCTGATCCCCAGGAACTGTCCCTCCTGCAGCCGCTGTGTCTCCTGAAACTTGGCTAGTACCATGCCCATGGTCTCCTGGGAATGGTGGTATGCTACCATTATGTTTGAGAGTGCCTCGTGGAGAGTGGGCTCCCTAGGCCTGTCCTCCCCCTGTCGCACAGCAGGTCTCCCAGCCTCCCTGTTATCCTGTGCCTCTGTCCGCTGAACCATGTGCCCGCTGCCACTGAACGCAGGTCCCTGATTGTCCTGTGTTTGTGGGGTTGCCTGGGGTCCCAGTAGTGGTGGACATACTGCTGATTGACATGTCCTGGGGACAGTGGCATGGGCCCGCTGGGTGGGTGCTGTGGTGGTGTTTCCTGAGGGGGGAGGTTCTGTGGTGGTTTGGGACTGTGGCAGGGGAACTGACTGTCCAGAGGTCCCTAATGGGCCGGGCTGGTCATCTTGATCAGGTGTGCAGAGCTGCTGTCATCACTGTGAGCCTCTTCTGTGGGGGGACTGGATATGGCTGGCACCTCCTGTCCGGTGACATTGTGTAGGGGTACTGTTGGGGTGGAAATGCATTGTTATTGTATCTGTGTGTGCCATCTTGTGCAATGGGTGTGTTTCCCTCTACTACTATGCTTGTAATATCGCCTTGGCCCTGTGTGAGTGGTGATTGTGTGCCCTTGGTGAGTCTCTGCCTTGAACATGCTTTGGTGATGGGTGTCCATGCAGGTCTGTGATGGGTGTCCATGCATTGGTGTAACATGCAGGGCTTGATATTGGGATGTGTGGGTTGTGATAGTGGTGTATATGTGAGGTGGTGGAGTGATGGGAGTGAGGGTAGGGTTTGGGGTTTGTGATGGCATGCAGGTAGGGTGGGGGGGATATAATAGTAAAGATATGACTTACCAGAGTCCAGTCCTCCTGCTACTCCTGCAAGGCCCTCAGGATGCATGATCGCCAAGACTTGCTCCTCCCATTTTGTTAGTTGTGGGGCAGGAGGTGGGGATCCACTGCCAGTCCTCTGTACAGCTACCTGGTGTCTGGATACCACTGAACGTACCTTCCCCTGTAGGTCGTTCCACCTCTTCCTGATGTTCTTGGATGCTGTCCCACTGCGTTGACCCTGTTGACAATTCTCTGCCATAGCTCCATCTTCCTAGCAATGGATGTCTGCTGCACCTGTGATCCGAATAGCTGTGGCTCTACCCGGATGATTTCCTCCACCAAGACTCTGAGCTCCTCCTCAGAAAACCTGAGGTGTCTTTGAGGTGCCATGATGTGGTGTGAGTGATGTGTCAGGTGATGGTTGATGTGATGTGTGGGGTGATGTTTTGGGGTGTGTGGTGTTTTGTGCGTGGATGGTGTATGAGTGATGGTGTTGTGTGCCTCTGGATGATGGTGTTGTCTTTGCTTTTCTCTCTCTCTGCTTCTTCCAAAAAATTCATTGTAAGGGATTGTGGGTAATGTGGGTGTGTGTTTTATATTGGATTGGGTGTGTGGGTGTGGTGTGTGTATGTGTATCTGGTGTGTGTATTTTGAATTGTCCAATGTGGTTGTGTTTTGTAAATGTGTGTGTATTTTGAGCGCAGCAGTGTGTACTGCCAATGGTTTACCACGGTTGAATGACCGCCGCGTTGATTCATGGGTCATGATAGTGTGGGCGTATTCCTGTTGGTGTAACAGTGTGGGTTTTGGTACCGCCAATTTATCACTGACCTTTATAGTGGCTGACTTGTGTGGGTGTCTGTATTGTGGAGGATTTCTAAGTGTGGGTAATAATACCAGTAGCGGATTTTCGCCGTGGACACAGTATGTTGGCGGCCATAGGCACAGGGGTCAGGGGACTTTACCACCAGGGTTGTAATGAGGGCCTATGTGCAGTCTTATACATTGGACAGAAGTTGCATTGTAGTTACCGCCCTGAAGCATCAGGACTTTTGGAACAGATGAATGGTACCTTGAAATCAAGAATGGCGAAAATGTGTGCGACCATGAATCTGAAATGGCCCAACACACCACCATTAGTTCTGATGACAATGAGAAACACACCCGACAGAAAGACAGGATTGTCACCATGTGAGATCCTCATGGGCAAAGCGATGAGGCTGCAAGCAGTTCCTGCAAATGCTCTTGTGAACATAACAGATGATATGGTGTTGGACTACTGCAAAGAACTGGCTGATGTGGTTTGCTCTTTTTCTCATCAGGTGGAAGCTACCACACTGCAACCATCTCAAGATCAAGGACGCAACTTGAGAGCTGGTGACTAGGTTGTGATCTGAAAACAAGTGAGGAAGACATGTTTGGAGCCTCAGTGGAAAGGCCCTTTCCAGGTATTTCTGATCACTACCACAGCTGTGAAGGGCACTGGAGTTCCAAACTGGATCCACGCAAGCCACATGAGAAAAGTGGCATGCCCTCTGGACAATGAAAAGGTGTTGTTGAGAATACCAACAATGACTCGACCAACCTAAGAGCCGGAAAGAGAAAAAAGAGGAACTGAGACCAGATCTGAACAAATTGAGAAAGGTTCCACTACTCCTTTGAGAGACGAAGGAGAAGAGCTACAGGAGAGTGACAGTGAGCCTATCTCAATTGAGGCAGCAGAAGAGTCTAGTCAGGGGATGGCTCTCTCAGAAGTAGACGATTTTGAGAGATAAAACAGAGCAAACAGCAGATCCAGGCCGGGAAAGAGTTGAGGCGGATCAAAGCCAATGTGGTCTGACTCCTCCTGAACCAGTTACAGGTCTGTCAAGAGAAAATCCTGGAGAGCAAGAAGAAGTTTGAAAAGAGCATTGGCCAAGGGACCACTAACAGGAGATAAGTGGTCGGAGTCCCAAGCAAAGAGAAAGGAAGCAATTGTTGTGACAACAATTGAGGAGGAAATAGACACAACAAGAGGAGAAGACCTCGAGCTTCCGGTGCAATATGGTGTCGGCGTAGTGAGGCCCATTAGCCACACCCACCGGAAACCAAGCGCCACGGCGACGGCAGTCAGCGCGAAGAGGAAATTGACCGCGGAGACGCCGCACGGTCACAGCACCGGCCGTTCTTGGCCGCGCTCGTATTGAGCCGCTACCGCCCTTTCCCGCACGGCCGGCAGCTGCCTCACTAGGCTTTGGGATTCAGAAGCGGATTTTGCGGGATCGCGGGACCGCGAGGCACGGCAGCCACCGCGGCTGGAGGACAGCGGCCCAACCACAACAAGGATCCCCTCCCCCTCGCAGCAAAAGAGTGGTAACTTTGGGGTAAGGGGGAGGAGGAGGCTTCGTAATCAACTAGAAATAACTGCAAAGGAAAGGAAAAACTTTGTTTGCTTGGCACAAGGACGCTATCCTGATTTAACCCTTGTGGTTGTATAGGAAGCAACGAAATAAGATTTACACTGACTTCTTATCCGGGAATTAAGAAGTTGAGGGACCTGGGGCTAAAATGCAGGCATCATATCCAGATTAAAACCCCTCGAAATAAAAAGAGGGTCTCAATGGCTTTTTGAAAAGGCGAGATTGGCAGTAGCAGCAGAGGCGTTTAGCAGATGGTGGCCGCATTATTTGAAGTGGTTTAATCCAGATGAAGGGCGAGTATCGTTGAACTCTATAGCCGGCCAGGACCAATAATGACTAAAGTGAAGTAGCAACATGATATGACTTGCTTACTGCTAATGGGGGAAAGCACAGACCGTTTTTTGCAGTGTGTCTATACATGACTTTTGTACTGCGTCTGGATACCTTAGAAGTCCGCGTTAAGCCGCAGTAACTATAAAGCTAGCTAGCTACAGCCGCATGGATTGACGCTTTACACACTATGTTCCGCAGTAATAACTGCGCAAAACGGATGTAATCATAAAGAGGATTCCCCTTAGGATATCAATATTTCCTGATAATTCTCCGCGCATCTTACATGAGTTTGGGCTGTCATTTTTGTTAACATAAAAATAGAAGGTGCGGTAGGAAGAGAGAGGAGAAACAATTCGGAACAGGGGATAGAAAAAGATTCTAGCTTCCTAGGAAGGAAGGTGTAGTATCCTAGGAAGCGTCAAATGCTCATAGCCACATACAGAAATGCACTATGGCATACGCCTACTCCTGCACGGTCATTAAGGAGCGTGATTAAGCAAACAATAATAGAGGTATTTGTGGCAGCAGTGGGCATAACGAGAGCCATTAGATCATTATCTCAGGCCATTATAACAAATATGGCACCTAAAGCTAATCGGCAGCTGGGAGATAAAAACGAAGGTGTCAAGACTGTGCACTCTGGCAGAGGAAAAGGAGAACCACTGGGCTCTAATAAACGCCTAGCGTCTACAACCGGAAAAGCGGCTGGGGAGAATGCCTCTATCCTAGGACAGATGATAGACGCAAAGATGAGTACTAAGGCAAGTGATAGTACTACTCCCCTGCTGGAGGACAAAGTGAAAGGTAAAAATCAATCTACTATAACTGCCTTTCTGGCTGGAGGGATGCAAAGAACCTCTGTTGTTATGGCAACTTCTTTCTCTGAAACTGACTGTTTAGTAAAAGGATCCTCTTCATTAGACTCAAGTACTAGAAACCCAGACTACGGTGATAATCCTACAGCAAACATGTCAGAAAATCAAGATATCAGTCGGGAAGCAACTATAAAAGTGCTCAGTCTTTGCGAAAATGGGCAGTCACAAACCCAACAGGTGGAGCAATGTGAACAGGTGGACCTCCAAAATAAGGGGAAACCTGGCGGCCTATTAGGACACACAGCAGAGGAGAATGAACCTGCCAATCCTCCCGGCAGTCCTAAAATAAGGGACCAAATTATGGGGGGGGGGAAAAATCTCCAACTAAACGATTGGGGCAGAGAAAGTAGTGATAAGTTTTATTCCTTGACAGAGGAGTCCGACCTTGGTAGCGCTGATTGTAGTTTTAGTGAAACTGACGAGAGCGAGATATCTGAAACAGGCAACAAATCTGCAAGTGGGGAGTGCACAGTACGTAAGGCTCGCCAAAGGAAATCTGTTAAATCACGCTCTGGTTTACAAGAGGGCTCTGAAAGTATGGCATCTAGGAATGGTAGGTCCTTAAGGTGGGACTATACAGGGATTAACTTGGCTGACACTTCTACAGGTGGCAACCAAAGCTCCGCTAAAGATAAAAATGGAAGCGATCCGGGACCTGCAGCCGGAGAGATAGGTACCACTGGTAGAAACTATGAAAGTGGCACCGATGTGGGGATCCTGCAGTCAATTTATAGCTCAATCAAAGAGCTTCAAACGGAGACGCGGATCGATAGCCATCGAGCAAGGGTTGCCACAAAGAGACTGCAAGGATCAGTCCGCAAGGTAGCTAAATCTTGCAAGGAAATCGAAGCGAAGCTATGCTCCATGGAAGATCGGATAGTGGCAGTCGAGGATGATATGGACACTCTTAAAGAACAGAATGCCACCCGAGATGGACAGCTAACGGATGTGATGTGGAAGCTAGAAGATCTGGAAAACAGACAAAGAAGGAACAATCTTCGCTTTCTGGGTATACCAGAAGGACTGGAAGGGGACAATATGCAGACATACATGGTTACTCTTCTGCGCGGGTCTTTTCCAGAATTAGGGAATCGGGACTGGGACAATGAGGTACAGAGGGCTCACAGGTTCCCGCTAAATACACGGGAGGGTAGTCAACGGGCAGACGCTAAATACCCAAGAGCGGTCCTGGTATATCTAGGGAGCTATCTGGTACGTCAAGAAATTGCTGATAAAACCCCTCCCAGAAATCCGCGTACTTATAATGGGGTTACATTTTTTACCCGCCCAGACTTCTGCCATGCTACAGTTGAGCGGAGATGGCGGCTACGGCAGCTTATCAAGCCATTTTTTGAGAAAGGAGGTGAGGCCTATCTGCTGGCCCCCGCTAGGCTAAAAACCATAATGAATGGGAAAATAAGAGTTTTTACGTCAGAAATCAAAGCAAAAGAATATCTGACGGGGGTAAGTGTATAGAGTATAAAGGGGGAGGGAAATAGGGAAGACATAGGCGCTTGGGGTACCGGTGGGTTGGGACAGGCTGACATACGTACGACATCAACATTCAGGCCATTAGGGGTCTGATTGCTCTACAGAATGGGGGCCAGTGTCAGTGGGGGGGGGTGGCAGGGGTGGGGTAGGGGGCGACTGGCCTGGGGGGAGGGCAAAGGAGAGGGGAAAGGGAAGGGGATGGGGAAAGGGAAAGTAAGAAGGGTGGAGGGAGGATCCATAATGGTAAAACTGGGGAAAAATGTGGAAAGGGAACAGTCAATGGAGACGAGAGATATCGGGGAAAGAAATGGAAAAGGAAGGAAAGGAAACCTAAGGGATGGTGTAGCTAGATATGGAAATTTGAGTGACCCCAAAAAAAAGAGATCCGAAAGTATAAAAAAAAAAAGGGGGTATGGCTAGATTCAGAATTGCATCAATTAATATATGTGGTCTGAACGATCCTCATAAAAGAAGGAGAGTTGCTGAAGAATTGAAAATCTTCAAGGCAGATATTTACTGCCTGCAAGAAACGCACATAGAATATAAAAACTCCGGGATTTTCGGCTCACTGGGCCTAAAGGCAATTGTTTGGTCCAAACAAGAAGCTAAAACTAAAGGAGTGGCGATTTTAGACCGGACCAACAAATTGCAATTTACTCGGCAAAAGGCTGATGCTGGTGGAAGATGGGCAATCTTAGAATGTAGATATGGCCATAGCAGCTTCACTTTATGTTCCATATATGGGGCGGTCACGGACGATCCGATAGTAATTGATACCTTAGCCATTGAGCTCACAGGATGGGTACCTCCCTATATCATATGTGGTGATTTTAACTTTAATGGCTCGTGGGAGGGATTACAGGATGTGTTAGCACTCGCAACTAAAAAGTATCAAGGGCGCAAACCTCGGGTGTATAAGGCCATGGGTGCTCTGCAACAAGAATTAGGGCTAGTGGATGCTTGGGTGAAGCTGCGCAAACCTGATCCCGGTTATACCTATTACTCGGCTCCGCATAAGAAATTAGCACGTCTTGACTATTTTTTAATCTCCCCGGTTTTCTTAAAGCAGGCTAGGATCGAATTATATCCCCGGATGGTTTCAGATCATAACCCTATAGTGCTAGATTTGGAGTTGGAGGGGCTAGAATTAAAGAGTAGTAGATGGACCTTTGAAAGGGGTCTTTTAAAAAATCCAGAATACCGTGAACATATGACCAAATGGATAACCGAATTTTTGGGGTTCAATAGGGGATCCGCTTCAGTAGAAATGGTTTGGGATACTCTGAAAGCTGGTATACGTGGAGAAACATTAAGCTTTAGTATTAATAGGCAAAAGGAGGTTCAAGGGAGAATAATAGAGTTTCAATTAAAGTTGCAGTGTGCAGAGAGACAGCTAGCCATGGCTATAGAAGCTGGAGCAGATATAACGAAAGTACAGGAAGAGGTTGCCATAATCAAAGCAGCAGCAAATGAGACTACAGCTCAAAAAATAGCGGAGAAATATTTAGCGCAGCGGGCACAAAGGCTTGAGTTTGGGGAAAAAGCCGGGCGGCTATTAGCGGCTCGGGCAGTACAGAAAACAGCAGCTGGGGTAATCAGGGAGATCCTAGATCGACAAGGACAGCTAATATCAGAGGTGGATAAAATAAGAAAGGTGTTTCATGGGTACTATCAGGAACTATATGATGATACAGTGGCTTATTCGGATGAAGAAGCCTTAGAGTTTTTGTATCCTATCACGACAGCAAAACTAGATAAGAGCGACCAGCTATTCCTTGGAGAACAGATAGACATTACAGCAATAGAAATGGCAATCAACAATCTGCTCACAGGGAAGGCTACTGGCCCTGATGCTATCCCCTTAGAATTTTATAAAGTTTTTAAGTCACCTTTGCTTCCGGTAATGTTGGAGCTGTATGTTCAGGTACAAAAAGGAGGGAAAATCCCCCCGTCTTGGGACCTAGCTAACATAGTCATATTCCAGAAGAAGGGCAAATCCCCATTAAATCCTGCCTCATATCGCCCGATCACATTAATAAATAGTGATGCCAAGATATATTCAAAGATCTTGGCCGCCCGATTGTCATTGGTGATCAAAAAGCTGGTTTCTCCATGGCAGCACGGGTTTATTCCAGGGAGAGACACGACTAATCATATTCAGAGAGTCTTAGCACTCTTTGACTCCACGGAAGCTGTTAAAGAGCCTATGGCGGCTATCTTTCTGGATGCAGAGAAAGCTTTTGATCGGGTAAAGTGGAAGTACTTGTGGTTTGTAATGGAACAGCTTGGGCTAGGAAGGCAATTCATTACAGCAATTAGGGCCTTATACAGATCCCCAGCGGCGAAAATACAACTAATGGGAGGACAATCTGAGACTATATTGATTAGGAGAGGAACCAGGCAGGGGTGCCCCTGCTCTCCTCTTCTCTTTGCTCTGTATATAGACCCTTTGCTGAGACAATTGGAAGCGAATAATAAGATACCACCAATTCACAGGCAGGGATGGGATACCAAAGTTCTAGCATACGCAGATGATATAGCCATACTAACCCCATCCCCTGATTCAGCACTAAAAGAAATAGAAGTGGTGGCGAAAAAAATTGGTCGGTTTTCTGGATATTCGTTAAATGGAGCCAAGACACAACTGTTGGCTAATCAATATACAAATATTAAAGATACACGGAGGGTGGATCATGCAGTATACCTAGGTATTAATATCACACCGAATATAGATAAAGTAGTAAATTTAAATATAGATCCTATACTTGCTAAATTTAGAGAAGATGCACGTAGATGGGATAATCTACATTTAACTATAGTAGGACGATGCAATATGATAAAGATGATTTTCCTTCCGAAGCTGTTGTATTTATTTCGCACTATCCCATTGTATTTCTCCAATCTAAAATTTAAAGAGATTGACAGAATGATCATGAGGTTTATATGGGCATATGGAAAGTGCAGGAGATCGAGTAAATATATGTCTCTTCCACGGGAAAGGGGTGGATGGTCCTTACCGAATATAAAATTGTATCAATTGGCAGCAGCCTTTCAATACATGCGCCCACTATTCGGATTTGATATGGAAGGTACTACAATTGTTGACAGCCCCAACATATATGAGCTGCAGATAGGAGAAGCTGCCAATGGGTGTCTAGTAACATACCATGAGCCTGGATATTACAAAAAAACTAGGTATAAAGTGTTAGAAGCCGCTCACAAGTGGTGGCGATTTTGGTGTAAAAAAAAAGGACTAGGTAGATATAATTATTATACTATGATCAAGAAGAATCCATTACTCCCAGAAATATTTCACGATAAATATATGGCGAAGTGGTGTACATTAGGTGTAACTCGGTTAGGAAATCTTTTTGATAACTCGGGGGTCAAGACATTTCGAGACCTACAGGAACAGTATGGGCTACAGAAAAGGGATTTTTTCAAATACTTACAGATAATGGATTTTTTAGGGAAAAAAACAGGGGGGGCTCAGGGATTCAAAAGTATCCAATTGCTGGACGATATGTTGGCAAAACCCAGCTTAGCCATTAGGTCAACCTACCCTATCTTTTTAGTAGAACAAGCTGACGATCTAGAAAAACATAAGGAGAGGTGGAGTAAGAAAATGGCAGAGGGTAGTAGCAATTTCCTGAGTTCATTGGAGTTGGGATGCACTACTTTATTATCATCTTCCCTACAAGCGCAGCATTATAAGACTATATTTGATCTGTATTATTCACCAGCCCATCTTGTCAAATGGGGATGTACGACAGGAACAAGCTGTCCGAGATGTGGGATGTACGGAACAGATATTATCCATATGATGGCTACCTGTGGGGAATTAAAAGCTTTAAGGGAAGGGATCCAATCTGTTTTGAAGGAAGTAGTGGGCTATGATATAGACCTTACACCTGAAATTATGGTCTTTGGGACAGATGGCGAAATCGCTGGACCTTGTAGGGCATTTATATTCATAGCCATGGCGGTGGCTCGAATTTGTATAGCATCGGCATGGCTGGATCCACGACCCCCGTCCTGGCAACAATGGTTGGCTAGGTTGCTTTCCTCTTACTACTTGGAAAAATCATTGTATGAACGGAAGGGGAAACAGGCCAGGAGGAAGGGGAAGACAATATGGGGTCTGTTTCAGGCCTGGGTACAGGCCCATACCGGCCGGGGTCACCCATCTTCGAATTAAGGGGTACCATTCCCAAGCTAGTATTTGTGGGGTGGTTAGGCTCTGTATTTGATATGAATGATTTAATTTGGTGATGGTTTTTCCCCCCCCTTTTTTGTTTTTATTTATTATTATTTATTTATTTTTTTTCTTTATTATTCTGTACCTTATCTTTTATCCCCCTTTTTCGTTTATCTTTTCTCTTTACCCCCATAGATTATCTTACTGTAAGTTTTCAGTTTATAATGATTTAAAGATGTTTATGTAATATGTTTTCTTCCACCAATAAAAATAAAAAAAAATAAAAAAATAAAAAAAGAGGAGAAGACCTGAGTGAAGGAGAGGTGAACGAAGATCGAAAGTTGAAAGAAAGAGAATAGCAAGTCGAAGGCATGCTGGTCCTGAATGGGCGTATGCAACAACTAGTGAATGGCAAAGAGAATTGCTGTCTTTTATGTTTTGATCGAGACATTCCAGGTCAATATATTGGCACTTGAAGGAAATCAATGAACTGAACTGTTGAAATTGCAAGCTGTGAAAAGTACAAAGGAGAAAAACAGACTGTTGGAAGTAACTGGAAAATTCTTTTGAAAGCCTGATTTGACAAGATAACTTAATTTGACAAGCTGCTAAACCGATTTTTGACAATTTGACCGATGTTGACCAAGGGTCCTGGAAGTGAGACTAAAAGCTGTAAATAATCGCTGAAAGAATATTTAAACTTTTGTTTTGATTTTGCTGCATAGTTACTATATTTCTCTCCTACTTTCTGATTCTTTACAGATCATGAGTAACATTAGCCAGCAAGGTAGGAAGAATAGGTGCTGTAAATACATGAGTGTTGGTTTGGCAATCATGTGCTTGATACTGTGCCTGACTGATTGTGGGAATTACTGTTCTTGAGTAAAGCAACCATACTTCAGCTTTAGAGAGAACTACCGCACAAACAGAAATAGCAAAGTTTTGGTTAGATGAGAAGTATCTGCACGTAGAAAATGCACAAGGGGAAATTTCTTCTAATGTTTTCTATTTCTTATTGAGTGAGTATGTTGAGATGTTGGATGCAAGAAATTGTTATGTATGCATGCAGATTCCTTCATCAGTCAAAGAAGGAGTTACCTATCATAGATTGCCCCTCACATATGGGGTAAGTTGTAGTCTGTTACTAACAAGATTCTATAACCAGGAGTACATTCAGTGTTTCTATTCTAACCATGACTTTGTATTTTTGTTTGTCCCCATAATGAAGTACCAGAGTAGAGTAACTAAGCAGAACAATGTAGAATTAGTGAGAGGATTCTTTGAGCCTACTTTAACATTTGGCACGTCATATGCGCACAAGAATAACTTGACATGTTTGCTCACACCACTAGAAAAGAGCTTCTTAGGAAGTTAGGAAAGGGTTTAGAGAAAAGGGCTTTTAGAAATGATTCCGCTTATGGTAAAATAAAAACACACAAGAGATTAGCTTTAGATGTGCAACACGTAGGAAAGCTTTGTCTTTATAGGCCTAAATCTAGTACTGACACTTTGTGGGAATGAGTGAATGTAGACATGTGTTTTTTTCAGAGTAAATAGACCTTTATTTTGAATGGACAGGATCCAGCGATTCCTGGTATATATTACACCTCTGGACCAAATGCTTATTACCGTCTTCCAAGAGGATGGTATGGCACATGTTACTTGAGGATAGTCTTCCCAAAGATATTCCAATTTGATGACTTGAAAAGATTACTGAAAATGACTGAGTTACATCACTTTAAACAAAAGAGAGAGTCTCCTTTTGGTATAGGGGGTGATGCATTTGGAGCAATGATTCCTTCAGTAGGAGTTGTTCTGAATTCAAAAAAGAATCAAAGGCTGTCTACTAATGTGGATAACATGATGACAAATTTTTCAGGAGCCATGATCCTAATGGATACAGAAATTGCTGTGGTAAGATCCACGATTCTTCAGAACCGCCTTGCGTCAGACATTCTTTTAGCAAAGAATGACGGAGTTTTCAAAATGCTTAATTCGAAGCATTGCTGCTCATATATTTCTGATAATAGCAAAGAAATTAAAAGCTTACTTACTAATTTGACAAATTAATCTGCTGGTTTGAAAGAATTGAAAGAACCAGGTGTTTGATAGAAAGTTGGCAAAAGATTTGCTTAATTGGGAAACTGGCTCAGCAACATTAGGAAATGGATGATGTTGAAAATAATACAAGGGATATTGATAATTGGAGCATGGGGAATATGTAAATTGTGTTGCATGATCAAATTAAAGAAAATAAAAAATGATCAGAGGAGGGAAGAAATGAAAAGGGAAAATGTGTCCAGGGAAAATTTGAAGAGGGAACAGAGATTAAGAGGGATAGAGATGACAAATTCTAGCTGAAGCAGAGAATTTGTGCGGGAAGATATAGATGTGATTACATATTTAGTTGTCAGAGGAGGGATTGTTAATGCTGAATTTTACTAATGACTATTCATGTATTCCGAGTATTGAATTTGCATAGAAAATGAGTTAACATAGAAAAATAATGCACACATTTGAAATTGTGCCTGCTTGAGTGGCCATCAGTATTCACGAAGTGTACTTATTAACAGCTTATTAATGTAAAATGTTGAGCTCATGTTTGGATTAATGTAGTGGTATGTCATATTAATGGTCATGTATTAGACGATGCTAATGATTGTTATGTCTATTTGCTTTTGTCCCTAGGTACCAACCACTAATTTTGACAGTTAGTTAGATGTTCTCCAAATTTGTGTTGACTAAATTGTTTTGCATGAAGCCCAAACATGCTATTCTAATCTGAAGGTTAGTTACGGTACTCACTGATGATGCTCGCTAAAATGAAATAACAGTTGATGTCTTTTCTTTCCTGAATCTAAATACATGCCATTTCTTTTGTGCAGTTATTCTTGCTATTGATTTGTACTGTAACCTTAGAATGTGTAGTGGTCCAAGCTTTGATTAAATTGCGATTCTTTAGGAGATTTGGGAAGACAGTATTGTTTCAGTATGCTTACCATTTGATTTTGAGACTATGTTACGTGATATTAGCATTGTTAAAAAAGGGAAATAGTAATTCTAACTTTTACATAAAGGTGTGGTTATTCATTGACTGTAAGGTCATGGTGTGTGGAAATTACTGACTCTTATGATTGTCGATGCTATTGATTGTTATTGCTATTGATCTGTATTGGTACGGGATTTCTTGGTGGAAATTACTCTAAGTGCAGTCAAAAGGTCCATCGACCTACAAATGCGTCCTCTTATAAATTAATGGCAATTAACCAAATAAGGTCTGATGTGCTAACACATTAAACACGCAAAAGGTGATGGGAGGAATCCTAGCTAGACATAGATAGCATTCAAGATACAGCAATCACTACAAAGCTGACTTGATTTGTCCACAGAGAGTGGGAAACCTCAAATCCTAGAACCACTGTAGTTCACTATTTTCATCATTTGCAACTTCGCCTACAATAGATCCCACTTAATACATCCGGTTCATCAAGTAATACCCAAGAATCGTGTTACCCTCACAATCAACTTTCAAGCATCCTGATCACTTCAAAATCCTTTAAGCAAGAACAGAATCAATATACATGACATCCCATATGACTCTTACTGGACATTGTCTGGATCATGAAATCTTGGCTAGGAGAAGAATGGCTCAACAATAACACACAAGAACATACCTCTGTACTCAATAATCCATTTCAGTAACCACCTAAAGACGAAATACACCAAGAGAATAGAATGGAACACATAAAACCATTAAAGTCACTTGTATAATGGCCACCTAATCTGGCTTTCTCTGTCTCTTTCCTGCATATCTACTAATCACATCCTATGCCATTGCTTTTCTAAAGACTGTCCTAGATTTTATCTTCACTATTAATCAATCAACTTATGAGCATTGTGTGATATCAACAGTTGGCACAACAAGCTTGAAATGCTCCAGATGAACCACCCTGTCCAGCCTTGAAACTCTTGATTTCCAACAGCTAGGCATTGTTCCCACTCTCTCTGCTTTCAATACTCTTTATTCAGTCATTGCTCCAAAAGGACTGAACTCAGTTACAGGAAATCATACCTGTCACTTGCAGTGATCTTCATTCCATCACTTTCAACTATGAGTGGACAATAGATTCCGCTCTGCCGTTGAAGTTGTTGGAATTTAAGCCACACCATGTTAGACTTGTAACACAGAATTCTGGCCAAATTCTGCCAACAGCTGTGTGGTAAATTCTTTCTTGCGTACAGCTCACCAACAGTAAGTTGGCGAGCGCGTGCAAGATTTGGCTTCTCCTACTAAGGTCTTCAGTCACTAGGAGGGCACCCACAAGATTTCCCCAGCGTTGGTTGTTATAGGAGGTTGCAATCTTTTGTGTTCAGAAAGCTGCCATTTGAGTAGGAAGCCTACTCAAGCGGCAGCAAAATCAACTCAAGAAGCTGTGGCCTCTGGTGTGTTACGTGGTTCCATTCACGCTGATTTGTCAGTGCAGAACAATCTCTTGGAACTAAAAATCAGTGTGAGAAGTGTAACATGCCTATTTCCGCCCATTCGCAGAACTCCTCAGAATATTGCAAAGTTTGCATGTAAGTCCTCAGAATTCTGCAGTGTGAAACTCTGAAAGTTCTGCCCACCCTACTTTCAACCTCAACCTACTCATTTCATCTACTTCTCCACTTGCCTCAAACTCAAATACACTTATAAGACTACAGAAGAATCTGACTCTAGATTTCCATTTAGACTTATTTGCCACACAGATGCAGAACCTGCTAATGACTGTCAACGATCCACTTATACTTGGAGAGGTTCAGCAATACCACATGAAACCAACAACACAAAGGAAAACCTACCTGGCTTAACTCTGACTTGATGAAAATGCAGAAATCCACAAAGAGTATCCATGAAAGACTGTGGAGACAAAAACTCACACACAAGATGTGGAAATGCCACTCCAACAACGAACAGAGGGCCTGATTTAGAATTTGGCGGACGGGTTGCTCTATCACAAACACATTCCGTCCGTATCCTTGAAGGTTGTGATGGAGTAAACCCATCCGCCAACTCTCAATCGGGCCCAGAGTCTATATAAAAATAATCTATAGGTTTCTATCTGTACTCTGAGGTGCTCTGCCACACACTTGTGGATAACTGCATCAAAACAACAGGAGACTCACACCCAATCAAAAAGAAGTAGTGATACTATCTTGCCTCTAATTCAGGATCCTATCTCTGAAACTAGCCACAACTCTGTCTACGCAAGAAACTACTTATTTAATCAAAATTATTGCTGTTGCTGGGTCTCCAATTGACCCTTGCCCTGCAAATCTATTCTAAAATATCCTCCTATCATTGCCTGTTGCCAAGCTGGCCAGAGTGAACATTAACTGGAGATTTTCTGAAAAAATAAAAGCGTTATACAGTAAGCCTATACTAAACAAATATTCCGAAAGAAAATTGGTCCTGCCTTTTTAACCTATTGGCTTTTTGCCAAAGTTATGCATGAAAATATAAAAAAGGAGCAGAATGGCTTGTAAGTGCACCTATGCATCATAACACTATGGTGAGCCAGCATGGTAATGCACCTGCACGCATTCTCCATGAAGAGGCCACCATTTATTTAAATGTTTTTTTATTTACTTTCCTAAGAAAGCAAATGCTTTATGTGTAAGCAGTGGGCTGGCCCAAAGTGCATTGTAAGTTTTGGTGTTATTCACAGAGGGATTGTAGGCAAGACCTAAAAGCTCAGGACAACTACCATTGGACCTGGCAAAATACAGGCCAATATCAAACTGACCATTTCTGGAAAAGCTCACTGAAAAACAACTTTCATTCATGTTTCTGACTGCGAACAAAACAACTTCCTCTCCGAGTGAAAGGTTTGGATCACAGAAAATGTCCTCAACTTGAGCTAATTACAATCTAGGATGATCTCAGGAGAACTGTTGACTCAAAAGTTATTGCCATCCTGCTATTGCTGACCTCTCAACAACCTTTGACAACGTCAACTGTAAATTTCCACTCCAGTGACCCAGGAAGTTAAGGCACCATTCTCCATTGACTTAGGACCATGTTGTTGTGAAATTGCATAATTTATTTAATGAAATTTCCACAATTCTATTAACATTTTGTGAAATTTCAAAAAGTTATACTTTCAGTTTGAAAGGTGGTTTGCTGTTATCTGTGTGACATCTTGATTGTTAAGACATTTTCTGTGTGTGTTGCATGCTCACTTAAAAACGTATTAAAGTACATAATGAAAAAGTTTGGAAAATGTCAAGAATATAGCATAATGCGAAATTCAGAAAATTGAACAACATAATTAAAATTTCATGCAGACCTGCCTCAGAGATGGAATCCATTTCTTCTAGCTTATTTCTTCTTGCTCACCAACATTTATCAATAATGAAGGTGTCCCTCAAGGCTGAACAATTGTCACTGAAGGCCTGATTTAGAACTTTACGAAGGTGAATACACTGCCAAAGATGGATACCCCATCCGCCGTATTACGTTCCCATTATGTTCTATGGAGAGTGCAATCCGGCACACAGGATATCCGTCCCAATTGTGACGAAGTATTCCATCTTCCAAGTTCTAAATGAGGCCCTTAATTTTTGATTGTCGCCTATCTCATTCCTTAATCTTGTCAACTCCTTCAAACGTATTTGCTAAAAGAACTTGGAGAACAGGCTTCGATCTTAAAACTGGAAAAGCCTAATGACCAGGACATATCAGGACAGTGAAAATGCTTACAAGGAGTAGACACCTGAAAGATAATAGAATCTCTTTACCCTCTCCTTCAATAACATGAAGATCTTCACTTGCCAAGAATGGCATGAAAATGACCCCACCATCATTTTATCAAGTGAGATTTGGATTGCTGCCAAACGGCTGTACAGAAGTAAAGGATCTGAGTATGATAATGGGTTTCAACCATTCACTCGAACCTGTCCCTTCAGTCATATATTACCTGAGTGACCAATGTGACTTCTTCACCATAGGAATCCTATGGAGGATCCTTGCCCACATGGGACCATCACACAGAGTTCTCAGTTTAAGAGCTCTAGTCCTTTCACACAGTAACTATGAAAACTGGCTTTATTTTGAGTTCCTGATACCACTAAGCTTCAAAGTGCAACGACTCCAGAATGATTCAGCTAGACATGTGCTAAACCTTAGGCAATGCAACCATATCACCCCAGCATGCATGGCTTTTCACTGGTATCCAGTATCTAGAGGAATATCTTTCACAGCTCTCCGCATTGCCCATTGCTTTTTCCACAGGACAAAACCTATTTTTCTACAATTAATCCCTTTGGTGAGTGTTAGACTTTTCGTCCTTGGCGTGGTCTCCCTTAACTTTTTGCCTCTGTTTCCCAAATTGTTGATGTGTGCTGGACTCTGTTTTTGCTGTTTTTGTTACTATGGGCATTTTACCACTGCTAACCAGTGCTAAAGTGCAAGTGCACCTACACAAAATGTGTATGTAATTGGTTCATCCATGATTGGCATGTCTGATTTACTAGTAAGTCCCTAGAACTGAGCACTAGAGGTGCCCACGGTCTGTAAATCAAATGCTACTAGTGGACCTGCAGCACTGGTTGTGCCACCCACATTAGTAGCTCTGTAAACATGGCTCAGACCTGCCACTGCAGTGTCTATGTATGTGTTTTTTAACTGTAAATTCGACTTGGTAAGTGAACCCACTTGCCAGGCCTAAACCTTCCCTTTTCTTACATGTAAGACACCCCTAAGGTAGTGTAGGAAAGTACCATCTTGCCTGGCATGTTACCCCCATATTTCACTGTATATATGTTGTTTTAGTGTATGTGTCACTGGGACCCTGCCAGCCAGGGCCCCAGTGCTCATAAGTGTGCCCTCTATGTGTTCCCTGTGTGATGACTAACTGTCTCACTGAGGCTCTGCTAACCAGAACCTCAGTGGTTATGCTCTCTCTGCTTTCTAAATTGTCACTAACAGGCTAGTGACCAATTTCACCCATTCACATTGGCATACTGGAACACCCTTATAATTCCCT
This sequence comes from Pleurodeles waltl, assembly GCF_031143425.1. NCBI lineage: Eukaryota > Metazoa > Chordata > Amphibia > Caudata > Salamandridae > Pleurodeles > Pleurodeles waltl. The sequence continues at coordinate 1,257,861,394 of NC_090445.1, read as the reverse complement.
AGTATATGGTACTGAGGTACCCAGGGTATTGGGGTTCCAGGAGATCCCTATGGGCATTTCTTTTGCCACGCATAGGGAACTCTGACAATTCTTACACAGGCCTGCCACTGGAGCCTGAGTGAAATAATGTCCACGTTATTTCACAGCCATTTACCACTGCACTTAAGTAACCTATAAGTCACCTATATGTCTAACCTTCACCAGGGGAAGGTTGGGTGCTAAGTTACTTAGTGTGTGGGCACCCTGGCACTAGCCAGGTGCCCCCACATCGTTCAGGGCAAATTCCCCAGACTTTGTGAGTGCGGGGACACCATTACACGCGTGCACTATACATAGGTCACTACCTATGTATGGCGTCACAATGGTAACTCCGAACATGGCCATGTAACATGTCTAAGATCATGGAATTGTCACCCCAGTGCCATTCTGGCATTGGGGAGACAATTCCATGATCCCCCGAGTCTCTAGCACAGACCCGGGTACTGCCAAACTACCTTTCCCGGGGTTTCACTGCAGCTGCTGCTGCTGCCAACACCTCAGACAGGTTTCTGCCCTCCTGGGGTCCAGCCAGGCTTGGCCCAGGAAGGCAGAACAAAGGACTTCCTCAGAGAGAGGGTGTTACACCCTCCCCCTTTGGAAAAAGGTGTCAGTAGCCTCCCCAAGCCTCTGGAAATGCTTTGATGGGCACAGATGGTGCCCATCTCTGCATAAGCCAGTCTACATCGGTTCAGGGATCCCCCAGCCCTGCTCTGGCGCAAAACTGGATAAAGGAAAGGGGAGTGACCACTCCCCTGACCTGCACCTCCCAGGGGAGGTGCCCAGAGCTCCTCCAGTGTGCTCCAGACCTCTGCCATCTTGGAAACAGAGGTGCTGCTGGCACACTGGACTGCTCTGAGTGGCCAGCGCCAACAGGTGACGTCAGAGACTCCTTCTGATAGGCTCTTACCTGTGTTGCTAGCCTATCCTCTTTCCTAGGTAGCCAAACCTCCTTTTCTGGCTATTTAGGGTCTCTGCTTTGGGGAATTCTTTAGATAACGAATGCAAGTGCTCATCAGAGTTCCTCTGCATCTCTCTCTTCACCTTCTGCCAAAGGATCGACCACTGACTGCTCAGGACGCCTGCAAAACTGCAACAAAGAAGCAAAGACGACTACTGCAACCTTGTATCGCTGATCCTGCCGCCTTCTCGACTGTTTTGCTGGTGGTGCATGCTCTGGGGGTAGCCTGCCTCCTTCTTGCACCAGGAGCTCTGAAGTAATCTCCTGTGGGTCGACGGAATCTTCCCCCTGCAATCGCAGGCAACAAAAGACTGCATCACCGGTCCTCTGGGTCCCCTCTCAGCACAACGAGCATGGTCCCTGGAACTCAGCAACTCTGTCCAAGTGACTCCCACAGTCCAGTGACTCTTCAGTCCAAGTTTGGTGGAGGTAAGTCCTTGCCTCCCCACTCTAGACTGCATTGCTGAGTACCGCGTGATTTGCAGCTGCTCCCGCTCCTGTGCACTCTTCCAGGATTTCCTACGTGCACAGCCAAGCCTGGGTCCCCGACACTCTAACCTGCAGTGCACAACCTCCTGAGTTGTCCTCCGGCGTCGTGAGACTCCCTTTTGTGTTTTCGGGTGAGCTCCGGTTCACTCCTCTTCGTAGTGCCTGTTCCGGTACTTCTGCGGGTGCTGCCTGCTTCTGTGAGGACTCCCTGACTTGCTGGGCGCCCCCTCTGTCTCCTCATCCAAGTGGCGACATCCTGGTCCCTCCTGGACCACAGCAGCATCCAAAAATCCTAACTGCAACCCTTGCAGCTACCAAGGCTTGTTTGCAGTCTTTCTGCATGGGAACACCTCTGCAAGCTTCTTCACTACGTGGGACATCCATCCTCCAAAGGGGAAGTTTCTAGCCCTCTTCGTTCTTGCAGAATCCACAGCTTCTACCATCCTGTGGCAGCTCCTTTGCACCCTCAGCTGGCATTTCCTGGGCACCTGCCCACTCTCGACTTTGTCGCAACTCTTGGACTTGATCCCCTTGTTCCACAGGTACTCTCGTCCAGAAATCCACTTTGGTTGCATTGCTGGTGTTGGTCTTCCTTGCAGAATTCCCCTATCACGACTTCTGTGCTCTCTGGGGAATATAGGTGCACTTTACACCTACTTTTCAGGGTCTTGGGGTGGGCTATTTTTCTAACCCTCACTGTTTTCTTACAGTCCCAGCGACCCTCTACAAGCTCACCTAGGTTTGGGGTCCATTCGTGGTTCGCATTCCACTTTTGGAGTATATGGTTTGTGTTGCCCCTATACCTATGTGCTCCTATTGCAATCTACTGTAACTTTACATTGCTTACATTACTTCCTTTAGCTATTACTGCATATTTTTGGTAATGTGTACATATATCTTGTGTATATTGTGCATCCTCATACTGAGGGTACTCACTGAGATACTTTTGGCATATTGTCATAAAAATAAAGTACCTTTATTTTCAGTATATCTATGTATTGTGTTTTCTTATGATATTGTGCATATGACACCAGTGGTATAGTGGGAGCTTTGCATGTCTCCTAGTTCAGCCTAAGATGGTCTGCTATAGCTACCTTCTATCAGCCTAAGCTGCTAGAAACACCTCTTCTACACTAATAAGGGATAACTGGACCTGGTACAGAGTGCAAGAACCCCTTGGTACCCACTACAAGCCAGGCCAGCCTCCTACTTTGGTTGTGCAGCGGTGGGATAAGTACTTGTAACTACTTACCATTTTGTCATATTGTACTTTTCATAAGAGAAAAATATACAAAACAAGTTCAGTGTATGTACACCTAATCAAAAAGTTTTGCTTTTCTTCTCTTACACTATCTGCTAAGTGCTGAAAAGTACTCCTAAACTTTCAAAAAGTTTCTCAAAAGTTGAAAACGTTTTTTTGCTCTGTTTCCTTAAAACGTCCTAAAACTTTTTCTCTCTTTTATCTGTCCGTAAACCTTTTCTATCATGTCTGATGTAGGAACTTCTACTCACTTGGTCAGCTCAGCTTATGACCACCTTATGTGGAAGGGTTTAAGGAGTCTCTGCATTGATAGAGGTTTAGGAGTGGAAAAGAATCCCTCTAGAGAATTATTGTCTAACATGCTTATTGAAAATGATAAGGCCTTAGCTGGCACTTCAATTGAGAAGTTAGGAGATACATCACACTCTGACTCAGGAGAGCCCCCAGTAAGAGTGCTAGAAGGTGACCTTCCTAACCTGCCCCTTAGCAGACCTCCTAGCATAGCTGGTAGTAATGTAAGTTCACATCACAGTAGGGATAATTTCATTCCTGCAGGCCAGGTTGCCAGAGTGCCAACTGTTAGGGAAAGGTCCCCCTCTGTTCATTCACATCATTCTTCTGTGTCAAAGCATTCCCAACCCACCCACCCTGATGATAGACTGTTAGAAAGGGAGCTCAATAGATTGAGAGTGGAAGAGTCTAGGCTGAAGCTTAAACAGCAACAGCTGGCTCTAGACAGGGAATCTCTAGACTTAGAAAAAGAAAGACAGGGGTTGGGGTTAGGACCCCATGGTGGCAGCAGCAGTATTCCAGATAGTAATCCTGTGAAAGAGCATTATTCTAGGAATCTGCATATGATAGTTCCCCCTTACAAGGAGGGGGATGACATTAACAAGTGGTTTGCTGCACTTGAGAGGGCCTATGTTATACAGGGGGTCCCTCAAAGGCAGTGGGCTGCTATCCTATGGCTATCCTTCGGTGGAAAGGGTAGGGATAGGCTCCTTACTGTTAAGGAAAGTGATGGCAATAATTTTACAGTTTTGAAGAATGCACTCTTGGATGGATTTGGCTTAACCACAGAACAATACAGGATTAAGTTAAGAGAAACCAGAGAAGAGTCCTCACAAGACTGGGTAGACGTTGTTGACTATTCAGTGAAGGCCTTGGAGGGGTGGTTACATGGCAGTAAAGTTTCTGACTATGAAAGCCTGTACAATCTAATCTTGAGAGAGCATATTCTGAATAACTGTGTGTCTGATTTGTTACACCAATATCTAGTGGACTCAGATCTGACCTCTCCCCAAGAATTGGCAAAGAAGGCAGACAAATGGGTCAGAACAAGAGTGAACAGAAAAGTTCATACAGGGGGTGACAAGGATGGCAAGAAGAAGGATGGTAAGTCTTCAGACAAGGGTGGGGACAAATGAGTCTTCATCAGGCCCACAAAAACACTCTGGTGGGGGTGGTGGGTCCAAATCCTCTTCTAATCAAGTAAAGAAACCATGGTGCTATTTATGTAAAGTAAAAGGCCATTGGACAACTGATGCCAGTTGTTTAAAGAAAAGCACCAAGCCTCCCACTACCACAACCCCTACTGCAACCTCTAGTGCCCCTAGTAAGTGGTGGTGGGAGCCAACCTACTAATAGCCAATCCAAGGGAGTAGCTGGGCTCACTTTTGGTAATTTAGTTGGGGTTGGTCTTGTTAGTGAGACCACAGAGGCTGTGTTAGTCTCTGAAGGTGCCATTGATTTGGCCACCTTAGTTGCTTGTCCCCTTAATATGGATAAGTACAAGCAACTTCCCCTAATAAATGGTGTTGAGGTTCAGGCCTACAGGGACACAGGTGCCAGTGTTACCATGGTAATAGAGAAACTGGTACACCCTGAACAACACCTACTTGGTCACCAGTACCAAGTGACAGACGCTCATAACAACACTCTTAGCCACCCCATGGCTGTTGTGAATCTCAACTGGGGGGGGGGGGTTACTGGTCCAAAGAAAGTTGTGGTTGCTTCAGATTTACCTGTAGACTGTCTATTAGGGAATGATTTAGAGACATCAGCTTGGGCAGAAGTAGAGTTGGAGGCTCATGCACCAATGCTGGGCATTCCTGGGCATATTTTTGCTTTGACAAGGGCTCAGGCCAAAAAGCTAAAAGAACAGGGTGACTTGGATCCTGGAACAATGGACCAAGTGCTCCCTAAAGCTAGGGTTAGTAAGGGTAAATCCCTACCCACTATCTCTCCCTCTACAGATGATTCAACTTCCGAGGAAGAAGAATGTCCCCCCTGTGCAGAACCTTCACCAGAGGAGCTGGAAGCAGACACTGCTGAGCTTTTGGGTGGAGGGGGGCCTGCCAGGGAGGAGCTGAGTGTGGCACAGCAAACCTGTCCCACATTAGAGGGTCTAAGACAGCAAGCTGTCAAACAGCAAAATGGGGATGTCAGTGACTCACATAGAGTTTACTGGGAGGACAACCTCTTGTATACAGAGGCAAGGGACCCAAAACCTGGGGCAGCCAGGAGATTGGTCATTCCCCTTCAATACAGAGAGTTCCTCCTAACTCTGGCACACAACATTCCCTTGGCTGGACATTTGGGTCAGATTAAAACATGGGAAAGGCCTGTCTCCCTGTTTCACTGGCCTAGGGTGTCAGAGGACACAAAAGACTTTTGTAAGTCCTGTGTGACCTGCCAAGCCACTGGCAAGACTGGTGGCACCCCAAAGGCTCCCCTTATTCCACTGCCTGTGGTTGGGGTTCCCTTTGAAAGGGTAGGGGTTGACATAGTTGGCCCCCTTGACCCTCCTACTGGTTCAGGCAATAGGTTTATCTTAGTGGTAGTGGACCATGCCACAAGATATCCTGAAGCAATTCCTCTAAGGACCACTACAGCTCCTGCAGTGGCAAAAGCCCTTCTGGGAATCTTTTCCAGGGTGGGTTTCCCAAAAGAGGTGGTATCAGACAGGGGTAGCAACTTAATGTCTGCATACTTGAAGGCCATGTGGAAGGAATGTGGTGTAACATACAAATTCACCACACCTTATCATCCACAAACAAATGGACTGGTAGAGAGGTTTAATACATCTCTCAAAGGAATGATAATGCGACTCCCTGAAAAACTCAGGAGGAGATGGGATGTCCTGTTACCTTGCCTACTTTTTGCTTACAGGGAGGTACCCCAAAAAGGAGTGGGCTTCAGCCCCTTTGAACTCCTATTTGGACACCCTATAAGAGGTATTCTAACACTTGTGAAGGAGGGTTGGGAACAACCTTTAAAAGCTCCTAAGCAAGACATAGTGGACTATGTACGCTGCCTAAGATCCAGAATGGCTGAGTACATGAAAAAGGCCAGTAAAAACCTTCAGGCCAGCCAAGAGCTCCAAAAGCAATGGCATGACCAGAAGGCTGTTCAGATTCAGTACCAACCAGGACAGAAGGTGTGGGTCGTGGAGCCTGTGGCCCCAAGAGCACTCCAAGACAAATGGAGTGGACCCCACATCATTGTTGAAAAGAAGGGAGAAGTCACATACTTGGTTGACTTGGGCACTGCCATGAGTCCCCTTAGGGTGCTCCATGTCAATCGCCTAAAGCCCTACTATGACAGGGCTGATCTCACCCTGCTCACGGCAACAGATGAAGGACAGGAAGAAGAGAGTGACCCTCTCCCTGATCTCTTCTCTTCCACAGAACAAGATGCTCTAGTGGAAGGTGTAGTTTTGGCAGACTGTCTTACTGCCGAGCAGAAAGACCACTGCATAAATCTCCTGGGTCAGTTTTCTGAACTCTTTTCTACTGTGCCAGGCACCACTTCTTGGTGTGAGCACACTATAGATACTGGAGACAGCATGCCTGTCAAAAGTAAGATCTATAGGCAACCTGACCATGTCAGGGACTGCATAAAACAAGAGGTTCAGAAAATGCTTGAACTGGGAGTGGTTGAACATTCTGAAAGCCCATGGGCCTCTCCTGTGGTGCTTGTTCCAAAACCTCACTCAAAAGATGGGAAAAAAGAAATGAGGTTTTGTGTAGATTATAGAGGTCTCAACCAGGTAACTAAAACTGATGCTCACCTTATACCCAGGGCTGATGAGCTCATAGATACACTGGCAACTGCCCAGTATCTAGGCACCTTGATTTGACTGCAGGCTATTGGCAGATCAAGCTATCAAAGGATGCTAAAGCAAAAACTGCATTTTTCAACCATTGGAGGGCACTACCAATTCACAGTAATGCCCTTTGGTTTGAAAAATGCACCTGCCACTTTTCAGAGGTTGGTGAATACAGTCCTGCAAGGGTTGGAGGCTTTCAGTGCAGCATATCTGGACGATATAGCTTTCTTTAGCTCCACCTGGGATGATCACCTGGTCCACCTGTGGAAAGTTTTGGAGGCCCTGCAAAAGGGAGGCCTCACTATCAAAGCTTCAAAGTGCCAGATAGGGCAGGGGAAAGTGGTTTATCTGGGACACCTGGTAGGTGGAGAACATATTGCACCACTTCAGGGGGAAATCCAAACTATCATAGATTGGGTTCCCCCTACAACTCAGACCCAGGTGAGAGCCTTCTTAGGCCTCACTGGGTATTACAGGAGGTTCATTAAGAACTATGGCTCCATTGCAGCCCCACTTAATGACCTCACCTCCAAGAAAATGCCTAAAAAGGTATTGTGGACAGCTAGCTGTCAGAAAGATTTTGAGGAGCTGTGAGAAAGTAGCCTCTTTCTAGCCTTGTTTCCCCCACTTTTGGCCTGTTTGTGAGTGTATGTCAGGGTGTTTTTCACTGTCTCACTGGGATCCTGCTAGCCAGGGCCCAGTGCTCATAGTGAAAACCCTATGTTTTCAGTATGTGTGTTATGTGTCACTGGGACCCTGCTAGTCAGGACCCCAGTGCTCATAAGTCTGTGGCCTATATGTATGTGTTCCCTGTGTGATGCCTAACTGTCTCACTGAGGCTCTGCTAACCAGAACCTCAGTGGTTATGCTCTCTCTTTACAAATTGTCACTAACAGGCTAGTGATCAATTTCACCAATTCACATTGGCATACTGGAACACCCTTATAATCCCCTAGTATATGGTACCGAGGTACCCAGGGTATTGGGGTTCCAGGAGATCCCTATGGGCTGCAGCATTTCTTTTGCCACCCATAGGGAGCTCTGACAATTCATACACAGGCCTGCCACTGGAGCCTGAGTGGAATAACATCCACGTTATTTCACAGCCATTTACCACTGCACTTAAGTAACTTATAAGTCACCTATATGTCTAACCTTTACTTGGTAAAGGTTGGGTGCTAAGTTACTTAGTGTGTGGGCACCCTGGCACTAGCCAAGGTGCCCCCACATCGTTCAGGGCAAATTCCCCGGACTTTGTGAGTGCGGGGACACCATTACACGCGTGGACTGTACCTATGTATGGCGTCACAATGGTAACTCCGAACATGGCCATGTAACATGTCTAAGATCATGGAATTGTCACCCCACAATTCCATGATCCACTGAGTCTCTAGCACAGACCCGGGTACTGCCAAACTACCTTTCCCGGGGTGTCACTGCAGCTGCTGCTGCTGCCAACCCCTCAGACAGGTTTCTGCCCTCCTGGGGTCCAGCCAGGCTTGGCCCAGGAAGGCAGAACAAAGGACTTCCTCAGAGAGAGGGTGTTACACCCTCTCCCTTTGGAAAAAGGTGTCAGGACTGGGGAGGAGTAGCCTCCCCCAGCCTCTGGAAATGCTTTGATGGGCACAGATGGTGCCCATCTCTGCATAAGCCAGTCTACACCGGTTCAGGGATCCCCCAGCCCTGCTCTGGCGCGAAACTGGACAAAGGAAAGGGGAGTGACCACTCCCCTGACCTGCACCTCCCAGCGGAGGTGCCCAGAGCTCCTCCAGTGTGCTCCAGACCTCTGCCATCTTGGAAACAGAGGTGCTGCTGGCACACTGGACTGCTCTGAGTGGACTGCATTGCTGGGTACCGCGTGATTTGCAGCTGCTCCGGCTCTTGTGCACTCTTCCAGGATTTCCTTCGTGCACAGCCAAGCCTGAGTCCCCGACACTCTAACCTTCAGTGCACAACCTCCTGAGTTGTCGTCCGGCGTCGCGGACTCCCTTTTGTGTTTTCGGGTGAGCTCCGGTTCACTCCTCTTCCAAGTGCCTGTTCCGGTACTTCTGCGGGTGCTGCCTACTTCTGTGAGGGCTCCCTGACTTGCTGGGCAGCCCCTCTGTCTCCTCATCCAAGTGGCGACATCCTGGTCCCTCCTGGGCCACAGCAGCATCCAAAAACCCTAACTGCGACCCTTGCAGCTAGCAAGGCTTGTTTGCGGTCTTTCTGCGTGGGAACACCTCTGCAAGCTTCTTCATGACGTGGGACATCCATCCTCCAAAGGGGAAGTTCCTAGTCCTCTTCGTTCTTGCAGAATCCACAGCTTCTACCATTCAGTGGCAGCTTCTTTGCATCCTCAGCTGGCATTTCCTGGGCATCTGCCCAATATCGACTTTGTCGCGACTCTTGGACTTGGTCCCCTTGTTCCACAGGTACTCTTGTCCAGAAATCCATCGTTGTTGCATTGCTGGTGTTGGTCTTCTTTGCAGAATTCCCCTATCACGACTTCTGTGCTCTCTGGGGAACGTAGGTGCAGTTTACACCTACTTCTCAGGGTCTTGGGGTGGGCTATTTTTCTAACCCTCACTGTTTTCTTACAGTCCCAGCGACCCTCTACAAGCTCACATAAGTTTGGGGTCCATTCGTGGTTGTCATTCCACTTTTGGAGTATATGGTTTGTGTAGCCCCTATACCTATGTGCTCTCATTGCAATCTATTGTGACTGTACATTGCTTGCATTGCTTTCTATTGCTATTACTGCATATTTTTGGTATTGTGTACATATATCTTGTGTATATTTGCTATCCTCATACTGAGGGTACTCACTGAGATACTTTTGGCATATTGTCATAAAAATAAAGTACCTTTATTTCTAGTATATCTGTGTATTGTGTTTTCTTATGATATTGTGCATATGACACCAGTGGTATAGTGGGAGCTTTGCATGTCTCCTAGTTCAGCCTAAGCTGCTCTGCTAAGCTACCCTTTTCTATCAGCCTAGGCTGCTAGAACACCTCTTCTACACTAATAAGGGATAACTGGACCTGGTGCAGAGTGTACGTACCCCTTGGTACCACTACAAACCAGGCCAGCCTCCTACAGGAGCTGAAACAGGCCATGTGCACTGCACCTGTCCTAAAAAGCCCATGTTACTCCAAGAAATTCATTCTCAAACTGATGCATCTGAATTAGGGGTAGGGGCAGTCTTATCACAACTCAATTCTGAGGGCCAGGATCAACCTGTTGCTTTTATCAGCAGGAGGTTGACCCCCAGAGAAAAGCGTTGGTCTGCCATAGAGAGGGAGGCCTTTGCTGTGGTCTGGGCACTGAAGAAGTTGAGGCCATACCTGTTTGGCACTCACTTCATTGTTCAAACAGACCACAAACCTCTACTTTGGCTAAAACAAATGAAAGGTGAAAACCCTAAATTGTTGAGGTGGTCCATATCTCTACAGGGAATGGACTATACAGTGGAACATAGACCTGGCAGTACCCACTCCAATGCAGATGGACTCTCCAGATATTTCCACTTAGACAATGAAGACTCATCAGGTCATGGCTAGTCTTATTGTCCTTCGTTTGGGGGTGGGGGAGTTGTGTAGGAAAGTGCCATCTTGCCTGGCATGTTACCCCCATATTTCACTGTATATATGTTGTTTTAGTGTATGAGTCACTGGGACCCTGCCAGCCAGGGCCCCAGTGCTCATAAGTGTGCCCTGTATGTGTTCCCTGTGTGATGACTAACTGTCTCACTGAGGCTCTGCTAACCAGAACCTCAGTGGTTATGCTCTCACTGCTTTCTAAATTGTCACTAACAGGCTAGTGACCAATTTCACCAATTCACATTGGCATACTGGAACACCCTTATAATTCCTTAGTATATGGTAGTGAGGTACCCAGGGTATTGGGGTTCCAGGAGATCCCTATGGGCTGCAGCATTTCTTTTGCCACACATAGGGAACTCTGACAATTCTTACACAGGCCTGCCACTGCAGCCTGAGTGAAATAAGGTGCACGTTATTTCACAGCCATTTACCACTGCACTTAAGTAACCTATAAGTCACCTATATGTCTAACCTTCACCTGGTGAAGGTTGGGTGCTAAGTTACTTAGTGTGTGGGCACCCTGGCACTAGCCAAAGTGCCCCCACATCGTTCAGGGCAAATTCCCCGGACTTTGTGAGTGCGGGGACACCATTACACGCGTGGACTGTACCTATGTATGGCGTCACAATGGTAACTCCGAACATGGCCATGTAACATGTCTAAGATCATGGAATTGTCACCCCACAATTCCATGATCCACTGAGTCTCTAGCACAGACCCGGGTACTGCCAAACTACCTTTCCCGGGGTGTCACTGCAGCTGCTGCTGCTGCCAACCCCTCAGACAGGTTTCTGCCCTCCTGGGGTCCAGCCAGGCTTGGCCCAGGAAGGCAGAACAAAGGACTTCCTCAGAGAGAGGGTGTTACACCCTCTCCCTTTGGAAAAAGGTGTCAGGACTGGGGAGGAGTAGCCTCCCCCAGCCTCTGGAAATGCTTTGATGGGCACAGATGGTGCCCATCTCTGCATAAGCCAGTCTACACCGGTTCAGGGATCCCCCAGCCCTGCTCTGGCGCGAAACTGGACAAAGGAAAGGGGAGTGACCACTCCCCTGACCTGCACCTCCCAGCGGAGGTGCCCAGAGCTCCTCCAGTGTGCTCCAGACCTCTGCCATCTTGGAAACAGAGGTGCTGCTGGCACACTGGACTGCTCTGAGTGGCCAGCGCCAGCAGGTGACGTCAGAGACTCCTTTTGATGGGCTCTTACCTGTGTTGCTAGCCTATCCTCCTTCCTAGGTAGACAAACTTCCCTTTCTGGCTATTTAGAGTCTCTGCTTTTGGGGAATTCTTTAGATAACGAATGCAAGTGCTCCTCAGAGTTCCTCTGCATCTCTCTCTTCACCTTCTGCCAAAGGTTCGACCGCTGACTGCTCAGGACGCCTGGAAAACCGCAACAAAGTAGCAAAAACGACTACTGCAACCTTGAATCGCTGATCCTGCTGCCTTCTCAACTGTTTTCCTGGTGGTGCATGCTCTGGGGGTAGCCTGCCTCATTCTTGCACCAGGAGCTCTGAAGAAATCTCCTGTGGGTCGACGAAATCTTCCCCCTGCAATCACAGGCAAAAAAAGACTGCATCACCGGTCCTCTGGGTCCCCTCTCAGCACGACGAGCGCGGTCCCTGGAACTCAGCAACTCTGTCCAAGTGACTCCCACATTCCAGTGACTCTTCAGTCCAAGTTTGGTGGAGGTAAGTCCTTGCCTCCCCACGCTAGACTGCATTGCTGGGTACCGCGTGATTTGCAGCTGCTCCGGCTCTTGTGCACTCTTCCAGGATTTCCTTCGTGCACAGCCAAGCCTGAGTCCCCGACACTCTAACCTTCAGTGCACAACCTCCTGAGTTGTCGTCCGGCGTCGCGGACTCCCTTTTGTGTTTTCGGGTGAGCTCCGGTTCACTCCTCTTCCAAGTGCCTGTTCCGGTACTTCTGCGGGTGCTGCCTACTTCTGTGAGGGCTCCCTGACTTGCTGGGCCGCCCCTCTGTCTCCTCATCCAAGTGGCGACATCCTGGTCCTTCCTGGGCCACAGCAGCATCCAAAAACCCTAAACACGACTCTTGCAGCTACCAAGGCTTGTTTGCGGTCTTTCTGCGTGGGAACACCTCTGCAAGCTTCTTCACGACGTGGGACATCCATCCTCCAAAGGGGAAGTTTCTAGCCCTCTTCGTTCTTGCAGAATCCACAGCTTCTACCATCTGTTGGCAGCTCCTTTGCACCATCAGCTGGCATTTCCTGGGCACCTGCCCACTCTCGACTTTGTCGCAACTCTTGGACTTGGTCCCCTTGTTCCACAGGTACTCTCGTCCGGAAATCAACTTTGGTTGCATTGCTGGTGTTGGTCTTCCTTGCAGAATTCCCCTATCACGACTTCTGTGCTCTCTGGGGAATATAGGTGCACTTTACACCTACTTTTCAGGGTCTTGGGGTGGGCTATTTTTCTAAACCTCACTGTTTTCTTACAGTCCCAGCGACCCTCTACAAGCTCACCTAGGTTTGGGGTCCATTCGTGGTTCGCATTCCACTTTTGGAGTCTAAGGTTTGTGTTGCCCCTATACCTATGTGCTCCTATTGCAATCTACTGTAACTTTACATTGCTTGCAATACTTCCTTTTGCTATTACTGCATATTTTTGGCATTGTGTACATATATCTTGTGTATATTTTGCATCCTCATACTGAGGGTGCTCACTGAGATACTTTCGGCATATTGTCATAAAAATAAAGTACCTTTATTTTCAGTATATCTGTGTATTGTGTTTTCTTATGATATTGTGCATGTGACACCAGTGGTATAGTGGGAGCTTTGCATGTCTCCTAGTTCAGCCTAAGCTGCTCTGCTATAGCTACCTTCTATCAGCCTAAGCTGCTAGAAACACATCTTCTACACTAATAAGGGATAACTGGACCTGGTACAGAGTGCAAGTACCCCTTGGTACCCACTACAAGCCAGGCCAGCCTCCTACAGGTAGGTCTTAGGTAGCCCCAAGGGCAGGGTGCGGTGTATGGTTAAGGTAGGACATAGAGTAATGTGTTTTATATGTCCTGACAGTGAAATATTGCTAAATTAATTTTTCACTATTGCAAGACCAGCCCCACTCATAGGTTAACAAGGGGGCTACCTTTAAATATGATTAAAGTGTAGATTCCCTTTGGGAGTGGATAGACATGTAGAGTTGGAGGTCTCTGAGCTCACAATCTAAAAATAAATCTTTTAGTAAAGTTGATTTTAAGACTGTGTGTTTGAAAATGCCACTTTTAGAAAGTGAGCATTTTCTTGCTTAAACCATTTCTGTGACTCTGCCTGTTTGTGGATTACCTGTCTGGGTCAATTTGACAGTTGGGCTGGTTGCACCCCTCACTAGACAGTGACAGAAAGGGAGCTGGGGTGTAGTCTGTATTTCGTGATGAGCCATCTGTGCTAGGAGGGAGGGGAGGAGTGGTCACTCACACCTGAAAGGACTGTGCCTGCCCTCACACAATGCAGTCTCCAACCCCCTGGTGTGTGTCTGGGACCTGGCCTGGACAAGGCAGGATTTCACAAACAAGAGAGACTTTGCTTTGAAGTAAGCCTACTTCAAATAGCAAAATGGGTATAAGAAGGGCACCCAAAACCACAAACTTTAGAACACTTCTGGAAACCAAGAGGAACCTCTGCCTGGAGGAGAGCTGAAGAGCTGAGGAAGAAGAGCTGCCCTGCGTGTGACTGTGCTCTGTGGAGCTATCCTGCATTTGCTGCTTCTGCCTGTGCTAGAGGACAAAGACTGGACTTTGTGTGCCTTTCTTCTTGTGAAGAACTCTCCAAGGGATTGATTTAGAGCTTGCCTCCTGTTGTTCGAAGTCTCAGGGGACAGCAAAGCCTTCTCTCTGCCAGAACCTGGAGCCTCTGCTGCGACTCCTACTCTGCCAAGTGCTGCCCATCCAGTTCCTGGGGCTCTGAAAGGAGAAGCTGGCAGGACAAGAGTAAGAAATCCAAGTACAGACCGCCGTGTGGGAAAAAGATCAACGCAACTCCGAGACACAGCTGAAAAATCGATACACCGCTGGCTTCACATCTGAAATCGACGCTCGCCTGTTGTGCAGATGGGAGATAGAAGCATGTGGCTGGAGAAACGGCACACAGCATCACTGACAGAGGCTGGTGAGATCGCAACCTGCGCTGCATGGTTTTTTATTCATTGTGCGACAGAATTTTGGACGCACACATCGCTGGGCATGTAAAAACGACGCAGCGCCTGTCCGGACCTGAGAGTGCTGTTCGGATTGACGCATTACTCTCCTGCGGAGAGAAGAAACGATGCACGCCAACCCGACTGAGGGAAAAACAACGCAAGGTCTTGCTCGTGAGTGATATCGATGCATCGCAAGCCCCTTTTAATGCACACTCACACATGCAGGGTTATTTTTTACACGCCCAAGTACATTTTCACGCTAACAGCGTTAGCGTTGTGTTTAAAATTATATGAAGACTCGTTTTGCATTTGTATTGATAACTTGACTTGTGTATTGTGGATTTTTGTTGTTTTGGTATTGTTTTGTTTAGATAAATATTTTCTAATTTTCTAAACCTGTGTTGTGTCATTTTGGAGTGTTTTCATTAAGTTACTGTGTGTGTTGGTACAAATACTTTATGCCTAGCACTCTGAAGTTAAGCCTACCTGCTCGTGCCAAGCTACCAAGGGAGTAAGCAGGGGTTAGCTGAGGGTGATTCTCTTTTACCCTTACTAGAATGATGGTCCTTGCTTGGACAGGGGATAACCTGACTGCCAACCAAAGACCCCAAAGACCCCATTTCTAACAGTGAACATGACTTAATGGTTCTGTCATGAGCACCGTTGGGTGTGTATGGAGGACAGAATCATTCCCTTCTAGCACTGGCCTGTGGGAGAAGTGCTGGCACTCCCCCCTTGGGCAGCCCACTTTTAACCCCCCACAGGTGATGGCAGCGAAAGCCATCCTGACCCCACATCGGCGATCCGATTACATCGCTGCTCACAGTGCAGACCAACATCATCAAAAGCCACCGACCCGCTGTAAGCCATTTGGCTTCCAATGCGCCTTTGTCAAAGTAGGTTTTCCTGCTGGGGAGGGGGGAGGTTTCTTAGTGCACAGAGGCATTTGGGCAGAGAAAATGATTTTTCCTCTCCCCCGATGTCTCGCTGCAGGGCATTCCTGCTGCACAATCACACATGAGGTCACGATCGTACAGCAGGAATGTCCCCCCTAGCACCATGTTTTTTTTTTTAAGAACAATGAGCCGGCCCTTTGGTAAGGGCCGCTCAAACAAATGAAAGGGGCAATGCTTTGGTTGTTTTCTGTCCCCTAGGGGCAGATCAGCCCAATTCTGAGGCCCATCTGCCCCCAGGGGGTGGGGCAGAAAACCCCCTAGAGCCATGGATTTTCAAGATTATGTTTTGAGAAGCTCCTTTGGTAAGGGTCGCCCCAAAAGGGCATAAATATATTTACTTCTGGCCACTTTCTGCCCCCCTCCCATAGGGCAGATCAGCCCTATTTGGAGGTCCATCTGCCCCCAGGGGGGCAGAAAAGCGACTAGAGCTAGTGATTTTCTTAAATTATATTTTGGCCTGCACCTTGGGCAAGGGTCTCTCCTATGGGGGGGGTAAATATTTTTTAAATTACTTTTGCCCGTTTCTGCCCCCTATTTGGAGGACCATCTGCCCCCGTGGAGGGGTTTGGGGTGGGGGGGGCAGAAAACCCACTAATCCACTAGAGTCAGGGATTTTTTTAGATTATGGGGGTCATTAAGAACTCTGCAGAAAAACCTGATGAGTTTGGCACTGGCGGTCACAAAAGACCACCAGCGCACAGAAGACCCCGCCGGCCACATAATGTACATTCAGCTGGGCCGCCGTGCAGAAACAGTGTTTCCGCCAGCCGGCCCAGCTGAAGGCAGGGCCTGTACATTGTGGAGCCGGCGGCAATTTAGCAGTGCAAATCGGGCAGTGAAATGTGCAGCGGGCTGTGCACGGGGGCCCCAGAGTCCCCCCTGCCAGATTTTTACTGGTGGGGTAAACCGCCAGGCAAAGGCTGGTGGAACCAGGAACATTATCCTGCGGGCAGCGCTGCTTGCAGCGCTGCCCTGTCGGATATGTAACTCCGCCATCACCAGGCTGCCTGGCGGCGGAAGCCTGGCGGTGGCGGAGTTACACAAGTGGCGGTTCTGCCATGAATATTATATAGCAGTCTGGACCGCGATGCCGGGTGGTGGTAATTACCGCCACCACTGGCATGGCGGCCCAGACCACCATGTTCATAGTGAGGGCCTATGTTTGGGGACGGCCCTTGAGCCAGGGTCACCCGTGTAGGGGATAAATATTTTTTTAATTACTTTTGCCCATTTTTCTGTTCCCCTTTGTGGCGGATAGGCCATATTTTTAGGCCTCCAAGGAGGGCAGAAAAGCACTAGACACCACAGAAAGTTTTTGTGTGTGTCTGGAGTTCGGCTGGCAGTTTGTGTGGACTAGCGCTTGGCTATTGGTATGTGCTGCCTGGCATTTGGGTGGTGAAATGGTGTTTTATAATGTTAACTGCTTTATTCCTTACCATTTGTTTGAGTAAACTGGACTGATCATAGAAAGCCCCTCACTTTTGGCCCTCATTTTTAGCTAATACTGGGGGTTTCTGACTCTGTCTGGGCTGTGTGCACTGCTAACCAGTCCCAGGGCCAGTGCTCTGTGTAAACTGCTATATGCTAACTAGGCATTTATAACTGGCTCTGACAACCTACCTATTAGTCCTTAGTAGATGGTAGGGCATGTAGGTTTAGGAAACCCATTGTAGTTAGGGTACCCCTCGGTGGCCTGCTGTGATAAAGTTAACCCAGTTTAACTTTGGAATTAAAAGTTCTTTCAAAGTCCTAAACTACCTTATTATTTTACATGTAAGTCACCCATGTGGTCTGCACCAAATGCCCCAAGGGTTGGATGCACTGTAAATATAAGCAGGGACTTTATAAAAGATGTTTCATAAGCCTTGGTGAGGGAAAACAGCCAAAGTAATGTTTTCCAATTGTAGAGCATTAGCTCCATAGGCTAACATTGGGAGAATTTACTTAAAATTGCTAAAGTCTCATTTCCTCTAGCAAAGAGCTAAATCTGTCTAGTTTGGCATCAAATTAAACATTAGAATAAATCCAACAACTTCCCAAAGTTGGATTTATGATAACTAGCACAGAGAAAGAGTTTTAGAACTCTTTCTGAAAGTTACCAAAATTATCCTTGTAGTGGCCTGTCCCGCAGTTTGTCTCTGGCATCCTGCGCCAAGCTGTCTTAATGAGGTGAGAAGTGGCCTGGGCTGAAACAAGGGAAGCATCTGGTGCTAGGAGACAGCTGCAGCAGATGGCAGAGCAGGATGGGGAACAGTGGCCAAACTGGTTTTCAAAGGAGGGAGAGCCACGTGGGACAGAAACTGGATCCCCCCCATTTTCTGTTCCCCCAGCTAGCTGGAGCCCCAACAATTAGATTATGAGAGGGGCTGAAAAAGGTGTTTTAGGGAACCTTGACCACACCAGTGAGTGGGCTCAGCCAAATGTAACCTTCAGGGAGAGATTTCCTCCATGTTGGAATTTTTAAAGGATGTTGTTTTCTGGGATTGATTTTTGCCACACTTCACAGGAAGTGGTCACCCCAGAGAGTGACACCCTGCATCCCATTGGTCAGTGGTGCCCCCTCCTTACACACCCAAGAGCAAGGATAAATATGGCAAAGCTGCCCATCAATTCATATCCCTGCTGGAAGAAGATACTGGAGAAGAAGGACTGCCCTGCTGAACCCCTGCTACCCAAACAAGTGAGGTACCATCTTTATCGAGAGACTTGGGGGAACACAGGAGTGCAGAACAAGTGTTATTGGCAATTGTCTTTCTCTGCATTTGCACCTTCCAAACATAAGAGCGTATGTAATAAAGAAGTCATTTTGAGAAATGCCTTCTAATTCACATGCTAGTATGAGTACCCTCAAATTCAGAGATGTGCAAATAACCACTGCTTTTAACTTGCATATCTTGTGCCCATTTCAGAAATACATAGGTTCCCTTAACACCTAATTTTCACTCCCTATATTTTACTAATTGAATTGGTGATACCGGTGCACAATGAAAACTCATTGCAAGGTACTGATCATTTATTGGCTATAGGTACCTCGGGATCTTGGTGAACCTACAAGCCCTATATATCCTCACAACAAGAATGGTCCTTCGGATGTAATGATATATTGCTTTTGAGAATCTGCCAAAGCTGGAAAAAGTTACAGATGAAACGTGAGCAGAAATGCTGTTTTTTCCAAATCAAATTCAATATTTGTTTTTATTTCAACCATTATTTTCTATAGGTAAACCTTGAAGGATCTGTACAAATGACTCTTTGCTGAATTAAAAATATTATCTAATTTTCAGAAATGTATAGATTTCCAGGGTCCACCATTGGTTTCACACCCATTTCTGTCACAAACTAGAAGGTGGTTGTCAGCACTTAAAATAGAAAAATGGGTGTATCCCAGTAAAATGGCAAAATTGTTGAAAAATGAGGTTTTCTGACTCTAGTCTACATGTACCTGAAAGTTAGGAAGATTGTGATTTTAGCATTGCAAACCCTTCATTGATGCCATTTGCAGGAGAAAAAACAGATGCTTTCTTCTGCTGCACTGTTTCCCATTTTTCAAAACACCCTAAACTTTAGCTATATTTTGGCTAATTTTCCAGTCCATTCCAGAGGAATTCACAAACTCTGAGCACCTTTAGAATCCCCAGCATGCTGGGAAAAAAGGACGCAAATTTGTCATGGATAGCTTATGTGAATAAAACGTTATAGGGCCTAAGTGTGAAGGGGCGTTGAAAGCTTAGCAGCGAAAGAGTTAAAACTTTATTGTGAAAAGAGGAACATCAGATCAAGACTGATAATATTAGCTGTATGGTGCCAAAGAGGCCACCCTCTGATTGTCATCATCATTTACAGGGCTGTGCTGGTCAACACCCTGAATGCTAGCAAAACTCTTTCACGTATACACCAATAGAAGCTTTCTGTAAATAAAGATACCAGAAGGGTCAAGGGCTTGCAATATGTCACAGATTGCTTGTTTCACATCCAGTTATGGGCACACCAGAATGGTTTATGTGCCATGGCTGTTCCACATATGAAGTAAAATCCTGCAGTCCTAGTTTTGAACTGACAGCTTTACTGAGGTTTCCATCAACACTTTCCATAGCAAAGGATGAAAACAAGGTTAAGAGCCTTCTGGGAATATTGAAATGCTATCTACTATGCACTTCTTGCAAATATTCTGAGAAAAAAATAAATCAAATGGCTAGAATGATCTTGTACAGACCCATGTTTCTTTTCATTATTCTAAACATCATATTGATGAATCCTATGTTACCTCGGTAGGATCTTTGAACACTTAACCGAGCTTGGCCGTCCACAACCTGCTTAACATTTAACAGGTTAAATACTGATTGTCGTTATAGGATCACCCAAACTACAAGACTCTTCACAGTAGATGGGGTATCCGTTCATCATGCATCAGCCTTGAAGATAGAAACATATCTACTTTTCCAAGTCTAGAAACCACTACCATTCTGGCACACTAGAGTAATACTGTGCTTCAACAGCTTGAGACTTTTCACCCGACCATTTTACACTTTTTTATGCTTCCCTTTGCTTTCTCTGACGTTTTCAAATCAAATAAAATCTAAATTATTCCGTGGTCCGTGTTCAGCAACAGCCAATTTCCAAACCCATAGAACACTAATAGAGCATGACTACCAGCTAAGTTCCAAGATATGTACTAGTACTGGCCAGTTTTTTGCTCAGCTGTCACAGTTCTTGGAGGTGGTGTTTGGAATTTTGCCGCCACATATTTCCACTCACCATGTTCTGAATCTGCCTTTTTTACACAGGTTTTTTGTTAGATAATGGTTGGTAGCAACAGCACTTGTGTATTAGTGACGGACGGGAACCCAAGTAAACCGGCCGTTTCTAGTTTTTGTAACAGGAATCTATGTAATTTTGATTAGTTAATGATGGTTTTTCATTCCTTAGTAATGGCGCAATTCAAGGCAAATTATATGGCTGGCAAATTTGACTTGATTGCAGCATTCAGCGTATATTAAAAAAAAAAACTGTTGTTGACAAGCAAGCGTTGCTGAGCTCAGGAAACTACTTATTATATTTCATGCTCTTCTTAGGCTGGTCGGTTTTTGCTGGTTTCGATTTACATTTGAGAATTTGAGTTGAAGAAGTTCCGTGAGTGGTGTAGGGGGATTGCCACCTAATGCAGGAGTGAAAAATGTGCCCGATGCCACTAGTCTGGTAGTAAAATACAACCATATTTGGGGTACATAAGGACCCTCGAAGCCCCAAGCCCAACTGCACTTGCTGTTCTACGGACGCCCTTGACGATGATGACTTCACAATTGCAGCATGGAGACCGAGGACTTAATTAAAAAACTATTTGCACGTCCAAGCCTAACTTACACATGGAATTACCCTTTTTTGAGTGCAAAATAACTTTGTAATTCATATAAGTTCGTTTTGCACTCGTACAAGGAGTTACTCACACATATGTTTCTGTGAAGTGAATATCATCAGAGACTTACTCTTCTGGGTACAGGTTCTCATTAGGCTCCATGCTCGAGTGCATGTATCTGAGCATATGAGTTGCAGGAGGATGAAGGTCAGGGGGCATGCCCGTAATAAGCGGAATGGCAAAGTAAATTATAAGTTCTGTGTCTTGTTCTAGGAGAATTGCTGCTCTGGAGTCTGAACGGCTGCTGTCTGCTATTGAATCAGAACAGTGATTAGCAGATGGAGAAACCTATCAGAAGCATACCTTCAGCAGTTCTATGGGTCCTGTACTGGTAGAATCGTTGACATAGTAATAACTTCTTGAGAGCTGTCATCTTTGACTTCTCTGTGTTGGGGATGTGAATTTGTGGAGCTACTAGGAATACAGGCAACACTGACCAGGGAGGAGAGCTTCAAGTTTCAAGTATATTAATCCATTTGCTTGATTAACTAAAACCATTGTAGAAATAAATCATAATATAAAACGTTCTATGTTAAAACATGCAGAGCATGATATACATATTTGACATGGACAGTGTTAGGAGTTTTGTGCAATTGAAAGCAAGCCGTAAAGCGCCTAAGTGCAGTCTCCTCCTCACTTTTAAAAAGCTGCGATGATGTGCTTGCTACTAGTTCAAGAATCAATACTAATATCCAATAAAATATAATATGTATGCCGACCGGCAGCTTGACTGTCTTCTTCTGTGGCTGTATAGGTTAGAATCATAGATTGTTTGATCCTAGGGTACGATTGCCACCTGTCTCATACTGGAGTCTTCACCTATTCTCTACTGTGCGTCCTACCTTTCGTCTTTTTTGTCTTCTTTTGACTATCGACATGTACTCCAGCTGTAAGTTCTCAGTGGCAAAACATGCATTGACCGCTTGTCTGCAACTACGGGTGCCTCTGGCATTAAAGAAAGAACGCAGCATGGATTTATGTTCATTTTACAGTTCTTCCGGGCCAGATGTGCAGCAACGAGTGGAGGACACCCAAACAGTAGCGTAGGTATTTCTCTGTAGCAGTGTTGATGAATCCTCTACCCAGGTAGGATTGAGGTGAAGCCTTCGTGTAACTGTGTAGTAGACATCAGCCTTGAGCTCTGTCCGCCATTGTTGTCTTATCCTCTAACAAGGAAACTTGTTTCATGGTTTTCTTAACTAGCCGTTTGTAGCATACATGAGTTTCGTCGGACTCCCACAGGCTTTCTAAGCCCAATCTCTTGAGTGGCTTGTGGAGATAACTTCTTGCTGGGCCGATTTCCCTGGTTGACAGTTCGGTCCATAGGTGAGCGTTTAGAGTTCAGGACTGTGTGCATTTTATCTTGTGACAGCATTTGATATACGTTCCTTTTCGCACTAGCTCCTGTTTCTCTAGGCCAGCCTTAAGTTTTAACTGAGCAGGTGATGTGTACACCGGGAGGCTAAAACTCATTTTGTACACAACGACTAGAATGCCATCTAAGATAGAAGCATTTCTGCCCCTCATTGCTTCACTTCCCATAGGTAATTACTGACACCATCTTGGTCTAAATTGACTGACTATTGTATTCTTTAGATTTTTTAGGACCAATGATAATTAGGTACCTCTCCTCCTCAATTCCTCATTTTGTCATGCAAAGGAGCCTTTGCATCTAGTGTCACGCCCAAGTATTTGTACTCATTTACTCTCTCCAGTGGCTGTTTGGCCAGGTACAAGCTGAAGGCCTTCTTGGACTGGTTTGAATTCATGACCATGATCTTGTATTTGTCTAGGATGATACTCAGGCCGTTTTCATCTGAGTTAGATTTAGTGGTGAATAATAGATGTTGTAAACCAACAGGAGTGTGACTTATGAGTACCAGGTCATCATCATAAAATACATATGAAAAGACCATGCCGCCAAACTTGGCTGTGGGAATTGGTGTTGTTTAGCCTCAATATTAAGTCTGCCATGAACAGATGGAACAAGGTTGGGGCCAGGACACAGCCTTGCTTTAGTCCTTTAGTGGTGGGGATATATCTCGAGAGTTAGGTGCCTGACCCCAGCTTCACCTGCACCCAGGTATCTGTGTGTAGCAGGATGAGTAGTTTCAAAAAGATTGATGGAATCTTCCATTTATGCAGTTTGTGCCACGATTTGCCCCTATCTATAGGATCAAAAGCTGCCTTATAGTCTATGAAGCAGACAAACAGCATTGTCTTTTTCCCCTTCTCAGTGTTGAATAATAATCAGAGGGATAGAATGCTAGTAGATGTGCCTGTATGCTGAAAATAGCCATTCTGATTTAGAGGGATGATGGTATTGTCATTTGCCCATGGGGTTAGCTCCCCCAGAATCACCCCGGAAAAGTATTTGGCTTTGTTGTCAATGAGGGCCACAAGTCTGTAATTTTCGGGATTGTTTTTATCACTATGTTTGTAAATAGGTGAAATGACTGAGTCCCTCCAAGATGCTGGGATTGACCCATCGTTTATGGTTTGTTGGAAGACTGGCACCAGGCCGTCAGCCCAGAAGGAGGGCTTTGCCTTGAATAGGGCGGGAGGTATACCATTAAGCCCAGTTGCCCCCTCCCGCCTGCCCTTAGTTACTTGCCTCCTAATTTGTCCCCCCCCAACTGACAGTGATGTTGCTAAGGAGGCAGAGTGAGGCTCAAGTGTTAGCTAGCCATCCACCACTACTCTGCTCTGCTAGTGATCACTTCTGGTTTGCAGCTGAAGTGTCCCCTAAAGTGTTTTCACTAAGCCTCCTCTGTTAGATGTGAGCTGAATCCTTGTTATACGGGCCTAAAAAGGAATTTACTTTTTGCCGAAAGTGAGAACTGTTGTCACTGTTTACAACATAGAGTAGGTTGACCCATGCGAGTCTTCTTCCTCCTTCTATAAGGACCAGTTTAGCGCCTGCAAAGCTGCTGTCTGTTGCCTCATAGCTCTAATTGAAGATTGATGCTTGGTGTGCAGAAGTGCAATTTTCTTAATATTTTATTTGGGGATTTTTTAAGGGTCTTAATTTGTCTCTGCTGAGAAACTGTACTTCTCCCCTGTCGAACTTCAGTATTTTACTGTAGTTGCATTTGCTTCACCTAAACTTTTTGTGAAGCCCTCCCAAACAGCTACTGAATCCATGCTTACGTCTCCTTGTTCTTTCATCAGACTCTGCTGATTCCATGAGATAATCAAGTGACCGGGGTTCACATTTGATTCTTTTCTTGTTTATGGTGTGAATAGAACCAATGGCTTTTGCTGGCTGGGCAGTTGTTATTGGACTTGCTTTATATGTGGTTTATTGTGGGAAGATGGTCACTATTGTCTTTTTCTCATACATGAAAAGCAATGTTGTTTGAAATAATGGGATAGTTGCGAATTCTCCCAGACTCCCTTTTTATTTGCCCTAAGAGAGCTCCATGGTCTTCCCTGCTCTCCTTAATGTGGGCAACGACCGTTGGCCGTAGCAATGATGGGAGCCCATCGACCCCATCATGATCTGAACAGAGCACTGGGCTAGCATCTTTCAGGAGGTGGAACTTGGTAAAAAGTTTTGACTGGTAACTTTGTGTTGTGGTCATTACAGCCGTTCTTGATACTGTCCTTTGGGACTCTAGGACAATTAGGGCCTCTCCTGAGTGTGCCTTTTTATTATTAGTGCCTGCTGATCCTGGTGGCACCTTTTTCTTTTGCTAGTTACTGGAGGGCCCTGATGTCTTAATCTGCAAGATCTAATAATGTTATGCCCATGCTCAACAAGACAATATTTTTGCAGTGTTTTTGTAGTATTTTGACTTCGGACAAGAGCTCAAAATTATTGAAGGGGCTGCTCGCCTAACGCTCACGTCTTAGAAGGTTGGTGCTTGAGTCTTGCCTTGGCTTGTTTTCCAAGTTTAGGAGAATTGAGAGCTTAAAAAGCTTAAAAAGCGGCACTGGCAGCAGTATTAACAACAAAACTCAACACTGAGTTGCTGGATGTTTAGTGCCACGGTATGGAGACAAGTGATATAGTGGTGTAGTGTTATGCTTTCGAGAATCCCTCAGTACAAGTGATTGTCCAGGCCTAGGATCTCTACTGGGGAGACCGTTATTATTGTTGCTGGAGCTCGCAGTTGGATCGCTGGTGCGGCAAACTGGGTTCCTAAGTTTTGCCTCGCTTGCAGTGGGCTGCAAGGACCACTAAATTTTGCCACGCTTGCCGTAGTCTGCACACATCGTTATTGGGGAGGTTGTCGCTATTGGTAGTGTCCCTGATGTTGGTTTAGCTGATTTTGCTGATGCTGCTTGTTTTTGTCCAAGTTCCTTCCCGCACTTTCAATAACCACACAGGTTACAGTCTTGTAGTGAAAAATTGTTACGGGGCACTGCTATAATGCTGCTGTGAAATTACAGCCACTGTGTGGGGCCGGACGAAGGCCAGGGAAACGCTGTGCGGCAAGCCACACCACACCTAGGCCCATATTTATACTTTTCTAGTGCCGCATTTGCGTCATTTTTTGATGCAAAAGAAGTGCAAACGTACAAAATACAATTGTATTTTGTAAGTTTGCGCTGCTTTCTTGTAAAAAAGCGGCACAAATGCAGCGCTAAAAAATATAAGTATTGGCCCTATTGCGGCCATTTCTGCCACACAGCGCAGTTTCCACTAGTTGCAGGAGCACCAGGGCCGGCTTTTGGGGGGTGCGAGCAGTGCGGCCGCACTGGGTCTGACCTCAGGAGGGCGCTGTGTTTAGCAATAACTTCAGAAACATGCGATTTAAAAGCACTTGCAGAAAAGTTTCTTGTGTGTCCAGCCTTCAGGAAACAATTAAAATGTCAAGATACCTCTTGTGATTAATATTCCTGCTGGGGAGAGAGATGGGAGTTTTGCCTAGTGGCAGTTTTGACTCAATATAAAGTATCATAGAGGGTTAATATGCCTGCTGCAAAAAACAGAACTATGGGGCATATTTAAGAAAGCAACACTTTTCTTGTACCCCTTAGCGCCCCCCTAGCGCCACGATGTGTGTGTCATATTTAAAATACGGCACACAATGGCAGTAGTTAGGGGACTAGCATCCACATTTTTTACCCTAGTCCCGCGCTTTGCAGGATTAGGGTAAAAAATGTTGACGCTAATCTTGCAAAGCACCCAGAGGCCCATTGTAACCAATGGAAGCCTCCTTTTAATGCCTGCTCTGAGCAGACGTTAAAAGTGCCAGAAAAAAATGAGGCAAAGAAATCTGACAGATTTCTTTGCCTCATTTTTTGGCCTCCATAACAGGGGGATGTCCCCTTTGCATACATTATGACTGGTGCAGGCATAATGTAGCGCAAAGATTTACAAAGTGGCGCAATGCATGCATTGCGCCACTTTAAAAATATGGCGCTGCGTTTTTGGCCTTCAACACCAAATAAGTGTAAAACAAATGACACTAATGTGGCATTAGAATGGCAGTAGGGGCTATTAAATATGCCCGTATGGGGCATATTTGAAAAAAGTGGCATTGCACACAAATATGTCAGATTTCTTTGCGCCATTTTTTTTGCCCCCCCTATGGGGGAATGCCACCTTTGCATACATTAATCCTGGCTTAGGTATAATGTAGCACAAAGGGATACAAAGTGGTGCAATGCATGCATTCCGCAACTTTGTAAATATGGCACAGCCTTTTTTGCCTTCTGACGCCACATTAGCTTAAAAACAAATAACACTACTGTGGTGTTAGAATGGCACTAGGGGCTTTTAAATATGCCCCTAACCAAGGAGGAGGTCACGGGGAGGGGGGTGCCAAAATAAAATGTCGCCCAGGGCGCCACCAGTCCTAAAGCCGGCCCTGGGGTGCACCAATGGTGACCATGCAGTGCCTCTCGCTTTCTCCTGCTGTCCGGGGCTAGTGGTGCTCGTGGTGTGCTGTACTGTGGTGTGCCGTGGTGAGGTCTTTGCGTAATTAGCAAATGGACCCAGCACACTGTGCCTGGTCTGCCAGTCTTCTGCCCCACCTTCCCACCTCACCTCACTTGCCTCGCTGTGCTTCAGTACAGCCCAAAGCCCTCGCTGGCCTGAATCTGGGGAGTCAATGGCAGAGAAGTAAGAATGGTGGCCTGAGGGCAGGAACAAAGAGCGAAGAAAAGCAGGTTCCAGCATGTTTCTGGCCTATTGACTCCTAGTGGTCAGGCAGCCAGATACTCCTGGCGGCAGGGTGGCAAGCCGGGGGAAGGCAGGTGAGGTACGTAGGGGAGGCAGAAGGGTGGAGGCAATGGCATCTGAGCTTGTCAGCTCCAGCAGCTCTCAGCTTGCAACATCAAAACCCCAGTGAGGAGGAGATATGTAGGGGAGGTGCAGGGGAGGTGGAGGCAGCCCAGAAATGACGTGCCTCACACTAATACTTTACAAAGCTTAAGACTGATATACTTGTCCCAGTGGCTTTGATGTATGAGTAAATTATTTTCTTTGCCTAAATGAGTTTACAACAGGCACACTTTTTACAGGACGATTGTTTTAGGAGATTTTTCCTTCTGGATCTTCTTCACCAGGCTGGAATGGGATATTGTTTCATATATTAACTCTGAAGCGGTATTTGTGGTACATGCACAGATCTCCAAGTTATACAAGAAGTGACAGAATTTAGGCAAAACCTGTGTATTATTGGACAGAAAAATCCTGCATCAGCTTCATCTGTTCTGTATTACAGTGTCACTCGTGAAACAGAAGTGTGGCCAGAGGGACCATTGACTACAAATTCTGGTTTCAAGCCAAAAGCTAAGACTGGTAGATGGTTTAAAGAGATATAGATGTCTGCAGAATAACCACTATTTCGTTGCTTTGGAGTTTTTCTTGGGGCTCAACCTAAAGCAACCCAGGGGGGAGAAATCATCACAAGCACAAATCCTGATGCAGTTGTAAATAATTCCCTATAAAAGTCAATGAACCAGTCTACCTCCCCCACTGTGCTTGATACTAATGGTAATGAAAGCTTGTTAGCGCGTCAGAGCCTAGATAAGTAAACTTACCAGGAGATGAGTTTAGGCTGACAAACCTTTGGACCACGTGTAGGAGGCTGGCCTGGCTTGTAGTGGGTACCAGAGGTACTTACACCTTGTGCCAGGTCCAGTTATCCCTTATTAGTGTAGAAGAGGTGTTTCTAGCAGCTTAGGCTGATAGAAGGTAGCTATGGCAAAGCAGCTTAGGCTGAACTAGGAGACATGTAAAGCTCCTACTATACCACTGGTGTCATATGCACAATATCATAAGAAAACACAATACACAGAAGGTACTTTATTTTTATGACAATATGCCAAAAGTATCTCAGTGAGTACCCTCAGTATGAAGATAAGATACATACACAAGATATATTTACACAAACCAAAATTATGCAGGAAATAGCAAAAGGAAGTAATGCAAGCAATGTAAAGTTACAGTAGATTGCAATAGGAGCACATAGGTATAGGGGCAACACAAACCATATACTCCAAGAGTGGAATGCGAACCACAAATGGACCCCAAACCTATGTGAGCTCGTAGAGGGTCGCTGGGACTGTAAGAAAACAGTGAGGGTTAGAAAAATAGCCCACCCCAAGACCCTGAAAGGTAGATGTAAAGTGCACCTACTACCCCCAGAGAGCACAGAAGTCGTGATAGGGGGATTCTGCAGGAAGAACAAACACCAGCAATGCAACAACAGTGGATTTCCGGACCTGAGTACCTGTAAGATAAGGGGACCAAGTCCAATAGTCGCGACAGTGTCAAGAGTGGGCAGGAGCCCAGGAAATGCCAGCTGAGGGTACAAGGAAGCTGCCACCTGTTGGAAGAAGCTTGGAGTTCTGCAAGAAAGAAGAGGACTAGGAACTTCTCCTTTGGAGGATGGATGTCCCACGTCGTGAAGAAGCTTGCAGAGGTGTTCCCATGCAGAAAGACCACAAACAAGCCTTGCTAGCTGCAAGAGTTGTGGTTAGGGTTTTTGGATGCTGCTGTGGCCCAAGAGGAACCAGGATGTCGCCACTTGGATGA
Source organism: Pleurodeles waltl (assembly GCF_031143425.1). Lineage (NCBI taxonomy): Eukaryota > Metazoa > Chordata > Amphibia > Caudata > Salamandridae > Pleurodeles > Pleurodeles waltl. The sequence goes on along the minus strand of NC_090445.1, from coordinate 1,257,832,429 downwards.
GGAGACAGAGGGGGCACCCAGCAACGTAGGGAGCTCTCACAGAAGCAGGTAGCACCCGCTGAAGTACCTGAACAGGCACTTAGAAGAAAAGTGAACCGGAGTCCACCAGAAGTCACAAAAGGGAGATCCACAACACCGGAGGAAAACTCAGAAGGTTGTGCACTGCAGGTTAGAGTGTCGGGACCCAGGCTTGGCTGTGCACGAAGGAAATCCTGGAAGAGTGCACAGGAGCCGGAGCAGCTGCAAATCATGCGGTACCCAGCAATGCAGTCTAGCGTGGGGAGGCAAGGACTTACCTCCACCAAAGTTGGACTGAAAAGTCACTGGACTGTGGGAGTCACTTGGACAGAGTTGCTGAGTTCCAGGGACCACGCTCGTCGTGCTGAGAGGGGACCCAGAGGACCTGTGATGCAGTCTTTTGTTGCCTGCAGTTGCAGGGGGAAGATTCCATCAACCCACAGGAGATTTCTTCAGAGCTCCTGGTGCAGAGAGGAGGCAGGCTACCCCCAGAGCATGCACACCCTGGAAACAGTCGATAAAGCCCGCAGGATGAAGCAATACAAGGTTACTAGTGGTCGTCTTGCTACTTTGTTGCGGTTTTGCAGGCGTCCTGAGCAGTCAGCGGTTGATCCTTTGGAAGAAGGTGAAAAAGGAGATGCAGAGGAACTCTGGTGAGCTCTTGCATTCGTTATCTGGTGAGATCCCCAAAGCAGAGACCCTAAATAGCCAGAAAAGGAGGTTTGGCTTCCTAGGAAGGAGGATTGGCTACCAAGAGAGGTAAGAGCCTATCAGAAGGAGCCTCTGACTTCACCTGCTGGTACTGGCCACTCAGAGCAGTCCAGTGTGCCACAAACACCTCTGTTTCCAAGATGACAGAGGTCTGGGACACACTGGAGGAGCTCTGGGCACCTCCCATGGGAGGTGCAGGTCAGGGGAGTGGTCACTCCCCTTTCCGTTGTCTAGTTTCACGCCAGAGCAGGGCTGGGGGATCCCTGAACCGGTGTAGACTGGCTTATGCAGAGATGGGCACCATCTGTGCCCATCAAAGCATTTCCAGAGGCTGGGGGAGGCTACTCCTCCCCAGCCCTCACACCTATTTCCAAAGGGAGAGGGTGTTACACCCTCTCTCAGAGGAAGTCCTTTGTTCTGCCTTCCTGGGCCAGGGCTGCCTGGACCCCAGGGGGGCAGAAACCTGTCTGAGGGGTTGGCAGCAGCAGCAGCTGCAGTGCAGACCCTGAAAAGGCAGTTTGGCAGTACCCGGTTTCTGTGCTAGAGACCCGGGGGATCATGGAATTGTCCCCCCAATACCAGAATGGCATTGAGGTGACAATTCCATGATCTTAGACATGTTACATGGCCATGTTCGGAGTTACCATTGTGACGATGTACATAGGTAGTGACCTATGTACAGTGCACACGTGTAATGGTGTCCCCGCACTCACAAAGTCCGGGGAATTTGCCCTGAACAATGTGGGGCCACCTTGGCTAGTGCCAGGGTGCCCACACACTAAGTAACTTTGCACCCAACCTTCACCAGGTGAAGGTTAGACATATAGGTGACTTATAAGTTACTTAAGTGCAGTGGTAAATGGCTGTGAAATAACGTGGACTTTATTTCACTCAGGCTGCACTGGCAGGCCTATGTAAGAATTGTCAGAGCTCCCTATGGGCGGCAAAACCAATGCTGCAGCCCATAGGGATCTCCTGGAACCCCAATACCCTGGGTACCTCAGTACCATATACTAGGGAATTATATGGGTGTACCAGTATGCCAATGTGAATTGGTAAATTTAGTCACTAGCCTGTTAGTGACAAATTTGGAAAGCAGAGAGAGCATAACCACTGAGATTCTGGTTAGCAGAGCCTCAGTGAGACAGTTAGGCATCACACAGGGAACACATACATATAGGCCACAAACTTATGAGCACTGGGGTCCTGGCTAGCAGGGTCCCAGTGACACATAACAAAAATACTGACAACACAGGGTTTTCACTATGAGCAATGGGCCCTGGCTAGCAGGATCCCAGTGAGACAGTGAAAACACCCTGACATATACTCACAAACAGGCCAAAAGTGGGGGTAATAAGGCTCCACGTATGGAGACTTCCCAGTACGAAATATTTTCTTGTCATCACCAATCAATAGATCAATAATCAATCAATAACAACAATCACTGGTCAATCAACATTTAATAAAATTAATTATTGAACACACCATTGACTTCTTAGTCACAATTAACCACACCAGTTTAGTCAAAGTTAAGATATTTATTTCCCTATTGGTTACAATCTAATATCATGCCTGTTAGTCTTATTAGTAATAAACCCACGCCAAAACAATTCAATCAATAATCAAAACGCAATTTTAATCAATACACCTACTAATTTCATTTAGCATTTAGGTACATCATTATACGAATCGACTTAGCAGAGTCTCATTAGTCCATAAATCAACAAAGCAAGAACTCAGTCATTTGTCTATTTGCGCAAAATATCAGTAAACGCCTTAACTAACCTCAAATTAGCATGTTGGGCTTCATGCAAAACATTTAGTGAACACGAATTTGGAAAACATCTAAACTAAGGCCTCTATCACAATAGCAGTTGGCACCTAGAAAGAAAAGGCAAACAGACAATTACAATTTGCATCATATAGTTACCAATCCAACAGATCAGCAAACAGCTTAAGTTTTCGTCCTCAGAACATCAGTCGATTCACCATCAGCAGAGATAGGACGGGGCAGAGTCTCAACATAGAATAGCTACAGAACGGATTACTTCCCTCAGATAGAGGAGAAGTTAGCATCAAGCAAGAATGGGCAAAGGATGGTTTAAGGTGACTGAACAACTAAACTAAATTATGGCAACTGGCAAAAGTTCTCTAGCAAAAGTCTCATAGTAAAGGAATGGCAAATGGCAAGGGTAAGAGTCCCCGTTAAAGTGAAAGAAGAATGTCCCCGTTTTCCTCAGGTTACACCGTTAAATCAAAACTGTCTAACTATTCCCTAATTTATCATTGGATGAAGTTTGGTGCACTATTATCTCTATCCAATAATTCAGTAAGCACCTTACTAGAACTTTCCATAATTTGCAGTTCCCATGTCATGGATTGGTCCAAGTTATTGACGTCTTCAACGGTTGGAATGTCAGGTAGTGAATGTTACACTTTGCGCTCCAGTCAGTGTCTTCATTGTCTTCTCCTAGTACAGTTAACCTTGCACCTTTACAAATTACACTGTTGCATCTAGCAAGAACGTCGCCTTGAGCATGCCGGTTCTCATGAGAAAGAATTTACTACGGCTACACACACACATAACCCCTGGAAAAATACAGCTTCATGTTTTTCAGGAAAACAGCACATTACACGTTAGAAAATACAATTCAATATGAGGCCAAGCAGCTAGGCCCAAACCCTTGCTAAGCTAAGGCCCTCTGATTTAATAAAGCAAGCTCTTAACAGACAAATCTAACTATGATATACTAATACAAATTCAAACATTATTGCATGTTAATTCCATTAGTCTTCGTATACATTGGTAGCCACTCCCCGTGGGCACATTTCAACGCGTGCATTATTTTCTATGTTAACACATTCTCTACGCGGCTTCATCACACAATATATTGCAAGCTTTTCATATTAATATTGATTTAAAAAAAACACACTCCAACAATTCCTTCTCTGATGACACTTGTCATCACACAAAACCTTCCACACTAACTTTTTTACATTAATCAGAACTCTTTCATTTCAATCTCTTCACCTATTGGCTTCCCCTTTAATTTTTTTCCCTAAACAAATTTTCCCTTTATTTTTCTTCCCTGCTCTTATTATTTTTCGCCTTATTCAATTTTATCCTTTTGCTAATCTTACATGCCACCCATAATCCAAATAGGCAAGCTATAACAATAAATATCCCTAGTATTATTTAGACAATATCCCATGCCAAATGTTGCTAAGCCAATTCCCCACTGAAGCAAAACTCCTTCCAACCTTTTCCCAAACACCAGGTTCCTTCAGTTCTTTCAAATCTGTACTATCCCTAGTCTAGTTAGTAAGCATACTTCTAATCTCATTACTATTATCTGGTATATATGCACAACAATGACGCTCATTAAGAATCCTACAAACTCCGCCATTTTTCGCTAAAAGAATGTCTAAAGCAAGCCTGTTTTGAAGAGTCATCGCCCTCTCCGCAGCAATATCAGTATCCATGAGGAGTATAGCTCCTGAAAAATTTGCCAGCATGTTATCCACAATAGTAGACAACTTTCAAATCTTTATGGAATTCAAGATAACTCCCACTGAAGGAATTATCGCCCCCAAATATGTCTCCCACTACGCCAGCAGCAGTTTCTCGCTTCTGCCTAGTACGATGTAATTCAGACAATTTCGGAAACCTTTTCAAATCATCAAGTTGGGATATCTTTGGGAAAACTATCCCCAAATAACATGTCCCATACCGTCCCTTTGGAAGATGGTAATAAGCATTAAGCCCACATATGTAATAGATCCCTGGGATAGCAAGATCCTGTCCATTTAACATAAATGTCCATTTACTCTGAAACAAAAACACATGCTTACACTCACTCATTCCCACAAACACACTGTCATAATATGATTTCGGCCTAGATATACAAAGCTTCCCCATGTGTAACGCATCTAAAGCTAGCTTCCCTTGTTCCCTAATTGCACCATAACTTTCACTACTAGCAAAAGCTCGCTGCTGTAATCCTTTTTCTAATTTACCCTTTAATGCCTTCCTTCTATCCTCCATGTGATCTAAAAAGCTTTTCTTTACAGGTGTAAGCAAGCATGTCAATTTATTGCGATGAGCATAAGATGTACTAATTATTAATGTCGGCTCAAAGAATCCTTTAACTAACTTTATACTATAGTATCTAGCTACCCCACTCAAATCCTCTATTATATGTACATATGAAAACACCAAAATCATGATAAGAGTAAAAATATTGGATCTCCTCTTGGTTATAAAATCTTGTTAGTAGCAGACTACAACTTATCCCATAAGTTAACGGCAAGCTATGACAGGTAACCTCCTCTTGTATGGAAACAGGAATCTGTGAGCACACAAAGAAATCCTTCGCTTCCATTGTCTCAACATACTCACTCAGCAAGCGATAGAAAACATTAGTAGATAGTTCCCTTTTTGCATTAGTTCCTTCATGCAAATATCTCTCATCCAGCTCAAACCTCTCCCAATCTGTTAGTGCAGTGGTAGTCTCAGGAACTGTAGCATTATTAGTCCCACTCTTATCCATTAGTGTCATACTCACAATCGCAACACAATGAATATCACACACACAATGCCTAAACTAACACCCAAGTATTTACAACACCTACTCCCTACATTCTCCTGCCTATTGTTAGCCATGATCTGTAAAGAATCAGAAAGTGAAAAATAGCGAATTCACAACAACAACAACAAAGGAATGGTTAGTAAATCTCTCCTGCAGCAAAAGTCAAAACAAGCAAATCGTCTTTCCGCAATTATTTACAGCTTCAATTTCACTCCCAGGATCCTTTGTCAATTCAGGTTAGCAGCTTGTCAAAATCAGTTTTCAAAAGTCAACTCAGGTTCTCAAAGTCTCATCCTGTATTTTTTCAGTCTCTTTTATCAAGTTCGATAGTAGCTCAAGTCTTTACATCCTTTTTCAGATTCTATCGCCAAACTCAAGTGCCAAAGTATTGACCTGGAACTTCTCGATCAAAACAGAATGCCAAGAACTCCTGTTGCCATTCAGCTGTCGTTGCATACGCCCATTCAGGACCTGCGTACCTTCTATTTGCTACTCTCTTCCTTTTCAATTTGCGATCACCTTGCAGCTCTCCTTCACTCAGGTCTTCTCTCCTTGTGGTGTCTACCTCTTCCTCTATTGCATCTTCGACAACCAATTTTCCCCTCTTCACTTGTAACTCTGGCCACTTGTCTCCTTTCTGTAACTCTTTAGTCTTTGATCTTTCCTGTGGCAACCTTTCTTCCTCTCTTTGCTCTAGGGTATTTTCACTGGATGGACCTGCAATCTGCTCAGGAAGAGGCTGGACCCTCCGACTCTCTTCCACCTCAACTCCTTCTCCTCTGGGTCTGTCAAGTGCTCTGGCTCATTCTGATAATCGTCTACTTCTGGGAGAACCTCTCCTTGACTAGGCTCCCCTGTTGCCCCAGTCGAGATAGGCTCACCGTCACCCCTCTGGATCTCTTCTCCTTCGTCTCTTACTGGAGTGACCAAGCCATCCTCAGCGGGCTCTCCTTCAGTCTCAGTTCCCCTTCAATCATGCTCCAGCCCTGAGACTTCCTTGTCTATTGTTGGTACTTTCAACAACTCAATTTCCTCATCAGTTGGACATGTCACCTTTTTTGTGTGACTGGCATGGATCCAGTTTGGAACTCCTGCACACTTCACAGCAGTGGTAGTCGTTAGTATCACTTGGTAAGGTCCCTTCCAACGTGGCTCCAAACACGTCTTCCTTACGTGTTTCTTAATGACAACCCAGTCACCAGCTTTCATGTTGTATCCTGGATCATGAATCAGTGGCAGGGTGGCAGCTTCCACCTGGTGAGAAAAAGAGCGGACCACACCAGACAGACCCTTGCAGTAGTCCAACACCATTTCATCCGTAATATTCACAAGAGCATTTGAAGGCACTGCGTGCAGTCTCATAGCTCGACCCATGAGAATCTCATGCGGAGGCATTCCCGTCTTCTTGTTAGGTGTATTTCCCATTGACATTAACTCTAAAGGTAATGTGTTGGGCCATTTCAAATTCGTAGCTCCACACATTTTCGCCATTCTCGATTTCAGGGTACCATTCATCTGTCCCACTAGCTCTGATGCTTCACAGCAGCAGTAACTACAATGCAACTTCTGCTCAATGTTCAATGCTGCACATAGTAACCTAGCCACCTCATTTTTGAAGTGACTTCCCCTATCTGATTCTGAAGAGATCGGAAAATGAAACGCGGTATTAGTTCACTAAGCAACAACTTCGCTACTATGAGACTGTCATTTCTACGTGTAGGGTAAGCTTCAATCCAATGACTATATTTGCAGACAATCACCAACACATATTTCAACCCTCCACACACAGGCATCTCAATGAAATTCAATTGCGTTCTGCTAAATGTACCTCCAGCTCTTCCAATGTTGCTCAAACTCACCACTGTCCCTTTCCCCGCGTTCATCTGTTGGCATATGATACAACGATGGCATATTACCTCTGCAGCTTGTCTAAATTTTGGATCAAACCAGTCAATCTTGAACAACCTGATCATGGCATCCCTCCCAATGTGTGCTTGGCCATGATAAAACCTTGCAAATGGTGACAAAAGACTATTCGGCAAGACCATTTTCCCTTCATCTGAAACCCACAAATCATCTGGTCTTTGTACCATTGCATTCTAACCCAAGAACGCTTCTCATCTTTGCTGGCACGACCCTGCAACAATCTCAGTTCTTCTAACGTGTCAATCACCCTCAATAACCTGTACATGTCTCATTTTCTTTTTCATGCAACAATTCCCATTGATCCTTAAACGATATACAGTTCAATGCGCAAAACCTTGCGACTTGATCCGCATATCCATTTCCCAATGAAACAAAGTCTTGTGACTTCAGGTGTGCACTGCATTTCACAACGGCAATTTCATGAGGTAACTGAATCGCGTGCAACAACTCCTTAATTCTTTCATCATTTTTCACTAGCGAGCCAGAAGAGGTCAAATAACCCCTCTGTGACCATAGTTGGCCAAAATCATGAACAATTCCAAATCCATATCAACTATCAGTATAGATAGTCACTCTCATATGAGAAGAGACATGGCAAGCTCTGGTAAGAGCTACCAGTTCAGCTACCTGAGCGGAATACACTCCTTGAAGCCAGGACGCTTCCAGAATACCAGAAATCGTGCATCCAGCATATCCAGCTCTCAGCACGCCTACTGAGTCTCTCAAACATGAGCCATCGACAAAGATAATTTGGTCATTTTCCTCCAATTGGGTATCTTTAGTATCAGGTTTGGTGCACATTTCGGTTACCTCAAGACAATCATGTTCTACATCTTCCATATTTTAAACCTCAGTATTTTCACTTGGAAGCAAAGTTGCCGGGTTCAACACTGTACATCACTTTAACAATGCATTTGGTGACCTCAATATAATCGTTTCATATTTCGTCAACCTTGCATTTGTCATGTGCTGCGTTTTTGTTCGGGTTAGGAGGATCTCAACTGAGTGAGGGACCATGACTGTAAGAGGATGTCCCATCACTATGCCTTCACACTGTGTGAGGCTCTGTCCAACTGCTGCTACTGCACGCAGACAACCCGGTAAGGCTGCTGCAACTGGGTCCAAAGTAGCTGAAAAATAGTCTACTGGTCGGTTTACACCTCCATGAACCTGTGTCAAGACAGACAAAGAACATGCATCAAGTTCATGACAAAACAGAACAAAAGACTTTGTGTAATCAGGCACACCCAAAGCTGGAGCCCTACACATGCTCTCTCTTAACTCAGTGAACGCTCTCATTTCCTTCTCTCCTAAAACTATGGCATCCTGATTCTCCTTGACGGTCAGCCTCTGCAATGGCTTAGAAATGACTGAGAAATTTGGGATCCACTAACAACAGTAACCCACCATTCCTAGAAACATCCTGACATCTCTCCGCGTCATTGGGGGATTCATCTGTAACACTGCAGTTACCCTTTCTCTGGATAACTTCCTCAACCCTTTCTCTATCTGATGACCCAAATACTTCACCTCTCTCTGACAATATTGCAATTTCTTCGGGGACACCTTGTGCCCATTCTTTCCCAGGTGATTCAGTAAGGCAGTCGAATTGTACTTGCATTCATCCCTTGTTTTAGATGCGATCAACAAATCATCAATGTACTGCACTAGAGTCGATTGGAAAGGCAGTTCCAATGACTCCAAATTCTTCTTCAAGATCTGATTGAATATGGAAGGTGACTCGGAAAACCCTTGAGGAATTCAACACCAACTGTAGACTTTGTCCCAAAATTTAAAACTGAAGAGAAATTGGCTGTCCTCATGAAGAGGCACAGAAAATAACGCTTGGGACAGATCAAGTACTGTGAACCATTCTGCAGCGCATTGAATCTGAAACATAATCACAGCTGGATTTGGCACCACTGGGCAACATTTCACCACTATGACCCAGGGCCGCGGGTGACGGAAGCACCGCCAACAGGCTGGCGATGCTTCCTTGCCCATTCTGACCGCGGCAGTAAAGCCGCGGTCAGAAAACCGGGGCCGGCGGTTTCCCGCCGGTTTACCCCCAGCTGGGCTAATCCTCCATGGCGGCACTGCAAGCAGCGCCGCCATGGGGATTCTGACCCCCTTCCCGCCAGCCTGTTTCTGGCGGTTTTTACCGCCAGGAACAGGATGGCGGGAACGGGTGTCCTGGGGCCCCTGGGGCCATGGGCAGTGCAGGGGCAGTGCAGGGGCCCCCTAACAGGGCCCCAGCCTGCTTTTCACTGTCTGCCTAGCAGACAGTGAAAAGCGCGACGGGTGCAACTGCACCCATCGCACACCTGCAACACCGCCGGCTCCATTCGGAGCCGGCTTCTGTGTTGCAGGCCCCTTTCCCGCTGGGCCGGCGGGCGCTACCTTAGGTAACGCCCGCCGGCCCAGCGGGAAAGTTGGAATGGCCCCAGCGGTCTTTTGACCGCGGGGCGGCCGAATGGCAGTTCCCTGCAGGCAGGCGGCGCCCGCCGCCCGCCGGGGTCAGAATGACCCCCTATATCATTTATCTTCCTCAGATCTTGAACAATCCGAACCTTCCCACAAGGCTTTCTCAACCCCATTATAGGTAAATTACACGGACTACTCAACACCTCCTTCAGGACTTGCACCATATGATACTGCAGTATCTGGGTGAACTCAGTGTTAGGCTTCACAACCCTACTTCTTTCCCTGTCAAGTCCCACACCTTTTCTTGAACTATTCCCTGTAAGTCCGCCGGGAGATCACCCACGGTGAACATCGGAAAGAAGCGGATATTCCTCATCTGTTGTCTCTGTTTCAGGCCCTGAAACTTGTTCCTCCCCTCCATCATCACTGTTTGTCTGTACCTCAATTCCCTCATTGGAACAGGTGATTGAATACCTCGTCTTGCATAATAAGTCTCTTCCCAGTAAGGATACAGGACTTGAATCACAAACCACAAATCTGTGCAATCCTTGGAAAGTGTCAAGCTCATCCTGAACCGGATCTGTGATCAGGTTAGTCAGGAGCTGGTTTGATACTCCCACTACCTTAACTGTCCGTCCTAAAAGGGGCAGTTTCGGAACCTCTGCGCTTCTGACTGTACAGCGTGTAGCTCCTGTGTCAACCAAGAATGAAACCTTGTGACCCATTACCTTCCCCTGAACATAGGGTTCCCTCTGATCTACCTCTAAGGACGCTGCAAGCCTACACTTCTCACTGTCTGAACTCTCATCCGACAATTCATTGTTTATTCCATTCTCACCACACAATGGGTAATGTTGCACTGTGTGATTTTGACTCATTCTTTGACCTGTGACCTGTTCAGGAAGCATCACCTGTTGCTGTTCCATTGGGGCTGAAGGCACTTGCATTTGCTGTCTAGGTACCATGGGAACCTGCTGTTGCGCTTGTTGTAACTGTATTGACTGTATACGTGGCATCTGCACCTGCTGCATAGATTGGAAACCCTGCATTTGATTCATATTATTCTGAAAATTTGGATTTGGACCTCTCAATATTGGCCCTCTCATATTTTGAAATGAACTGTCATAATTGCTTTGTTGAGTAACACCATCATGCACCATCATTGGGTACTCCCGCTTCCACTGTCCAACGACCCCGCAAGCATGACAAGGTAACATCTTTTTCATTCCCTGTGCATCGTTTTGAACTACTATAGTGTTCAAGTCTGGACTACGGTTCACAAAACTGCCTCGACCTCTACCTCTCACTTGCGCCTGAAACATCCCGATCCCCTGCGGCTGCTGCACCATCTGCTGTAGAAAACCTCCCTGCATCCCTGTCTGCGCTGCCTTGATTTGCATCACCATCGCTTTCTCCTTCAACTTTCTCTGCTTCAACTCAATCTCTTCACTGCAGTACTTCGCCTACTGCAACACCTCGTCAATCGGCTTTGCCTGCCAGCAAATCAGATGATTCTTAATCATCTGGCCAATCTCAGGTCTCAGCCCTTCCACGAATCTGAACACAAGGTGATTCATGTCCTTCGCCTCACTAACCTCTGTACCGATGTAATATTTAAACGCCTTCAACAACCTTTCATAATAAGCATGTATCGACTCCTTGACTTCCTGAGCCGTTCGATCAATCCTTTGCCAATCAATATTCTTCGCCGAAACTCGCGTTTTCAGAAAATCAATTACCTTATAATAATACTTCATTACATCAGGAGATGGCGCCCTTGTGTTTCTGTCCATTGCCGGTTCCTCAGTCGGCCAATCTACACTCCTTTTGCACTCAATCCACAAATTGGCTGGAACTATGATCTCACAGAGAGTATTCAAATCTTCCCAGAGACACTTTGCGAGTTTCACAAACCTGTCCATCTGCTGATACCACTCTATTGGTTTCTCCCTCAGCCTGGGGAAATCATTCGTGAATGACAGAATATCCCTTCTAGTCCAAGGTACATGGACGAGAATCCCTCCGGCAGTCTCTCTCATTGGTAACATCTTTACCGTACCTGTATCTGGTAATGTTTTAGCTGACTGTTCTATGCAATCACTCTTCCTCTTGTCTCTTTTCTTTGCCCATCTGCCTTCCTACTTCTCTAAGGCTCACCAAACTTGTGCACTTTGAAGTATCTCCTTTAGGTGCGCGTTCATTCCAGTAGACCTCATGCGTTCGAAATCCTTTGGCTCAAAATCTAACCTGTAACTCCTCTAAGTCTATATCATACTTGTCTGCCAGACTTGCCAACCTCTGGTGCTCCTTACTCACTTCTCTAGTTATCTTTGGACACAAGTACCTCAAGTCTGCTTCTGTGTATGACTCTAGCCTGTTCACACACATGCTTCCTTCAACAAGTTCATTGGCTCATCACTGGCGTCATGTCTGACTGCGGTCCTGCGACCGAAGTATATCTCGGAATCATTTGTGGCTGCACCTGGGGCAGTAAAGGTGGACTTGGCTCAGTCTTAATCAACTTTGGTCTCCCATATACTGGCTCTGTCGGCACCATCAGATTAGTGGTAGTCTCTAAAATGGGTACATCAGGGTAAAGCCTCTGAACCTGTGGCAGTTGCAACTGAGGTTGCATAACCTGGGCAGTGGACACACCAAAACTACTCTGCACCGGGACTTGTGTCGAGACAGGAATAACCTGTGTCGGATTTATTGTCACCTTCTCTTGTATCAAACCTGCAGGACATGCACTGGTACTCGGTCTATTTTCGTCTATCACATATGGCGGTGGTCAAACATTAAGTAACTGATTAAGGAATTCTTCATCATCTGAGTCATCTACCTCTGACCAGGGCTTCCTAACCTCTTTGTCTTGGGAAGGATTTTTGTCAGTCTTACAATTAGCTTTCCTCCCTTTGTCTTCACCCTCTTGAGCTATCGCTGGAAACAGCCTAACTCCATCTATTGTCTCTCTCCTCCAAACTCTCTGTGCACTATCCATCCTAGCCTCCGCTAGTGTATTTTCAGCTTTCCTCATTCTCCTCTCAAACTTCTGTTGCTTCTGCCGAATCGCCATTAGTTCCCAAATCGCTAACACCTCAAACTGTGCTGGTCTCGTGGGCGGCTTCAGATCATTCAGACCCTCCGCAAATTTTCTAAAACCCTCAAATTGAACGTTGCGTTTTCAGGAAACGCTAAGCACCCCTCTTTTCTCCGTGGCTTTGCACCATTGCTTTAGCCAAAGACATGTCGCGACACCCTTTTCCTCCATTACAAGGTAAGCCGGTGTACTCTCTGGCGGTGTAACCTCCCCTACACTCGCAGCAATATATACGTCTCCCCTCAAAGCACTCTTTAAAGCTTTGAAAAATGTCATCTTTACGTCTTTTATTTTGCTCACAATCAAATCAGGAAGTGACTTTAATTCCCAGAACTCTCTTCGCCTACCTTCTCAACCAATTGCCTCTCACGGACGGCTGCCAATCCGTGCGTGACCCCTCTCACTAACCAACCTATCCCAGCGCAGCTCCAATGACGTCGCACACACACACACACTGCGTCTGACAAAGTCTTGCGGCTTGTCTTCCCACTCTCGATTCACACAAACTAATGCAATGTATTGCGAGCACCAACCAAATAAACTCAAATTTGCCAGTTTACTGCAGGAAAGGGTAACACAATCGCTTCAGAACTTTACAGAGATTTTGCTTAGCCTCGGTCGCTCATCTCTCCTTCTCAGATCCTGCACTCACAAGCAAAATTTGACCCGCAAATTCTACTCTTGACTTGTCAATGAATTATTGTTCTAGTGCACTTTAGAACTCACCAAATCTTCATTAAGTTTTCATTCACTCACCTTGACTCATACTCAACTCGTCGATTTCACCATCGACCTATTAAACCGGCCAAAATTACAACATAAACCAAGTGTCTCATTCACTTATCAATATACTCTGGAGTCTTAGACCACGCAGGGTCCGTACATCATCAACAACCATGTGGACAATTTTTTAGCACAAAGCGCCACACTCACATACTGCAGAGTACACCCACACCTACTAAAACATCATCATCTGGTCTAAAATCCTCACAAACATCACAATTCACTTGCGATATGCATAAGCTGTGCAAGCGCAAACCCCTACTTCATTCACACTGTCACTAGAACGCCGGGAACATACTCAAACTCCCTTCAGCAACCTCCGAGATTCTGGGAAAGTCATTTGGGGGTTAGTGACACATCCTCCCTTCAATTTGTATCATTGAAAATACAAATCCAAGAAACCCAATTTATACAGTACAACTCGCCTACTACCAAACCCTAAGGACCTCAACGGACCAACCCCATCAATCTCCGACTCTATCAAACCGTGAGCTTTCGTACTGGGGCCCCAAAGAGCCAAACCATTACCTCTGCTACCAAAAACTATTAGCGCGTCAGAGCCTAGATAAGTAAACTTACCAGGAGATGCGTTTAGGCCGACAAACCTTTGGACCACGTTTGGAGACTTACCAGTACAAAATATTTTCTTGTCATCACCAATCAATAGATCAATAATTAATCAATAACAACAATCACTAGTCAATAAACATTTAATAAAATTAATTATTGAACACACCATTGACTTCTCAGTCACAAATACCCACACCAGTTTAGTCAAAGTTAAGATATTTATTTCCCTATTGGTTACAATCTAATATCATGTCCGTTAGTCTTATTAGTAATAAACCCACGCCAAAACAATCCAATCAATAATCAAAACGTGATTTTAATCAATACATCTACTAATTTCATTTAGCATCTCGGCACATCATTATACGAATAGACTTAGCAGAGTCTCATTAGTACATAAATCAACAAAGCAAGAACTCAGTCATTTGTCTATTTGCGCAAAATATCAGTGAACGCCTTAACTAACCTCAAACTAGCATTAGCATGTTGGGCTTCATGCAAAACATTTAGTGAACACGAATTTGGAAAACATCTAAACTAAGGCTTCTATCAAAATATCAGATGGTACCTAGAAAGAAAAGGCAAACAGACAATTACAATTTGCATCAGATAGTTACCAATCCAACAGATCAGCAAACAGCGTCAGCCTTCTTCCCCGGAACATCAGTCGATTCACCATCAGCAGAGATAGGACGGGGCTGAGTCTCAATATAGCATAGCTACAGAACTGATTACTTCCCTCAGATAGAGGAGAAGTTAGCATCAAGCAAGAATGGGTAAAGGATGGTTTAAGGTGACTGGACAACTAAACTAAATTATGGCAACTGGCAAAAGTTCTCTAGCAAAAGTCTCACAGCAAAGGAATGACAAATGATAAGGGTAAGAGTCCCTGTTAAAGTGAAAGAAGTGTCCCCGTTTTCCTCGGGTTACACCATTAAATCAAAACTGTCTAACTATTCCCTAATTCCTCATTGGATGAAGTTTGGTGTATTATTATCTCTATCCAATAATTCGGTAATCACCTTACTAGAACTTTTCACAATTTGCAGTTCCGATGTCGCAGATTGGTCCAAGTTATTGACGTCTCCAACGGTTGGAATGTCAGGTAGAGAATGTTACACTTTGCGCTCCAGTCATTGCCTTCATTGTCTTCTCCTAGTACGGTTAACCTTGCACCTGTTACAAATTACACTGTTGCATCTAGCAAGAACGTTGCCTTGAGCAAGCCGGTTCTCATGAGAAAGAATTTACTACTGCTACACACTCATAACTCAATTTTCTATATGGCTTCTTCACACAATATATTGCAAGCTTTTCATATTAATATTGATTTTAAAAAAAACACACTCCAACAGTATTAAATATTGGAACTACCCATATGGACATTTATTGATGGTTTATTGATGGTTCTGGTCGGGGCCGTGAACTCAAACAATAAAGAGTCCTATTCCTGCCTTTCCCAGAACACTAGCTACACAATATCCGATGGGAAAATTTGATTTTGATCTCCACTCTAGTAACTTTAATTTACATTATCTACCTTCTGCTCAAACACACATAATTTTAATGGGCATAATTTGGGGATACTTCTTTATTCACCAAGGAGTACAACATGAACTCCACCCAAAACTCCCAAACACACACCATGTTGAAAGTTGATGCAATGAAGTAAACTGCAATTAACTTTTCTCAAATTAATCATAAACAGGCAGCCAATATAACAAATGTCATGGCAAGAAAACCAAGCATTATGCAGGACAATATAGGGCAGGAAAACTCAGGCTTTATGGCTTTTCTTAGTACATTGCAGAGGTTGTCCTTGAGCTAAAGCCCTCACATGACATGCTGGTCTTGGCTTTTTGTCAAAAGATAGAAGCTTTTTATCCGAAATTAGAGGGTGTTTTCAGTTGAGTCAGTGAGTTTCAACACTTGGGGGGTCATTCTGACCTTGGCGGTCCATGACCGCCATGGCGGAGTGCGGCGGAAGCACCGCCAACAGGCTGGCGGTGCTTCCTGGGCGATTCTGACCGCGGCGGTAAAGCCGCAGTCGGAAAAGGGGAGCCAGCGGTTTCCCGCCGGTTTCCCGCTGGCCCAGGGAACCCGCCATGGCGGCGCTGCTTGCAGCACCGCCATGGGGATTCTGACCCCCTTCCCGCCAGCCTGTTTCTGGCGGTGTCCACCGCCAGAACCAGGATGGCGGGAACGGGTGCCGTGGGGCCCCTGGGGGCCCCTGCAGTGCCCATGCCACTGGCATGGGCAGTGCAGGGGCCCCCTAACAGGGCCCCACAAAGATATTCACTGTCTGCTGTGCAGACAGTGAAATGCACGACGGGTGCCACTGCACCCGTCGCACCCCTTCAACTCCGCCGGCTCCATTCCGAGCCGGCATCCTTGTTGAAGGGGCTGTCCCGCTGGGCCGGCCGGCGGTCTTCTGGCGGTCGCCCGCCGGCCCAGCGGGAAAGCCGGAATGGCCGCCGCGGTCTTTCGGCGGGAACCGCTTGGCGGGCGGCGACCGCCGCGGTCAGAATGACCACCTTGGTCTCAGATACTTAAGTATAGATACAAGTGGTTTGCAAGTTAATTACATTGCCACATTAAAGGGCAGCATTGAGATCCAAACATCACGAATTCGAAAACTGTTCCCACTGTTGCAGTTGCCATTTTGTTGCTCATTCAAGAGAGCGTGTGATGAGAAAAATATGTTTATGCTCAAAAAGATGAATAAATTCATGCAAGTACTTCGGTGATTTCGTGCTGCTTTATCCATGAAAAGAGCTCATGGCATCCCGTTCACTCCTTCTTAGCAGAGCTCTCTTCCAATACATTTTTGATAATTTTTTCTGAGTTTTGGATCAAGGAAAGGATTTTGGCCAAAGCCATTAAAGCGTAAATGTTCCCAAGTTGAGAATAAATTTCAATTCACAGTACTTTCTGATATGAGAAGTTAAACGTCAAAGTGCTGCTCAGAGATAAAACACTTTTTCCCTGTCCAGATAAGCCAATGTTCAAGCAATGACTTTGCAGCAGGCCAAACTGAAAGTTCTGTTTGTAGGCAAATTTCACGTTTGTTCAGAAACTAACGCTGTGCCTTAGTTTTTGATTACTTCAAAAGCAGCTACATTAGGAGGCTTCTGAATTTATTTGATTTTTCTCTCCTTTCTTATTTCTAAGTAATCCATTTTTGTCTACATA
This sequence comes from Pleurodeles waltl, assembly GCF_031143425.1. NCBI lineage: Eukaryota > Metazoa > Chordata > Amphibia > Caudata > Salamandridae > Pleurodeles > Pleurodeles waltl. The sequence goes on along the minus strand of NC_090445.1, from coordinate 1,257,815,116 downwards.
ATGACAAGTTTAATCGGTGTGGGAGGTTAATAGGGAAGATGTAGTAAAATGTAGTTCTACCTCCTTTCGTCCTCCTTCGGTGATGTGGAAAGAGATACCCTCCTCCCTTTAGTGCATTTTCAAGGTACAAATAGAGATTAATTGGGAAAGGGTGCAGCTGCGTATGGGAACAACTAGTTAGCCTTGGTAGGAGCATGTGGGGTTGGCATATGTGGATGTTTTGAGGGGTATTTGTGGTGAGGATTTTAGTGGTAGGTGGGTTTTGGTGAAGGGGTGGCAGGCATTAATGTCAGTTCACCAAAATGACAGAGGTAGGGGAAGTGACATTGCACGCCCATCACATGTCCTTTCTCCTTAAATTTCACTCTCACACCAGTGCTTAATTTGTAAATAAAAACATGCCAGTGCCCAAAGTCCTCCCCTTAAACATGCGGCTGCTGCAATTAAATGTGTAAACATGGAATTCTGAGGCAGCTTAATCCTGAAGCCATTTTGGGCATCTTTAATCCATTTACAGCCACTCCCTGCCCCTTTAGCTCACTTTTGCAGCTTTCTGCTTTCTCCCTTTGTGACACTTTTTCATTTTTCTCTTTCTCTTCCTCTGTCATTCCCATATGTGTCTTTTGCTCGCAGTAAATGCTTGATGCAGAAAAGTAAGTGCCAGCCCTCAAAAGTAAGTGCTGGTGCTCCGCACAGGAAACAACAAGCACAAATTAAGCACTGTCTCACACACACACTAACATCTACACACTCTCACATAAACACACACATCCAACTGCAAGCATGCACACAACATACATTTCAAAGTATTTTTTAAATACGACTGCCACTGTGTTCCTGGCACTGACTTTGCCACCTCAGAGGCTAGGGGTCGCAAAGGCAGTGGTAGGGGTCGCACTGCGACCCCTGGTGACCCCTAAATGAAGTCCATGGTGGCAGGGTACTCTGTGGATAAATAATTTATGGTGAGGGTGTGTGATGGCATGAAGGTATGGGGGTGACAAGTAGTAAATGTTGACTCACCAGCGTCCAGTCCTCCAGCAACTCCAGTGAGTCCCTTAGGATTGCCAAGACTTGCTCCTCCCATGCTGTGACCTGTGGAGGAGGACATGGTGGTCCACCGCCAGTCCTCTGTATGGCGAGATGGTGCCTTACTGCGTGAGGAACGTACCTTCCCCTGTAGGTCGTTCCACCTCTTCCTGATGTCGTCCCTTGTTCTTGGATGCTGTCCCAAGGCGTTCACCCTGTCCACAATTCTCCACCATAGCTCCAGCTTCCTGGCAATGGACATTTGCTGTACCTGTGCTCCAAACAGCTGTGGCTCATCCCTGACTATTTCTTCCACCATGACCCCCAACTCTTCATCTGTGAAACAGGGGTGGCTTTGTGGGGACATGGGTGTTGTGTGGTGTGTGTAAGTGTGTGAGTGTTGGGTACTGTGGTTGGGTGTGTGAAGTGGGGTGCATGAGGGATATATGGGTGTATGTGGTGCGTGTGTCTAGTTGGCGGAGTGGTCTTGGTGTCAGTCTGGTGCCAATGATTTGTATTCGTAAATGGTTGTGGGTAATGTGGGTGTGTTTTATAGTGCTGTTGGTGTGTGGGTGTGGTGTGTGTATCAGTGTCAGGTGTGCATTTCTGATACTACTGCCAATGGTTTACCGCCATTGAATGTCGGCCGTGGTGATTCGTGGGTCATGATGTGGTAGGCATTGTTTTGTTGGCGTAAATAATGGTATGTGTGTTCGTACCTCCACTTTAGCACTGACCTTTGGGCTGGCAGATTTGTGTATGTGGCAATATTCTGTCGGATTGGTGTGTGTGTCATAGTTTGGCAAACACATGTTCACCTCCCTGGCGGTATGTTGGCGGCTGTCACTGCGGCAGTAAGTGGGATTTACCGCCAATGTCATGATGAGGGCCTATGCACTTTATTCTTGTATGCTCTTTTTACCTGCCCATGTAGAAAAGATTAATCTTGAAAGAATGTAAGTTTAGGTAAGTTAGGCCTGCTTTGCTCCACTTACAGATGTTGTCTGACATTAGAATCTGTGACCAAGTTGTTTGCTTTTTAATTAGTGCACTAAAACCTAGGGATACATGATTTTAGACTAACCCATTTGTCATAAATGTTATTTGTGTACTTTGGTTTTAGCTGCATTTGGACGGTTTGAACATATTTTGACATCCATGTTATTATTTTTATTTTTTATTATTGTTGTGATCTTATTGATTATGCTCTGTGTTTTAATGTATTTTACAGTTTACCGAATAAGGATTCAAATTGAATTGAATTGCCTGGCCAACAGATCTCACAATCTATTTTTTGTTGAGCGAGCCAGGGTGACAAATCTGTAATGAAAGATAACTGCTTTGCTAAGTCAGGGTGTATTTCCAAAAGAAATATAATTCGGATATTTTGACATGGTCATCAGTGTGTTTCTTATTTCCGATCGTTGAGCCCAGCAACATTTAGGCTGATGATCTTTAAAGTAGATCAATCAATTACAAAAAAGAACTAAGAAAATAGCTACCCTCAGTCTTAAACTGCATATATGTCACAATAATCACTCCCATCACTCCGCTCCATCCCACAAACTGCACATACATATATGACTAACCCCAATGCCAAACCCTGCATGCTACACCAATGCATGGACAATCCTCCCAGCCCTGCATAGACACCCATCACAAAAGCATGCACAGCATAGGGGAACTAACCATCCCACAATACATCACCATACACAAACAAAGGTGGCAGGACAACAGCAACGATAGAGAGATAGCTAGGGATATACAATATCTCACAGACATGAAGCATAATACATCACTTCCATAACCACAGGTGCCCCAGCCAATCTCAGCGGAGAGGAGGTGCCACGACAAACTAGTCCCCCAACAGAAGATGCCCCCGGTGATGACATTAACTCTGGACTTCTGGATCTGGATGAACTACCTGACCCATCAGAGACCACTGTTCAGTGGGTCATCCCAGCCCACTCCCAGTCAACCACAGAGCCTCCCCTTTCAGTATCCAACACCACAGCACCCACCCATCGTTCCCCACACCTCTGTCCCCAGGACATGTCAATCAGCAGTGTGCCCACCTGTACAGGGACCCCAGTCCACTACTCACCCCCAAGACAATCAGGGACCTGGGCACAGTGGAGGTGGGCACACCTTTCAGCGGACACAGGCACAGGGCAACAGGGACACTGGGAGGACCGCTGTGTGCCAGGGGGAGGACAGACCCAGGGAACCAACTCTCCAGGAGGCACTCACCAAGGTCCTGGGGGCCTACCAACAATCCAGGACACGATGGGCCAGATCCTTAACAACATGCAGGAGAACAGGCAGCTGCAGGAGGAACACCATCAGGAGATCAGGGAGGACTTGCAGGCACTCAACACCACCATGATCTCCATAGCAGGGGTGTTGGCAGACATGGCCAACATCATGAGGGAATCGACAGCACACCAGCGGGCCCCTATCACTAGCCAGTCTATTGACCAGCTCTCCACTTCCTCTGCAGGTAGTGGGGCAGGACGCCCCGCCACATGACACACAGACCACCAGCACCCCTCCCCCTGCAGAAGGTGAACCACCTCGCAAACGATCCATGCGACACATACAGAAGCCAGAGACAATTGCCAGGACCAAGACCACCGCCAGGAAATTAGGCTCTCCTGATTGTCCCCCTTGCGTCCCATCCTGTCACCTTGTCCACTTTGAACTGCCTTCGCTCCCCTTCCTATGGCCCCTTGGACACTGGATCTGTGCTACAAACAGACTGGGACAATACCCTAGACTTTCCTCAACCATCACCCATTCCAGTGCACTTTTTAGTCAATTATTTGCACTACAATAAACACCCTTGAACACAACTTGAGTGACACCATTATGTGTTGAAAATGTGCATTTATGGAAACACTCACATCTAGAGCAAATGATCTGAACACTTTGATAGCATACAAATAATGACCTGTAGCTATCTGTAGTAAACACATCAGGATACTGTTGTCATATCACCGACATCTGAAAAAGGACAAGCCATAGGTGATGGTAAGATGAGATGCGAAGGAAGTGAATGCCTTCATGCTAGAGCCACACAGAAAACATCAATAGTCAGAGTAATGGTCAGTTCCACTGTCTCACCTGTGTGTCATTGGAAGTATTGATGTATAACTGATGTTCTGTTGTCCTCATCCTCATCCTCTGCCTCCTCATCCTCACTGCCCTCAGGTTCCACTGCTGCCACCGGGTCATCTCCAGTTCCCTCCTTCTGCAGAAAAGACACATGTCGTCTGAGGGCCAGGTTGTGCAACATGCAGCATGCCACTACAATCTGGCAGACCTTCTTGGGTGAGTAGCACGGGGATCCACCTGTCAGATGCAGGCATCTGAACCTGGCCTTCAGGAGGCCAAAAAGGTCCTTTTGATTATTCTCCTGGTTCACCCATGTGCATCATTATAGCGGTTTTCAGCCCCTGTCCTGGCATTCCTCACAGGGGTCAGGAGCCACAATAGGTTTGGATAGCCTGAGTCATCTGCAAGTATTGAGGGACAAGATTTACCCATACAATGCTCTGGGGATAACACTTGAAGGCATACACTGACATACAGTGGGTGGGGACTCTGGCTCACCTATCAGCCACACCCCGTGCCTCTGTAGTTGGGTCATCACATTTGGGATGCTGCTTTTCCTCAGGACAAAGGCATCGTGCTCCGACCCAGGATACTTGGCAGTGACATAAGAGATGTACTGGTCCGCCAGGCACACCATTTGCACATTGAGTGAGTGGAAACTCTTCCGATTCCTCAAAACTTGTTCATTCTGGTGGGGGGAGGGAACAATCTCTATGGCCCTCATTACAACCCTGGCAGTTGGTGTTAAAGTGCTGGTAATACCGCCAACAGGCTGGCGGTAATTACCGCCAAATTATGACCATGTCAGAAAGATCTCTGATAGACAGCCAATCTACCACACCGACCGCCAGGGCGGAAACAACAGCCACCATGGCGGTAGCCGCCTACAGCCAGGCGAAAGTCAATGTTCTGCCCACCATATTAAGACACATCAATCTGCCACCTTTTCCGGGGCGGTACCAATGATAACAAAAGCCTGGCGGAAACAGAGCACAGAAGGGAAAGGACTCACTATTGGAGACACAGGGAACAACCACCCCGCCATGGAGCCCGAGCTGCATGTCTTCCCCTTGATCTTCTACGTGCTGCTTCACCACGAACATCAACGCCGGCAAGGACGCCGACGGTGAGTACAGCCGCCTAGCACACAAGGGATGAAGGGAGGAAAACAAGAGTGACACACACACACACAACACAAACTCCCTCCCAACACCATACACACAATCAGCTGAAATAATAAAGCATTTTACCCTGCAACTCCAATGACTAATGCAAGGAAAAATTATTTTGAAAAAGTGAATTTAATGAGAGCAACGCATCCAGAAAAATAATTTAGGCAAGAGAATGAATATATATATATATATATAAGTACATAAAAAGGTACACAGCCCAGTCCACAATGTTCACAGGCCAAATGGGCACAGGCCAAAGTCCAAGGCCACATATGTCACCTGCATCAACACAGTGGCAACACTGCAGGGGCATCAGTTGGCAAATAGGCAGGCACCTCAGGGGGATGGGGGACAGGGGGCACCTCACCTGGGAGATGGAACAAGACCACTGGTTCTGGAGGGGGCAACATGCCATGTGCTTGGTCCTGGGGAGTGCAAGGCCACAGTCTCTCAGGTGGGTGTCTTGCTCACTTGCTCTGGAGGTTGCAACATGCCCTGTGCTTGGTCCTGGGGAGTGAATGGCCACAGTCCCTCAGGTGGGTGACTTGGCCACTGGTTCTGGAGGGGGCCTTGTGCCCTGTGCTCTTGATCCTGGGGTGTCTTGGCTATGTGGGTGTTTACCCACTGGTTCTGGTGGGGGCCTTGTGCCCTGTGCTCTTGATCCTGGGGTGTCTTGGCTATGTGGGTGTCTTACCCACTAGTTCTGGAGGGGAACTCGTGCCCTGTGCTCTTGATCCTGGGGTGTCTTGGCTCTGTGGGTATTCTACCCACTGGTTCTGGAGGGGGCCTCGTGCCCTGTACTCTTGATCCTGGGTGTGTCTTGGCTATGTGGGTGTCTTACCCACTGGACCTGGAGGGGCCTTGTGCCCTGTGCTCTTGATCCTGGGGTGTCTTGGCTATGTGGGTGTCTTACCCACTGGTTCTGGAGGGGGCCTCGTGCCCTGTGCTCTTGATTCTGGGGTGCCTTGGATATGTGGGTGTCTTACCCACTGGTTCTGGAGGGGGTCTCGTGCCCTGTGCTCTTGATGAGGTGAGGCTCCTGCCCATCCCCTGGAGCCTTGTACGTCTGCCCACTGGATGTGGTGGTGCTGCTGGTGGGGGAGGCTCCTGCCCATCCCCTACAGCCTCGGACAGCTGCCCACTGGAGGTGGTGGTGCTGCTGGTGGGGGTGGGGAGCTCCTGCCCATCCCCTGCAGCCTCTGATGGCTGCACAACCATGGTTGGTGGTGGGGGCTCCATCACAGTTCCTGCCCCAGGCCCCATGCTCTTCCTGCCTGCTGGTGCAGGCTCCTTGCTCTTCCTGGCAGCTGGGTCAGGCTCCTTTACCTTCTTAGTAGCTTCTGGGGCTGGTGCCTTGCTCTTTCTGGCAGCTGGTGAAGGCTCATTTACCTTCGTGCCTGCTGGTGCAGGCTCCTTGCTCTTTCTGGCAGCTGGGGCAAACTCCTTTCCCTTGAGGCTGCCTGGTGCAGGCTCCTTCACCTTCAGGACATGTGGTCTGGATCCTTTTCCACCACGAGTGGGTGGGGTGGCGACTGGGCCCGTGGACTTGGTGGCTGAGGTGCTTGGCTGGGTTCTTCCCACTCTAGCCATATGTGCAGGATGGGGGGAGCAGTAGGGAAGAGGTTTATGGTGGATAGGAACAGTTTTTTAGGGACATTGGGGGGGAAGAGGGAGAAGGAATGGGAGTAGAGGTAGAGAGAGTGGTTCTTGGAGGTGTCTGTCTGATGATTATAGGTGCAGGTGCATGGCCTGGATGCTATTATGAGATGGATGGCTGTTGTGTGTCTGAGTGCTTGCGTTTGTGTACCTTAGGAGGGGGGGACAGACACAGTGGTAGAGGACACAGGGGATATGTGCCTGGCTGTTGTGGAGGTGTCTTCCAGTGAGTGTGTGTTTTGCTTGATGTGGTGATGATGCTGGTAGTGGATGATGATGTAGTGCATGCAGGTGTCAGTGTAGACGGAACTGGGTGGGAGGTGGAGGAGGAGGAGGAGGAGGAGGGGGAGACAGTGGAAATAGTGGATGTTGTTGTGTCTGCAATTGGATGGTGTTTGTGTGAGTACCTGTGGGATGAAGTGTGGTGCTTGTGTTTGCCTGTGCCACTCTTGGGTGTTGTCTTGTGTGCATGCTCTTGTGCCTGTGTGCTTGGGATGGGTTGGGGTTGAGGAGAATGGGACTGGGAAGTGGAAGTTGGAGGGGGGGCCGTAGAAGCAGGGACATAGCTGCCACCAGAGAGGAGGCCAGAGCCTAAATCGATCTCTGTTGGGCTGCCAATCCAGTGTGAATGCCCTCCAAAAATGCATTAGTCTGTTGCATCTGGGCTGTTTGCCCTACAGAGATGGATCTCAGGAGGTCAATAGCCTCCTCACTCAGGGCAGCAGGGCTCACTGGGGCAGGGCCTGAGGTGCCTGGGACGAAGGAGATGCCCACCCTCCTGGATGAGTGGGCACGGGTGACTCGCTGAAGGGCTGCTGTGTGGGCGGTGCTGGTAGAGGGGGTAGGCGGCTGACCAGTAGCTGGGGTGTTCACAGAGGTGTCCACCACCACCAGGGAGCTTCCAATGGACGAGGTATCTGTGTCAGAACTATCTCCTCCAGTCTCTGCCGTGGTGCTCCCCTCGCCCTCCATCCCACTGGTGCCCTCAGTGTCGCTGGACTCTGCCTCCTGGGTCCTGTGGGATGCAGCTCCCTCCATCGCTGGTGCCTCTGCTCCTCCACCAGATTATGTTAATACACATAAGGACAGGGTGACAAACCAAAAGGGGGGGATATATAAATGATACACTTGGTCAATGGCTGCACCAACACCACGGCTGGTGTACACAGCACCCTCACACACAAGGAACAGCCCTAAGCAATATGCCATAGCACTACCAGAGAAACAGTTATAAGCCAAGGCATGGGGAGGGACACACACCACCATATGCAGCACACCTGGGACCCACCCAGCCCTGACCAGTAGTGGATGCCTACGAACTAGGTAGCAAGATTTTCCCTTCTGAACCCTAGCCACCAGAGGACCAATGCTGCAATGTCAGGCCTGGCGTAGGGGCACCCACTGACACACATCCCCACCAGGATAGCACTCTACCATGTATAAGTTGCAATGATGGGCATTGTACTCACCCCCTTTTGGCTGCTGTGATGCCCTCAAGCACCCATCCAGCTCAGGATAGGCATCCACCAGTATGCAGGCCATCAGGGGGTCAGGGTTCGATGGGCACCCATTCCTCATTGGGAATAAAAGGCAGAGCTAATCCCCTCAAGGATTCCTAACTAAGGCTCAACCGTTGGCCAGTCTTGAGGCATCGCAACCCTTGCATCCGCATGTGGTCCCCAGGGTGGCACGATTGCCCTGTTCTCCATTAACCCCATTGGTTGGTCTTCCTCCCTCAACTGAGCTTGTTAAAGATCCTTCAGCTGCTATCACAGTGCAGGGAACTGAAGCCCTCTTCAAGGACCCTTTAACTTTGATTGAAGAAGGCAACTTAGGTAATGTATTGGATACAGTAGCCTCACTTCGGGGAGGTGGAATGCCTGCCTGCTCCATGGCCACATTGTCTGAAACCAAACCTATCTATGGAAATACTGGTGGTAAGGCCCTGGCCCCTGGTTCTCCTAATTCCCTTAAGTTGTCTTTTGATAACATAAGATGCCTGCCTGCAATCCTGTCATCAAACCTTCAGTCAGTTTGTGCGGACATGCCGGCCCTGGTGAGCCCTGTAGGCTCATATATTGTAACGGATCAGTTACAACTCTTATACCCCCTGCATCCCCCAAAGGCCTCATTGGGGGGTATAACCTCAAAACTTGTGTTTATTCCTGAATATCGTTCAAGGAGGCCACATGACATTTTGAATAGGGGGAACATTTTGAGGCTCTTCAATGCTGTTTCAGATCTTAATGACATCGGCTTTAAGGACATTGTTTCTATTGAATTTCTGGACTCAAGCGGGTCTAGTTCAAGAGAGTCCACACTGGTTTCCTTATTTTCTGACTCAATAGCTCAGTTCATTCTTTCTAAGAGAGACCTATTTTTCTCATGGGGCATTACAATCATTCCTTATAAGGAGTCTGGGTATCCTGCATTGCTATCAGAACAGTATTGAAGCCGTTTTCAATTTTGAAAGGTGCTCTAGGTGGAACCTCTACCTTTGATGGGTCCCCTTGCACTGGTCTTGGTTCCCAGGGTGCATCCAATTGGGACTGGCTGCCCTCCACCCTCCTGCATGGGCGTCCTCATTGACCATCAAGGGTGGGTGGGTTTGGGACAACATCTGGATGTCAGGCCCTATGCTCTTGGAACATCAATGGGATTGTGCATAAGTTTGCCTCGGCTGATCTCTTAGCATTTTTGAATAGCTATGATGTAATTGCCCTTCAGGAAACGTGGGCTGAGACTAGCTGTCTGCTGTCCGGGTATTTAGAAATGTGGAAACCTGCTCTTAGAACGAGCAAGAATGGTCGTGCCAAGGGAGGACTGGCTATCTATGTAACTGTCAAACTAAACAGGAGTATTCTGCCACTGGTTTGGGATGATAATTGGATTCAGGGATCAGTCATTAAGGATAGGACTGTACAGCAAACCCTTATAGTAGTTAATGTTTACATCACGCCTGGCACAAAGGATAAAAGGGGCAGGTTGTCTCGACTGATGCAGATTATGGGTGATCTAGTTGGGGAGTACCCTTGTGCCAATTACCTCCTAACCAGTGATTTTAATACAAATTTGTTCCAAGACACAATGGAGGCTCTGGATGGCCCTGATCTCTGTAACCGCCAGTTAATTCCTGAACATCTGAGGCCTCAGGGCTGTTCGCATTGCCCATTGGGAGAGTCAACAGTAATGCACCTTAATAGTATGGGCTTTAAGGTCCTGAATGGGCGCTTATGCAACGTTGTGCCTCCCCGGTGGACAAGATCGGATGGTCGATCCTACTCCTATTTAGATTACACTATTTGCAACAGTGAATTGTTTCCCCTTATCGAGAAGTTTTCGATTTTGCCTTGAAGTGAGATCGACCACCGTCCACAAATTGTGTCCATCAAATCCCGATTTTCTTTGCATGATGTTATGTTGGCAGTGGGTGGTGGCGTCTGCTCTGAATCTTTAAACCGCATAAAGTGGAATTCCTCTATTGGCAGTATAGTGTTATCTGAATGTATTAACTTTTTTGATTCTGAGGGAGCGGGTTGTGAGTCTCCAATTCTCTCTTGGGCCAAACTTTCCTGCCTTTTGTTGTCAAGGTTTCACCGACCTGCGCGTAATCGTGCTCCACCCTGGTCCTTGGTCATTTCTACGGAATCCAGGAATCTAAAGAAAGCGTGCAACAGACTAGTAAGGGAACTCAGGAAAAGTCCTGACTCCAAGTGTTTACTTATTCAATATAAACAATTGAGGAAAGACTACAGGAATGCTGTTTATGATGACCACCAGTCCCACCTTTTGGGCTAAACTTTTAAGTGCAAGCAAAGACTCAAATCCTAGGGAATTTAGGTCCCTTATTAACAATCTAAATAGAAACCAAAGAGTCATTGGCATTGGCAACATTTCTAAAGGAGTTTGGACGTCTTATCTGACGACCCACTTTTCTGCAAGTAAGTCGGATGGGAAATTATTGAAAGTGGGGGCTTGTAGCCCTAATTCCGCTCTGTCTCAGATCGACAGGACGATTTTATCAAGCTCAACGCTGAATTGCTGTTTTGTTGATTTTAAGGCGGCCTTCGACCGGGTCCCTGGAGCGCTTTGTGGGCTAAACTGCAGAATTGTGGTATCCCCCCAGTACTCCTTGGTGCCATCACAGATCTTCATACAAATAATTGGGTTTGTATTAAGCTTGGTGATGGGTGTTCTCTTTCTCGAAAAATCCCCACCTTTTGTGGTGTGAAACAGGGCTGTGTGCTTGCTCCTCTTCTTTTCTAATTTGTTTATTGCAGATCTATCAAGGTCTCTCGATGTTGTTAATTCTCATTCCCCTAAGACTGGTGGCCTTAGGCTCAGTCATCTGCTTTATGCTGATGACTTTGTTCTATTTAGTTATACTAAGATTGGCCTTCAACGGCTGCTTAATCAACTTGCATCCTATACTTCCGAGAATCAACTGGAAGTTAATTTGCTTAAAACCAAAGTGGTTTCCTTTGGAAGGAAAAAAACATTTAGGTTTCAGTTGGTATTATAACAGCTGTAAACTTGTCTCTGACCAGTCTTACAAATATTTAGGGGTGCATTTTCATTCTAGGGGCAGTTTTGTTAAACACAAGAAGGAGATCGAACTCAAAGCTGTGGCATTGAAGGTGGCCTTATCCAAATTATCGGAAGCTTTAAGGGGGCCGACCTTTCTTCCCTTAATGGAAGTTATGAGTGTAAAGATTATCCCTTCATTGGTCTATGGTCAAGACATTCTGTTGGACAAACGTTCCTGCCTATTAATTAGGCTGGTTAATAAAATCTATGAGCGTCTTCTAAATTCCGCCCTTGCCTCACCTGCGCAGTTATGGTTGAAATTTGGGCTTCCGGATTTGGCAGCAGTTGGTGCCGGTGCTTTTTTGAAGCTCTGTCATAAGCTGGGCAGTGCCACAGATGGCCGTTTAGAGGCAGTCCTGTGGCAAGAAATCAGTGAGTCCAAATAGAAGGGATCATACTTCTATTTTTTGGTCGAATACAAATGTCGACTGGGCGTTGATGATCGCTGGGAAAGTAACCCCTCCCATTCTCTGTTCAAATTAGTTGTAAAAAGGCTTATTCAACAGTATTCGTATCACTTTGATCGTTCCCTCCTTGATCAACGGAGGCATGCCTGGCCAGTAATTAATTCCTTTAAGCCAGGTATGCCTTCTAGCTTCTTTTCTTGTTCTTTTGGGTTTCGGTTGAAAGGGGACTTTTTGGCCTTAAGAATGGGTAATTGTTTTTCTTTTTAAACATCTACCTCAATGGAGGCTATCCTCTGGGGAAGGGGTGATATGCAGAGGCTGTAATAATGCGGAGGAGACTCTAGATCATGTGGTCTGTCTGTGTCCAGCTTTACTTAATGAGGGTAGATCTTTGCTTCGATGCAAATGGAATGAATTGGGAATTCGCTCCTGTCGACAGGCTATTATTCAGTCTCTGGACCCTGCCAACTCAATTCTAAATGTGTTACTCATTAAGGGGGTCATTACAACATTGGCGGTAAAAGATGCTTACCGCCGTGCAGAAGACCTCCAACACACCGCCGTGGCCACGGAATTCCGCCACGGTCATTATGACCCACAGCTCAGAATCCACCAAAATCCAGACACCAACACAAGTCCGCCACACCAAAGGTCAGTGATAAACTGGCGATAACAAAACCTCCACCATTACGGCAACAGGAATACGCCCACACTATCACGACCCACAAATCCACGTGGCGGTCTTTCAACCGCGGTATTCCATTGGCGGTACACACCGCTGCGCTCAAAATACACACACATTTACAAAACACTACCACATTGGACAATTCCAAATGCGCACACCTGATACACATACACACACCACTCCCACACACCCAATATAATATAAAACACCCACCCACATCACCCACAAACCCTTACGACAACAATTGCGACTGAGGGCCAGAGAGAGACACCACCATCTACAAACTAGCATCCACAGACACTCAACACCATCACTCACACAACATCCACGCACAAAACACCACACACCTCTAAATATCACCCCACACATCACAACACACACCACCCCACACATCACCCACACCACCCCATGGCACCGCAAAGACACCCCAGGTTCTCTGAGGTGGAGCTCAGGGTCATGGTGGAGGAAATCATCCAGGTAGAACCACAGCTATTCGGTTCACAGATGCAGCACACCACCATAGCTAGGAAGATGGAGCTATGGTGCAGAATCGTGGACAGGGTCAACACAGTGGGACAGCACCCAAGAACTAGGGATGACATCAGGAAGAGGTGGAACGACCTATGGGGGAAGGTACGTTCTGTGGTCTCAAGACACCACATCACGGTACAGAGGACTGGTGTCAGACCCCCACCTCCTCCCCTACAACTAACAACATGGGAGGAGCAGGTCTTGGCTATACTGCATCCTGAGGGCCTCTCAGGAGTAGCTGGAGGAATGGACTCTGGTAAGTCAAATTTGAACTATTACATCCCCCACCCCCCTGCATGCTATCACATACCCCCACCCTTGTCCGCACCCCCATCACTCCAACTCCTCACGTATGTCCCAATATCACAAACCACCCATCCCAACACCAAGCCCTGCATGAAACACCAAAGCATGGACACCCATCACCAATGCATGGCCACTAGACATTCACCCCCTAAACCATTATCACACAAGGTCCTACACAGGAATGCAAGCACTGGGGTACACGTTCACCCACCCATTGCACCATGGCACACACAGATGCATATCATGCCTTTACACCCCTGCAGGACCCCTACCCAACATCGCCAGACAGGAGTGTCAAGATATGTCCACTCCACCCACAGAAGAGGCGCACAGTGATGACAGCAGCTCTGTCCAACTGGATCTAGATGACCAGCCCGGCCCATCTGGGACCTCGGGACAGTCGATTCCCCTAACACTGACACAGGCCACTACAGAGCTTGCCCCCTCTGGAAACACCAGCATAGCACCCACCCAGCGGGCCCATGCCTCTGTCCCCAGGACACGTCAATCAGCAGTGTGTCCACCACTACAGGGAACCCAGGCTAACCCACCACCCCAACAACACCAGGGACCTGGGGGCAGTGGTAGTGGGCACACGGTTCAGGGGACAGACACCCAGGAACACAGGGGAACTGGGAGGGCTGCTGTGCGACAGGGGGAGGACAGGCCCAGGGAACCCACTCTCCACAAGGCCCTCTCCAACATCATGGGAGCCTACCAACATTCCCAGGAGATGATGGCAACGGTACTGGCCATGTTTCAGGAGACGCAGCGGCTGCAGGAGGAACAGTATTTGGGCTTCAGGGAGGAACTCAAATCCGCCGGCGCTAGTGGACAGGAGGCACCACCACAGGACCACGACACCAGCACCCCGCCCCCTGAAGATGGAGAACCACCCCGCAAACAGTCCCTGAGATCCAGGACAAAGACAGAGAACAATGCCAAGACCCCTGCCAAGAAATTAGACCACCCTGATTGTCATCCTTCTGTCCCACTTTGTCACCCTGTCCATACTTAAACTGCCCCAGCTCTACTTCCTATGCCCCTTTGGACAATGCACCTGTGAGACTAATAGACTGGACTCTGCCATGGACATTCCTCCACCATCACCCCTGACCATTTTACAACCCCCTCCACTATTGAGCACTTAAATAAACACCCGTAAATCAAAAAACAATCTGGAATCAGTCTGTGCTTTCGAAAATGTGTATTTGCAATAACAGTGGCAAAATGCTATATCAAATGTAATTTCAACATACCTATGTCACACAGCACTAGTCTATGCGGAAACAAAGCAGATGTCACACAGTGGGACCCACATCTGTGAAATCATAAGGGGAAAGTGACAACTCAGTGACCATACACTGGGTGAAAATGATAGACAGATGAGAGGTATTAGAATTAAATCAGATGTAGCAGGCTGTGTTGTCTTCTTAACTGTGTCTCACTGGAAATATTGCAGGATCACCGTGTTCCTGTTGTCTGTGTCCTCTTCTTCAGCATCTTCGTCTTCACTGTCCACAGGCTCCACAGCTGCCACAACACCTCCATCTGGACCATCCTCCTGCAGAAAAGGGACCTGTTGTTGCAAAGCCAAGTTGTGAAGCATACAGCAGGCCACGATGAACTGGCACACCTTCTTTGGTGAGTAGAATAGGGAACCATCTGTCATATCAAGGCACCGGAACCTGGCCTTCAGGAGGCCGAAAGTCCTCTCTAAAACCCTCCTAGTTCACCCATGGGCCTCATTGTAGCGTTCCTCTGCCCTTGTCCTGGGATTCCTCACTGGGGTCAGTAGCCATGACAGGTTGGGGTAGCCAGAGTCACCTGCAAATGTCGAGGGACAACTGTTAGACACACACTAACCCTTAGGGACAACCCCAGACCCAGACACCTATTCACACTGTATTGGGTCCATGTCCTCACCTAATAGCCACACACGGTGCCTCTGGAGTTGCCCCATCACATAAGGGATGCTGCTATTTCTCAAAATGTAAGCGTCATGCACTGAGCCTGGGAATTTGGCGTTCACATGGGAGATGTACTGGTCTGCCAAACACAACATCTGCACATTCATCATATGGTAACTCTTCCGGTTTCTGTACACCTGTTCACTCCTGCGTGGGGGGACCAAGGCCACATGTGTCCCATAAATGGCACCTATGATGTTGGGGATATGTCCCAGGGCATAGAAATCACCTTTCACTGTAGGCAAATCCTCCACCTGAGGGAAAACAATGTAGCTCCGCATGTGTTTCAGCAGGGCAGACAACACTCTGGACAACACGTTGGAAAACATAGGCTGGGACATCCCTGATGCAACGGCCACTGTAGTTTGAAATGACCCACTTGCTAGAAAATGGAGTACTGACAGCACCTGCACTTGAGGGGGGATTCCTGTGGGATGGCGGATAGCTGACATCAGGTCTGGCTCCAACTTGGCACACAGTTCCTGGACTGTGGCACGATCAAGTCTGTAGGTGATGATCACATGTCGCTCCTCCATTGTCGACAGGTCCACCAGCGGTCTGTACACCGGAGGATGCCGCCATCTCCTCACATGCCCCAGCGGACGGTGCCTATGGAGGAGAACAGCAAGCAGAAAGTCAACTAACTCTGAGGTACGTAAACACAGCATACTCAGAAATATTAGCAAATCGACATATGCCTGTATGAGTGTTTAGGCAAGGCCTAGATATGTGTGACGCATTTAAAATTAATGCCATGTGGCCCCCTGAAATGGCGGCTGCCTGACCTGTAATGTGGGACAAGGGGATATGAGGTAACTGCGCTGGCGTTGTACAACGTCGCGGAAGGCGGTCGAAGACCGCAGCGCAACCCTGCATTGGTTAACATTGGACCCTATGGGGGTCATTCCGACCTTGGCGGCGGCTATCGCCGCCCGCCAGGCAGAAACCGCCATGCAGCCGCCAATGCGGCCGCACTCACGCGGCCCCCATTCCAACATTCCCGCCGGCCCAGCGGGAATGAGGCCGCAACACAGGAGCCTGCTTCTAATGGAGCCGGCGGTGTTGCGGCTGTGCGACGGGTGCAGTTGCACCCGTCGCGCTTTTCACTGTCTGCTATGCAGACAGTGAAAAGCTTGCCGGGGCCCTGTTAGGGGGCCCCTGCACTGCCCATGCCAGTGGCATGGGCAGTGCAGGGGCCCCCAGGGGCCTCAGGACACCCCTTACCGCCAGCCTCTTCCTGGCGGTGAAAACCGCCAGAAACAGGCTGGCGGTAAGGGGGTCATAATCCCCACGGCAGCGCTGCTTGCAGCGCTGCCCTGGCGGATTATCACCGCTGGGGCAGAAATGGTGGAAAACCGCCGGCCCCGGTGGTGCGACCACGCGGTACCGCCGCGGTCGGAATAGGGAAGAAAGCACCGCCAGCCTGTTGGCGGTGCTTTCGGTCATTATAGCCCTGGCGGTCTCGGACCGCCAGGGTCAGAATCACCCCCCTATGGGTCCCAGGAGCCAATGACGATGTACGCTGGCGGTGACAGTACACACCGCCGCGGACGTGACCACCATTTTCTCTCTGTTCAATCACTTGATACCTGATCTTCGACAGGAGAGGACCTACACTGCAAGTGCTGCTGTGACCTCAGTCTGGAAGAGACAATGGCTCGTGTGTCTGGGGAAAGGGCCCCTGCCTTCAGCATGGAGGAGTTGGAGAAACTCGTGGATGGGGTCCTCCCCCAGTACACGCTATTCTACGGTCCTCCAGACAAACAGGTAAGCACACTGTGAGCATGCTGTATGGGCAATGCCTGTGTGGAGTGGTGTGGATAAAAGATAGGGGTGTGTGAGAATGAGGCGTGCATGAAACGACGGTGAGTGCATGTGCGTCATGGCAAGGGTAGGGATGCGGGCCAATGACTGTGACTGTGTGGACGGTAATAACTTATCTTTTTCCCCTGTACTATTCCTGTAGGTCAGCACCCACCAGAAGAAGGACATTTGGCGTGCCATCGCCAAGGAAGTCTGGACCCTGGGGTCTACCACAGACGGAGCACCCACTGCCGGAAAAGATGGGAGGACATTCGCCGCTGGAGCAAGAAGATGGCGGAGGCCCAGCTGGGGATGGCCTCCCAATGTGGGAGGGGTGCCCATCGCATCATGACCCCCCTGATGTTCAGGATCCTGGCGTTGGCGTATCGGAACTTGGATGGGCGCTTGAGGGCATCACAGCAGACACAAGGGGGTGAGTACACTCTCATTCTGCTGATTCAGCGTGCATTGTAGGTGTCTGGGTGGGGGAGGTGTCTTCTGTGGGTTCCCCTAGGCCTGGGTGAGTTTAGTAGGCAAGGACCCTTCTTAAGGCAGGCCGTGTGGCACCCCACCCCACCTGTGTACAGTGCCAACTACACCTAGTCAGGCTCCTGTGACATCCATGTGTCCAGCAATCGGGCATAGCCTGGTAACCCATGTCCCTGGGATTGAATAGGGAACTCCAAGTGTATGGCGTAGTGCAGGGGGCTTCTGTGTCTGTAGTGTCCGCCAACAGTAGCGGTATTGCATGCACTCAACTGGTCTTTCTTCTGTCTCCCCCCCTTTTTGTGGTCTCCCTGTTCTTGTGTGCATTAGCATCATCAGGCGGAGGAGCAGTGGCACCGGAGCAGTAGGGAGCTGCATCCCACATGGCCCTGGAGGGCGACACAACAGAGTCTGAATTTACCAGTGGGACGGAGGGTGAGGGGAGTTCCACGGCGGGGACAGGAGCTGACACCAGCAATACGGACTCCTCCTCTGATGGGAGCTTCCTTGCGGTGGTGCTCCCCTCTGTGCCCACCGCATCTACAGATACAGCCACCACCCCCACTACCAGCACCGCCCTCCCAGCAGCCCCTCAGCGTTTTCCCCATGCCCGCTCACCAAGGAGGGTGGCCATCACCTTCGCCCCAGGCACCTCAGGCCCTGCCCCTATCACCCCTGCTGCCCTCAGTGAGGAGGCCATTGACCTCCTCAGGTCCCTCACTGTTGGGCAGTCTACCATTTTGAATGCCATCCAGGGTGTAGAGAGGCAGTTGCAACAAACCAATGCATACCTGGAGGGCGTTCACTCTGGTCAGGCAGCATCAGCGAGCTTTTCAGACTCTGGCCTCAGCACTGATGGCAGCCATTGTCCCTGTCTCTAGCCTCCCCCTCCAACTTCCTCCACCCAGACCCAAACCCCTGTACCTCAGCCTATCCCAAGCACACCATCAGACAAGCATGCACACATATCAACACACAAGGGAAGCTCAGGCAAACATAAGCACCACACATCCCACAGGCACTCACGCAAGCATCACACACATGCAGACACACCAACATCCACTGCCTCCACTGTGTCCCCCTCCTCCTCGTCTCCCTCCTCCCTCCCTGTCTCGTCTCCAGTCACACCTGCATGCACTACATCCTCAGCCACTACGTCCATCACCAGCACCTACCACCACCATACCCCGCTCACGTGCACTCACCATCCCTACTACCATTCACACGTCCCCTGTGTCCTCTCCCAGTGTGTCTGTGAGGCCACCTCCCAAAGTACACAAACGCAGCCACACACCCACCCAACAGCCATCTACCTCACAACAGCCTCCAGCCCAGCACCTTCACCCAAAGTCACCAAACGTACACCTCCTACAACCACTACCTCTTCCTCCACTCCCAAACCCCCTCCATCTACCCGTCCCAGTGTTCCTAAGAAACTTTTCCTCTCCAACCTTGACCTCTTTCCCTCACCTCCCCTACCCCTTCAGTCTCCTGGGCCCGACTCTCCAGGTCCCAACCCAGCACCTCAGCCACAACATCTGTGGGACCAGTGGTGCCAGTAGTAACCGGCTTCTGGAATGCGCCAGGCAGCAGGGCAGCCAGTGTGGCAAGGAGCCAGAGCACGGAAAGTCCCCCACCTGTAAAGCATAAAAAGTTTGCCAGTGCCCGGTGGGAGAGGGGGAAAAATCAGCCACCAAAGCCGCTCCCAGGGGTACAGTTGGGGGTGTGGAGACAGCTGCGCCACCATCCAAGGTGGGGAAGGGGCACAGTAAAACCAGCAAGTCTGGGTAGATCTGCATGGGGACAAGACCGCCAGCAGCACCGCTGCCCAGAACACCGCCGCCACTATCCCCGCTGTCCAGGACACCGCCGCCACCATTCCCGCTGCCCAGGACACCGCCGCCAGCAGCACCGCTGCCCAGGACAACGCCGCCACCATCCCCGCTGCCCAGGACACCACCGCCACCATCCCCGCTGCCCAGGACACTGCTGCCACCATCCCCGGTGCCCATGACACTGCCGCCAGCAGCACTGCAGGCCAATGAACGCCATAGCTTCCGACGCTACTGAGGCCGCCACAGGCAGTATGAAGCACTCTGGGCACCATGCCCCCTCCAGAACAAGTGGAGAGATACATCCACTACCTCAGTCCTTGGCAGGATAAAGCACTCTGGGCACCATGCCCCCTCCAGAACCAGTGGAGGGATACATCCACTACCTCAGTCCTTGGCAGGATGAAGCACTCTGGGCACCATGCCCCCTCCAGAACCAGTGGAGAGATACATCCACTACCTCAGTCCTTGGCAGGATGAATCACTCTGGGCACCATGCCCCCTCCAGAACCAGTGGAGAGATACATCCACTACCTCAGTCCTTGGCAGGATGAAGCACTCTGGGCACAAAGCCCCCTCCAGAACCAGTGGAGACTGTTATCCACTTGAGAGACTGTGGCTTTCCACTCCCCAGGATAAAGCAGTGGGCAAACCACCCACTGGAGAGACTTGAGAGACTGTGACTTGGCACTCCCCAGGATAGAGCAGTGGGCAAACCACCCACTTGAGAGACTTGTGAGACTGTGGCTTTGCACTCCCCAGGATGCAGCAGTGGGCAAACCACTCACTGGAGAAACTTGAGAGACTGTGGCTTTGCACTCCCCGGGATAAAGCAGTGGGCAAACCATCCACTGGAGAGACTTGGGAGACTGTGGCTTTGCACTCCCCAGGATGCAGCAGTGGGCAAACCACCCACTGGAGAGACTTGAGAGACTGTGGCTTTGCACTCCCCAGGATTGAACAGTGGGCATGGAGCCCCCTCGTGGATCTGGCGTTGTGCACTCATCTGGCTGAGGTGCCCCCCTTCCCCCTGAGGTGCCTGTTTTATTTCTATCTGATGCCCCATCAGTGTTCTCTCCGTCTTGTTCCGGTTTTGAGTGTGGGCCTCGCCCATGCCTTTTGGTCCCAGTGGTCCACGGACTATGATAGTGGAATACCTTGGACTTGTATTCTTGGTGTATATATTTGTTTATAGTGTGAATATCTTAATATATGTATATATTTTTGATTACTGTCTTCGCATATATTACAATCATTCGACTAATTTCCTTTTGTCCTTGCATTCTTCCATGGTGGATTGAGGGGTGTAATTATGATGTATTAGTGTGTGTGTTGTCGTGGGTGAGGGTGGGGGTGGGAGTGTTGCCTGTTGCATGTGTGTGTCACTGTTTTTTCCCTCCCTCCTCCCATGTGTCATAGGTGCAGTACTCACCGTGGTCATCTCCGCAGGCAGATAAGGGCTGGAAGTATCTGAAGTTCCGGTTCCATGGCGTCCTGGTTCCTTGTGGGATGTGTAGAGGTGAGAGTTTTCCCTTCCAAGTACTGTTTCCGAAGTGCTTTTGTTCGCAGTGTATCCACCCCGGAAAAGGTGGCGGATTGGTGGCTTGTAATAATGTGGGCGGTACATTGTCTTCCGCCTGTCTGTTGGCGGTTACCGCCGCAGTGTTTGTTTGTACCAGCTTGGAGGTCGGAGTATTAAAGTGGCTGTCTATGTTGGCGGTTTCCGCCACGGTCGTAATTCCATATTTTTTTCCGCCGGCCTGTTGGCGGTTTTACCGCCACTTTAACAGCGACTGCCAGGGTTGTAATGACCACCTAAATTTGTTTAAATTGCTCAATCTAAATTTAGTGGCACTGCGAGCAAAGGATAGGCAGGATTGGATTTGCTCTTGCCATGCCGTTGCTGTTGGTTAAGTTGTGAATTTTAATGGCATATGCTGGCACTCACTGTAGTCTTTTTTTGTATTTTGCATTTTAGGGCCTGAGCTTATGTATTTTATTTTGTTATGCATTATGTAGAGTTCCGGGCTGGTGGTTAACTCTATTTTTATACTCAGGACTGTTTTATATTTTTAAGTAGGAATGCTTTCTTCTTCTTATTTTGTGTGTTATAATTATAATGTGTTTTAGTATGTATTTAGCTTCCACTTGTATTTGCATTTCTTTTTCCTTCTGTCCAATTGTATTGGATTTCATTATCTGTACAATAAATATGCCTTCAATCATTGGTAGGCCATCCCCAGCTGGGCCTCTGCCGTCTTCCGTGCCCAGCGTCTCAGGTCCTCCCACCATTTCCAACAGTGGGTGCTCCGCCTGCATAGACCCCCAGGGTCCTCACGTGGTTGGCGATGGCATGGCATATACCCTTCTTTTGATGGGCATTGACCTGCAGAGGAAATACACACAGGGAAATAGAATTAGTCAAACAGTCCTGCCTGTTACACTTATGGCCCACCATACCCCTTCACATCACCATTTGCACACACATGGCCCAGCACACAACCATTACGGTGCCTAGAGGACATTCACCCACCCCCCTTACATGAGGCCTTCACATACACCACCTCATGCATTCATGCCACATGCATTGTGCCCACAGTGTACTTACATGTTGGTCTAGAGGCCCATACAGCAGTCCATACTGGGTTAGGATCCCAACCACCAGTCTCTCCAACTCCGCCGAAGTGAAGGCTGGGGCCCTTTCCCCAGTCAAACGAGCCATGGTAGGTTCCAGACACAGGTCACAGCAGCATATGCAGTGTAAGACCTCTCCTGTGGAAGATCAGGTAACAAGTGAGGAATCAGATAGAAAATGATGGTCACGTCCATGCTGGTGCATACCTTCACTGCCGGCGTAGATCACCATTGGCCATTGTAACCCATAGGGCCCAATGTTACCCAATGAGGAGTTGCACGGTGGTTCCCGACCGCCTCCCGCAATGGTGCACAATGTCAGCGGAATCACCTCACTTCCACCTGTCCCTCCACACAGGACAGGCAGACACCATTTTTGGGGGGCAGTCCCTGGATATTTTCTGCATCACTGCTGATTTGGGCATACTGTACAAATCACACTTACCCCTTAGAATTTGACAGCATGCAAAGTTCTGCTATAGCCCCATTGTTCAGTTTGTGACCGGCTCCTCACTTTTTTGCCACATAGCTTGCTACCGCTGTGGATGAATAGGAGATGGAGACATCCCCCGTATATAGACCCCTGGTGGACTGGGCAACAATGGAGGACAGGCACATTATCCTCACCTATAGACTTGACGGGGCCACAATCACAGAGCTGTGTGCCCAATTGGAGCCTGACCTGATATCTGCTATCCGTCACCCCACTGGGATCCCCCCTCTTGTGCAAGTTCTATCAGTGCTCCATTTCCTGGCAACTGATTCTTTCCAAGTGACAGTGGGCTTGGAAGCAGGAATGTCACAGCCAATGTTCTCAATAGTGCTAACAAGAGTGTTGTCTGCCCTGATAAAACACATGTGCAGCTACATTATATTTCCCCAGGTTGAAGATTTGGCCACAGTGAAGGCTGAGTTCTATGCAATGGGACATATCCCCAACATAATTGGGGTGATTGATGGAACACATATTGCATTTGTCCTCCCCACCCCCATCAGAATGAACGGGTGTTCAGAAATCAGAAGAGTTTCCACTCTTTGAATGTACAGATGGTGTACAGATGGTGTGCTTGGCGGACCAGTACATCTCTCATGTCAATGCTAAGTATCCTGGGTCAGTGCATGCCTTTGTCCTGAGGAATAGCAGCATCCCAGCCTGTATATGTTGGTGTATGGGTATGGTGTTGGCCATATGGGATAGTGTGTGGCTAAATTTTGTCCCTCAATATTTGCAGGTAACTCTGGTTACCCCAACCTATCATGGCTGCTAACCCCTGTGAGGAATGCCAGGACAAGGGCAGAAGAACGTTATAATGAGGCTCATGGACGAACTAGAAGGATAATAGAAAGGACCTTTGTCCTCCTGGAGGCAAGGTTCCGATGCCTCCATCTGACAGGTAGATCCCTATGCTACTCACCCAAGAAGGTCTGCAAGATAGTAGTGGAATGCTGCATGTTGCACAACCTTGCCCTGAGACGCCATGTGCCCTTTCTGCAGTAGGAGGAGGCTGGGGAGGGCCATGTGGCAGCAGTGAACCCTGTGGACAGTGAGGATGAGGAGGCAGAGGATGAGGACAAAAGAACATCAGTGATCAGACAATACTTCCAATGACACACAGGTAAGACAGTGTTAATTCACATTTCTATTGAATTTGTTGATATTTCTGTGGCACTGGCATGCTGCTATTTCCCAATTCTATGCCCACCTACTGTACCCTGTGGCAATTCATTTTGTAGATGTTGGTGACCTCATATATGCTCCTGGTGTGATCACTGCAGCCAGCTACAGGTCATTAATATATGCTCATTTTCTGTACAATTGAATTGCAATGTTTGTACCTGTTTAAATGAATACATACTTGAAAAATTTGACATACTCCAAACTTCTTTTTTTGTTTTACAAGGGTGTTTATTGAAGTGCTACAATTTTGAGGGGCAAGTGCAATGGGATGGGGTGATGATGGAGGAAAGTCCAGGGTATTATTCCAGTCCATTTGTAGCACAGATGCATTGTCCGAGGGGACATGGGAAGGGGAGAAATGGCAGTTCAAGGTGGACAGGGTGGGACACATGGGTGACAATCAGGAAAGTCTAATTTCCTGGCAGGGGTCTTCGCAATAGTCTCTGGCTTCTGTCTGGATCACAGGGAAAGTTTGCGGGTGGTTCTCCTTCTTTAGGGGGAGGGGTGCTGGTGGCCTGTGAGTCCTGTGGCGGGGCCTCCTGTCCACTAGCGGCAGCGAAGGTGGAAGGCAGTTCAGATGTCTGGCTAGTGGCAGGGGCCCACTGTTGTGTGATTGCCTCCCTCATAATATTGCCCATGTCTTCCAGCAACCCTGCTATGGAGATCAGGGTGCTGTTGATGCCCTGTAAGTCCTCCCTGATCCCCTGGTACTGTCCACCCTGCAGCCGCCTGTTTTCCTGCACATTATCCAGGATCTGGCCCATCTTGTCCTGGGAATGTTGATATGCTTTCAGGATCTCTACAAGTGCCTCCTGGAGAGTCAGTTCCCTGGGCCTGTCCTCCCTCTGGTGCACAGCAATCCTCCCAGTGTCCCTGTTGGCCTGTGCCTCTGTCCCCTGAACCGTGTGCCTACTGCCACTGACCCCAGGTCCCTGATTTTCATGGGTTTGAGGTGTGCCTGGGGTCCCTGTAGTGGTGGACAGACTGTTGATTGACTTGTCCTGGGGACAGAGGTTTGGGTACGCTGGGTGGGTGCTGTGGTGGTGTTTCCTGATGGGGGAGGCTCTCTGGTTGTGTGTGACTGGGCCTGGGAAACCGACTGTCCAGAGGTCCCTGATGGGCCAGGTTGGTCATCCAGATCCTGAAGACCAGAGTTGCTGTCATCACTGTGGGCCTCTTCTGTTGGGGGGCTGGATATTGCTGGCACCTTCTCTCCAGTGACATTGGCTGGGGTACCTGTGGGGATGTAAATTATGTCTTATGGTTTCTAAGTCTGACATATTGTGCATCTCTGACTTGCCCTCTTTGGTTGTATTAGCCCTGGCAGCTTTCACTTGTGTACGTTGTTGTCTAGTGGGATGATTAGTTCTCTATAGTGTGCATGCTTTAGTGATGATTGTCCATGCAGGGGCTATGAGGGGTGTCCATGAATTGGTGGAGCTTGCAGGGCTTGCCATTGGGATGAGTGAGATGTGATGGTGAGGTGTATGGGTAGTGGTGGAGTGATGGGAGTGAGGGTGGGGGTATGTGATGGCATGCAGGTAGGGGTGCGATAATAGTGGAGAGCTGACTTACCAGAGTCCAGTCCTCCTCCTACTTCGGCCAGGCTCTCGGGATGCAGGATTGCCAAGTCTTGCACCTCCCATGCTGTGAGTCATGGGGAGGAGGTGGGGGTCCACCGCCAGTCCTCTGTACACCGAGTTGGTGTCTTGCTGCAATGGAACGTACCTTCCCTTGTAGGTTATTCCACCTCTTCCTGATGCCATCCCTAGTTCTTGGATGCCGTCCCACGGCATTGACCCTGTCCATGATTCTCCGCCATTGCTCTACATTCCTAGCTATCGATATCTGCTGCACCTGTGCTCCAAATAGCTGAGGCTCTACCCTGATGATTTCCTGCAACATGACCCTTAGCTCCTCCTCTGTGAATCGGGGGTGTCTTTGTGGTGCCATGGGTGTTATGTGAGGTGTGTAGGTGAGGGTGTGTTGGGTAATGTGTTGGGGAATGTGATGTGGGGTGCATGAGTGGTGTATAGGTGTGAGTAGTATGTGGCTCTGGTTGTGTCTCTGGTCTTGCTGTCTTTCTCTGGTGGCAATTGTTTGTAATGGTAAAGGGTTGTGGGCAATGTGGGTGTGTGTGGTGTGTGTATGGGTGTCAGGTATGTGTTGCTTGAATTGTCCAATGAGGTGTTGTTTTGTTTGCATGTGTGTATTTGGAGCGCAGCGGTATGTACAGCCAGTGGTTTAACCCCGTTGAATGTCTGCAGTGGTGATTCGTGGGTCATAATGTGGTGGGCATTGTTCTGTTGACGTAACGGTGTGGGTTTTGATACCGCCAGTGTATCACTGACCTTTGGTGTGGCGGGTTTGTGTACGTGGCTGAAAACTGACAGATTGATGTATGTGTGTCATAATATGGTGAACGGATATTCGCGGCGGCGGTATTTTGGCGGCAGTCAGCGTGTCAGTAAGTGTGATGTGCCGCTAATGTCATAATGAGGGCCTATATGTGTACCGTCAACAGCCCCAATAATATTGGGTATATGTCCCATTGCATACAATCCCGCTTTCACATTGGCTAAATCTTCCACTTGGGGGAAAGAAATGTAGCTGCACATGTGTTTCACCAAGTCAGACAATACCCTTGCCAGCACGATTGAGAACACAGGCTGTGACATTCCTGCTGCCAAGCCATCTGTCACTTCAAAAGAACCAATTGCCAGGAAATGGAGCACTAATAGAACCTGCACAAGAGGGGGGATGCCAGTGGATGATGGATAGCAGATATCAGATCAGGCTCCATTTGGGCACACAGCTCTGTGATTGTGGCACTGTCCAGTCTATAGGTGAGTATTATGTGCCTGTCCTCCAGTGTAGCCAAGTCCACAAGGGGTCTGTACATGGGGGTTTGTCTCCTCCTCCTATTCATCCACAGTGGTATGTATCTAAGGGACACAAGAGTGAGTGGGCTGTCACAATTTGAACAATGGAACCACCCCCTCAGTGTGCAAACAGCATTAATGTGATGGGACAGTGGGAATGGTAATGTAGGTGCAATTTTCAGCAATGACGCAGTTATGTAAGATCTGTATGTAGTCCACCATCATGAAATGGCGACCGCCTGTCCTGTATCTAGGGACAGGTAGAAGTGAGGTAACTCCACCGACATTGGGTGTTATGGCGGAAGGCGGTCTTGCACCTCCATGCAATTCCTCATTGGCTAATATGGGGCTCTTTGGAGTACAGTGGCCAATGGGGATCGGCGGCAGCGGTAATGGTGTAACCACCTTGGACGTGACTGCCATTTTCTGTCTATAACCTCACTTGATTCCTGACATTCCACAGGAAAACACCTACACTGCGTGTGCTGCTGTGACCTGTGTCTGGAACCTACATTGACCTGTGTGCCCGGGGAAGGGGCCCCTGCCTTTACTTTGATGGATTTGGAGCGCTTGTTTGATGGGGTCCTATCCCAGTATGGACAGCTTTATGGGGGTGAATACACCTTGGGCACGATGCATGTGGTAAGGTTGCATGGAGATGTGAGTGCAGGCATTGTGTCATATGTGGGGAGATGTCTGGTGGTAGTGTACATGGGTGTGTGCTGGGTGATGTGTGTGCCAATGGATTTGGAAACTGGATTTGTGGGCCATATGTGTGACAGGATGGATTGTATGTTTAATGCTGTCCTCCTGTCTGTATTACCTCTGCAGGTCAGCTCCCATCAAAAGAAGGGATTTTGGCATGCCATCGCCAAGGACGTGTGAACCTTGGGGATCTGCAGCAGGCGGAGTACCCACTGCAGGAAACAGTGGGAGGACCTGAGACGCTGGGCACGGAAGACTGCGGAGGCCCAGCTCGGGGTGGCCTCCCAACAAGGAAGGAGTGCCCATCGAAACCTGACCCACGTGATGGCCTGCATACTAGCGGTGGTCTACCAAGAGCTGGATGGGCGCTTGACGGCATCACAGCAGGCACAAGGGGATGACTACTGAGGGCATTACTACAATCATTGGTAGGTGACATGGGATCCGGGTGGTGGGTGTGAGTTAGTGGATCCCTCTTAATGCCATGGCAAACACTGCAGCGTGATCCAGCTCAAGGGTAATGGGTGTATGGCAAAAGCAGGTAACCTGGCTTGTTTGCATTCCATGTCAGTCAGGGCTTTGTGGGTCCCAGGAGGTGTGCAGTTGGCGGTGTTTGGCCCTCATCTTGCTGTGGCATCTAGCCAATTCAATGCCAATGCAATGCATAGTGCTCAATCCTGATCCCTGTGTGTGACGGTGCTGTGTATGCCAACTGTGGTGTTGGTGCTGTCATTGACCCAGTGCTTCCTTTCTCTCCATCCCCCTTTTTTTTCTGACATCCTGTCCATTTATGCGTTTGCATCATCTGGTGGAGGAGCAGGGGCACCGGTGACAGAG
Organism: Pleurodeles waltl; assembly: GCF_031143425.1. NCBI lineage: Eukaryota > Metazoa > Chordata > Amphibia > Caudata > Salamandridae > Pleurodeles > Pleurodeles waltl. Next base: position 1,257,786,802 of record NC_090445.1, on the reverse strand, counting down.
GGAGCTGCATCCCACAGGACCCAGGAGGAAGAGTCCGCCGATGCCGAAGGAACCAGTGGGACGGAGGGTGAGGGGAGCACCATGGCAGGGACAGGAGGTGACAACACAGACTCTGATTTCTCCTCCGATGGAAGCTCCCTGGTGGTGGCGGACACCTCTGTGACAACCCCAGCTGCAGGTACAGCCACCACCCCATACCACAACTGCCCTCCCAGTAACCCCTCAGTGAGTTTCCCGTGCCTGCTCACCCAGGAGGGTGGGCATCTTCTTCGCCCCAGGCACCTCAGTCCCCAGTGAGCCCTGCTGCTCTGAGTGAGGAGGCTATTGACCTCCTGAGATCCATCTCTGTCAACCATTGTGAATGCCATCCAGGGGCTGGCATCCCAGATGCAGCAATGAAATGCATTCCTGGAGGGCATCCACTGTGGATTGGAGGCCCAACAGACATTGATTCAGGCTTGGGCCTCCTCTCTGATGGCAGCCATTGTCCCTGTTCTTATCGTCCCTCCTCCAACTACCACTTCCCAGTCCCACTCTCTTCAACCCCAACCCGTCCCAAGCATACACGCACACAAGACAACACCCAACAGTGGCACAGGAAAACACAAGCACCACACTTCATTCCCCAGGCACTCACACAAACACCATCCAGTTGCAGACACAACAACATCCACTATTTCCACTGTGTCCCCTTCCTTATCCTCCTCCACCTCCCTCTCATTTCCGTCTACACTCACACCTGCATGCACTACATCATCACCCACTACCAGCATCATCACCATAACCAAGCAGAACACACACCTCAATGGCAGAGACCTCCACAACAGCCATGCACACCTCCCCAGTGTCCTCTCCCACTGTGTTTGCCACAGCCTCCTCCTAAGATACACAAACGCAAGCACTAAGACACCCAACAGCCATCCACCTTACTACAGCATCCAGGCCATGCACCTGCACCCAAAATCAGCAGACAGACACCTTTAACAACCACTCCCTCTTCCTCCACTCCCATTCGTTCTCCCTCTTCCTGCCCTAATGTCCCTAAAACACTGTCCCTATTCACCATTGACCTCTTCCCTACCCCTCCCCTAATCCTGCATGTATGGCTAGGGTGGGAAGAACCCAGTCAAGCACCTCAGCCACCAAGTCCACACGCCCAGTCGTCACCATACCCACTCGTGGTGGAAAAGGATCCAGACCACATGTCCTGAAGGAGTTTGCACACAAGACATCACACAAGAGTGGCACAGTCAAACACAGGCACCACACTTTAGTCCACACGCACTCACACAAACGACAGACAGTTGTACACACATTCATATCCACTGCCTCCACTGTCTCCCCCTCCTCCTCCTCCACCTTCCTCACAGTCAGGTCCACACTCACACCTGCATGCACTGCTTCAACAGCCACCACCAGCATCACCACACCAAGTGGCACACACACCTCACTAGCAGACACCTCCACAACATCCATCTACGTGTCCCCTGTGTCCTCTCCCGCCTTGTCTGTCCACCCTCTTAAAGGACTCAAACGGTGGCACTCAGACACTCAACAGCCATCCACCTCACATCAGCACACTGCCCATGCACCTGCACCCAAGTCCAACAGACATACTCCTCCAACAACCACTCCTTCAACCTCCACTCCCATCCCTCGTCCCGCCCCACTGTCTCTAAGAAGCTTTTACTTGCCCAAGTTGACCTCTTCCCTCCCTCTCGCCCGTCCTGCCTGTAAGAGCAGGGTCCCAATGGCCCAGCCCAGCACCTCAGCCAAACAGTCCCCAGGGACAGTGGAGGCACCTTCTAGACGTGGAGGCAAGACAGTGAAGGATCCCACTCTACCAGCCAGGAAAGGGAAGGATCCCATTCCACCAGCCAGGAGGGGTAAGGTTCCCACTCAACCACCAATGACAGAAGAGGTTCCCACTCAACCACCAAATACAGAAAAGGTTCCCAATCAACCACCAATGACAGCAGTGGGTCCCACTCAACCACCCTTGACAGAACAGGTTCCCACTCAACCACCAATGACAGCAGCAGGTCCCACTCAACCACCAATGACAGAAGAGGTTCCCACTCAACCACCAATGACAGAAGAGGTTCCCACTCAGCCACCAATGACAGGCAAGAATCCCTCACCTCCAGCTGGGACACAGCAGCCCTGACCTTCAGAAGAGGCTTCCCAGGAGACACCTCCCCCAACAGAGACAATGCAGCCCTCACCTCCAGCAGAGGCTTCCCAGGAGACACCTCCCCAGCAGAGACAATGCAGCCCTCACCTCCAGCAGAGGCTACCCAGGAGTCACCTCCCCCAGCAAAGACAATGAAGCCCTCATCTCCTACAGAGCCTGCCCAGGAGACACCTCCCCCAGTAGAGAAAATATAGCCCTCACCTCCAGCCAAGGCTGTCCAGGAGACACCTCCCCCAGCAGAGACAATGCAGCCCTCACCTCCAGCAGAGGCTGCCCAGGAGACACCTCCTCCAGCAGAAACAATGCAGCCCTCACCTCCAGCAGAGGGCATGTAGGCTACCCTCCAGGGACTGTTGTACTAGTAGTCCCCTCCAGAAGAAGTGGGCAAGTTCACCACCTCAGAGACTGTGATCTTGCACTCCCCAGCATTGGGAAATGGGCATGGAGCCCCCTCCAGAAGCAGTGGGCAAGTTCCCTGCTTCAGAGACTGTGACCTTGCCCTCCTCAGCATTGGGAAATGGGCATGGAGCCCCCTCCAGAAGCAGAGGGCAAGTTCCCCACCTCAGAGACTGTGACCTTGCACTCCCCAGCTTTGGGAAATGGGCATGGAGCCCCTTCCAGACGCAGTGGGCAAGTTCCCTGCTTCAGAGACTGTGACCTTGCCCTCCTCAGCATTGGGAAATGGGCATGGAGCCCCCTCCAGAAGCAGTGGGCAAGTTCCCCTCCTCAGAGACTGTGACCTTGCACTCCCCATCATTGGGAAATGGGCATGGAGCCCCCTCCAGAAGCAGTGGGCAGGTTCCTGACTTCAGCTGAGGTGCCCCCACCCCCTTCCACCTGAGGTGCCTGTCCACTTCTGAGATGTTGCCCCTGCCAGTTTTGTGCGGAATTAGTCAGGATCAAGTTAGGGCTTGGACTATGCCCTGTGTCAATATGGGCCTCATGTACTTTAGACTGGGCATTGGCCCTTTCTGGGTAATTGTTCATGTATCTTTGTTCTAAAATTGATTCATATGGTGGCAGTTGCCTTGAAATGACAATTTCAGTACTGCCGACCTGTTGTCCTTACTTTATTATGCCGGGTAGCCTGTGACATTGTTTTTCCTCTGCAGCTGGTTGTGTGTATGGTGTGTGTGTGAATGGTGTGTATTGTGCGTGTGTGTGTCACTCTCCTTTTCCTACCTCCCTTGTGTGCTATGCGGCTGTACTCACCGTCGTCGTCCTCGTCTGTGTTGGTGTTCCAGGTGGAGCATGGCGTGGAAGAGCATCGGTAAGACTTGAAGTTCCGGTTCCATGGGGGCATTGATCTTCTCTGTGTCTCTGTTGGTGAGTTTTTGGTCTTATGTGATGTGTTTCTGCCAGGGTTTTGATAGCGTTGGTACCGCCCCAGAAATCATGGCGGTATGTAGTGTCATCATATGGTGGGCGGTACCTTGTCTTCCGCCTGGCTGTTGATGGCTATCCCCGTGGTGCGTGGTGTTAACGCCCTGGCAGATGGTGTTGTACATTTGCCGCCTATGGGAGTAATCAGCGCCATGGTCTTAATTTTGCGGTAGTTACCGCCAGACTGTTGGCAGTATTACCGCCACTTTAGCTTTCACCGCTAATGTCATAATGACCACCATAGTGCCTTAGACTGAATAATATTGACAGGGAATGTCTTTATCATAGCCCTTCCACCCCTTGGGTATGTGGAGCAGAGGGTGTATTCAGTCAAACTTAAACCACATTAACATAAAGCAGACTTAGCCAGCCCAAAGTTGAGAAAAATTTCCAATGAAAGAGAAGTCTGAACCAAGACATAGGGGCATATTTACAAGCCCTTGTGCCCCCTTGCCTCTCCCTAGTGTCATTTCTTTTAACAACCAAGGAGGAGCTAAGGTGGTCTTTTTCCCACAACTGATTTACAAAGTGTTTCAATGCTTGCATTGCACTAGTTTCAGACCCCTTGTGCTACATTATGCCTGTGTCAGACATAACGTAGGCACGGTGACAATCCGAGGCCATGAGGCCCCAAAAAATTGTTGCAGTGAAATTTAAAATATTTCACTGCACCATTTTTTCTATCATTTTTAAGCCTGCCTGAGGCAGGTGTTAAAATGACACATTCATAGTAACCTATGGGCCTCCCTGTGCTTTGCTGCTCTAGCTAGTGCAGCAAAGCACCACATTAGAATCAAATATTTTGATGCGATTGTGCTAATGACTGGCATGGTGTGCTGTATTATAATTACGGTGTAACCATTGTGGGGTTAGATGGCAGTAGGGGGATGTAAGAAAGGTGGCACATCGGGACCGATGCACCACTTTCTTGTAAACCTGCCCCATAGTTTCTAACACTTGGCATAGCCAGAGTGTTAGGTTCTCTTTCTTCTGATTTAATTGACATAAAAGCTTCCTTGAACCATGCTATATCAGCCTTAATTATAATGTTAGTCGGTAAAACAGGTCAGATTGCTCAAATCTGTGAAACTAATCCTTGACATATTTATTCAACTGGATCTTATTGGCTTTGTCAAGGTGCAAGCAATCTTTGAGAATTGAGCTTAAGATCTTTCTTAGACTATACATTCAACCGCATAATCAGAGGACGGAGTTGGATCAAATCAGTAATGTAGTCAACAGCCAATTCTTTCTGAATGTTGAAGGTGAATGCAGTAAAAGGCAATTAAAGTAAACGTCTGAGGAATCTATTTTCTGTGGTTTGTTGTTGCAACAACTTGAGATACCCCATATCTCTTCGCCATAGGAAGCTATTGAAAGCCATTTCACTTGGTAGATGATTAATACAGCAGGAACACAGCAATGCCCAAGTCTGGATCAAAAATTAAAGCAAGGCTCTAACAAACGCATGTCACCTGTCGCTAATTAAAGGGGACCAACAAAGGGAGGCGTCAAAGAGACTTCCAAGATAGGGGAAAATCTTAACCTTGCTGGGCAATGTACCTCTGATATGATATGCTCTACTCTAATTTTTAGGCCTAAAAATAATCATAGTATTGGACTTGGTATAATTTGTGCTAAGAGTGAGTTTCCAATGAAAGAGAAGTCTGAACCAAGACATAGGGGCATATTTACAAGCCCTTTGTTCCCCCTTGCCTCTCCCTAGTGTCATTTCTTTTAACACCAAGGAGGAGCTAAGGTGGTCTTTTTCCCACAACTGATTTACAAAGTGTTTCAATGCTTGCATTGCACTAGTTTGAGACCCCTTGTGCTACATTATGCCTGTGTCAGACATAACGTAGGCACGGTGACAATCCGAGGCCATGAGGCCCCAAAAAATTGTTGCAGTGAAATTTAAAATATTTCACTGCACCATTTTTTCTATCATTTTTAAGCCTGCCTGAGGCAGGTGTTAAAATGACACATTCATAGTAACCTATGGGCCTCCCTGTGCTTTGCTGCGGTATAATTTGTGCTAAGAGTGAGTCTATCCATGAAGTCAAAAAGCTGTTTAAAAGGTGGTGCAGTCCTAAAGCAGCCTAGAAATCAGGACAACATCATAGGCATAACGTTAAAGTGGTATTGATTGGCCAGTCACCTTGGGAAGGTTGTGACCTACCATACAACGAATCTCGTTCAAATTATTGACAAGACAAATTAAAATGGAGCTAATATATATTCTTGCCTGATGCCCCTATTCAAGGCAAGTTTTGAAGTACACTCCCCTGAAGGCCCATAACGGACAGTAGCAGCGAGATTGGAGTAAGGATGACCAGTAAATACAATAGTTGCTCTGTTGAAATCCATGCCAGCATAATATTCCAGAGTTTGGTCCTATTGACCTGATTAAAAGAGCTGAGATTCGATTCATGAACCCTAGGTGAAGTGAATCCACCTTAGTCTTGGTGTATTTTGTTATAAGTAAATAGAGATTTAACCGGTTCTGTGCCTTGGACGAGATGATCTCGTCCAAGGCTACAGTTCCCCTGTGCCTTGGACGAGATCATCTCGTCCATGGCACAGGGGAACTTGGGGGCGCGCTAGCGCTCCCCCCGTGCACCCCCCTTCCCCCCCCCCAAGTCGGGATGGAAGGGGAAGACCTTCCCCTTCCACCCCCGACCCCCCCCCCACCCCCTCCCTGTGACGTCAGCGCGCGAGCGCGCGCTGATTTGTCACAGGGGCCTCCCTAGTCGCGCTGGAAGCTCTGCTTCCAGCGCGATTGAAAAAGAAATGCAAAAGCATTTCTTTTTCAATCACTTGGGAGGCCCGGAGGGGCTTCAAAGGGAAGGAAAAGTATTTCCTTCCCTTTGAAGTCCCTCCGAGGGTTTCAAAAGCCGGATTGCTTGCAATCCGGCTTTTGAAACCCCACTAGACACCAGGGATTTTTTTATTTTTTATTGAAACTGACAAAAGGGAGCGACCCCTTGGGCAAGGGTCGCTCCCAGGGGGGGCATTTTTTTGAGAAGGCCTTTTCTGCCCCCAGGGGGGGCAGAAACCTCTAGGCACCAGGGACCTTTTTTTTTTTTTTTATGTTTCATTTCTTTTTTTTTTGGTGGGGAGCGACCCCTTAGGCAAGGGTCGCTCCCCTTGGGGGAAAATTATATTTTGGCCATTTCTGCCCCCCTTGGGGGCAGATTGGCCTATTTTGATGAAGCCAATCTGCCCCCAAGGGGGGTAGAAACCACTAGACACCATGGATTTTTTATTTTTTTTATTGTTATTGACAAAAGGCAGCGACCCCTTGGGCAAGGGTCGCTCCCAGGGGGGGCATATTTTCGGGAAGGCCTTTTCTGCCCCCCTTGGGGCAGATCGGCCTACTATTAGGCCGATCTGCCCCCAGGGGGGGCAGAAACCTCTAGGCACCAGGGACCATTTTATTTTTTTATTTTTTTATGTTTCATTTGTTTTTTTTTTTGGGTGGGGAGCGACCCCTTAGGCAAGGGTCGCTTCCCTTGGGGGAAAATTATATTTTGGCCATTTCTGCCCCCCTTGGGGGCAGATTGGCCTATTTTGATGAGGCCAATCTGCCCCCAAGGGGGGTAGAAACCACTGGACACCAGGGAGTTTTTTCTTTGCGTGACTTTCACGCAAAGGGAGTGACCCCTTAGGCAAGGGTCGCTCCCTGGGGGGGAGGGCAATTTATTTTAGGCCATTTCTGCCCCCCCTGGGGGCAGTTCGGCCTATTATTAGGCCCAACTGCCCCCAGGGGGGGGGCAGAACCCTCTAGGCGCCAGGGCAATTTTTTTTTTTTTTTTTTTTGTTTCTTTTTTTAGAGATGGGGAGCGACCCATCAGGCAAGGGTCGCTCCCCTGGGGGGCAAATTGTATTTAGACCATTTCTGCCCCCCTGGGGGCAGATTGGCCGATTTTAAGTCAATCTGCCCCCAAGGGGGCAGAAACCACTAGGCACCGGGGATTTGTTTTTTGGCGCCAATGTCACGCAGGGGGAGCGACCCCGTAGGCAAGGGTCGCTCCCGGGGGCGAGGGTGGGGGCTGGGGGGGGCAAATTTATTTTAGGCCATTTCTGCCCCCCCTGGGGGCAGTTCGGCCTATTATTAGGCCGAACTGCCCCCAGGGGGGGGGGGCAGAACCCTCAGGGCACCAGGGCAAATTTTTTTGTTGTGTTTTTTTTTTGTTTGTTTGTTTTTTTCAAGATGGGGAGCGACCCATCAGGCAAGGGTCGCTCCCCTGGGGGGCAAATTGTATTTAGGCCATTTCTGCCCCCTTTGGGGCAGATTGGCCGATTTTAGGTCAATCTGCCCCCAAGGGGGCAGAAACCACTAGACACCTGGGATTTGTTTTTTGGCGCCAATGTCACGCAGGGGGAGCGACCCCGTAGGCAAGGGTCGCTCCCGGGGGCGGGGGTGGGGGCTGGCGGGGGCAAATTTATTTTAGGCCATTTCTGCCCCCCCTGGGGACAGTTCGGCCTATTATTAGGCCGAACTGCCCCCGGGGGGGGGGGGCAGAACCCTCAGGGCACCAGGGCAAATTTTTTTGTTGTGTTTTTTTTTTGTTTGTTTGTTTTTTCCGAGATGGGGAGCGACCCATCAGGCAAGGGTCGCTCCCCTGGGGGGCAAATTGTATTTAGGCCATTTCTGCCCCCCTGAGGGCAGATTGGCCGATTTTAGGTCAATCTGCCCCCAAGGGGGCAGAAACCACTAGGGACCAGGGATTTGTTTTTTGGCGCCAATGTCACGCAGGGGGAGTGACCCCGTAGGCAAGGGTCGCTCCCGGGGGGGGGGGGGGGTTGGGTTGGGGGGCAAATTTATTTTAGGCCATTTCTGCCCCCCCTGGGGACAGTTCGGCCAGGGCAATTTTTCTTTTTGTGTTTTATTTTTTTTTGTTCTTTCTTTTTTTAGAGATGGGGAGCGACCCATCAGGCAAGGGTCGCTCCCCTGGGGGGCAAATTGTATTTAGGCCATTTCTGCCCCCCTGGGGGCAGATTGGCCGATTTTAGGTCAATCTGCCCCCAAGGGGGCAGAAACCACTAGGCACCGGGGATTTGTTTTTTGGCGCCAATGTCACGCAGGGGGAGCGACCCCGTAGGCAAGGGTCGCTCCCGGGGGGGGGGTTGGGTTGGGGGTCAAATTTATTTTAGGGCATTTCTGCCCCCCCCCCCCTCCCGGGGCCGGCTGAGCTAGAGGCCAAACTCCACAGGTAGGCACTTTGCAAAAAACACCTCTGTTTTCTGTGAAAAAATATGTTCTGTCCACGTTGTGTTTTGGGCCATTTCCTTTTGTGGGCGCTAGGCCTACCCACAGAAGTGAGGTACCATTTTTATCGAGAGACTTAGGGGAATGCTGGGTGGAAGGAAATTTGTGGCTCCTCTCAGATTCCAGAACTTTCTGCCACAGAAATGTGAGGAACATGTGTTTTTTTAGCCAAATTTTGAGGTTTGCAAAGGATTCTGGGTAACAGAACCTGGTCCGAGCCCCGCAAGTCACCCCTCCTTGGATTCCCCTAGGTCTCTAGTTTTCAGAAATGCACAGGTTTGGTAGGTTTCCCTAGGTGCCGGCTGAGCTAGAGGCCAAAATATACAGGTAGGCACTTCGCAAAAAACACCTCTGTTTTCTTCCAAAATTTTTGATGTGTCCACGTTGCGCTTTGGGGTGTTTCCTGTCGCCGGCGCAAGGCCTACCCACACAAGTGAGGTATCATTTTTATCGGGAGACTTGGGGGAACGCTGGCTGGAAGGAAATTCGTAGCTCCTCCCAGATTCCAGAACTTTCTGCCACAGAAATGTGAGGAACATGTGTTTTTTTAGCCAAATTTTGAGGTTTGCAAAGGATTCTGGGTAACAGAACCTGGTCCGAGCCCCGCAAGTCGCCCCATCTTGGATTCCCCTAGGTCTCTAGTTTTCAGAAAAGCACAGGTTTGGTAGGTTTCCCTAGGTGCCGGCTGAGCTAGAGGCCAAAATCTACAGGTAGGCACTTCGCAAAAAACACCTCTGTTTTCTTCCAAACTTTTTGATGTGTCCACGTTGCGCTTTGGGGTGTTTCCTGTCGCCGGCGCTAGGCCTACCCACACAAGTGAGGTATCATTTTTATCGGGAGACTTGGGGGGACGCTGGGTGGAAGGAAATTTGTGGCTCCTCTCAGATTCCAGAACTTTCTGCCACAGAAATTTGAGGAACATGTGTTTTTTTAGCCAAATTTTGAGGTTTGCAAAGGATTCTGGGTAACAGAACCTGGTCCGAGCCCCGCAAGTCACCCCTCCTTGGATTCCCCTAGGTCTCTACTTTTCAGAAATGCACATGTTTGGTAGGTTTCCCTAGGTGCCGGATGAGCTAGAGGCCAAAATCTACAGGTAGGCACTTCGCAAAAAACACCTCTCTTTTCTTCCAAAACTTTTGATGTGTCCACGTTGCACTTTGGGGTGTTTCCTGTCGCGGGTGCTAGGCCTACCCACACAAGTGAGGTATCATTTTTACCGGGAGACTTGGGGGAACGCTGGGTGGAAGGAAATTTGTGGCTCCTCTCAGATTCCAGAACTTTCTGCCACAGAAATGTGAGGAACATGTGTTTTTTTAGCCAAATTTTGAGGTTTGCAAAGGATTCTGGGTAACAGAACCTGGTCCGAGCCCCGCAAGTCACCCCTCCTTGGATTCCCCTAGGTCTCTAGTTTTCAGAAATGCACAGGTTTGGTAGGTTTCCCTAGGTGCCGGCTGAGCTAGAGGCCAAAATCTACAGGTAGGCACTTCGCAAAAAACACCTCTGTTTTCTTCCAAAATTTTGGATGTGTCCACGTTGCGCTTTGGGGTGTTTCCTGACGCGGGCGCTAGGCCTACCCACACAAGTGAGGTATCATTTTTATCGGGAGACTTGGGGGAACGCTGGGTGGAAGGAAATTTGTGGCTCCTCTCAGATTCCAGAACTTTCTGCCACAGAAATGTGAGGAACATGTGTTTTTTTAGCCAAATTTTGAGGTTTGCAAAGGATTCTGGGTAACAGAACCTGGTCCGAGCCCCGCAAGTCACCCCTCCTTGGATTCCCCTAGGTCTCTAGTTTTCAGAAATGCACAGGTTTGGTAGGTTTCCCTAGGTGCCGGCTGAGCTAGAAGCCAAAATCTACAGGTAGGCACTTCGCAAAAAACACCTCTCTTTTCTTCCAAAACTTTTGATGTGTCCACGTTGCACTTTGGGGTGTTTCCTGTCGCGGGTGCTAGGCCTACCCACACAAGTGAGGTATCATTTTTACCGGGAGACTTGGGGGAACGCTGGGTGGAAGGAAATTTGTGGCTCCTCTCAGATTCCAGAACTTTCTGCCACAGAAATGTGAGGAACATGTGTTTTTTTAGCCAAATTTTGAGGTTTGCAAAGGATTCTGGGTAACAGAACCTGGTCCGAGCCCCGCAAGTCACCCCTCCTTGGATTCCCCTAGGTCTCTAGTTTTCAGAAATGCACAGGTTTGGTAGGTTTCCCTAGGTGCCGGCTGAGCTAGAAGCCAAAATCTACAGGTAGGCACTTCGCAAAAAACACCTCTGTTTTCTTCCAAAACTTTTGATGTGTCCACGTTGCACTTTGGGGTGTTTCCTGTCGCGGGTGCTAGGCCTACCCACACAAGTGAGGTATCATTTTTACCGGGAGACTTGGGGGAACGCTGGGTGGAAGGAAATTTGTGGCTCCTCTCAGATTCCAGAACTTTCTGCCACAGAAATGTGAGGAACATGTGTTTTTTTAGCCAAATTTTGAGGTTTGCAAAGGATTCTGGGTAACAGAACCTGGTCCGAGCCCCGCAAGTCACCCCTCCTTGGATTCCCCTAGGTCTCTAGTTTTCAGAAATGCACAGGTTTGGTAGGTTTCCCTAGGTGCCGGCTGAGCTAGAGGCCAAAATCTACAGGTAGGCACTTCGCAAAAAACACCTCTGTTTTCTTCCAAAATTTTGGATGTGTCCACGTTGCGCTTTGGGGTGTTTCCTGACGCGGGCGCTAGGCCTACCCACACAAGTGAGGTATCATTTTTATCGGGAGACTTGGGGGAACGCTGGGTGGAAGGAAATTTGTGGCTCCTCTCAGATTCCAGAACTTTCTGCCACAGAAATGTGAGGAACATGTGTTTTTTTAGCCAAATTTTGAGGTTTGCAAAGGATTCTGGGTAACAGAACCTGGTCCGAGCCCCGCAAGTCACCCCTCCTTGGATTCCCCTAGGTCTCTAGTTTTCAGAAATGCACAGGTTTGGTAGGTTTCCCTAGGTGCCGGCTGAGCTAGAAGCCAAAATCTACAGGTAGGCACTTCGCAAAAAACACCTCTCTTTTCTTCCAAAACTTTTGATGTGTCCACGTTGCACTTTGGGGTGTTTCCTGTCGCGGGTGCTAGGCCTACCCACACAAGTGAGGTATCATTTTTACCGGGAGACTTGGGGGAACGCTGGGTGGAAGGAAATTTGTGGCTCCTCTCAGATTCCAGAACTTTCTGCCACAGAAATGTGAGGAACATGTGTTTTTTTAGCCAAATTTTGAGGTTTGCAAAGGATTCTGGGTAACAGAACCTGGTCCGAGCCCCGCAAGTCACCCCTCCTTGGATTCCCCTAGGTCTCTAGTTTTCAGAAATGCACAGGTTTGGTAGGTTTCCCTAGGTGCCGGCTGAGCTAGAAGCCAAAATCTACAGGTAGGCACTTCGCAAAAAACACCTCTGTTTTCTTCCAAAACTTTTGATGTGTCCACGTTGCACTTTGGGGTGTTTCCTGTCGCGGGTGCTAGGCCTACCCACACAAGTGAGGTATCATTTTTACCGGGAGACTTGGGGGAACGCTGGGTGGAAGGAAATTTGTGGCTCCTCTCAGATTCCAGAACTTTCTGCCACAGAAATGTGAGGAACATGTGTTTTTTTAGCCAAATTTTGAGGTTTGCAAAGGATTCTGGGTAACAGAACCTGGTCCGAGCCCCGCAAGTCACCCCTCCTTGGATTCCCCTAGGTCTCTAGTTTTCAGAAATGCACAGGTTTGGTAGGTTTCCCTAGGTGCCGGCTGAGCTAGAGGCCAAAATCTACAGGTAGGCACTTCGCAAAAAACACCTCTGTTTTCTTCCAAAATTTTGGATGTGTCCACGTTGCGCTTTGGGGTGTTTCCTGTCGCGGGCGCTAGGCCTACCCACGCAAGTGAGGTATCATTTTTATCGGGAGACTTGGGGGAACGCTGGGTGGAAGGAAATCTGTGGCTCCTCTCAGATTCCAGAACTTTCTGCCACAGAAATGTGAGGAACATGTGTTTTTTTAGCCAAATTTTGAGGTTTGCAAAGGATTCTGGGTAACAGAACCTGGTCCGAGCCCCGCAAGTCACCCCTCCTTGGATTCCCCTACGTCTCTAGTTTTCAGAAATGCACAGGTTTGGTAGGGTTGCCTAGGTGCCGGCTGAGCTAGAGGCCAAAATCTACAGGTAGGCACTTCGCAAAAAACACCTCTGTTTTCTTCCAAAATTTTGGATGTGTCCACATTGCGCTTTTGGGTGTTTCCTGTCGCGGGCGCTAGGCCTACCCACGCAAGTGAGATATCATTTTTATCGGGAGACTTGGGGGAATGCTGGGTGGCAGGAAATTCGTAGCTCATCCCAGATTCCAGAACTTTCTGCCACAGAAATGTGAGGAACATGTGTTTTTTTAGCCAAATTTTGAGGTTTGCAAAGGATTCTGGGTAACAGAACCTGGTCCGAGCCCCGCAAGTCACCCCATCTTGGATTCCCCTAGGTCTCTAGTTTTCAGAAATGCACAGGTTTGGTAGGTTTCCCTAGGTGCCGGCTGAGCTAGAGGCCAAAATCTACAGGTAGGCACTTCGCAAAAAACACCTCTGTTTTCTTCCAAAATTTTTGATGTGTCCACGTTGCGCTTTGGGGTGTTTCCTGTCGCGGGCGCTAGGCCTACCCACACAAGTGAGGTATCACTTTTATCGGGAGACTTGGGGGAACGCTGGGTGGAAGGAAATTTGTGGCTCCTCTCAGATTCCAGAACTTTCTGCCACAGAAATATGAGGAACATGTGTTTTTTTAGCCAAATTTTGAGGTTTGCAAAGGATTCTGGGTAACAGAACCTGGTCCGAGCCCCGCAAGTCACCCCTCCTTGGATTCCCCTAGGTCTCTAGTTTTCAGAAATGCACAGGTTTGGTAGGTTTCCCTAGGTGCCGGCTGAGCTAGAGGCCAAAATCTACAGGTAGGCACTTCGCAAAAAACACCTCTGTTTTCTTCCAAAATTTTGGATGTGTCCACGTTGCGCTTTGGGGTGTTTCCTGTCGCGGGCGCTAGGCCTACCCACAAAAGTGTGGTATAATTTTTATCGGGAGACTTGGGGGAACGCTGGGTGGAAGGAAATTTGTGGCTCCTCTCAGATTCCAGAACTTTCTGCCACAGAAATGTGAGGAACATGTGTTTTTTTAGCCAAATTTTGAGGTTTGCAAAGGATTCTGGGTAACAGAACCTGGTCCGAGCCCCGCAAGTCACCCCTCCTTGGATTCCCCTAGGTCTCTAGTTTTCAGAAATGCACAGGTTTGGTAGGTTTCCCTAGGTGCCGGCTGAGCTAGAAGCCAAAATCTACAGGTAGGCACTTCGCAAAAAACACCTCTCTTTTCTTCCAAAACTTTTGATGTGTCCACGTTGCACTTTGGGGTGTTTCCTGTCGCGGGTGCTAGGCCTACCCACACAAGTGAGGTATCATTTTTACCGGGAGACTTGGGGGAACGCTGGGTGGAAGGAAATTTGTGGCTCCTCTCAGATTCCAGAACTTTCTGCCACAGAAATGTGAGGAACATGTGTTTTTTTAGCCAAAATTTGAGGTTTGCAAAGGATTCTGGGTAACAGAACCTGGTCCGAGCCCCGCAAGTCACCCCTCCTTGGATTCCCCTAGGTCTCTAGTTTTCAGAAATGCACAGGTTTGGTAGGTTTCCCTAGGTGCCGGCTGAGCTAGAAGCCAAAATCTACAGGTAGGCACTTCGCAAAAAACACCTCTGTTTTCTTCCAAAACTTTTGATGTGTCCACGTTGCACTTTGGGGTGTTTCCTGTCGCGGGTGCTAGGCCTACCCACACAAGTGAGGTATCATTTTTACCGGGAGACTTGGGGGAACGCTGGGTGGAAGGAAATTTGTGGCTCCTCTCAGATTCCAGAACTTTCTGCCACAGAAATGTGAGGAACATGTGTTTTTTTAGCCAAATTTTGAGGTTTGCAAAGGATTCTGGGTAACAGAACCTGGTCCGAGCCCCGCAAGTCACCCCTCCTTGGATTCCCCTACGTCTCTAGTTTTCAGAAATGCACAGGTTTGGTAGGTTTCCCTAGGTGCCGGCTGAGCTAGAGGCCAAAATCTACAGGTAGGCACTTCGCAAAAAACACCTCTGTTTTCTTCCAAAATTTTGGATGTGTCCACGTTGCGCTTTGGGGTGTTTCCTGACGCGGGCGCTAGGCCTACCCACACAAGTGAGGTATCATTTTTATCGGGAGACTTGGGGGAATGCTGGGTGGCAGGAAATTCGTAGCTCATCCCAGATTCCAGAACTTTCTGCCACAGAAATGTGAGGAACATGTGTTTTTTTAGCCAAATTTTGAGGTTTGCAAAGGATTCTGGGTAACAGAACCTGGTCCGAGCCCCGCAAGTCACCCCATCTTGGATTCCCCTAGGTCTCTAGTTTTCAGAAATGCACAGGTTTGGTAGGTTTCCCTAGGTGCCGGCTGAGCTAGAGGCCAAAATCTACAGGTAGGCACTTCGCAAAAAACACCTCTGTTTTCTTCCAAAATTTTTGATGTGTCCACGTTGCGCTTTGGGGTGTTTCCTGTCGCAGGCGCTAGGCCTACCCACACAAGTGAGGTATCACTTTTATCGGGAGACTTGGGGGAACGCTGGGTGGAAGGAAATTTGTGGCTCCTCTCAGATTCCAGAACTTTCTGCCACAGAAATATGAGGAACATGTGTTTTTTTAGCCAAATTTTGAGGTTTGCAAAGGATTCTGGGTAACAGAACCTGGTCCGAGCCCCGCAAGTCACCCCTCCTTGGATTCCCCTACGTCTCTAGTTTTCAGAAATGCACAGGTTTGGTAGGTTTCCCTAGGTGCCGGCTGAGCTAGAGGCCAAAATCTACAGGTAGGCACTTCGCAAAAAACACCTCTGTTTTCTTCCAAAATTTTTGATGTGTCCACGTTGCGCTTTGGGGTGTTTCCTGTCGCGGGCGCTAGGCCTACCCACACAAGTGAGGTATCATTTTTATCGGGAGACTTGGGGGAACGCTGGGTGGAAGGAAATTTGTGGCTCCTCTCAGATTCCAGAACTTTTTGCCACAGAAATATGAGGAACATGTGTTTTTTTAGCCAAATTTTGAGGTTTGCAAAGGATTCTGGGTAACAGAACCTGGTCCGAGCCCCGCAAGTCACCCCTCCTTGGATTCCCCTAGGTCTCTAGTTTTCAGAAATGCACAGGTTTGGTAGGTTTCCCTAGGTGCCGGCTGAGCTAGAGGCCAAAATCTACAGGTAGGCACTTTGCAAAAAACACCTCTGTTTTCTTCCAAAATTTTGGATGTGTCCACGTTGCGCTTTGGGGTGTTTCCTGTCGCGGGCGCTAGGCCTACCCACACAAGTGAGGTATCCTTTTTATCGGGAGACTTGGGGGAACGCTGGGTGGAAGGAAATTTGTGGCTCCTCTCAGATTCCAGAACTTTCTGCCACAGAAATGTGAGGAACATGTGTTTTTTTAGCCAAATTTTGAGGTTTGCAAAGGATTCTGGGTAACAGAACCTGGTCCGAGCCCCGCAAGTCACCCCTCCTTGGATTCCCCTAGGTCTCTAGTTTTCAGAAATGCACATGTTTGGTAGGTTTCCCTAGGTGCCGGATGAGCTAGAGGCCAAAATCTACAGGTAGGCACTTCGCAAAAAACACCTCTCTTTTCTTCCAAAACTTTTGATGTGTCCACGTTGCACTTTGGGGTGTTTCCTGTCGCGGGTGCTAGGCCTACCCACACAAGTGAGGTATCATTTTTACCGGGAGACTTGGGGGAACGCTGGGTGGAAGGAAATTTGTGGCTCCTCTCAGATTCCAGAACTTTCTGCCACAGAAATGTGAGGAACATGTGTTTTTTTAGCCAAATTTTGAGGTTTGCAAAGGATTCTGGGTAACAGAACCTGGTCCGAGCCCCGCAAGTCACCCCTCCTTGGATTCCCCTAGGTCTCTAGTTTTCAGAAATGCACAGGTTTGGTAGGTTTCCCTAGGTGCCGGCTGAGCTAGAGGCCAAAATCTACAGGTAGGCACTTCGCAAAAAACACCTCTGTTTTCTTCCAAAATTTTGGATGTGTCCACGTTGCGCTTTGGGGTGTTTCCTGACGCGGGCGCTAGGCCTACCCACACAAGTGAGGTATCATTTTTATCGGGAGACTTGGGGGAACGCTGGGTGGAAGGAAATTTGTGGCTCCTCTCAGATTCCAGAACTTTCTGCCACAGAAATGTGAGGAACATGTGTTTTTTTAGCCAAATTTTGAGGTTTGCAAAGGATTCTGGGTAACAGAACCTGGTCCGAGCCCCGCAAGTCACCCCTCCTTGGATTCCCCTAGGTCTCTAGTTTTCAGAAATGCACAGGTTTGGTAGTTTTCCCTAGGTGTCGGCTGAGCTAGAAGCCAAAATCTACAGGTAGGCACTTCGCAAAAAACACCTCTCTTTTCTTCCAAAACTTTTGATGTGTCCACGTTGCACTTTGGGGTGTTTCCTGTCGCGGGTGCTAGGCCTACCCACACAAGTGAGGTATCATTTTTACCGGGAGACTTGGGGGAACGCTGGGTGGAAGGAAATTTGTGGCTCCTCTCAGATTCCAGAACTTTCTGCCACAGAAATGTGAGGAACATGTGTTTTTTTAGCCAAATTTTGAGGTTTGCAAAGGATTCTGGGTAACAGAACCTGGTCCGAGCCCCGCAAGTCACCCCTCCTTGGATTCCCCTAGGTCTCTAGTTTTCAGAAATGCACAGGTTTGGTAGGTTTCCCTAGGTGCCGGCTGAGCTAGAAGCCAAAATCTACAGGTAGGCACTTCGCAAAAAACACCTCTGTTTTCTTCCAAAACTTTTGATGTGTCCACGTTGCACTTTGGGGTGTTTCCTGTCGCGGGTGCTAGGCCTACCCACACAAGTGAGGTATCATTTTTACCGGGAGACTTGGGGGAACGCTGGGTGGAAGGAAATTTGTGGCTCCTCTCAGATTCCAGAACTTTCTGCCACAGAAATGTGAGGAACATGTGTTTTTTTAGCCAAATTTTGAGGTTTGCAAAGGATTCTGGGTAACAGAACCTGGTCCGAGCCCCGCAAGTCACCCCTCCTTGGATTCCCCTACGTCTCTAGTTTTCAGAAATGCACAGGTTTGGTAGGTTTCCCTAGGTGCCGGCTGAGCTAGAGGCCAAAATCTACAGGTAGGCACTTCGCAAAAAACACCTCTGTTTTCTTCCAAAATTTTGGATGTGTCCACGTTGCGCTTTGGGGTGTTTCCTGACGCGGGCGCTAGGCCTACCCACACAAGTGAGGTATCATTTTTATCGGGAGACTTGGGGGAATGCTGGGTGGCAGGAAATTCGTAGCTCATCCCAGATTCCAGAACTTTCTGCCACAGAAATGTGAGGAACATGTGTTTTTTTAGCCAAATTTTGAGGTTTGCAAAGGATTCTGGGTAACAGAACCTGGTCCGAGCCCCGCAAGTCACCCCATCTTGGATTCCCCTAGGTCTCTAGTTTTCAGAAATGCACAGGTTTGGTAGGTTTCCCTAGGTGCCGGCTGAGCTAGAGGCCAAAATCTACAGGTAGGCACTTGGCAAAAAACACCTCTGTTTTCTTCCAAAATTTTTGATGTGTCCACGTTGCGCTTTGGGGTGTTTCCTGTCGCAGGCGCTAGGCCTACCCACACAAGTGAGGTATCACTTTTATCGGGAGACTTGGGGGAACGCTGGGTGGAAGGAAATTTGTGGCTCCTCTCAGATTCCAGAACTTTCTGCCACAGAAATATGAGGAACATGTGTTTTTTTAGCCAAATTTTGAGGTTTGCAAAGGATTCTGGGTAACAGAACCTGGTCCGAGCCCCGCAAGTCACCCCTCCTTGGATTCCCCTAGGTCTCTAGTTTTCAGAAATGCACAGGTTTGGTAGGTTTCCCTAGGTGCCGGCTGAGCTAGAGGCCAAAATCTACAGGTAGGCACTTCGCAAAAAACACCTCTGTTTTCTTCCAAAATTTTGGATGTGTCCACGTTGCGCTTTGGGGTGTTTCCTGTCGCGGGCGCTAGGCCTACCCACAAAAGTGTGGTATCATTTTTATCGGGAGACTTGGGGGAACGCTGGGTGGAAGGAAATTTGTGGCTCCTCTCAGATTCCAGAACTTTCTGCCACAGAAATGTGAGGAACATGTGTTTTTTTAGCCAAATTTTGAGGTTTGCAAAGGATTCTGGGTAACAGAACCTGGTCCGAGCCCCGCAAGTCACTCCTCCTTGGATTCCCCTACGTCTCTAGTTTTCAGAAATGCACAGGTTTGGTAGGTTTACCTAGGTGCCGGCTGAGCTAGAGGCCAAAATCTACAGGTAGGCACTTCGCAAAAAACACCTCTGTTTTCTTCCAAAATTTTGGATGTGTCCACGTTGCGCTTTGGGGTGTTTCCTGTCGCGGGCGCTAGGCCTACCCACGCAAGTGAGATATCATTTTTATCGGGAGACTTGGGGGAACGCTGGGTGGCAGGAAATTCGTAGCTCCTCCCAGATTCCAGAACTTTCTGCCACAGAATGTGAGGAACATGTGTTTTTTTAGCCAAATTTTGAGGTTTGCAAAGGATTCTGGGTAACAGAACCTGGTCCGAGCCCCGCAAGTCACCCCATCTTGGATTCCCCTAGGTCTCTAGTTTTCAGAAATGCACAGGTTTGGTAGGTTTCCCTATGTGCCGGCTGAGCTAGAGGCCAAAATCTACAGGTAGGCACTTCGCAAAAAACACCTCTGTTTTCTTCCAAAATTTTGGATGTGTCCACGTTGTGCTTTGGGGTGTTTCCTGTCGCGGGCGCTAGGCCTACCCACGCAAGTGAGGTATCATTTTTATCGGGAGACTTGGGGGAACGCTGAGTGGAAGGAAATTTGTGGCTCCTCTCAGATTCCAGAACTTTCTGCCACAGAAATGTGAGGAACATGTGTTTTTTTAGCCAAATTTTGAGGTTTGCAAAGGATTCTGGGTAACAGAACCTGGTCCGAGCCCCGCAAGTCACCCCTCCTTGGATTCCCCTAGGTCTCTAGTTTTCAGAAAAGCACAGGTTTGGTAGGTTTCCCTAGGTGCCGGCTGAGCTAGAGGCCAAAATCTACAGGTAGGCACTTCGCAAAAAACACCTCTGTTTTCTTCCAAAATTTTTGATGTGTCCACGTTGCGCTTTGGGGTGTTTCCTGTCGCCGGCGCTAGGCCTACCCACACAAGTGAGGTATCATTTTTATCGGGAGACATGGGGGAACGCAGGGTGGAAGGAAATTTGTGGCTCCTCTCAGATTTCAGAACTTTCTGCCACAGAAATGTGAGGAACATGTGTTTTTTTAGCCAAATTTTGAGGTTTGCAAAGGATTCTGGGTAACAGAACCTGGTACGAGCCCCGCAAGTCACCCCTCCTTGGATTCCCCTAGGTCTCTAGTTTTCAGAAATGCACAGGTTTGGTAGGTTTACCTAGGTGCCGGCTGAGCTAGAGGCCAAAATCTACAGGTAGGCACTTCGCAAAAAACACCTCTCTTTTCTTCCAAAACTTTTGATGTGTCCACGTTGCGCTTTGGGGTGTTTCCTGTCGCGGGTGCTAGACCTACCCACACAAGTGAGGTATCATTTTTATCGGGAGACTTGGGGGAACGCTGGGTGGAAGGAAATTTGTGGCTCCTCTCAGATTCCAGAACTTTCTGCCACAGAAATGTGAGGAACATGTGTTTTTTTAGCCAAATTTTGAGGTTTGCAAAGGATTCTGGGTAACAGAACCTGGTCCGAGCCCCGCAATTCACCCCTCCTTGGATACCCCTAGGTCTCTAGTTTTCAGAAATGCACAGGTTTGGTAGGTTTCCCTAGGTGCCGGCTGAGCTAGAGGCAAAAATCTACAGGTAGGCACTTCGCAAAAAACACCTCTGTTTTCTTCCAAAATTTTTGATGTGTCCACGTTGCGCTTTGGGGTGTTTCCTGTCGCGGGCGCTAGGCCTACCCACACAAGTGAGGTATCATTTTTATCGGGAGACTTGGGGGAACGCTGGGTGGAAGGAAATTTGTGGCTCCTCTCAGATTCCAGAACTTTCTGCCACAGAAATGTGAGGAACATGTGTTTTTTTAGCCAAATTTTGAGGTTTGCAAAGGATTCTGGGTAACAGAACCTGGTCCGAGCCCCGCAAGTCACCCCTCCTTGGATTCCCCTAGGTCTCTAGTTTTCAGAAATGCACAGGTTTGGTAGGTTTCCCTAGGTGCCGGCTGAGCTAGAGGCCAAAATCTACAGGTAGGCACTTCGCAAAAAACACCTCTGTTTTCTTCCAAAACTTTTGATGTGTCCACGTTGCGCTTTGGGGTGTTTCCTGTCGCGGGCGCTAGGCCTACCCACGCAAGTGAGGTATCATTTTTATCGGGAGACTTGGGGGAACGCTGGGTGGAAGGAAATCTGTGGCTCCTCTCAGATTCCAGAACTTTCTGCCACAGAAATGTGAGGAACATGTGTTTTTTTAGCCAAATTTTGAGGTTTGCAAAGGATTCTGGGTAACAGAACCTGGTCCGAGCCCCGCAAGTCACCCCTCCTTGGATTCCCCTACGTCTCTAGTTTTCAGAAATGCACAGGTTTGGTAGGTTTCCCTAGGTGCCGGCTGAGCTAGAGGCCAAAATCTACAGGTAGGCACTTCGCAAAAAACACCTCTGTTTTCTTCCAAAATTTTTGATGTGTCCACGTTGCGCTTTGGGGTGTTTCCTGTCTCGGGCGCTAGGCCTACCCACACAAGTGAGGTATCATTTTTATCGGGAGACTTGGGGGAACGCTGGGTGGAAGGAAATTTGTGGCTCCTCTCAGATTCCAGAACTTTTTGCCACAGAAATATGAGGAACATGTGTTTTTTTAGCCAAATTTTGAGGTTTGCAAAGGATTCAGGGTAACAGAACCTGGTCCGAGCCCCGCAAGTCACCCCTCCTTGGATTCCCCTAGGTCTCTAGTTTTCAGAAATGCACAGGTTTGGTAGGTTTCCCTAGGTGCCGGCTGAGCTAGAGGCCAAAATCTACAGGTAGGCACTTTGCAAAAAACACCTCTGTTTTCTTCCAAAATTTTGGATGTGTCCACGTTGCGCTTTGGGGTGTTTCCTGTCGCGGGCGCTAGGCCTACCCACACAAGTGAGGTATCCTTTTTATCGGGAGACTTGGGGGAACGCTGGGTGGAAGGAAATTTGTGGCTCCTCTCAGATTCCAGAACTTTCTGCCACAGAAATGTGAGGAACATGTGTTTTTTTAGCCAAATTTTGAGGTTTGCAAAGGATTCTGGGTAACAGAACCTGGTCCGAGCCCCGCAAGTCACCCCTCCTTGGATTCCCCTACGTCTCTAGTTTTCAGAAATGCACAGGTTTGGTAGGTTTCCCTAGGTGCCGGCTGAGCTAGAGGCCAAAATCTACAGGTAGGCACTTCGCAAAAAACACCTCTGTTTTCTTCCAAAATTTTGGATGTGTCCACGTTGCGCTTTGGGGTGTTTCCTGTCGCGGGCGCTAGGCCTACCCACGCAAGTGAGATATCATTTTTATCGGGAGACTTGGGGGAACGCTGGGTGGCAGGAAATTCGTAGCTCCTCCCAGATTCCAGAACTTTCTGCCACAGAAATGTGAGGAACATGTGTTTTTTTAGCCAAATTTTGAGGTTTGCAAAGGATTCTGGGTAACAGAACCTGGTCCGAGCCCCGCAAGTCACCCCATTTTGGATTCCCCTAGGTCTCTAGTTTTCAGAAATGCACAGGTTTGGTAGGTTTCCCTAGGTGCCGGCTGAGCTAGAGGCCAAAATCTACAGGTAGGCACTTCGCAAAAAACACCTCTGTTTTCTTCCAAAATTTTGGATGTGTCCACGTTGTGCTTTGGGGTGTTTCCTGTCGCGGGCGCTAGGCCTACCCACGCAAGTGAGGTATCATTTTTATCGGGAGACTTGGGGGAACGCTGAGTGGAAGGAAATTTGTGGCTCCTCTCATATTCCAGAACTTTCTGCCACAGAAATGTGAGGAACATGTGTTTTTTTAGCCAAATTTTGAGGTTTGCAAAGGATTCTGGGTAACAGAACCTGGTCCGAGCCCCGCAAGTCACCCCTCCTTGGATTCCCCTAGGTCTCTAGTTTTCAGAAAAGCACAGGTTTGGTAGGTTTCCCTAGGTGCCGGCTGAGCTAGAGGCCAAAATCTACAGGTAGGCACTTCGCAAAAAACACCTCTGTTTTCTTCCAAAATTTTTGATGTGTCCACGTTGCGCTTTGGGGTGTTTCCTGTCGCCGGCGCTAGGCCTACCCACACAAGTGAGGTATCATTTTTATCGGGAGACTTGGGGGAACGCTGGGTGGAAGGAAATTTGTGGCTCCTCTCAGATTTCAGAACTTTCTGCCACAGAAATGTGAGAAACATGTGTTTTTTTAGCCAAATTTTGAGGTTTGCAAAGGATTCTGGGTAACAGAACCTGGTCCGAGCCCCGCAAGTCACCCCTCCTTGGATTCCCCTAGGTCTCTAGTTTTCAGAAATGCACAGGTTTGGTAGGTTTCCCTAGGTGCCGGCTGAGCTAGAGGCCAAAATCTACAGTTAGACACTTCGCAAAAAACACCTCTGTTTTCTTCCAAAATTTTGGATGTGTCCACGTTGTGCTTTGGGGTGTTTCCTGTCGCGGGCGCTAGGCCTACCCACGCAAGTGAGGTATCATTTTTATCGGGAGACTTGGGGGAACGCTGAGTGGAAGGAAATTTGTGGCTCCTCTCAGATTCCAGAACTTTCTGCCACAGAAATGTGAGGAACATGTGTTTTTTTAGCCAAATTTTGAGGTTTGCAAAGGATTCTGGGTAACAGAACCTGGTCCGAGCCCCGCAAGTCACCCCTCCTTGGATTCCCCTAGGTCTCTAGTTTTCAGAAAAGCACAGGTTTGGTAGGTTTCCCTAGGTGCCGGCTGAGCTAGAGGCCAAAATCTACAGGTAGGCACTTCGCAAAAAACACCTCTGTTTTCTTCCAAAATTTTTGATGTGTCCACGTTGCGCTTTGGGGTGTTTCCTGTCGCCGGCGCTAGGCCTACCCACACAAGTGAGGTATCATTTTTATCGGGAGACATGGGGGAACGCAGGGTGGAAGGAAATTTGTGGCTCCTCTCAGATTTCAGAACTTTCTGCCACAGAAATGTGAGGAACATGTGTTTTTTTAGCCAAATTTTGAGGTTTGCAAAGGATTCTGGGTAACAGAACCTGGTACGAGCCCCGCAAGTCACCCCTCCTTGGATTCCCCTAGGTCTCTAGTTTTCAGAAATGCACAGGTTTGGTAGGTTTACCTAGGTGCCGGCTGAGCTAGAGGCCAAAATCTACAGGTAGGCACTTCACAAAAAACACCTCTCTTTTCTTCCAAAACTTTTGATGTGTCCACGTTGCGCTTTGGGGTGTTTCCTGTCGCGGGTGCTAGACCTACCCACACAAGTGAGGTATCATTTTTATCGGGAGACTTGGGGGAACGCTGGGTGGAAGGAAATTTGTGGCTCCTCTCAGATTCCAGAACTTTCTGCCACAGAAATGTGAGGAACATGTGTTTTTTTAGCCAAATTTTGAGGTTTGCAAAGGATTCTGGGTAACAGAACCTGGTCCGAGCCCCGCAATTCACCCCTCCTTGGATACCCCTAGGTCTCTAGTTTTCAGAAATGCACAGGTTTGGTAGGTTTCCCTAGGTGCCGGCTGAGCTAGAGGCAAAAATCTACAGGTAGGCACTTCGCAAAAAACACCTCTGTTTTCTTCCAAAATTTTTGATGTGTCCACGTTGCGCTTTGGGGTGTTTCCTGTCGCGGGCGCTAGGCCTACCCACACAAGTGAGGTATCATTTTTATCGGGAGACTTGGGGGAACGCTGGGTGGAAGGAAATTTGTGGCTCCTCTCAGATTCCAGAACTTTCTGCCACAGAAATGTGAGGAACATGTGTTTTTTTAGCCAAATTTTGAGGTTTGCAAAGGATTCTGGGTAACAGAACCTGGTCCGAGCCCCGCAAGTCACCCCTCCTTGGATTCCCCTAGGTCTCTAGTTTTCAGAAATGCACAGGTTTGGTAGGTTTCCCTAGGTGCCGGCTGAGCTAGAGGCCAAAATCTACAGGTAGGCACTTCGCAAAAAACACCTCTGTTTTCTTCCAAAACTTTTGATGTGTCCACGTTGCGCTTTGGGGTGTTTCCTGTCGCGGGCGCTAGGCCTACCCACGCAAGTGAGGTATCATTTTTATCGGGAGACTTGGGGGAACGCTGGGTGGAAGGAAATCTGTGGCTCCTCTCAGATTCCAGAACTTTCTGCCACAGAAATGTGAGGAACATGTGTTTTTTTAGCCAAATTTTGAGGTTTGCAAAGGATTGTGGGTAACAGAACCTGGTCCGAGCCCCGCAAGTCACCCCTCCTTGGATTCCCCTACGTCTCTAGTTTTCAGAAATGCACAGGTTTGGTAGGTTTCCCTAGGTGCCGGCTGAGCTAGAGGCCAAAATCTACAGGTAGGCACTTCGCAAAAAACACCTCTGTTTTCTTCCAAAATTTTTGATGTGTCCACGTTGCGCTTTGGGGTGTTTCCTGTCTCGGGCGCTAGGCCTACCCACACAAGTGAGGTATCATTTTTATCGGGAGACTTGGGGGAACGCTGGGTGGAAGGAAATTTGTGGCTCCTCTCAGATTCCAGAACTTTTTGCCACAGAAATATGAGGAACATGTGTTTTTTTAGCCAAATTTTGAGGTTTGCAAAGGATTCTGGGTAACAGAACCTGGTCCGAGCCCCGCAAGTCACCCCTCCTTGGATTCCCCTAGGTCTCTAGTTTTCAGAAATGCACATGTTTGGTAGGTTTCCCTAGGTGCCGGCTGAGCTAGAGGCCAAAATCTACAGGTAGGCACTTTGCAAAAAACACCTCTGTTTTCTTCCAAAATTTTGGATGTGTCCACGTTGCGCTTTGGGGTGTTTCCTGTCGCGGGCGCTAGGCCTACCCACACAAGTGAGGTATCCTTTTTATCGGGAGACTTGGGGGAACGCTGGGTGGAAGGAAATTTGTGGCTCCTCTCAGATTCCAGAACTTTCTGCCACAGAAATGTGAGGAACATGTGTTTTTTTAGCCAAATTTTGAGGTTTGCAAAGGATTCTGGGTAACAGAACCTGGTCCGAGCCCCGCAAGTCACCCCTCCTTGGATTCCCCTACGTCTCTAGTTTTCAGAAATGCACAGGTTTGGTAGGTTTCCCTAGGTGCCGGCTGAGCTAGAGGCCAAAATCTACAGGTAGGCACTTCGCAAAAAACACCTCTGTTTTCTTCCAAAATTTTGGATGTGTCCACGTTGCGCTTTGGGGTGTTTCCTGTCGCGGGCGCTAGGCCTACCCACGCAAGTGAGATATCATTTTTATCGGGAGACTTGGGGGAACGCTGGGTGGCAGGAAATTCGTAGCTCCTCCCAGATTCCAGAACTTTCTGCCACAGAAATGTGAGGAACATGTGTTTTTTTAGCCAAATTTTGAGGTTTGCAAAGGATTCTGGGTAACAGAACCTGGTCCGAGCCCCGCAAGTCACCCCATTTTGGATTCCCCTAGGTCTCTAGTTTTCAGAAATGCACAGGTTTGGTAGGTTTCCCTAGGTGCCGGCTGAGCTAGAGGCCAAAATCTACAGGTAGGCACTTCGCAAAAAACACCTCTGTTTTCTTCCAAAATTTTGGATGTGTCCACGTTGTGCTTTGGGGTGTTTCCTGTCGCGGGCGCTAGGCCTACCCACGCAAGTGAGGTATCATTTTTATCGGGAGACTTGGGGGAACGCTGAGTGGAAGGAAATTTGTGGCTCCTCTCAGATTCCAGAACTTTCTGCCACAGAAATGTGAGGAACATGTGTTTTTTTAGCCAAATTTTGAGGTTTGCAAAGGATTCTGGGTAACAGAACCTGGTCCGAGCCCCGCAAGTCACCCCTCCTTGGATTCCCCTAGGTCTCTAGTTTTCAGAAAAGCACAGGTTTGGTAGGTTTCCCTAGGTGCCGGCTGAGCTAGAGGCCAAAATCTACAGGTAGGCACTTCGCAAAAAACACCTCTGTTTTCTTCCAAAATTTTTGATGTGTCCACGTTGCGCTTTGGGGTGTTTCCTGTCGCCGGCGCTAGGCCTACCCACACAAGTGAGGTATCATTTTTATCGGGAGACTTGGGGGAACGCTGGGTGGAAGGAAATTTGTGGCTCCTCTCAGATTTCAGAACTTTCTGCCACAGAAATGTGAGAAACAGGTGTTTTTTTAGCCAAATTTTGAGGTTTGCAAAGGATTCTGGGTAACAGAACCTGGTCCGAGCCCCGCAAGTCACCCCTCCTTGGATTCCCCTAGGTCTCTAGTTTTCAGAAATGCACAGGTTTGGTAGGTTTCCCTAGGTGCCGGCTGAGCTAGAGGCCAAAATCTACAGGTAGACACTTCGCAAAAAACACCTCTGCTTTCTTTAAAAAAAATGGGATGTGTCCACGTTGCGTTTTGGGGCGTTTCCTGTCGCGGGCGCTAGGCCAACCCACACAAGTGAGGTATCATTTTTATCGGGAGACTTAGGGGAACATAGATTAGCAAAACAAGTGCTATTGCCCCTTGTCTTTCTCTACATTTTTTCCTTCCAAATATAGGAGAGTGTGTAAAAAAGACATCTATTTGAGAAATTCCCTATAATTCACATGCTAGTATGGTCACCCCGGAATTCAGAGATGTGCAAATAACCACTGCTCCTCAGCACCTTATCTTGTGCCCTTTTTGGAAATGCAAAGGTTTTCTTGATAGCAATTTTTTACTCTTTATATTTCAGCAAATGAATTGCTGTATACCCGGTATAGAATGAAAACAGGGTGCAGCTCATTTATTGGCTCTGGGTTCCTCGGGTTCTTGATGAACCTACATGCCCTATATATCCCTGCAACCAGAGGAGTCCAGCAGACGTAACAGTATATTGCTTTCCATAATCTGACATTGCAGGGAAAAGTTACAGAGTAAAACGTAGAGAAAAATTGATGTTTTTTTCACCTCAATTTCAATATTTTTCTTTTTCAGCTGTTATTTTCTGTAGGAAACCCTTGTAGGATCTACACAAATGACCCCTTGCTGAATTCAGAATTTTGTCTACTTTTCAGAAATGCTTAGGTTTCTGGGATCCAGCATTGGTTTCATGCCCATTCCTGTCACTGACTGGAAGGAGGCTGAAAGCACAAAAAATTGCAAAAATGGGGTATGCCCCAGTAAAATGCCAAAATTGTGTTGAAAAATTGGGTTTTCTGATTCAAGTCTGCCTGTTCCTGAAAGCTAGGAAGCTGCTGAGTTTAGCACTGCAAACCCTTTGTTGATGCCATTTTCAGGGGGAAATCCACAAGCCTTCTTCTGCAGCCACTTTTTCCAATTTTTTGAAAAAAACGAAATTTTCACTGTATTTTGGCCAATTTCTTGGCCTCCTTCAAGGCAACCCACAAAGTCTGGGTACCTCTAGAATCCCTAGGATGTTGGAAAAAAAGGACGCAAATTTGGCTTGGTTAGCTTATGTGGACAAAAAGTTATGAGGGCCTAAGCGCGAACTGCCCCAAATAGGCAAAAAAAGGCCTGGCACAGGAGGGGGAAAAGGCCTGGCAGCGAAGGGGTTAAGACTTAGGGGGTCATTACAACCCTGGCGGACGGTGTAAAAGGTGGGGTAATACCGCAAACAGGCCGGCGAAAAAAAAAAGGGAATTACGACCCTGACGGTAACCGCCAACAAAGACAGCCACTTTAACACTTCGCCCGCCATGGCGGTACAGACAAACAGCGTGGCGGTCACCGTCAACAGACAGGCGGGAGACAAAGTACCGCCCACACTATTACAACACACCAATCCGCCACCTTTTCCGGGGCGGATTCACCGTGGATAAAAACACGGCGGAAACAGCCTTTGCTATTGGAAAACGCTCACCTCAACACACTCCACGAGGAATGACGACTCCATGGACCCAGAACTCCAAATACTACCTGCCCTTGTCTTTCTGCTCCTGTACGAACAACAGCGACGTAGGCGCAGAACATACCGGTGAGTACTGCATCTACGACACAGGGGAGGGGGGAGGCAAAAGTTACGGGAACACCCACCAAACACCCCCACCCTCGCATATTACAACATACACACCAATGTAGTCAAAAATATCACATTAACAACCCACAATCCCCCCGGAAGAATGCAAAGACAAAGCGAGATCCGTTCAAATATTGTAATGTGCCAATATACATGTCATATAAAAATATACTGAATCATATCTCGAAATCTGTCATATTTATATATACAATACAAGAAGTAGTGCAGCTATGCACACAACAATGTCCGTGCACCAACAGTCCAAAAATGCATGGGCGAGGCCCACAATAGATACCTGACCAAAATCTGAGAGAACACTGCCGGGGCATCAGATTGAAACACTACAGGCACCTCAGGGGGAAGGGAAGGAGGTGCACCTCAGCCAGATGAATGCAAAGCCAGATCCACGACGGGGCTCCATGCCCATTGATGTATCCTGGGGAGTGCAAAGCCACAGTCTCTCAAGTCTCTACAGTGGGTGGCTTGCCCACTGGACCATCCTGGGGAGTGCAAAGCCACAGTCTCTCAAGTCTCTACAGTGGGTGGCTTGCCCAAAGTGCCATCCTGGGGAGTGCAAAGCCACATTCTCTCAAGTCTCTACAGTGGGTGGGTTGCCCACTGGACCATCCTGGGGAGTGCAAAGCCACATTGACGCAAGTAGATGCAGTTCTCAACTGGTACTGGGTGGGACTGGTGGCCAGACTGGATGAGTCTCCCCGTGAAAGTTCCTGTCCTGTCACTATCCCAGCTACACATGGGAGAAGGATGCCTGATGTGGCGGCCCATTCATACCCACACGGTGTTTGCCCTGATCAGCG
The DNA here is from genome assembly GCF_031143425.1 of Pleurodeles waltl. Classification (NCBI taxonomy): domain Eukaryota; kingdom Metazoa; phylum Chordata; class Amphibia; order Caudata; family Salamandridae; genus Pleurodeles; species Pleurodeles waltl. Next base: position 1,257,757,140 of record NC_090445.1, on the reverse strand, counting down.
GTCTTCACCATGGCGGTCTTGGCCTTGTTCAGCGGTGCTTTGCCATGGCTGGCTATGGACTGTTCAGCGGTCTTCACCATGGCGGTCTTGGCCTTGTTCAGCGGTGCTTTGCCATGGCTGGTAGCCTGAGATGGCGGTTCAGATACTGACATTGGTGTGTGGCATGACGAACTCCACACTGGACATTGGGGTGTGGCATGACAAACTCCACACTGGACATCGGGGTGTGGCATGACGAACTCCACACTGGACATTGGGGTGTGGCATGACGAACTCCACACTGGACATTGGGGTGTGGAATGACGTTCCATCATCGCCCAGCGGGGCTGTGGGATCCTGGTCCCTCCTGGGCACTGACTCCGGCTGTGGTCTCCTGACCAGTAACGATACTCGGGCCCTCCTGGGCACTGACTCTGGCGGTGGTCTCCTGACCAGTAACGATACTCGGGCCCTCCTGGGCACTGACTCTGGCGGTGGTCTCCTGACCAGTAACGACGGTGCTGGCGGTTGTGTCTGGACCGCCGGAAATGATGGCGCACTTTTCTGCTGTGACACTCACAACAGGCTGGGCAGACTTCCTCGGAACCTTCCCCACCTTCTTTGGGGTTACAGCTGACTCACCAATCGCCTTCGATCCCATTTCACTTGTTGTCCCACCAGGAGTCTTGACACGGTCCCGTCGTCCACTCTCCAATTTCGGTGCCTTTACAGGGGGTGGTCTGACAGTGCCTTGGCTCCGGGTCCTACTGCCTGCCCTGGTGAACGGTGCACTCCAAAAACCTGGAACACGCACCACTGGTACTGGAGGCTTTTTGGCTGAGGCGCTATGACGGGACTGATGAACTGGGGGAGGGGGGTGGGGGCAAACAGGTCAATTTGACAGAGGGACAGTTTCTGACGGACACTGGGATGGGTAGTTGGAGGGGGTCTGGGAGTGGAGGTAGAGGAGGTGGTTGTGGGAGGTGTCACTTTAGGTGTTTTGGGTGCAGGTGCAGGTACTGGAGGCTGTCGTGAGGTGGATGGTTGTTGGGTGAGTGATTGCCGGCGTATGTGTACTTTGGGAGGGGGCGTCACAGACACACTGGGAGAGGACACAGGGGACGTGTAAATGGCAGTGGAGGTGGTGAGTGCAGGTGAGCGGCTTGTGGTGCTGGGTGTTCTGGTGCGAGTCTTAGTGCCTGTAGATGTGGTGCATGCAGGTGTGTGTGTAGACGACACTGGGAGGGAGGAGGGAGAAGAGGAGGAGGGGGACACAGTGGAGACAGTGGATGTTGCTGTGTCTGTATGGGTGTGATGCTTGTGTGAGTGCCTGTGGTGTGTGTGGTGCCTATGTTTGCTTGAGCTACTTGTGTGCATTGACTTGTGTGCCTGCTGGTCTGTAGGTGTGCTTGGGATGGGCTGGGGTACAGGGGATTGGGTCTGGGTGGAGGAGGTTGGAAGGGGGGAGGCTGGACACAGGGACAATGGCTGCCATCAGTGCTGAAGCCAGAGATTGCAGGGTTCGCTGAAGGACAGCCTGACCAGAATGAATGCCTTCCAGGAATGCATTACCGTGTTTCAACTCTCGTTCTACACCCTGGATGGCATTCACATTGGTAGACTGCCCAACAGTGAGTGACCTGAGGAGGTCAATGGCCTCCTCACTGAGGGCAGCAGGGGTGACTGGGGCAGGGCCTGAGGTGCCTGGGGCGAAGGTGATGCCCACCCTCCTGGGTGAGCGGGCACGGGACACACGCTGAGGGGCTGCTGGGAGGGCGGTGCTAGTAGGGGAGGTGGCGGCTGTACCTGTAGAAGTGGGGCGCACAGATGGTGCCGCCACCACAGGGGAGCTCCCATCGGCGGACGAGTCCGTGTCGTTCGATGGTGATCTGTTGGCCGAGGTGAAGCTCCCCTCGCCCTCTGTCCCACTGGTGAATTCAGAGTCTGTGGTGTGGCCCTCCATGGCCATGTGGGATGCAGCTCCTTCGTGCTCCAGTGCCACTGTACCTCCGCCTGTTAATGCTGATGTACAAAAGGACAGGGAGAGCAGGAAAACGGGGGAGACAGAAGAAAGAGAGTTTTAGTGCATGGCATACCGCTACCGTTGGCGGACAAGACAGACGCAGCAGCCCCATGCATTACGCCGTGCTCCTGACCTCTGCACATGCTATTTCTGGGAAATGGCCTACATAGCAATGGTAGTAATCTGCTCACATGGATCGCAAAGGGGCAACTATACATCAACTTCCTTCTGTTTTGAGCTGGAGTAGAGTGCCACATGGCCTACATAACGGAGGGGCCTTGCCTACCTAACTCGCCCTGGCCTAGGGACACCCACAACCCACCACCCCCACCCAGACACCTCCACTGCACTCAAAGTCCATATGATGAGGTAGTACTCACCCCCTTGTGTCTGCTGTGATGTCCTTAAGCGCCCATCCATGTCCGGGTAGGCCACCGCCAGGATCCAGAGGGGGGTCATGGTACGACAGGCACCCCTCCCACGTTGGGAGGCCATCCCCAGCTGAGCCTCCGCCGTCTTCTTGCTGCAGCGGCGAATGTCCTCCGATCTATTATGGCAGTGGGTGCCCCGTCTCTGGTGGGCCCCCAGGGTCCGGACTTCCTTGGCGATGGCACGCCAAATGTCCCTCTTCTGGTGGGCGCTGACCTACATGACATGCACAAGGAAAGAGGACAGTCATTACCTACTGCACCGTCGTTGTGATTGGCCCCCTCCCAACTCTATCCCTGTGGCCCATTCATCCCCATGCATAACTGTTCTATGGACTCTGCCCCTTCCCTCATCCAGCCAGCCCTCTCCACCCAAGCCTAGCCCATCCAACTTGCTCCCTGTGTACTAACCTGTTGGTCTGGAGGACCGTAGAGTAGCGTGTACTGGGGGAGGATCCCATCCACAAGTTTCTCCAACTCCTGTGCAGTGAAGGCAGGGGCCCTTTCCCCAGACGCAGCAGCCATCGTCGCTTCCAGACCGAGGTCACAGCAGCACTAGCAGTGTAGGTCCTCTCCTGTCGAAGGTCAGGTATCTAGTGATTGAAGAGATAGAAAATGGTGGTGACGTCCGCGGCGGTGACGTCCGCGGCGGTGCGCATCATCACCGGCGGCGCACCTGTTCATTGGCTCCTGTGACCCATAGGGTCCAATGTTAACCAATGCAGCATTGCGCCGCGCTCTACGACCGCCTACCGCGACGGTGTCCAACGCCAGCGTAGTTACCCCACAATTCCATTGTCCCAGTTTAGAGGTCAGGCAGCCGCCATTTCAGGGGCCCACATGGCTTCAATTACTACTGCGTCACACATACCGAGGCCTACACTCAAAACCTTTCCCGGATGGGTTAATTGTCTGTTGTAGTCTTGTGTGTCACTGTGGGTACATACCTGGAGGAATGCTGACAGTTTCTTCGCTGTTGTCCTTCTTAGGCACCGTCAGTTGGGACATATTGGAAGATGGCGGAATCCGCCGGTGTACCGACCGCTGGTGGACCTGTTGACAATGGAAGAGCGACATGTCATCGTGACCTACAGGTTTGACCGTGCCACAATCCAGGAACTATGTACCCAGTTGGAGCCAGACCTGATGTCACCAATCCGCAATCCGACTGGAATCCCCCCTGACGTGCAGGTGCTGTCAGTGCTGCATTTCCTTGCAAGTGGGTCTTTTCAGACAACAGTGGCCATAGCATCAGGGATGTCCCAGCCTATGTTTTCCAACGTCTTGTCCAGAGTGTTGTCTACCCTGCTGAAACACGTAAGGAGATACATCATTTTCCCTGAGGTGGAGGATTTGCCTACAGTGAAAGGTGATTTCTATGCCCTTGGACATATCCCCAACGTCATAGGTGCCATTGATGGGACCCATGTAGCTCTGGTCCCCCCGCAGGAATGAACAGGTGTACAGGAACAGGAAGAGTTATCATTCCATGAATGTCCAGATGGTCTGTTTGGCAGACCAGTACATCTCCCAGGTAAATGCTATGTTCCCTGGCTCAGTGCATGACGCCTACATCCTGCGGAATAGCAGCATCCCTGATATGATGGGTCAACTCCAGAGGCACCGTGTATGGCTATTGGGGGACTCTGGTTACCCCAACCTGTCCTGGCTATTGACCCCAGTGAGGAATCCCAGGACCAGGGCAGAGGAACGGTACAATGAGGCCCATGGCCGGACTAGGAGGGTGATCGAGCGGACCTTCGGCCTCCTGAAGGCCAGGTTCAGGTGCCTCCATATGACTGGTGGATCCCTAGTCTACTCACCGAAGAAGGTGTGCGACATCATCATCGCCTGCTCCATGCTCCATAACTTGTCATTGCGACGCCAGGTGCCTTTTCTGCAGGAGGATGATCCAGATGACGGTGTTGTTGCAGCGGGGGAGCCTGGGGAGCCTGTGGACAGTTGTGAGGAGGAAGCTGATGAAGATGAAAACGACAACAGGGAGTCAGTCATACAGCAATATTTTCAGTGAGACACAGGTGAGTACATTTTCATGTTTCACATATTATTAACTTTCACACGTCTACCTCTATCCTGTACCTACATTTCACTCCCTATTTGTTAACTGAGTTGTCCCCTTCCATTTCAGTTTCACTTTTGTGGTAACCTACGTGTCAACACCTTGCACCCTTGAAAGGCTTGTGATGTGTGACATTGGTATGTTGGCCTTCCAATGGGTAACCTTTTTTAACACTGTAATTGACAATACAAAGTTCACAATCATTGACTGACTCCAGTTTTATTAGTGTTTCAAGGGTGTTTATTTAAGTGCATAACAATGAAGGGGGGTTGTGAAATGGGGATGGGTGATGGTGGAGGAATGTCCATGGCATAGTCCAGTCTATTAGTCTCACAGGTACATTGCACATCTGGCCATTGGAAGTGGAGCTGGGGCAGTTCCGATTTGGACAGGGTAACAAAGTGGGACAGTGGGAGGACGATCAGGGTGGTCTTATTTCCTGGCGGGGGTTTTGCCATCTTGCTATGTCCTGTTCCTGGATCTCAGGGCCCGCTTGCGTGGTGGTGGTCCGTTTGCAGGGGATGGGGTGCTGGTGTGTTGGTCCTGTGGCGGTGCCTCCTGTCCACTAGCGCCGGCGGAGATGGTGGGCATTTCATCGTCGTGGCTAGTGTCAGGGGCCCCTTGGAGTGCCACGGTGTCCCTCAAGGTCTTTTGAATGTCCGTCAGCACCCCTACAATGGTGCCCAGGGCGGAGCCGATATTCCTGAGCTCCTCCCTGAACCCCAAATACTGTTCCTCCTGCAGACGCAGGGTCTCCTGCAACTTTGCCAGTACCGTTGCCATCGTCTCCTGGGAGTGGTGGTATGCTCCCATGATGGAGGAGAGGGCCTCGTGGAGAGTAGGTTCCCTTGGCCTGTCCTCCCTCTGTCGCACAGCAGCCCTCCCAGTTCCCCTGTGTTCCTGTGCCTCCGTCCCCTGGACCGTGTGCCCACTACCACTCCCCCCAGGTCCCTGTTGTTGTTGGGGTGGTGGGTTCGCCTGGGTGCCCTGTAGTGGTGGACACACCGCTGATTGACCTGTCCTGGGTAGGGAGGTTTGGGCCCGCTGGGTGGGTGCTGTGCTGGTGTTCCCAGAGTGTGGCAGTTCGGTGTTGGGCTGTGGCTGGGCAAGGGGAACCGACTGTCCTGAGGCCCACGATGTTCCAGGCTGGTCATCAAGATCCAGTGGGGCAGAGCTGCTGTCGTCACTGTGGGCCTCTTCTGGGGGTGGAGTGGTGTTGTCTGGACTCTCTGGTGTGGTGACGTTCCTTCGGGTTCCTGCGGGGGTATGAGTACATGATTATTGCATGTGTGTGTTTCATGATGTGCAATGTTTGGCTGTGCGTGTACCCCAGTGCAGGCATTCCTGTGTGGGGGCTTGTGTGGTGATAGTTGGGAGGTGTTGTGGGTCTGTGCAGTGGACATGCTTTAGTGATGGGTATCCATGCTTAGTTAGGTCATGCAGGTTTTGGGGTTGGGATGGGTGGTTGGTGTCATGGGTAGATAGGTGAGGATTTGGAGTGATAGGGGAGGGTGTGAGGGTGGGGGTGTGTGATAGCATGCAGGTAGGGTGGGGGATATGATAGTTGAAATTTGACTTACCAGTGTCCGTTCCTCCAACGACTCCTGCGAGGCCCTCAGGATGCAAGATGGACAAGACTTGCTCCTCCCATGTTGTTATTTGTGGGGGAGGAGGTGGGGGTCCGCCGCCAGTCCGCTGTACCGCGATGTTGTGCCTGGATACCGTTGAACGCACCTTCCCCCGTAGGTCGTTCCACCTCTTCCTGATGTCCTCCCTATTTCTTGGGTGCTGTCCCACAGCGTTGACCCTGTCGACTATTCTTTGCCATAGCTCCATCTTCCTGGCTATTGATGTGTGCTGTACCTGTGAGCCAAATAGCTGTGGCTCTACCCAGACGATTTCCTCGACCATGACCCTGAGCTCCTCCGTGGAGAAGCGGGGGTGTCTTTGGCCAGCCATGGGGTGGTGTAGGTGAGGTGTGGGGTGGTGTATGTGTTGGTGAGTGTGGTGAGTGTAGTGGTATGTGGTGTTTTGTGCATGGGTATTGTGTGGGTGATGGTGTAGTGTGCCTCTGTGTGATGGGGTTCTCTATTCTGTGCTGTCTCTCTCTGGCCTTCTCTCAGAAATTCAGGTCGTAGGGGTTTGTGTGTGATGTGGGTGTGTGTTTTATATTGTATTGGGTGTGTGGGAGTGGTGTGTGTATGTGTATGTGTATTTTGAAATGTCCAATGTGGCGGTGTTTTGTAAGTGTGTGTGTATTTTGAGCGCGGCGATGTGTACCGCCAATGGAATACCGCGGTTGAAAGACCGCCGCGTGGATTTGTGGGTCGTAATAGCATGGGCGTGTTTCTGTTGGCGTGGAGGATTTGTTTCCGCATGTTTCTTGCTGACCTTTGGTGTGGCGGAGTTGTGTGGGTGTCTGAATTTCGGCGGATTCCGAGATGTGTGTCATAATAGCTGTGGCGGTCTACCGCAGCCGCGGCGGTGTATTGGCGGTCTTCTGCACGGTGGTAAGCACCTTATACCGCCAAGGTCGTAATGACCACCTTAGTCCACTGTATCCTTTCTAGGCTGAAAACCACATTGTACCTTGGATAGGATCTGATGCTCTTTAGCCCACTTGGTTAACCTGCTTAATAAAACTCTCCCCATCAACTTGACTTTGAAATCAATCAAAGAAATGGGATGATAAGGAGGGTAATTTTTGTTGCCCTTTTTAAAGACATGGACAAAGACAGAATTTGACCATGAGGCAGAGGTTGTTGCCAGACAGTTGTATTGGTATAAAGGTTTAAAATGGGTGCCTAAAAGTCAACATTTGATTTGAATACATCAAGTGGTACAGTGTCAGAACCCGGGGCATTATTCTTTGGCAGATCAATAATGGCATCCCTAACTTCTTCCCAAATGAACGCTAACAAGGGGATGAGAAAAGGGACATAGACTAATTCAGCTGCACATCCGAGTCATCATCAGGGGCAGGGACCTCATGAATGGCAGCATAGTGCTTGAGCCATGACTCTGGAGAAATAACCTGAGGAATAACACTTCTCAAAGAATAGACCAAAGGAGTGCAATTCATTATTTACCAGAGTTTAAAAGTTCACGATGGGCAGAGCGTCCAAAATGATGAGTAGTTGGGGGAAGGGGAGGCCACTTGCAAGCATCCTGAATGGGACAGGAGTCAAACAGGTGACTGTCCAAATCACCCAGAAGCACATTGGAAACAAACCCCTTAGTAGAACAGGAATGTTTATCCCACAAATCTTTCAGCTTGAGTATTGGCATTCTGTGGTAGGGTCTGGTTTGTATTATAAAAATAAACAAGCAAGACATTTCCATATTTACGAAATGATAGGCAAACAGACAGTAATTTGGGGAACTAGTATCCACTTTCTCAGCGTCGCAAATAAAACCTGGAGAAATAAAAACGGGACCCCCATTACTCTACCTGAAATAGAACCTGTTGCCGGGAGAAAAAAAACCTTGTAACACTCCAGTAACAAACAGTTAAATGTCTCCCAAGTTTCTTGTAAATAAATCACATTGTGCTTCCTCAGCAGAGAGACCCATCCTGGATCATTAGCATTTCAAGTTACCGTAGCAAAATTCTAACTTAGAATAACTAGGATGACCTTGAACAATATTTTCTAGGATCCCCGCACAACAATAACAACATCATCAGAGGAGCTGACCCTGGCCTGTCAATCATTGTCAACAAGAGAACTCAATGGGCAGAACCCATTGTGGGTAGAAACGCCTTGGGAAAGGTCTCCAACAGCAGCTCTGGTCTAATTAAGTAAGGGTTTAAGGGAAACAAGGATTTGAGAGGTCCATCAGAAACTGGCCATAGATAATAGGATTGTTAAAGTTCACAATAATAGTCCACATACATTATTTTAGATAGCCTGCCTAACCAGTTGAACCTTTATGCGAATGTAGATCTTTTTTCATAATCCCGCCTCTAACCAATGAATAACTGTATATTTTAGCTGTGGGAAACATTTGACTGTCCTCGGTTTAAGTGGGGGCAGGTTTGCAAGGACAACTGCTGCTGGAGGCAAATCCAAGATCTGCAGATTATAACTAAAGTCATCATCACCGGCCATTTTGACAGATGGATTCCTCTCAGAAACTGATCTCTTTGAACTATATTGTGGAGATACCAAGTGTTGATCAGAAATGAGTACATTCCCACTCCAGTAAGACAGAATGCGACAATAGAGTATCCATGACCCACATGGGGTTTAACAATACAGAAGATGAGCAGCGGCGGTGGACAACCATAACAATAGTGGCTTGTGTCGATGTCTGAACACCACCCCGCCACCACACACCACTCATGAGGGCCACCAGAGAGGACCAGAACCAAGGAGGAGGTAGCAATCTGGGCTGTATTTTATATTATTCTAAATATATTTATTTTTTTAAATATGTGTAGATAGTATATTTTGTTCTTAATTTACATTCTGAAAGTCTACAACTTTCTCTACTTTTACCTATGTTGGATGGGGATAGTAAATCTAACCTCTCCAAAGTCCCACACTTTTTCTGCTTTTTGCTTATGTTGGAGTGGGACTAGTAAATTTGACCCCCCCTAAGGATAAACACTTTCCCTACTGTTGCTCAGATTGAAGTGAGACTTGTAAATATGACCTCGCCAGAGTCCAAAACTTTCCATACTGTTGCTGAGGTTTTAGTGGGAATAGTAAGTCTAACCCCTCCAAAATCTAACACTTTCCCTTCTGTTGGAGTAGGAATAGAAAATGTAGCTTCTCCAAAGTCCAACACTGCCCCCTGTTTTTGCTTTCAGTGGAGTGGGAATAGTCAATATGACCCCTTCAAAATCTGGCACTTTCCCTATTGTCGGTTTGATTGGAGTGGGAATGGTAAATCTGACTTCTCTGGAGGACAACACTTTCCTTGTGTTTGCTTTTGTTGAAATGGGAATGGTAAATCTTAACACCCCAAAGTACTTTTTCTCATATTGGGGTGGAAATAGAAAATGTAACCCCCTCCAAAGCCCAACGCTTTCCCTGCTTTTCCGTTCCATTTGAGTGGGAATAGTAAATTTGACCCCTTCAAAGTTTAAACCATAAAATAAAGCCAGGATTTGTAAAGCGCAGAAAATCACCTGTGAGTGTGTCAAGGCACTGAACTGTAGGCACAGAGAGATTATGTTATTTGCCCAGATTCAGAGGATGATGACCCAACCCTGACACCACACCCTCTTCCTACTTTTTTATGTTGGAGTGAGAATAGTAAATCTGACCCTCTCCAAAGCCCAACACTTTACCTGCTGTTGTTTATGGTGGAGTAGGAAGCGCAAGTCGGAAATGCAAAATGCTCCCTACTGTTGTTTAGCTTGGAATATTAATATATATATATTTTTTTTTTAAACAAAAAAATGTTCTTAATTATTTATAAAATAAATAATTTATAATTTGTGTTTATATGTAATTTTGTTGGTGTATTAATTTTAGTTTTTTAATATAATTGGAAATATGTTTCTGTTAGTATTATTAATAATTGTAATAATGTTTATGTTTTTTTAATACTTTAGTATTAAAAATAAATTAAATATAATGCCATATATACTCATATTTCTGTGTACTTAACTATATTTGGACAATAGTCTGGTCCTCATTATTTCTTTTCCCAATATGTTTGTAGTGAAATTTGTATATTGTGCACTTCTTCACTGGAGGAAGAATCATTGCTTCTGGGAGCATATGTGGTATGGGTGACTGAGCCAGAGGAGTCAGAGTCAGTATGCTGCACGCAGGAGGGTGTAAAGCTGCAAAGCCGTGGTGCTGAGCCAGGAGCCATAGTTTGTGACCAAGGTGTGACTGAGAGGTGGTGGTTCCAGTGGCTTTTTAGGCATTGTGAGTGGCTAGGAGTGGGATGGGGATGAGGTTGTGACTGAGGCTGCAGGCTGTGAGGGGTGCAGCTGCAGAGTCAGGGTCTTAGGAGAGTGCTTCACCTCTGCTTCACCGTTGTGCTTTGTTTAACTTGCCTTGCTTGAATTACCTGTACCCTGTACCCTGCGCCTGCACTGGCTGCTCGGTCCCGCCTGTCTCGCCAGTCCCACTGTCCTGCTGCCCCACTGCCATTGTCTTTATGTTTTGGCCGGCATCTGTAGCTGCTGCCTTGGCCAGTAGGAAGGAGGAGGCAGGACTGTCAGTGGGTTTACTGGGCCTGACCTGATAGCCAGAGCACCAGAGACTGGGTCTGATTTCTCAGACTGTCCAGACTGCCCAGGTTGGTGCATCCCACCAACCCTCATGCAGTGTCACAGTTTTGAAGCCACTTCAATAGCCCTAGTATCGTGCCTACCTTCCTACAAAAATTAAGTTGAGTGAATTTTGAGGGGGTGAGGTGGCGCCCCAAGCGTGCTCGTGCCCCCTCCCCGTAATAGGCAAGCAACCCTATGGAGGGTGATGCAGCGATCTATGGTCCTTTAGACCTCACAGACTCCTTGCATCTTATGGACCTGGGGACCTGGAAACAATAAAGAACTAATAAGTGACAATAAAGCAAAAAGAGGATGAGGCGGTGCCCAAGAATGTGCCCATGCCCCTCCCCTGTAAGAGGCAAGCCATCCTGGGGAGCGTGAGGAGGCACTTCAAAGGCCCCAAGGCCTCATAGCCTTGGGGACCCGGCAGCCTGGAAGAGAGACATGAAAGAGATACAGTGAAAGCTCTTATATCTGTATCCGTACCCAGATGTTTCAAAATAAAGGAGTCTGAGGTGTGGGAAAACAAGAGGACAGGTTCCAAGGCTGAGCAAAAGGAAACAAGATTCAAAGATAGAAGTAGTGACAGAAAAGAAATGTGGAGACAGAACAGTAGGGAACTCCCCTCCAGATAACCGCACCCTTGGTACAGAATGGGGTAATGATATCCTAGTGAGTCCCGAGAGTGCATCCCATAAGGAAATTCTAGAAATCTTGGAGCTCAGACAGAATCTATAATGGCCTGGAGACCCAGCCATGCCTGGTAAGGCGTAAAAGATAACAGACTTCTTCAAACCGTTAGATGATGGAGACGGAGACAGCATATTTGCCAGTGAGATTTTGCTTCCCCTAGAGGTTCACGCAGAGGATGGTGCCACTGCCAATCTAACATCTTGTAGCCTTACAGCTACTGGACCTACTTCAGATGGAAGAAATGTAACCGCAAGTGAAAGGATCACCCAAATTCCCTTATCTCCTAGTATAGTTATCACAAAGACCTAACGTTCTCCGCCATGGCCAATTACGGAAAAGCTGATCACAGAAGAGTTATATAGTCACACCACTATGGAGGGCATGGACACAGTGGATTGATATGCTGTCTGAATATCCTTTATTGATACAGAAATAGGTTGGTAAGTGCAGCAATGCAAAGCCAGCCTGGAAAATTTAGCATGCCCCGAGCCAACCTCTTGCACACACGAGTACTCCTATTGCTCCATCCCTACTTTTAAGATTGATAAATCTGCCATGAGCGAGGTGTCTAAATTGCCGGATGGAAATCGTAGGACCCGCAATTCTTGCTTACTGCAGAAACAGGAGAAGGACAGCACAACACCTCATGCTCATTCCCAAAAGGGCACGCAAGGGCCTCAAGATCTCAACACTGCCCAACAAATGGCAACCGACACCAACAAACTGTGGGCAGCTATTCTGAGCTCAATGCAAGTACAGTCATGGCCTTGAATCATCAATCCAACAAAATGGACACTCAGGTTGACCTACTTAATACCATGGCAGTTTTTGTGTCAGGCATTGACAATAAGCTGGAAAGACTGAATGCCCTAATTACGCAGGGGCAGGTGGATAAGAACAATGAATTTATAATATGTTTGTGTAAGAAAGTGATCAATCAGTTGATGCAGCCCCTGATGCTTTTTGATGGTATGCTGGAGATAGTAAGAGTTAATTCCGTACCAAAGACTGTACCAAAGACTGCACCAAAGACCCTGTGTTTTAACTACACCACTCGCTGGGTCATACAAACCAAGTAGCAAGCAGTCCTACGCAACACTGAGTTCCCTCTCGCAAAGAAGAAGGAAGAGATGCCTTTCAAAGAGCCGAGTCAGTGGATGGAGGTGTGGTATGGTTGCAAGCACTCATCCCACAACAGGAGGCTGATTGTACTCTTACCTTGCGTCCAGACACAGACCCCTTGCCCATTGTCCAGACGAAGAGAGAACACAAGCAAACATGAAAGGGCTGGAATAAAGCCCACTTTAGAGTATCTGGTACTGTAATCCAAATATCTGCCTGCTCCTTTAGGGAGGAAAAGGCAACTGTGTCCAGTAAGGACAACCCTCTCGACCCGGTAGATGATCCAGAGATCGCCGAAAGGCCTGTACCAGTATTGAAGCTAATCACACAAAGCCAAGAGGGCTTGGAGAGTGGTAGCCAAGTAGAGCAACAAAGCCTAGGGAAGAGATGAACCAAACTGCAAATAATGAATATGTCAACCTGCCCCCGAGAAAGGGGGACTACATCCGCAAAGAGTCATGACCCTCTGCAAATGTGGAGGGGTATTCAAGTTGTTAAGCAAGTCAGCAAGCATGTGGCAAACATAAAAAAAGACTGCATTGGAAATGGCCCCAGCCTCGCCAGGCATGTGGGCAGGCTTCTTTCCTCGTTACAAATGACTGACCCATGCTAAACAGCAAGAGAGCACGAAGAGAAGGGGAATCGGATCTTATGGTGTCCAGAATATAAACTCAGAGGCACACAGGATGTTTTAAATTGTGCAAACATCTTAAAATTAATAAGCTCACACTGGGCCTGAACCGTGTAGAACCAGATGACATCTTCTCAATCAAATTTCTCCCAACCAGAGGAAGTCAGATCTCAGAACTTTTGGAGTGTAGTTTTATAATCAAAATTAACATGAAATGTTTGCAAATTAATGCATAATGATGCAGCATAGAAATTATATTAATGTGCTTTTACTAAATGTGTGTTTGAAATGTGCCCACGGGGAGTAGTCACCAATGTATACGATGATTAATTAAATTGACTAATAATGAAATATTAATGTACTAATGTATGATTTTGTATTAGTATTAAGAGTTATCTGTTAAGGTTTTGCTAATTAATCATAAGGCCTTAGTTAGCATGAGTCGGGCCTAGCTGCCCGGTTTCATATTAAATGTGTTTTCCTAATGTCCAATGTGCTGACTTGCTGAAGGACATGTAGTCGTACTTTTACAGAAGTAAGAGATGTGTGTGCAACCGTAGCAAATCTTCTCATGAGAACCCGACTTGCTCAAGGAGACATTCTTGTGGAGCGCAACAGTGTAATTCGCAACAGGTACAAGGTCATTTAGACTAGGGAAGACAATGGGACTACTGACTTGAGTAACAAATGTCACTTATTCCTCACCTGACATTCTACCCGTTGGAGGCGTCAAACCCAGGAACCAATGAGCTGCGTGAGAACTGTCAAAAGTGGAAAGCTCTTATGAGGTGACTGTTGGACTATTGGATGGAGATAATGATTCACCAAATATTGACCAATTGGAAATTAGAGACTTGTTCGACAATTTTAATATAACCGCATGACCCGAGGAGAAATCAGCCATTACATGCCATTCTTCACCATTCCTAGCCATTTTGCCATTGCATGCTGTTACTATGACCCTCTGTCTTAAAGGCTTTGCTGTTTGAACTTTGCAAACCATTCTCACTTTCTTGCCTTGCTCGATTCATACTTTTCCTCCTTATTGCCCGTCTTGCTGAACTTTGCTGTGTTTCCTGGCTGATGGCGAATCAACTGATGTCCTGAGGACGAAGACTGACTCTGTTTGCTGACTCATTACGGAGGGTAACTATATGATGATGAGATTGTAATTGTCTGTTTGCCTTTTCTTTCTAGGTACCAACTGCTATCTTTTAATAGAGACCCTAGTTAGATGTTTTCAAAATTTGTGTTGCTAAATTGTTTTGCATGAAGCCCGACATGCTAATGCTAATTCGAGGTTAGTTAAGGAATTCACTAAATGGACGCAAATAGACAAATGACTGAATCTATGCTTTGTTGAATAATGCGCTAATGATACTCTGCTAACAATAACCCATGTTGACGTTGTGCTTTGTTCTAATGTTTATGATTTTTGCTTTGATGAAATCTCATTCGAGTTGCCATATTATAACAGTGTTGATGTATTTTCTGGTTTTGAGACTAATAAACTTGCTAGTAGAGTGTAATCAATAGGGAATAAATATCATGAATCTCACTAAATTCTGTGTGGTTATTCATGACTGAAAGGTCATGTTATGTTTCAATTTTATTGATGTTATTGATTAATTCAATTGATTTTCTATTGTTATTTTTGATGAGGTTATTGATCTATTGACTGACATGCAGATTAGTTATCTCGTCTTAAGAAGTCTTCAATCAGGGTCAAAAGATTCATTGGCCTAAAACGAGTCCCAGACTAATCAATTATTTAAGACGGGACGCGTTATCAGAACCTACACTAATAACATTTACTACAGAGGGCATTTCAATGCAGGTTCTAGAGAGCAGGAAGTTGTTGAAGTCTTGGGGAATTGAGACACTACAGTTTCAGGAAGATCATTATCCCTGCCTGCTGATGGAGTCGCAGCTTCGGGGCAAGGAGGTAAATCCCTCTGCATAGGTACTAAGAGGTGTGATGGGGGACTATTCACCCGGTGTTCAGTCTTCAAATCTCATAACCCACCTTGGTCTTACTATCCAAATAAGTAGAGAGGGAGCATCCACAGAACAGCACAGGACCATAAGGATGCACGAAGTACATGCCAGCAGGAGCTGGCTGCCATCAGCCTTATCAAAGACAGCCTTGAAGAACTGAATGGCAGCCCAAGACAACGGCAAGGAATGGGGCAGCCTAACCATTTGCCCATGGAACATTGGCGGGCTGCTTGAAAAAGTCGCAGACTCTACCGTAGTGGAATTTTTTAGTTCCCTTGACATAATAATGCTCCAGGAAACGTGGGCCCAAATCTGTGTGCCACTCATAGGATTCTTAGAGTTTAACAAATTTGCATGGAAACGTAATGCAAATGGAAAGGCAAAAGGAGGCTTGTCAGCCTAAATCAATTCCAGGCTATCTGTAAAAATTAGTATTTGAGCTATGCATATCGCTCTTATGATTATTTATTTCGTGGCTTAAGTCAGCCTGTTTTTAACTGATCTAACTGGCAGCACGTCTATGAGTATTAACACTGCAAGTTTATAACCTGGTTCAACTAGTTCAATTGCTCGGGAGCGGTAAGTGTGCCTATAACTTGACTTTACCAGCGAAGAGAAATACATTAGCCCTTTAATCGTGATAAGTCCCTAGAAGCTTCGGTTCATAACAAAGGAGGTAGCATAAACAAGGAGCCTGGGTCTTTTATAAATTGTCATGTTTTAAACTGTTGAATGCATGTTTGTAATTTGATTTTATTGGCGGTATGTTTATGTATGTTATCTAATGGTTTATAGTTTTAATTGACTAATAAACTAAACTGAAACACTGGATTCTATATTGGATTCTATATTGTGATATTTTTTATATTTTTGTTCCCAATATTTTGTCATACAAGTATTTCAGATTACACAAATTGATATTTTAACATTTTCATCTTTTTCTAAAAGGTCTCCTGATTTACTTCTTTTAAACACTCTGCTGTTGTTACTGTCTGGTTCACTTTGTCCTCATCAATATCTTTGTCCTTTGATGTGACTTGATCTTTAATATGTTTTATTCCTTTTGATTTAGTGCCTTTTTATTGCAAATATCATGGTAAACCCATCTGATCCTAAAGTACTATGGGGCATATTTGCAAGAAAGTGGTGCATCACAGAGGATGCTCCACTTTTCTTGCGCCCCTCCTACCGGCATATAACAACACCATGGTTGTGCCGTATTTACAAATGTCGCACCATAGTGGTTGTTAGTACAATAGTGTCAAAAAATTTTACGCCATTGTGGCGTTTTGATATACTAGCACTAGCATAAAAAATGTTGACACTAGTGCAGCAAAGCATAGGGAGCCCCATTGAATATAATGGGTGCGTCATTTTAAAGCCTGCTCTGAGCAGGCTTTAAAAATGATGAAAAAAATGGTGCAGTGAAATTTTGTAACTTTCACTGCACCATTTTTTCAGCCCTTCCTGTGCCGGCATGCCCCCTTTACATACATTATGCCTGATGCAGGCATAGTGTATCGCAAGAGTTTACCAAGGGGAACAATGCAAGCATTGCACCACTTGTAAATTTGGCACGGAAGGAAAACCACCTTAGCATCAAAAAAGGATGCATGGCTCTTCTAAAGTGGTGCAAGAGCTTTGTAAATACGCCCCTATTTCTGAATTCACTTATTTGCATGTCTAATTTCAGACTACTTTCAATTATAAACCTACAATCTATTGTGCACTTATCTGTATTTCTTTTGCTTCTTCTTGCTTGCAGGTAGAGCAGAAAGCTTAATAAGGTGTTGTGATGATGTCAGGCAAACAGTATTTTTGAGCCTTTTCTAACTAACCAGGTAAATACTCTGCCACTCCTTTCTAGAGCCACAATTACCTAACAAGCCGTTGAACTAGGTGGAGTATTTATAACCTTGCAGCCGAAGATGTCTGTCGAGATTCTTCAAATGTCATGCAATCTTCCAATCACTTTCTAGTGTTTTCCACATGTTGTCCACACAAAATCTGACAGTGCAATCTGCACCTATCCATTACCATAGTATTTCTACAGCATATTACTTGCATAACATGTTCTGTTAACACTGAACAGTTTCTGGAAAGGGTATGTCAAGAAGGAGAGTCAAGGTGACCTCAGATCTTCAACTCCAGGCTTCCAAACACAGTGTCCATTTGGGTTCATATTAAGCATGTTTGATGAGTGACATAAAGCATACCTATGATTCGAACATCTGAATGACCTGATATGATGGAAATGACTGGTGGTCATGACATCTCCAAACTAGCTCCTAAGATATCCCAGGAGGAAAACAGATTTTTAGTCAAACTTCCATTTCTAGCTTTGGTGATGAAACTGAAACCCAAGTCTCTCTACCCTTCTCTGAAGTTATTAAAGCCATTGACACACTTTCAAATTCTAAAGCCACCACAATAGATGGCTTCCCTTTCACATCACATAACTGATTTTCATCTGTGCTTATTCAATTTTTTACTCTTTTATTTAACAATTTTTCAGAGGTTGTTATGATTCTATACTCTTTGCAGGCCAGTGTGCTACTAAGCTCCCTGAAACCAATCACCCTCCCATCATACCAGTCTATTGATTGCAACAAACCTTGAATTGTAGAACTTTAGATATGACTTGTCTGGGCTTGGTTGGTTCCAGGTTTACAGTGTGAAGAGATGAGATGTGCCATATCGATCTCAATTTTCTCTGCAAATTTTAAATTCAAAAGACTAGTCAATTAGTTCTTGAAATGCCTTCTGCAATCAGTGCCCTTAATGTCTTCAAGCAGACTGAAAATCCTCATATTGTATTGTCTGTTTTGATTTTTCAAATCTAACAGGAGTTTATTAATAAAAAGAATGTTTGCTGTCATAGGACGTAATTGGTCTATCTTAGACTTGTTGTTTCATTTTAATTTCATTATCAGAGACCTTGATTGACAGACCAGTCATACTGTAAAAATATTGTCCATATTTCACCGAACATCTTGTAATCCTACTAAAATTGAGACAAGTGGTCGTTCAGAGGTGGGAACAATTTGAGATTAATTAGGTGGCAGATATACTATTTGTTAATGCTTATGAGCATTACAAGACACAGTTTTGGCATCCACATTGACTATAATCTGCAGACAGTAATAACATGTGCGATGAAAAATTGCAAAATTGCAGTATGAAATAGAAAAAAAGTTGTGTGTCAAACCATAATATTTCCAAAGTGCATCAGCTAAAAACAATGGAGGGATGATCCTAGACTGAAACTGTGCCTTCTCCTGCCATTCTTCTACCTCGCCTTTAGGAATCTCAGCCACAGTGAACAGAGAACCTCTCTGCAGTTTTCAGGTTTACTTCATCATTCAAATCTGCATAAACCTCCAAATAAAAACACCATGGGAATGTTCTGTAACTGCTGGTAAGCAGGAGTGGGTTGAAATATTCAGAAAGGCCCTCTAATGTGCATACAGATGTGTTTCTTTCAACAGGCTTGTTAAGAATTATTGTGCTGCGGCTATCTTGAATTTTGTTCTTGCACAACTAAAAAAAACCTTGAATTGTGATTCAAATATATTAGCTACGATACTAGCTAATCAGTTATTGATACACTGTATGCTAATGAGACACACAGATCATGTGAGGCTGATTCATAAATGATACCTTGCATCCAACACTGCTTATCTTGTTGAAATTTCAAATATTTTGCATACTCTAAAAAATTAATCTGTGATTATTCTGCTAGATGTTGAGAAGGGTTCTGACCTTGTGGGCTGGGACTTTCTTTTTCAACTACTCAAAGCTTTTTATTTTCCATCCCAAATCACAAGGTTGCTGACCTTTCTATATTAAGGCTATAACACTAGCTTTTGAGCTGGCACTTTCAAAATGGCACCGCTTGGTCTCTACAGTACAGTTGATGAGTATGTGATACAATTGCATTTTCAATCCTCCTCATGTCTGTCTTACACAAGAGGTGTAAGCAATTGTCTAGCTCTATGATTTGCCAATTTTAAAAGCCTTTTCTTCAGGGGAAAATAAGTGCACTGCATAAGGCTTTAGAAATGAAAAAATAACTTGTTGTGACATTCTAGTGTAAAAATTGTCACTCTGTTAGTCTTGCTCCCCTTTCTGCATATGCAAGGCAAAATAAGTGCCCCTAAGTTGTAACACTGAGCTATCAGCAGGTTTGATTATCTCTAAAAATGTACAGAATACTTTACTCTAAGAGTTATTCCTACCGTGGAAGGAGAAGAATGTGATCCTCCCAGAACTAAATCCATTGCAATGAACCTGTTACACACTCAACATCAAACATATTATGGAACCCCATAACATACTCTTTGAATGGGAGCAGGATCCACTTAATTTCTTTGGAAAAGTTGAAGAACCAACAACTGCAAAACTTTAACTAAGCATCGCCCGATTCAGTATACCTTCTTTGCACAGAACACATTTTAAATGTTACACCCCATCATATGAAAGTCTTTGAAAGTCTTTGTCCACTCACAGAGTAATGAATGTTTCCAGTGTTTTTGTTTACAGTTAACCATTTTGCACTTCATATGAAAGTGCCATAGAGTTTGCAGCTGTTCGCTCAAACCATCAGTTTCCCCTTCTTATTCTGATGATAATAAAGAACCAGATAGCAATTCCCTGGGTTAGAAAGGAATGCCCTGCTTCATGCAGACGTTAGCAGGTTTTGTTTTATAATTAATTTTCTTGGCATGTAGTAGTCAACACTGGTAAATTACGAAGAGTAATCAACTATTTCAGAATTCACCAGAGTTAGGGCCGCTTCGCCTTGATGATCGGACTGCAGTACTCCAGATGGTCTTACAGCCTACTTACAACCCTGGTGGGCGGACCTGCCAGGAAACCACTGTCTCCGCTGGGAACATGGTTCCTGATGGCATGGCTGCGGTCAGAGTTGTACTCAGCCAGAGTGGTGCTGACCTCAACTCTGCCTGGCTGATTACAACTCCCCTCACCACCAACCTTTCCATGGCGGTCTGGCTGGCATTAAAAGGCTGGAGTGAGGGTGAGCTAGGGCCCACAGGGGGGTCCACTGCACTGCCCATGCCTATAGCATTGGCAAAGCAGGGGCCTTCCCGCCCAGCACCACTGGAATGTGCACTGTCTGCTTCGGAGACAGTGCGCAATCTGAGGTTGCTGGTCGGCCCCCTCCGTGCTATGAGGTAGCACTTGGCTTCTTTAAGGGAGCCAAGTGCTATCTTGTGGCACTATTCATGCCAGTCTGACAGGTGAACATGGTAATAGGGCGGGGGGTGCCACCACCATGGGGGCGGCGTCCTCACCACGAGTTTGGCGGTCCCACTTTGGGACCGCCAAACTCTTGACGAGGCCCTTAGACAAATGTTTCGCCAAGGCTAAAGAGAGAACATTGTAAAACTTTTCAACACTGATTTTAGAGCTCTGTTCTTATTGTTATGCTGTCAAACAGCAAAATTGGTGTTAGCAATTTCCATAAAAAGTCATAAGCCCTGATTTTAAGTTGGTCTGTGTTTTCCAACCCGTGTTTGCACAGAGGTTGTAATTCCAAGTTGTGTAGTATTTGCTTCACCCGATAAACACCAGGTGTGTTAACTGCCTCACAAGTTCTTACAGTTAAAAAATGTCGGAATATAACAGGTAAAAAAATACAGTATTCATCTAACATGATGATTTTGGTGTGGCAACAAAAAATAAATATTCATTTTATTCCCCAAATAATTTGGAATAGCTGATAAATTCGCACCTGATAAATTGTGATCACCACCGTGTCTGATTTTATAAGGTGCGACACATCTGACACACTTGAAAACAGGGCCACAATATTTTAAACACAAATGGGAAGGAAACAGGGCCACAATATTTTAAATACAAATGTAAAATATGTTTTTTCCATCCTATAAATTATCCCAGTTTTGCCAAACACATGTTGAAATCTGTCATTGTTTAAATATCCAAGTACCTTTATTTCAAATCTTCATGGTATGCAAAGCACTGCAAGGGGAGTTGGCCTGACTCTATGTCATATGCTAGGTAAAGTAGGGTGGCAATTATTCTGAGTTTTGAAAACAGCAGTGATTTTTAGATTTCTTCTAAATCTATGGTTAATATATATCTTTAAATGGTTTACATCCTGCACCCTTGCTTTTCATTGGTTCCTATTCTTGCTGCTTAGTTTCCTCTGCTTCTATTGGCTGTAGCATGTATTTCCTGTTCTTCCTCGCGTTTTTGATCTTATCAGTGTACCAAGGCCTAAGCACTGTTTTCATCCACTTTGGAAGTGGAACTGTTTTTTTAAGTTTTGCCTGCAAAGCGCTTGCGTGCATTGCAGAGAGCTCTCAACGCGGCCCCATGCTCTTATGGAACAGTGATCTACAGCTACATTCCTCTCCTTAACTGATATTAGGTTGCACACATATATGTGCCTCTTCACAATGCGCTCTAGTCTTTCTTTACACATCTCTATGACATGCATCCATGCTGTACTACTCATGATTTCACAGAATAAAATGAGTCAATTGAGAGCTACTGGCTTGCATTGAAGTCTGTGGTGTTTGTTTGAAAAAAAAAAACTTTTCAGATGTCCCTTTTAGCCAATTATAGATGGAGAATTTACATTTTTACAAGAGAGACTTACGCTATCTGAAAGTGAAAACTCAACTTCAACACTTTACCTGCAGCATGATGTTTTCCCTGTTAGTCACTGTTTCAAATTCATTAAATGGATTATTCCCTTCCCAAAATGACTGCCACATTTCAAGTGTTAAAGCTTGAGTTACGTTAGTCCATCAACTATTTTTATTTACCAACCCAATGAGAAACTGAGGGCCTCATTTACAAGGACATTGGGTCACTGGAATGTCACATTTTTCCAACGTTCCGGTGGCGCAATGGCCTGCTCGTTATTTAGAAAGTGGCGCTAAGCCACTTTTTGTGGTATAACGCCACCCTGTAAATGCGGCCCCTTTACACGCTTCGCTTTGCATAAAAGGGGAATGCAATGGGTGTTGCTGTGAGAGTGGCTCAATGAGGAGAAATACTTTTATTTCTCCTTGTTTTTTCTTTTTCTATGTGTGCTGCATTCAGCAGCACACACAGAAAGAGCAAAACATCATTAATGATTGTTTATGTGAAGGAAGGGACCTAAACAATAATTCCCTGCAACACAGGCACACTTTCACTATGGTGCAAGGGTGCCTGCGTTGGTGCTCGGCATCTAATTTTAGTGCTAGGGAAAACACAGGACTGCACCGTATTGTAGCAAATATGGTGCATCTCTGCATGTCTGAAATGATGCAAGTCAGTGCTGCAAAAGTTGCTACAGCGCCACACTGAGCCACTTCTTTGTAAATGAGGCCTTGAGTGTCTTGACATCTTCTCTGATTTAGAGGCTCTGGAGTGTGGAGGTTAGTGACTTAGCCCCTATGCAAGAGACTGCTGTTGGTACAACAGGACCTCAGTGTGGGGTAAAGCGGCCGTTGCACGCCAAGGTTTCACAATGTTCAGAAGGGGCAGCCCGTTGTCCCAGGACAATGCATTGTTCCACACTGCTTGCTCATGTGACCCGTGGAAGTGGGGTGGGGGTCTGCCCTCTTTTTTTCAGACTAGGGTACCAGTAACCGTAGGGGTTAGCCACTGCAGTTGTTTTCTGGGATATGAGTAATGCGATATCAGGAGTGACTTGCTGTGTATACAACGATCCACTCACCCAAGCGCTTAGAAGTCCTCTCAGAGCAAGAGGTGCTCTTTGTTGAGGACCTGCTGGAGGTCACCTGGATAGCCTCAGAGAGGCATCGTGACTCACCCAGGGCACTGACCCCCCTCCGCCTACTGACCTCCGTGAACACACTGGTGTATAATCCTGGCGCCTTATACAACAAATATGTTCTCTCGGATCCCGGGAGATTCCAGAGATGTCTCTCTGAAGACTAGATTGGTCATTCTTAGCAAGTCTCCTGTGAAAAAAAGGTCAACTGAATACTGATTGGTTTTTAAATTGCATCACTGATATGCAGCACTCACACTGCAGTGTGTTAAGAAACTACAGATCACAACAACAAATACATTATTATTAATCACAAAAACGAAACCTAATGCATTTACCAATGCTTGTTAACCTCTAGTCCTGATTCCACCAGAGGCCCGAAATCTGTGCCCAGATGGGCTTTAGAGAAAACATATAACATGGTACATAATGAATGTTTAGCACGGGTGGCAACCAAACGTTCTGTGCCATTTGGAGAAATTAGCAATCAACCAATAAAGTTCACTAACAAAGAGCAATAGGAGGGATAACTTAAATAATTGAGACAAACAGGTGACAACAATTTTAGAGAAATTTGTGATAAGTAAGTTATTGGATGGTGCAAAGTTCATGAGTTTTGATACATTCTTGTTTTTTCCTCTATATGTGCTGGATTTTGCAGCACGCACAGAAAGAGGAAAATGCTGCCATAGATTGTTTCTGTGCATGGTGTAAGGGTGCCTGCATTGGCGCTAGGCTTCCTAAATGGCTCCAGAAGAGGGGAAATGACAGGAATGCATCGTATTTTATAAATGTGGTGCATTCCTGCCATTTCCCTGTGCAGGGGGACCTGATGTCTGGTTTTCCCAGAATTATCTGTTTTTTGGAGGTGTCCTGGTGGCCCAACACTTTTCTCGAAATTGCTTAAATGTCCCAGTTTTTGGGAAGTGTTTGGGTATAGCATATGCACTGGTGTCAAAAAGACATGTGCATGCTCACTTCTCACTACTGGCAAAGTTACGGAATGACGTCACTCCAGGTGAGCATTGTAGCGGGAAGGGAAATCCTTTAAAGAAATACATTTTCTCTCTGGATTTACCATCTCTTTCTACAACGCTATGCAGCAATGATGTCACATTGGTGACAACAGCTTGCCAATACCACCAGTGACCAGCAAAATCCTGCTTTGCTCACTGGACTTAGAGGTTGCTGCCTGCACAAGATCCAGCCACCAGTGTGACACTTCTCTTCCTCTCTTTAAATGAGCATGTAACTGTTGCAGCCAGATGGAAAAGGGGCTCCTTGGAGTGGAACTATCCTGCATGACCCTTCCTCAGCCCTGACAGCACAAACAAGCCGTGACCCCACCGGATCCATCAGCAGCCACACAAGCCTTGCCCTCCTAGCCTGCAAGCCAGTACAAGAATCACAATATGAGTATTAAATAGCTATGGGACATTGTCTCTTTGCTGTTTGGCCTATGTTTGTTGTGTTTCCACCCATCTCTAAAAAATATCAGCCATTTGCTTAAACTTTGTCCCTAGGGCTGCCATCTTTCCCAGAAAGCAAGTTGCAGAGAGAGTTGCAGGTTAATTTTACTTTTAACAAAAATATCTGCTGTAATTTTAACGTTGCCCTGCTGTTTTCATTTACTTTACTTTGGCTGATAGGGGCCAAACAATCATGATGATTATAAAAAAACACAACCATACTGTTAGAAATCGGGTCTCTAGTTGGCAGAGGTATACATCCTTGTCCAAGTAGGGACCCCTGTCCTTGTCATGGTAAGTCACAACACAACACAATCCAAACTATCCTGTGCTTGGCGCAGAGCAGGCAGGCTTAATTTAGAAGGCAATGTGTAAAGTATCAGTCCAATACCTCCTACAGTAACACAGTGAAATCGCCACAAAAAGTACACCACACCAGTTTAGGAACATAAAAAAATATTTATCTGACTAAAATAAGATCAAAATGACAAACATCCAATATGCACAAGTTGAAATATCACTTTTTAAAGGTTTAAATGAGTCTCAATCCTTAAGAATCAGTGGCTGTATCCTTTTAACACACAGTACCTGGGATGAATAAAAAAATAGCAACGCACAGGGGCCACTACCAGGACTTGTAAAACACATAAGTACATGTCCTGCCTTTTACTTACATACCACTATGCCCTATGGGTTACTTATGGTTACCTTGGGGGTGACTTAAATGTAGAAAAACTAGAGTTTATGGCTTGGCAAGAAGCTTTAAATGCCAAGTCGAAGTGGCAGTGAAACTGCACACACAGGCCTTGCAATGGCAGCCTGAGACATGGTTAAGGGACTACTTATGTGGGTGGCACAACCAGTGCTGCAGGCCCACTAGCAGCATTTAATTTTCAGGCCCTGGGCACCTCTACTGTACTTTCAGTAGGGACTTACAAGTAAATTAAATATGCCAGTTGGGTAGGAACCAATGTTACCATGTTCAGAGGGGAAAGCACATGAACTTTAGCACTGGTCATCAGAGGTAAAGTTTGCAGATTCCTAAAACCAGCAAAAACAGGGTGAGAAAAATAGGTAGAGGCAGGCAGAAAAGCCGG
Organism: Pleurodeles waltl; assembly: GCF_031143425.1. Lineage (NCBI taxonomy): Eukaryota > Metazoa > Chordata > Amphibia > Caudata > Salamandridae > Pleurodeles > Pleurodeles waltl. The sequence goes on along the minus strand of NC_090445.1, from coordinate 1,257,731,611 downwards.
GGGAGGACCACCCTAAGGCTGTCAGGTCTAATACATACTTCAGAACGTGCACACACCAGGAGGAGTGGTTTCTCTGGACTACATGAATTGATCAAAGCTATTTTGCTTTTTGCAGAGTATCTTTTTGTGTTTCTTTTTAACAAAGAGGCTGCAGGGGGGCTCAGGAATATTTTAAGGGTTTTAGGGGACCTGGGCAAAATATTTTCTGGGGGCACCTGTTAGGAACACCTAAAAATGATGATTCAAATTCAGCTCGTTCATGTCCTCTTCATCCAGGTCACTAACAGTGCACTGTCACACATCCAAATTCTTAATGTGTGTACATCTACTATATAGGGATATACTGTAGATGTGTGTTGTCAATATTGAAACACAGCAGCAGCTCACTAATTGTACTGCAAATAATCTCTGTGACACCCTCCCATTTCTCATTTGTGAACTGTTTTTATGAATGTTGCATGAAACAAACACATTTTCTCTACAAATTGTCTGTAATAGATTCTCACACATCACCCTTGTTAGAAATAAATTAAAGGAAAACAATATTTAAGACAATCTGTTTAAGAATTGTTCAAGGTCATCAGGGCAAGACTTGCTGCAGAACAAAGCAGCCTCTATCGGTGGGCCCCCTGAAAGGCTGAGGCCCTAGGTCAGAGCCCACTTTGCCCAGGCCTTAAAACATTTCAAAGGAAAGGCTCACTTGAAGGTTGGGTGTGTCACTAAGGCTTATTCAGCTGCCAGTGGTGTCCCTGCACTCAGCTCAGCTATACAGAGAGAACCACATATGAAGCTGGCACCAGCTATCAACAGGCGATGTGGCATTCCACTTGCCTCATAATTTAGTGCTCCCTTGCCACATAATTCCAGGGGCCCTGGATATTATATAGAGATCATATACTATACAAGAATGTAAATTATTACATAAGAAATATTACAGAAAATGTGGGCTACAAGGTGTACGAGCCACATGTCATCTATACTGTTGGCCATTATACGTTAATTGTGTCTGGCCAATAAAGTGGCAGGTTTGCTCAGTTTTCACACAGAGCGGTAACCAAAGTTGCTGTGTTGCATGAAATAGAGACAGTACAACAGTGCCATATCCTCTTAGATCTGGCTCTGCTGCTCTGACCCTAGCAGTAGCACACATTACATTGCACTAGTTTTCTTCTGTGGCGCTTGCCCCACATAACAACACCATAGCTGTGCCGTATTTACAATACAGCGCACCATGGAAGTTGTTACCACAACAGCATCAGACTTTTTGACACAATTGTAGTGCTTTGCTGCACTAGTATCAAAAGTTTTTACGCTAGTGCAGCAAAGCAGAGGGAAGTCAATTAATTTTAATGGGTGCATCATTTTAATGGAAACAAATTGTGCAGTGAAATCTAGTAAATTTCACTGCACCATTTTTTCGGGCCTCCCTGCATCAGGATGCCCCGCTTGCATACATTATGCCTGATGCAGGCATACTGTGGTGGAAGGGGTTGCAAAGAGGCACAATGCATGTATTGTGCCACTTTGTAAATCTGGCGCAGGGAAAGGCCACCTTAGCGCTGTCTTAGCTTCAAACAAATGATGCTATGGAGGCACTAAGGTGGTGCAGGGGGCATTTAAATAGGTCCGTAGGATTGTAACTTTTGAACTGCTACTAATAAAATTATCCTAGGGATAAAAGCAGTACTGCACTAAGCTTTCTACATAAAATACAAATATGTAATCTGCATGATGCATAGGTGGTCATTACAACCCTGGCGATCAGTGTTAAAGCGGCGGTAAAACCGCCAACAGGCCGGTGGTAAAAAAAATGGAATCACGACCGTGGCGGAAACCACCAACATAGACAGCCACTTTAACACTCTGACCGCTACGGCGGTACAAACAAACATCACGGCGGTAACCGCCAACAGACAGGCGGAAGACAATGTACCGCCCACAGTATTACAACAGTCCAATCCGCCACCTTTTCCGGGGCGGATTCACCGGGAACAAAAACACTGCGGAAACAGGACTTGGAAGGGAAAACGCTCACCTCTACACACCCCACGATGAACCAGGACGCCATGGAACCGGAACTCCAGATACTCCCTGCCTTTGTCTTCCTGCTCCTCTACCAGGAGCACGAACGCCGGCGGCGAAGACCACGGTGAGTACCGCACCTACGACACAGGGGAGAGGGGAGGGAAAAAAGAGTGACATACACACGCAACACCCCCACCCCCACCCTCACCCATGACAAAACACACACTAATACATCATGATACATTACAGTTACACCCCCAACCCCCCAGAAGAATGCAAAGACAAAAGGAAATTATTTGAACGTTTGTATTCTATTAAAATCCAGTACTCAAATATATATATATATATATACACTATAAACAAATATATACACCAAGAATACAAGTCCAAGGTATTCCACCATTAAAGTCCGTGGACCACTGGGCCCAAAATGCATGGGCGAGGCCCACTCAAGATACCCGAGCAAAACGGAGGGAACACTGCTGGGGCATCAGATCGAAATACAATAGGCACCTCAGAGGGAAGGGAAGGGGGGACACCTCAGCCGGATGAGTGCACAATGCTAGATCCACGAGGGGGCTCCATGCCCATTGATGTATCCTGGGGAGTGCAAAGCCACAGTCTCTCAAGTCTCTCAAGTGGGTGGGTTGCCCACTGCTTTATCCTAGGGAGTGCAAAGCCACAGTCTCACAAGTCTCTCCAATTGGTGGTTTGCCCACTGCTTTATCCTGGGGAGTGCAAAGCCACAGTCTCACAAGTCTCTCAAGTGGGTGGTTTGCCCACTGCTTTATCCTGGGGAGTGCAAAGCCACAGTCTCACAAGTCTCTCCAGTGGGTGGTTTGCCCACTGTTTTATCCTGGGGAGTGCAAAGCCACAGTCTCACAAGTCTCTCCAGTGGGTGGTTTTCCCACTGTTTTATCCTGGGGAGTGCAAAGCCACATTCTCACAAGTTTCTCAAGTGGGTGGTTTGCCCACTGCTTTAATCTGGGGTGTGCAAAGCCACAGTCTCTCAAGTCTCTCAAGTGGGTGGTTTGCCCACTGCTTTATCCTGGGGAGTGCAAAGCCACAGTCTCTCAAGTGGATAACAGTCTCCACTGGTTCTGGAGGGGGCTTGGTGCCCAGAGTGCTTCATCCTGCCAAGGACGGAGGTAGTGGATGTGATACTCCACTGGTTCTGGAGGTGGCTTGGTGCCCAGAGTGCTTCATCCTGCCAAGGACTGAGGTAGTGGATGTGATACTCCACTGGTTCTGGAGGGGGCTTGGTGCCCAGTGTGCTTCATCATGCCAAGGACTGAGGTAGTGGATGTGATACTCCACTGGTTCTGGAGGGGGCTTGGTGCCCAGAGTGCTTCATCCTGCCAAGGACTGAGGTAGTGGATGTGATACTCCACTGGTTCTGGAGGGGGCTTGGTGCCCAGAGTACTTCATCCTGCTCGTGGCGGCCCCAGTAGCGTCGGAGATTTTGGCGCTCATTGGCCTGCGGTGCTGGTGGCGGCGGTGTCCTGTGAAGTGGTGCTTGTGGCGGCGGTGCCCTTGGCAGTGGTGCTGGTGGCAGCAGTGTCCTGTGAAGTGGCGCTTGTGACGGTGGTGTCCTTGGCAGCGGTGCTGGTGGCGGCAGTGTCCTTGGTAGCTGTGCTGGTGCCGGCGGTGTCCTGTGAAATGGTGCTGGAGGCGCCGGTGTCCTTGGCAGCGGTGCTTGTGGCGGCGGTGTCCTTGGCAGCGGTGCTGGTGGCGGCGGTGTCCTTGGCAGCGGTACTGGGGGCGGCGGTGTCCTTGGCAGCTCTTTATGCTTCTGAGGTGGGGGACTGTCTGTGGTCTGGCTCCTTGGCACACTGGCTGCCCTGCTGCTTGGCACACTCCAGAAGCCGGTTAATGCTGGCACCACTGTTCAAGCTAATGTTCTGAGGTGTTGGGTTAGGACCTGGAAAGGTGGGCCCTAGGGGACTGAAGGGGTGGGGGAGGTGAGGGGAAGAGGTCAAGGTTGGACAGGAAAAGTTTTTGGGACACACTGGGACGGGTAGATGGAGGGGGTTTGGGAGTGGAGGAAGAGGTAGTGGTTGTAGGAGGTGTACGTTTGCTGACTTTGGGTGAAGGTGCATGGGTTGGAGGCTGTCGTGAGGTGGATGGTTGTTGGGTGGGTGTGTGGCTGTGTTTGTGTACCTTGGGAGGTGGGCTCACAGACACACTGGGAGAGGACACAGGGGATGTGTGAATGGTTGTGGGGGTGGTGAGTGCACGTGAGCGGGGTGTGGTGATGGGTGTGCTGGTGATGGACGAAGTGGCTGAAGATGTAGTGCATGCAGGTGTTAGTGGAGATGAGACAGGGAGGGAGGAGGGAGACGTGGATGAGGGGGACATAGTGGAGGCAGTGGATATTGGTATGTTTGCATGGGTATGATGCTTGTGTGAGTGCCTGTGGGATTTGTGGTGCTTATGTTTGCCAGAGCTTCCCTTGTGTGTTAAGGTGTGTGCAGGCTGGTCTGATGGTGTGCTTGGGATAGGCTGAGGTACAGGGGTTTGGGTCTGGGTAGAGGAAGTTGGAGGGGGGAGGCTGGATACAGGGACAATGGCTGCCATCAGTGCTGAGGCCAGAGTTTGAAAAGCTCGCTGTTGGGCTGCCTGTCCAGAATGAATGCCCTTCAGGTATGCATTGGTCTGTTGCGACTGCCTCTCTACACCCCTGATGGCATTCAAAATGGTAGACTGCCCAACAGTGATGGACCTGAGGAGGTCAATGGCCTCCTCACTGAGGGCAGCAGGGCTGAGTGGGGCAGGGGCTGAGGTGCCTGGCGCGAAGGAGATGCCCACCCTCCTGGGTGAGCAGGCACGGGGCACACGCTGAGGGGCTGCTGGGAGGGCGGTGCTGGTACGGGGGGTGGCGGCTGTACCTGTAGATGCGGTGGGCACAGAGGGGCCTACCACCGCAAGGGAGCTCCCATCAGAGGAGGAGTCTGTGTCGCTGGTCTCAGCTCCTGTTACCGCCGTGGAGCTCCCCTCACCCTCCGTCCCACTGGTGCCTTCAGACTCCGTTGTCTCACCATGTGGGATGCATCTCCCTCCTGCTCCGGTGCCACTGCTCCTCCGCCTGATGATGCTAATGCACACAAGAACAGGGAGACCAAAAAAAGAGGGGGGAAGACAGAAGAAAGACATGTTGAGTGCATGCAATACCACTAACGTTGGCGGACACTACAGACACAGAAGCCCCCTGCACTACGCCGTGCACTTTGAGTTCCCTAATTAATCACAGGGACATGGGGTACAAGGCCCGTGCCCGATTGCTGCACACATGGAAGTCACAGGGGCCTGACTAGGTGTAGTTGGCTCTGAACACAGGTGGGGTGGGGTGCCACATGGCCTGCCTTATGACGGGACCTTGCCTACTAAACTCCCCCTGGCCTAGGGGAACTCACAAAAGACCTCCCCCACCCAGACACCTCCACTGCGTGCAAAATCAGCTGAATGAGATTGTACTCACCCTCTTGTGGCTGCTGTGATGCCCTCAAGCGCCCATCCAACTCCGGATACGCCACAGTCAGGATCTGTAAAATCAGGGGGGTCATGGTGTGACGGCACCCCTCCCACGTTCGGAGGCCATCCCCAGCTGGGCCTCCGCCGTCTTCTTGCTCCAGCGGTGAATGTACTCCCATCTTTTCCAGCAGTGGGTGCTCCGTCTGTGGTGGACCTCCAGGGACTGGACTTCCTTGGCGATGGCACGCCAAATATCCTTCTTCTGGTAGGCGCTGACCCACAGGAATAGTACAGCGGAAAAGGAGTAGATATAACTGTCTGCACTGTCACAGTCATTGGCCCACATCCCTACCCTTGCCATGACGCACATGCACTCACTGTTGTTTCATGCTCGCCTCATTCTCCCCCCCTATCTTCCATCCATACCACTCCACACAGGCATTGCCAATTCGGCATGCTCACAGTGTACTTTCCTGTTTGTCTGGAGGACCGTAGAGTAGCGTGTACTGGAGAAGACTCCATCCAATAGTTTCTCTAACTCCTCTGTGCTGAAGGCAGGGGCCCTTTCCCCAGACACATGAGCCATTGTCTCTTCCAGACTGAGGTCACAGCAGCACTTGCAGTGTAGGTCCTCTCCTGTTGAAGATCAGGTATCAAGTGAGTGAACAGAGAGAAAATGGCGGTGACGTCTGTGGCGGTGCGTACCGTCACCGCCGGCGTACATCGTCATTGGCTCCTCGGAGCCATAGGGTCCAATGTTAACCAATGCAGGATTGCGCCGCGGTCTTCGTCCGCCTACCGCAACGGTGAACAACGCCAGCGCAGTTACCTCATATCCCCTGGTCCCACATTACAGGTCAGGCAGACGCCATTTCAGGGGGCCACATGGCATTAATTTTAAATGTGTCACACATATCTAGGCCTTGCATACACACTAATGCAGGCACATAGCGGTTTGAAAAAATTGAGGAATAAAGTTGTGTTTACGTACCTCAGTGTTGGTTGACACTCTGCTCGCTGTTCTCCTCCATAGAGCACGTCCGCTGGAGCAGGTGAGGAGGTGGCGGCATCCTCCGGTGTACAGACCGCAGGTGGACCTGTCGACAATGGAGGAGAGACATGTAATTGTCACCTACAGACTTGATTGTGCCACAATCCTGGAACTGTGTGCTCAGTTGGAACCAGACCTGATGTCAGCTATCCGCTATCCTACAGGAATCCCCCCTCTAGTGCAGGTGCTGTCAGTACTCCATTTCCTGGCAAGTGGGTTTTTCAAAACTACAGTGGCCATAGCATCAGGGATGTCCCAGCCTATGTTCTCCAACGTGTTGTCCAGAGTGTTGTCTGCCCTGCTGAAACACATGCGCAGCTACATTGTTTTCCCTCAGGTGGAGGATTTGCCAACAGTGAAAGGTGACTTCTATGCCCTGGGACATATCCCCAACATCATTGGTGCAATTGATGGGACACATGTGGCCTTGGTACCCCCCACCCCCTCAGGAGTGAGCAGGTGTACAGAAACCGGAAGAGTTACCATTCAATGAATGTGCAGATGGTGTGTTTGGCCGACCAGTACATCTCCCATGTGAATGCCAAGTTTCCTGGCTCAGTGCATGACGCTTACATTTTGAGGAATAGTAGCATCCCTTATGTGATGGGGCAACTCCAGAGGCACCGTGTGTAGCTATTAGGTGAGGACATGGAGCCTATACAATGTGACTAGGTGTCTGGGTCTGGGGATGTCCCTAAGAATTAGTGTGTGTCTAACAGATTTCCCTCGACATTTGCAGGTGACTCTGGCTACCCCAACCTGTCATGGCTACTGACCCCAGTGAGGAATCCCAGGACAAGGGCAGAGGAACGCTACAATGAGGCCCATGAGCGAACTAGGAGGGTTATAGAGAGGACCTTCGGCCTCCTGAAGGCCAGGTTCAGGTGTCTCCATATGACAGGTGGTTCCCTATTCTACTCACCAAAGAAGGTGTGCTAGATCATCGTGGCCTGCTGTATGCTTCACAACTTGGCTTTGCGACGACAGGTGCCTTTTCTGCAGGAGGATGGTCCAGATGGAGGTGTTGTGGCAGCTGTGGAGCCTGTGGACAGTGAAGAAGATGAAGCAGAAGAAGAGGACATCGACAACAGAAACACAGTGATTCATCAATACTTCCAGTAAGACACAGGTAAGAAGACATCACTGCCTCCTACATCTGATATAATTGTTCAGCCTCTCATCTGTCTGTCACTTTCACCCAGTGTATGGACCCTGAGTTGTCACTTTCCCTTTCAGTTTCACAGATGTGGGCCCCACTGTGTGACATCTGCTTTGTTTCCACATGGACTAGAGCTGACAATACAATGGATATAGCATTTTTACACAGTTATTGCAAATACACATTTTCGAAAGCACAGACTGACTTCAGATTGTTTTGTGCTTTAAGGGTGTTTATTTAAGTGCTAAATATTGGAGGGTGTTGTAAAATGGTCAGGGGTGATGGTGGAGGAATGTCCATGGCAGAGTCCAGTCTATTAGTCTCACAGGTGCATTGTCCAAAGGGGCATGGGAAGTGGAGCTGGGGCAGTTTAAGGATGGACCTGGTGACAAAGTGGGACAGAAGGGTGACAATCAGGGTGGTCTCATTTCTTGGCGGGGGTCTTGGCATTGTTCTCTGTCTTTGTCCTGGATCTCAGGGACCGTTTGTGGGTGGTTCTCCATCTGCAGGGAGTGGGGTGCTGGTGTTGTGGTACTGTGGCGGTACCTCCTGTCCACTAGCGCCGGCGGAGGTGGTGGGCAGTTCATCATCCAGGCTAGTGTCAGGGGCCCCTTGTTGTGCCACAGTGTCCCTCCTGGTGTTGACGAGTTCCTTCAGCACCCCTACAATGGTGCCCAGGGTGGTGATGATGGATTTGAGTTCCTCCCTGAACCCCAAATACTGTTCCTCCTGCAGCTGCTGGGTCTCCTGAAACTTGGCCAGAACCGTTGCCATCGTCTCCTGGGAATGGTGGTAGGCTCCCATGATGTTGGAGAGGGCCTCGTGGAGAGTGGGTTCCCTGGGCCTGTCCTCCCCCTGTCGCACAGCAGCCCTCCCAGTTCCCCGTGTTCCTGGGCCTCCGTTCCCTGAACCATGTGCCCACTACCACTGCTCCCAGGTCCCTGGTGTTGTTGGGGTGGTGGGTTAGCCTAGGTTCCCTGTAGTGGTGGACACACTGATGCTTGACGTGTCCTGGGGACAGAGGTATGGGCCGGCTGCGTGGGTGCTGTGCTGGTGTTTCTAGAGGGGAGGCTCTGTTGTGGCTTGTGCCAGTGTGAGGGGAACTGACTGTCCTGAGGTCCCAGATGGGCCGGGCTGGTCATCTAGAACCAGTTGGACAGAGCTGCTGTCATCACTGTGGGCCTCTTCTGTGGGTGAAGTGGACATGTCTGGACCCTCCTGTCCGGTGACATTGGGTAGGGGTCCTGAAGGGGTGTAAAGGCATGATTATTGCATCTGTGGGTGCCATGGTGTGCAATGGGTGGGTGACCCTGTACCCCAGTGCTTGCATTCCTGTGTGTGACTTTGTGTGATCATTGTTTAGGGGTGTGTGTGGGTATGTGCAGTGGCCATGCATTGGGGATGGGTGTCCATGCTTTGGTGGTGCATGCAGCGATTGGTGTTGGGATGGTTGGGTTGTGATAGTGGGACATATGTGAGGAGTTGGAGTGATGGGGGTGAGGGTGATGGTGGGGGTACGTGATAGCATGCAGGTGGGTGGGGGATGTAATACTTAAGATTTGACTTACCAGAGTCCATTCCTCCAGCTACTTGTGCGAGGCCCTCAGGTTGCAGTATAGCCAATACCTACTCCTCCCATGTTGTTAGTTTTGGAGGAGGAGGAGGTGGGGGTCCGCCGCCAGACCTGTGAACTGCAATGTGGTGTCTTGAGACCACGGAACGTACCTTCCCCCATAGGTCGTTCCACCTCTTCCTGATATCATCCTGTGTTCTTGGGTGCTGTCCCACTGCGTTGACCCAGTCCACGATTCTGCGCCATAGCTCCATCTTCCTAGCTGTGGTGAAGTGCTGCACCTGTGATCCGAATAGCTGTGGCTCCACCGGATGATTTCCTCCACCATGACCCTGAGCTCCTCCTCAGAGAACCTGGGGTGTCTTTGCGGGGCCATGGGGTGGTGTGGGTGATGTGTGGGGTGGTGTGTGTTGTGATGTGTGGAGTGATGTTTAGGGGTGTTTGGTGTTTTGTGTGTGGATGTTGTGTGAGTGATGGTGTTGAGTGCCTGTGGATGCTAGTTTGTAGATGGTGGTGTCTCTCTCTGGCCTTCACTCGCAATTGTGGTCATAAGGGATTGTTTGTGATGTGGGTGTGTGTTTTATATGGTATTGGATGTGTGGGAGAGGTGTGTGTATGTGTCTCAGGTGTGTGTATTTCGATTTGTCCAATGTGGTAGTGTTTTGTAAATGTGTGTGTATTTTGAACATTGCGGTGTGTACCGCCAATGGAATACCGCGGTTGATAGACCGCCACATGGATTTGTGGGTCATGATAGTGTGGGCGTATTCCTGTTGGCGTGACGGTGTTGGTTTTGTTCTCGACAGTTTATCACTGACCTTTGGTGTGGTGGACTTGTGTGGGTGTCTAAATTTTGGCGGATTTCGAGCTGTGGGTCATATTAGCTGTGGCGGAATTCTGCAGCTGCTGCATTGTGTTGGCGGTCTTCTGCACGGCGGTAAGCGGCATTTACCGCCAATGTTGTAATGACCCCCATATTGTGCTAAGCAACAGGAGCTTTATTTCTCTATGCTACTTTATGATCTGTCAAAATGATTCATCGCTAATTGGTGGCACAAAGCACTGCACAAATGTAGTTATAGTACAGTAATGCACGTTTTCACAATGCCAGTAAAAACATTATGCTATAGTGGGCCATGACATATATGAAAAGTGGCAGTTTTGTGCCATGGCCATGTTTTTAGCGGTCCTGTTTGTTTGAAATTTTCGGTTTTACTTGGTAACATCTTCAAACTCTTACATTGGTGTATGAAGCACTATGCAAATTGGGTTTCAAAACTATACATCTCAATGTATTCTGAGTGCCTTTGTGTGATATGTTTTGTTATATGTTCCCGTGCCAACGTAAAGACTTCTGGAGCACTCGGCAAGACCTATTTTGAGGCCTCCTGTTCAGGAAAACCTTACAACCAACTTCAGCTATTTCAAGCCTTCATGATGCTAAACAATATTGAATTACTGTTGGACCTGCGCTTTTACAGGGTCATTCCCCAGACTTTTTGCCTTTTGCCTCCTTATTTTTCTAACCTTTGTTGTCTGACGTTATGACTCTGAGCACTTTTTCACTGCTAATCAGTGCTAAAGTGCGTGTGCTCTCCCTTGTAAAATTGGTATGATTGGCTTATACCTAATTGGCATATTTAATTTACCTATAAGTCCCTTGTAAGGTGGTATCCCTATACCCAGGACCTGTAAATTAAATGCTACTAGTAGGCCTGCAGCGCTGCTTGCGCCACCCACTGAAGTAGCCTTTCAAACCTAGCTCAGGCCTGCTAGAGCAGGGCCTGTGTGCACAGTTTTCTGCCACAGGGACCTGGCATCTAAATGTACTTGCCAGGCCCAGAACTCCCCTTTTACTACATGTAAGTCACCCCTAAGGTACTCCCTAGCTAGCCGTTTGGGCAGGGTGCCATGTACGTAGAACGCAGGACAAGTGCCTGTCCTGGTAATGACAAACAGCCTAACTTGGTGTCTCACTGCTTTGAGTGCTGCCTTCTCATAGAATTGCATTGGAAATGCCCTGCCTTATGTGTGAGGGGTACTGTCTGATTTATGAGGGGTAGCTTAGGCATGTTTGGTATGGTTGTGATAGTGATAAGAAATGCTGCTTACTGGCGTAGGTGTATTTCTTATTACTATAACAGAAATGCCACTTCTAGAAAGTGCACAGTTGTCTGTACTTATGACTCTGGTGTTTTTGCAGCTTGACTCCAATCCGTGTCTGGGCAGACTGACAGTTGGGGCTTAGTGCATACTTTTCAGACAGCCTGTACACAGGGAGGGTGGAGGTGTCACAGAGGTGCATCTAAATATTGTATAGTTTTCCTGGGCTGAGAGAAGGGAGAGGTGGGGCACCCCTGCATTTGTAAAGGCTATGCCCTGGCCTCGCACAATAGGGTTGTTTACCCCCCACTGATGTTTGGAACCTGTGCTGGAGGAGAGAAGGGGCACTCCCAAAACCAGTTGTAACTGGTTGGAGCCCACTCTCCTCCTCATTGACAAAGACACTGTAAACTGAGTATAAGTACAGAGGAAATTTCCCCACAACTTAGACACTCTTGAGGACTGAAGAACATTCCTGAAACTGGTCACTGGATGCTGCTGAGAGGACTCACCAGGACCCACCTTGAACTGCTGCTGTTGTGCTGACCTGTGACCTGCCTGGTCACTAGGAGGAAACTGCCACTGCTTGCATCCACTTTTGTGCTGGCCTGCAGCTGAGTTCGCCAGCCCTGTGCTCGCTCTTCTTCTCCTGCCTCCAGGGGCAGGGTGCTGTGGTCCTAGACCCATGTCATTCCAGTCAGAGCTCGAGGAGTGTTCCCTCGTCTTTTGTTGTGGGGCTATATGCTGAGTGCATTTCCTCCTTCTAGCACCTCGTGAGCGCTTTCTGGCCGTTGGAGCTGGTAAGCGTTTTCTGGAGCCAGCACCCGCTCTCACCGCTGCAAACCCGGGCTCCCTTCCTGCTGAAAATCTGAGCACATCGGAGACGTGCTACAGTGGGTTCCCCTGGGGCATGGGAAGGCGTTAACCGGAGCTGCTGGGACTTTCAAAGTCCCCCCGTGGTGAAGCGCACTGAAAGAGGCGCACTAACTGTAGTGCCGCTTTCACCGCCGCAGCCGGGGAACTAGCGCACCAGGATTGGGTGCGATTGTGCTGAGAGAAGAAGGAGCCGGGCTCAGGTGAGCTCGCAGTGTGCCTCTTCCCCTTCGACCCTTCGACCCTTCATCGGAGGCCTGGCCAGAGGAGGCTTTCTCCGTTTCCAAAGGGTTAACCCCGGTCCTGGCAGGGAGCTGCCGAGCCTCACTCCTTGTTTGCCCGACCTGGGCTTGGTAAAACAAAAAAGGGAGGCAGAGACCCCTTCCTGTAGCTCCCATTGCTTTGCTGAACTACCTTGTTCCCCCCCCCCCTTGGTGGTAGGGCCAGTGGAGGCCCGGAGGGGGGGGCCACAGAGATCGCGGGCCCCAGGAGGGGCCCGTTATGTTCATAGAGAGGGTGCTGACCGCCCCTCTCCCCTAGGAGCTGAACGTTGCCCCCGTTTTGTGCACAGGAGAGCCGGAGGCCCTACTTTCCTTTTCCAGGCATTAGGAGTGTCTTTTTCTCAAAAACAGGTCTTTTTTTTTTGTGAAACATCTTATTTCCCAATGTTCCTCCTATGGGCATTAGTGATATCTGTTTTTCCTGACTTGCCATAGGTTCACTAATGTTCCTCTTATGGATATTTATGAGGTGTTCATGACAAGTACATATATTTCTTTATTTGTAATTCCTGACTACTGCTTATGTTGCAGAATCCTGAGTACTGACGTGTTTTAATGTGACAACTGCTTATTCTTGCAGAGTATTAGTAACTTGTGTAACATTCTGACAACTGCTAAGGTAGCAGGGTATTACTAACATGCAATGTTTGATCTAATTATGTTTTGTGCAATACAGTTTATTTTTACAAAGCTCAGTGTTGTGTTTACTTTGTGGTGTACATATTGCGTCACGTATGTTGTGTGTGTGTTGTGCAAACGCTTTACACATTGCCTCCGGGTTAGGCGTGACTGCTCGTGTCAAGCTACCAAGGGGGTGAGCAGGGGTTATTTTGGGCGTGTAACTCCCTTGCCCTGACTAGAGTTGGTGGGTTCTGCCTGGCTTAGGTGCATACCCTAGCCAACCAGAAACCCCATTTCTAACAATTACATTAAGCTTTTTCAAAACGTGATTACTCAAAATACCCAAAAGCTCAAGCAACATGGCTTCCTCACCCAACAATAAATAAAAGAAAGCTTCAACATGTCCTTTCTTGTGCTTGGATCTCAATATTTTTGTCTTGTAACACCAGTGTATCAGGTGGAATTCAACTGTATGATTGGACTGCTTCTCCTTAAAATAGTAAATTAATTGCTGATACCTCAACTAATAAACTAACAAATTGAACAATGGTTGCATTCTAAAATGCTTGCACAAATCATTAATTGAGCTCTCAAGTCGGCAACCCTTTACTGCACTGTGACAATTGATATCATAATCTCCAATTGGCAAGGATGCTCACACAACTGGCAGAATGGCACAAAACAATTCTGGGACATTTTCCATTTGATTTTTATCGTCCAACTTAGACAATTGAATCAAGTATTTTCTCACAACACTGCTTAGTGCCCTCTTCTGAAGTGTGTCAAGCTTATAGGCTCTGTTTGGTCCCTGGAGCTTCACTATGGATATTTTGAAAAAGGAATGTGTTTTTTATATTTTAATGGGAGCTTTGGGCAGCCATGGTGTCTCTGTAGTACTGCTGTACACTAAAGAAGTAATGCACAATTTTGCTGCTACTGTGCATAAACCTGTGCTCTTACACTTTTTTACATAAAACATGGATACATTTTTTAATTGGTATGAGCCACAGTCACATTACTTTTTTCTTTACAAATTCAATAACAGAAAGGATAGCTAGCTAGCTAGTAGGGAAATGCCTAAGCAAACGTGTTTCCTCAGTGAGGAGATGCAAAAGTCTTTCCCATTTTTGAGCAAGGTCAGGAATAGCAATGCCAATTTATTCTGCACGATCTGCAAGTCTACATTCTCAATTGGTCAAGGTGGAAAGTCTGATGTAAGGGAGCACACACAGACAAAAAACACAAAAGTTTTTGGTCGAATCATAAAGCAGCAACATCACCATTAACACTTTTCTGGGGACGGCAGACACTGAACATGCTCAGTAGGGCTGCCGCTAAAGGTATATTAGCATATTATCTTGCTAAACACAACCACAGTTTTCGATTGATTGACTGTACATCAGCATTGATTAGGAAACTATATGATAAAAAGTTTTGCTGTGCTCACACCAAGACTGAAGCCTTGATTATGAAAGTACTGGCTCCTCTTGCAATGAGTGATCTAAATTCTGACTTCAAGAACATTGCTTATATGTCTGTGTCTATTGATGCTTCCAATAGGAAAGAAGTGACATTTATAACAATTGACTTTAGGTATTTCATGTACTTTGAGGGTGTTAAAGTGAATATCTTAGAGCTTACCTCTGTTACTGGTGAAACATCTGCAATACTCTTTGAACAACTGTACCACACCCTTGAGATGTGTAATCTTGAAAACGTTGTCAGGTTTTGGGGGAATGGTTAGAGGAGGGAAGAACAATGTGCTCTGCAAGCTGACAGAAGCTCTTCCTGATAATAAAGTACTTGGGATAGGGTGTGCAGCACACATTGTCTATAATGCAGTGCAAACGGCTGCTTAAAGGCTGCCAATGGATCTAGAATCTCTAGTATTAAAATTGTGCAAATAGTTTCACATCTACACTGTCCTAACTGAACAACTAAAAGAATATTGTGAGTTTGTTATATAGATTATAAATGACTTCTAAATTGAGTGCTAAAACTGTTCTCAGACCTATGTTCTTATTTTTTGTCCAAGCAAATACAGCAACAGCAATTGTTATAGTTTTTGAAAATTCTCTTGCTAAAATCTGCCTTTGGTTTTTGCGCAACCAACTATCCCTTTTTAGTGATACAATGAAGGAGATGGAAAAGAAGCATAGAAATGCCATAGATATTGCACGACAAACCACACAATTGGTAGGAAAATTGAAGGAGAGGAGAGATTCCTGCTTCATGAGCCTTAGGGTGAAGGAGCAATTGAAACCCCTAAAGGAACAAAGACTTTCACAACAACAAAATTCTGTAACTCTGTGTGTGCTTTCTACAACAGCAGTATTGATTACTTGGAAGAGTAGGGAGCATATTTTTCTGAGCTGAACTCTTTTCTTGGATCCTTCTTGATACTGTTCCTGCCTAGGATAATGTTAATATGTCCCTGCTATTTGTAAAATCTGTATCAAGTACATTTGAGATGGATGTAATGGAGCTTTTTGACGAAATCACTTGTGTACAAAAATACACAGCAGATAGGCTTGCCAAATGAAATGATCAGAAGAAGACTGCAAAGGAATGATGGGTGGTGATATTCACCCATTTCCAAAATCACAATTTTACATTTAGGAACATCGGCCTGATGGTCTAGTTTGCACTATGTCTGCCAGGAACTAATGTTCCAGTGGAAATATTTGTTCCCGTTATGAATAATGTGTGGACTAATGAAAGAAACCAAATGGAGCTGCAGACTCTGAAAGCATTGTTGATCATGAGGGTCAACATTGAACACAGCTGCAGTGAGTTCCACAATCGGCTGCTGCAAAACAAAAACATGCTGTAGCAAATCCATTCCTTGGATAAGTACTGTGCTATGCCTCAACAGACCTTGTACATCAAACAGCATTTTTAGCCTTCTTCCAGTTGTTCCTATCTTATGGATTTTTACTCTATGTATATAATTCTCCAATCCAAAATGTCTTAGAAATGTAAACTTATTAATTGGAGCAAAAATTATTTGTATTTGTCAGCTGTGCTGAATGTAAGGGGAGTGCTTTACAGGGAGGAGTATTCTACAAACAGTAGTATCTGATTTTGATGTCTACAATATACGTATATTTAATAAGAACACATGCTTGGAGTTTCAAGGCAAAGGTGTTCACAAACTATAGCAAATGTTGAGGCATAGTCTGTTGAAATGGAACAAAGTTTACAGCCAATAAAAGCAGGCTCAACTCCTCCACTAGGGCAGAGGAGCATCACCACCCAGCAGCAGCAGCTGCCAAACGTTTACAATAAAACAATAATAAATTATGTTTCTTATCATTTTATTGTAAAAGGGGTGGGGCTACAGGCTGTGACGAGCACAGCCCTCTGGCATGGCAAACACACATGCACACTAGGCTCTCTCCAATCCGCCACTGTGTTGCTGGGTTGGAGACAGCAGGCACAGACTCCCACTCTGCCTTGGAGTGCCCTGGCTTGGAGCTCCGACCAATCAAAATGCTGTCACGAGCCTGTGCCTGCAGCTAGAGTGAAGGCAAGAGGAGCGGCGCAGTGGTGGTGGCAAACTAAATGCACCACTACTAAATAAAAGGCCTCTGACTGTCATCTGTAATTCTTCATCTAAGTCTGTCGACTAAACTGCTCTTTTCAGTCCCTTTTCTATGTCTACGACAGCTGTGAAATAGTCCTACTTTTATGTGGAGGGCTGACATAAACTGTAGTCCTACTCCTGTGTCTATGACCTGTCCCTGTTTTTTGTTTTGAGAATCTGGCCACCCTATCCCTGTGGCGCAGGGCAGTGCAGCAACGTAACGTGCTATGGTGTGCTGCCCTGCACAACTATCCAAGTAAATGTGCCCCTAAATCTACTCTCTACATTTAAATTATTAATTTTAAAGAGCAAAATGTTATTAATAATGACAATAATATCCATTTATTTGGACGTCGTGCAAGTTCATCATGCCTCCTTTCTCTTACTTCAAAACACCGAAGAAGACAAAAAGAAAACATTTTGTGAGATCTGCAGAGTGTGAATAGTATAACATGTCTGTTCTTCGGTTGTAACCCTTTTGCCAAAGAAGCAAAATTGAAAACAGTTGAAAGAGTTCTCATTCAGCTGCATCATGATTACAGGTTGACTGGGTTATCTTATGGGTGTTATGTGCATTCTAAAGACTCACGGGGATCTGCAACCTACATACCTGAGCAGTGTTCATTAGGGCCATTTCCCAAGTAGGCTTTGAACTTTGAAAAGAGTAATAAAAAATAGAAGCAATAACAAGATGATGATGATGATCATTCTTCTTCTTCTTATTATTATTATTGATAATAATAATAATAATAATAATAATAACAACAGACTGCTATACCTAATGCAATTATATGAAGGCACTTTGGCATTTAGGTTAAGATTCCACCCCAGCGTGCTGTTTTTTGAAGCCCTTCTTTCAGCAATGGAGCAGCAGCCCAAAACGGCAATGCATGCATCCGTCTGCAGATGGCAGCAGAAACCTATTTATGCACTAACTTAAACACCCATCTACAAAGTTGCTGTACAACACATTGAAGAATAATTGCTACTGACATAGTCGATCACCTATACCGTTCATCTAGAATTACGCATTTTGGAATGAATTAAACTAACCGTCCTGTGCCCGGTAAAACATTTTTCCTGGTGAATATCTGCCAACAGTAAGCCTACAGTAGTTAATGGTCTTCGGAGGAAAAATCTGGCGTTGTAAGGTTAGTACAATTTAAGGCCTCAGGGGCATATTTACTAAACTTTCAAGCAACGCAAAGTTGCTGCATTGCATGAAAGGGTGAGGGCAGAAGTGCTCCCTATTTACAAATATATGGTGCATTTCTCCTCTCTCCTTGTGCTGGCGCAAAGGCAGGCACTCCTGCACCATGGTGCAAAGGTGCCTGCGTTGCATGGAGAATTGTTTTTGTGCAGGAGAGGATACATTCCTCGACAAAAGCAATTTCTCGATACATTTTCCTTATTCTATATGGCATATTTTAAAAAAATGAAGTGCTGCACCTAGTGCAGAGCCACTTTCCTTGCGCCCCTTAGTGACCCCCTACCACCACCATGTGTGCACTATATCTAAGATTCGGTGCACCATGGCGCAGAGTAGGGGGCAATAGCCCCATTTTTATTGACGCTATTGATGTACTCTGGAGGAGTAGTGCCAAAATATTGGCGCTTCTCCTGCAGAGTACATAGGGGCCCATTAAAAATAATGGAAGGCCCATTTTAATGCCTGCTCTGAGCAGGTGTTAAAGTACTGTAAAATATGCTGCAAGGAAATCTGTTAAATTTCCTTGCACCGTTTTTCGACCCCCCTAACGGGGTGAGGCCCCCTTTGAATACATTATGCCTGGCACACATATAATGTAGCGTAAAGGGTTACAAAATGGCGATATGCATGCATTGCGCCTCTTTGTCAATGTGGCACGATGATTTTGGCCTCATTGGGCCACATTAGTCTAAAAAATAATGATGTTAATGTCGCACAAGGTGGCACTAGGGGCTTATAAATATGCCCCTATGTGTCCTGCAGTTTGCAGTACACATAGAAATAGGAATTAACAATGAGAAAAAAAGATGTTTCTGGTCATTATGTCATCCTCTGGGAGGTGCAGAGATTTCACACAATCCCAGTTTAACAAACCTTTGTAAATCTCAGATTACATCAAATCCATGCAAGGATGCATCGGAACACCCATGTTCCACCCATGGAACCCCTACTGCATTGCGTTACATTCTCTTTACAAAGCCAGGCAAGGCGGTGCAAATAGCCTCTTGCCTGGCTTTGTAAATACCTACTAGCATTTTGCTCCATGGATGCGCCACAAAAGTAGTGCAGCCCTGATGCAAAATATTTGTAAATATGGCCCCCAATTTTAAAGAGAAAGTGATGCAGTGCAGCAAGCATTCTTGCTATGCTGCAGTGCATCACTGGGAAGGAGCAGGAATACATTGTATTTAAGGCATATGTTGCGTTCCTGTCCTTTCCCTCTGCGCTGGCACGTGATGGGCTACCTAGTGTCAATGCAGGCTTCACTGCAGGCAGGATTGTTTTGGTGCAGGAAGGGGCGCCTTGCTGCTCAAAAACAATCCTAGGAGGCATATTCCTCTTTTTATGTGTGCAGCAGAATGCAGTACACATAGAAAGAAGAAGAAACTAGGAGAAATAAAGATATTTCTCCACGTTACACCTTCCCTAGGGAGGCATAAGGTTTTGGCACATTCCCAGGTTACCAGTTCTTGTAAATATGGTAATGGGTCAAAATCCATGGGAGTTGCATGGGAACACCCATGGAACACTGTCCCAGGGCAGAGTAAGGCAACACAACGATTTGTGCTGTGTTGCCTTAATCCATATTTTTGGAATCACTCAAAGTCACGCAAAGTTGTTTGCATGGCTTAAAAAATATGACTTAAGGTTTGCGTCATGCATGTACCACGTTCCATGACACAAACCAACCATAGATATGCCACTAGGTGCATTTGTACAGCTTTTCATTTAGAGGGAAGGTGTTATCACTGAACACAAGCACCAATGTGACCTTACACCGTCAGAAGCAATGCATGCAACAGTGTGATGTACACCATGTGCGAAGACAAAACACAAAAAAAAGTATTGGCCAAGGCAATAAGTCTCTCCTATGAGAGACACTAGCTGCTGTGCAGCATGGCTTAAAGTCAAGAAAATAAGTTCTATGACACGGACAGAATGGACCGCGTTATAGTGCTTTTTTCTTTAGCCATGCTGCACACTAGCATATGCTGCTGTGCAATATGTGAAAAAAAGTGCGGGGACAAACAACTCAAGAGAGGAGGAGGAGAGTGGGAGCACCAACAATGGACACATGGAGGGAGAAGCAATACGAGGGAGGCACAGGGTGGAGGGGTGGGAGCACCAACAAGGGGAGGGGGAAGCAGCTCAAGGGATGTGTGGGGAAGGGGGAAGGAGCAGCAATAACAGACAGCAGGAGGAGGGGGCTATGGGGAAAGCAAAATGAGGAAAGTGCATGGTTGGAGGGAGGGAGTACCAGACCGGCGGAGCAATAAGGAGAAGGGGTGGGTGGAGGTGAAACATCAAGCACAAGGTGGGGATGAGAGGTAAGAAGAAATAGTACCTTAATCACAGCACAAGTGGTGGACAGATACTAATTAAGTTGAACAAATCTGTGCTTGGTCCAAGCTCCACAGAAAGGAAAGGAAAAATGCTTGGCATGTGATGGCCAATTAGGATTTAGCAAAGATGAGAGACAATCAAGCCAACAAATGGTATGCAATGGGTGTGCGCCAGCCCCTTTATACTAAACAATGCGTCTCACAACCGGGAGTGTATGCAGCTCATGCTATTGCAAGCTCGACCTAAAAATGACACTACATCGCCATGACACCAGTCAATGAGGCCATGCTGTGGGGAACCCATATTCCAAGAACAGCTACAACACAGTACAAAGGGATGGAATGTGCTGTGCAAAAGCTGGCAACATGAGATAACATTCTGGGTTAGCAAAATATTTGTGCAGAGCTTGGCAGGTTAAGCTATCTAGTACTCTAGAACTAGAGTGCATGTGTCTATCTTCTCCCGATCATCCATTTTAAAAGCAAAAGTGATTTATTTTAATATTGCTGCTTGACAAAACAGACCAATATGGAGGATTAATCCATTTAGGAACCAAAGCTGCTGAAATATGTTTTTATTCCATGTGTGGTTGGAAATGTCTACATTACCAGCTGTTTGGATTTGGAAAACTTAACTATAACATTAAACAATAGAGCATTAGAAGAGTGCGAAAAGTGACTAGAATGTTAAAAGGACAGTGATAGGCGGCAAGCACTACGAGTTTCTGCTTACTCATCCTCCTTATAAGCATTTTAATTCTCTACTCAGAAGACTTCCGCTAAAGTTAACGCGCGCCCACATAAATACATGACTCAGTTGTGGAGCGGTAAGTGTTATTTTCCTTGGCAATGCCTTAGTGTGCAGATCATTAGGCAAAAGGGCAAACTTACAAGAAGCATTCTGTAAACTTTAGTCACTGTGCCCAGAAAAGCTATGCAAAAGATAAATTGCAGAGAACTATTAAAATTAAAATGCTTCAATCACCGGTAAGAAAGTCCACAAAGAGAAAATAGGAAAGTCTGCAACCTTCATGAAATATCAAATATTTTCAAACATTCATATGATGTGATCATTCTTTTTTAAGTCGATAAGCCATCCTAGCCGCAGCTTTTTTTCTCACTGTAATTTGCAAGAACGATATCCTGATTACTTACCAGGTACTCTTAATCCTACTGTGCTCATTCATACTACTCAGTGCTTGTGAAAAGGAGGATCACATCTCGCTCTGAGGCAGGAAAACCAAGGCAGGGAGTATGCTTGAATCCAGTCCCGCCCATTACTCCTTTTAGGCGGCAAGAGGAGGCTTGATCTCGAATATTCTCTCGGAATAGTAACTCCTTACCATCAAAGGCTATCAAGTCTGAAAAGGTGGGCGGGGTGTAATGACTGACACGAGTAAAAGCAGGACCAAGAGATTACCGGTAAGTAATCAGGACAATACAGCTACTCCCTTCTACCAGTTATCACGTGTGAGGTATGCCAAAGCGATTGAATGGTCCTTGGTAAATATCACAAGAGCATTTTACAAGTAGGTATGGCACGATTCAAACCTGTGATGTATTACTAATTAGGCGAGTAATTTATAGAAGTATAGACTTCAGAACTCCCACCAAAAAGCTCCTATTATTAATATACCACATATTCAGCCTATTATTGGAAACAGAAATAATTCACTCAGACCTACGTAGTGGTCCTACATTTGACCAAAACGGGAACTCTCTGAACATTTGTTCATGTTGCCAACATAGCTCTTGTGGTTCTCCCCTGAATCCCAGCTCGTGGAGGAATATCTGCAAAGTATTAAGAACAGCAGTTGCCGATGTCATTATCTGCAAATGGAAAAATTGAAAGCCTTTTGACCTTTATTAGATGACTCAGAAGTCACTAACAAATTATCTGAATATCTAAATTCATTAATCTTTTGCAAATATATAAATCCTGTTCTTTTAACACCCAACAAATGGCATAGGACCACTGAACAGATAAAAGTATTTCCTGACTTGCATGCCTTTAAATTGCCATCAACTCTCTCTAATTGGAGGATCTTTGACTGTCCTGCAACGACCAACAAGCTTGTTTTGACATCTGACCTATCAATGCATCCCCAGTCCGACATGCTGACATTTGTTTGTAGCGTTTTTATGCAAAGAATCACAAGCATAATACCCTTCACGAATGTGCCTCGTAGCATCCACCTTCTCAAAGACTCCTGAATTCCATCTGTGACAGGAACCACCTTCTTATACTCCTGTGACATCGATTACCAAAAAGTCTGAAGAAGTTTCACTGATTGCTACATGTGCAGCCTTGCCAAGGGAGTGTCAAAATGAAAGTGGCCATGTGCTCCTAATCCTTAGCTACACTCTTGCCTGTGCCTCCTCTCGGCTGTATGGTTACTAGATCAGATTGCCGAGCCTTAGTGCTCTGTCCTTTACTAGAAGGACTTTCTGAAGTTATTTTCTGAACTGAACATCTACAAATGACATGCCTTGAGATGGGATTAGCTGACATTTTTTCAAGTTCAGAAGAAACTATGCAACCCTGCCAAGTTTCCCAGGTCCATACATGATGTGCTATTTCAGCACAGGTTTTTTCTTTGAATTGCGGGACAGGTAGTCTCGTTTATTCCATTATGAAGCATGACTACATGTCCCAGAACTCAAATTAAAAAAAATCTGGACTGGACCAGCACATCATTTTAGCCCTGGGAATCTTGATAGCTATGACTATGTTGATTTAGACATATCATCAGGTCCAGTCCCTTTAGGTTTTCCTTGGATGATGTTGCAGGAAGGAGCCACCGGTTCAAATAGGGGTAAAGTGACAGCCCCTGTAGATGTAGAACAACCACATTTGTGGAAACCCTTGTTTTTATCCCCAAAGTGTATGATATAAAATAGCTAATAACTATCTTTAGAACAAAGTTCTATATACTGATAATGTTGATTCAGTATCGAAATGTGAAAATATGTGTCTTACAGAACTATTGTTACCATGTAGTATCAGACTGAATTAAAGGAATAATGCACTGCAATGTTTCAATCTTGAAATTTCTCAGTGCTCTCAACTTCCTGCCCCCACCAGATGTTTTGGACCAGAGGAGAAAGACCCAATCCTTTTTACTTTCCTCTGACAGTCACAATTGCCCCTTGTGCAGCATCAACACAATTACTTGTTTCTTTAGTTGACATCGTGGACATTTTGTACGTTTGATCAGCAACCGTGAAAGAAAACTATTAAATTCTATTATGCAGCCCTGATTTACAATTTGAAGGACCCATGAATCAGAAGTAGATTCCTCCCAATCATGGAGAAAATGCAGATACCTATCTCCATTATAGTCAGGGCTTTTGTAGTCTTGGAGACTCTTGTTTCTGTCTTTCAAAATCGAATATGAATATGATCGACCCATGGAGAAGATTCTTGCTGTCTAGCGAGGTGCTGAAAACTGTTCTTGCCAAAACTAGCTGTCTGAATTTAAAAAAAAATGATTTTTCTCCTTAAAAGTTTTCTGTCATCTTTCTTCCAGATCCATACCAAATTGCCTGTTACCCAGAAAGGGCATTTTAAGAGTAGTATACTTCTATGCAGAAGCAATGTGCCACTCATTAAACCGCAGTTTCCTTCAAGCTGCATAGCTACACTGCTCCATTTTTCGCCACTTTAACCAGTTCCTTGAACATAAACTCCTGTTCTCATTGCCAGATTTATTCCACTTTATGCCTTCTTCAAGGAGTAAGCAAAGTTTTACTAACTCCACATATGGAACTTGATATAAATATACATATATATATATATATATATCTTCTACATTAGAGAAGATTTAAGATGTGTTTTAGGGGATCGCTAACATAATACGAAAAATATTGTGTGGACCAAAATATCGAGAAGGTAAGTATCCTATTAAACAAAGACTCATACCATCCCATCTAGAGCTTATGAAAATATGTAATAAAATAAGCTTCATGTTGAAGGTTAAAAACACACAAAGAACCTCAGGCGTTCACTCCGGTCAAGCTAACGTAGACATACATGGACATTTGAGTTAAACCTTTCCACACATTTCTCATAAACACAATGAACATGGAATGATTTTAGAAATAACATTTCTAAATGCTATAGCATAAACATACTTGCAAAATGATGAATAAATGCAGTTTACATAAAATGTTGGCAAGATTCTTACTCGTGTGCACTTTACAAGTATACATTTCAGTGCACCACGTGTATATGAAAGTCATTTACACATGTTACATAGGAAGCTCATTAATTGTTTATTTCATGTTTCAAAAAGCATCATGGCACAGCCAAGTTATGCTCTTTCACTGTTAGTGCATCAAATAAAGCATCCACTTGCTGGGTGAAAACAATCAGCAAATCATGTGTGCAGAGAATGATAGGTTTATGGTTATTTAAAAAGAAAGGGCCATGCATCTGAATTAATATAACCAAAGAAGCATCTTTTCACCAAAGCCATTTTCTGGTTTTCCAAAGTCTTGGCTTGCTTATATTAAGTTAATTAGACTAAAACACCTGAAAGGAATGATTTGTTGGTTAAAGGCCCAAGATTGGACACAGGCTCAATGATGACATGGAGTGAGGTGGTCACCTTACAATTGGCAGGAAGTTATTGTTATTTATCTTGGTAGATTCAGGATGAGATTATTCAAGCAGTTGTGAATGGGGTGACCAAATATAAGCACAACCCCTTCATATCACCCATCCTAAATCTAAGGAACCCATGAAGGATATCCTGTAACAAGGATGTTGCCGACCTTTTGGTTCTGACGGCAGAGAAAGAGACAGTGAGATCGATCAGAGAATGGTGACCATGGGAGGCGATCTTCCCCCAAATAGCTTAGCCTTATCTCTCTAGTAGCTTAATTGGGATGCATGTATTGTGAGGTCTGCTTGAGCCTTATTCACATAATAATGTGACAAAAGTAAAAGACCCCCAGAAGAAAAAATTGTGCTCTTACTTTCCAACCCACGTCACACAGTGTGTGTAAACGCCAAGCCACATAGTGGACTTCAATCCCTATCAACCTCAAACCCATGACCACGCACCAGTGCCTTCTGCAGAAATCTTCCTCAAGCAGATGGCCTAGAGTGGCACCAGAGTCGTGCAGCCAACAACTGTCCCAGTGTGAAGATGGATCTGAACAAGAAAGTGGGAGGAAAATCCAGGGCAGAAAACACTAGTGAGCATGTGGCCTCTCATGTATTTTTAAGATGATCATAAACAAAACCGTGTCAAAAGCTCTTTGGGGGCAAGACATGACCGAGGTGTGTAGCACAGGTGGCCTTTGGGAGATGCAAGCTGGCTAACAGCTCACTGGTTCAATCCCAGTCTGCACTGTCATGCAGCCTGGGGTTGTGGCCAGTCCAAACCACTGGTTGGTGCTTGTGTTGCTGGTATGCCGCCAATAAGTGCAAGGACCATATTATAGTGCAGTAGCCTAGGCTGGCATAGGTGACCTGAGTAGGTAAAGCCATGGGGTATTCTGCAGTGCACATAAATATAGTTCAGCACTTTGTAAAGTGGCCTATTTTGGGAAACTTTGTTCCCAGACTGAACTGCTTGGTACTCCTGAGGTAACAGTGTCCATATATCTAACACATTATTTGACTCACACAATGGTTGCGAGACAAAGGCTCCACAAGGTGCCCTCTATTGAAGATTATAGGCTTCAAAAAGTCAACCAAAAGAAAAAATCTGAGACGGCTAATTCCAGTGAACTTGCGTTGGATGAACAATTGACAGCCAGCGACATGAATGCCCCTTCCAAAAAGGGTGACTACAAAAAATTCTTGTAGACTTTAAGAGATTGTAGAAATTAATTTTAAATTAACAAATTGTGTGCTTAATGAACACAAATAGGTCGCAAAGAATGTAAATTCACTGTATTTAACATGACAAACTTTTTTAAGTTGATTTAGCGAGGCCAATTCTTCCCGATTTTGTCATACATTGCACATATTTAAAATTGACATGTTTTTTATTTCTCTGTGCAGCTTGAGTTTAAAAATGTGCCCCTCTGGTTTGTAAAATACTCATAATCCAAACAGTTTTACAGTCCTGTTCTGATGTATAGTTAAAACGCATTATTTTTTGTGTTTGTGATATTCCTGGAGGACAGAGCAGAGGTCCACTGTCTATTTACAGGATCATTTCCTCTGGCCTAGTGGTGTTTGAATATATAACTCAGTTTTGCACCAAAAAGTTTAGCACCGGCTTGCACCATTTCTGTGCACCAGCCGGGCACCATATTTATGGAATGGTGGTAGCCGGTGCAAGGGGTAGGCTAGTGTAAAAAAAATTATGCTAGTCGGGTGGGGCTGGCAGTATGGAAGAAGGGGGCTTTGCACCAAAAAATTATGTTAGGCAGGTTAGAGTAAAAAAAAATGTCTCTAACCTGCCTAGAGTCATTTTCTGATGCAAAACGATCCATACCACATGACTCCTGTTTTAGAAAAGACATGGGTCATGCCCACCAACGCAATGGCCAGCACAAGGGACCAGGGTCCCCTGGCCATGGCCATTGCACCCAGTGCCATATATGGGGGCCCATTTCAGGCCCCCTATGGCACTTTAAAAAATAAAATAAAATACTAACCTGTACTTATTTGGAATGGAGTCCCCCATCCTCCGCTGTCCCTCTGGTGTGGGTGGGGGTGTCCCTGGGGCCTGGGGAGGGCACCTTTGAGCTTATTCCATGAGGTTCCACCATGGAAATAGACCCACAGGTCCCCTAACGCCTGCCCTGACCCATGCGTTAAAAAATGGGGGAAAGCAAGCTTTGCACCATTTTTTGACCCCTCCTCCCTCCCGTGAACCATTTATGCACAGGAGTATGAATATGGTGTTAAGGCTATAGAGTCATTTTTTGCACAGGAATGGCTACCTTGCATCTCATTAAGGCAATGTAGGTTTCCACGTCCAAAAAATGACTTTAACTCCATCAATTTGGCGCTAGACGGGTCTAGCGCCAGCGTATAAACATGGAGTTGGTTTTGTACCGAATTAGAGTAAAAAAAACAACGCTAATTCAGTGCAAACAGAGTATAAATATACCCCAAAGTTTTTGGATGAGATATTAAAATTTGTGAAGAATTGTAGTGAATGGTTCAATGCTAACTAGAGAAACATCAAGGAAAAGCTGCTGATGGCACAAAGTATTTTCAGATGGGGAAAGCAAGGTTCACACATTTCAGACCCTGGATTTGATTATGGTTTTGTTTCAACTACAAATTTGGGCATGCAAGGAGTTAGTGTGCAATCTGGAAATGTTGTTCTCCAGGGTATATTAAGAAGATTTATAAATAACTTGAACATGAACAATGCTAACGTTAGCATACAAAAATGAAATGCACCTTGCTACATTTTAGAAAGCTTGGACACAGGAAACGAGAATGCAGATGTAGGCTCTCATTATGACATTAGTTCCACTTACCACCATGGCGACTGCCGCCAACATAATGCAGCTGCAGCGGTTTACCGCTACCCATATTACGACCCACACAATAGCAATCCGTCACTATAAAGCCACAGGCACAAGCCAGCCAGACCAAAGATCAGTGATAAATTGGTGGTACCAAAACCCTCACCGTTACGCCAACAGAGCTACGCCCACAACATTATGACCCACTGCGGAAGACATTCAACAGTGGTAAACCATTGGTGATAAATACTGCAGTGCTCAAAATGCACACAACCTAACAAATTTGAATAACACACACCTGACACACATACACACACCACACCCACACACCCACACCACTATAAAACACACATCCATACTACCCACAATCCTTTACGACTCAAGATAATTGACAACAGAGAGAGAGAGACACCAAGAGCACCCACAGAACCAGAGCCACACAATACCATCACCCATACACCGTCCACGCACCTTACAACACACACACCAACACATCACCCCACACACCCTCACACACACCACACACACTACACCCATGGTGACACAAAGACACCCCATGTTCTCTGAGGAGGAGCTAAGGGTCATGGTGGAGGAAATCATCCTGGTAGAGCCACTGCTATTCGGCTCACAGGTGCAGCAGACATCCATCGCTAGGAAGATGGAGGTGTGACGGAGAATCGTGAACAAGGTCAACGCCATGGGACACCACCATTGCAGGGGTGCTGGCAGACATGGCCAACACCATGAGGGAGGCAGTGTCACAGCACCGGTCCCCTGACACTAGCCACACCAATGAACAGCCCTCCACCTCTGCTGCTGCTAGTGGACAGGAGGCCCTGCCACAGGAACAACAGGCCACCAGCACCCCTCCCCCTGCAAAAGGAGAACAACCCCGCAAACGTCCCTGCGATCCAGGCAGAAGCCAGAGAACATTGCCAAGACCCCCACCAGGAAATAGGACTCTCATGATTGACACTCTTGTGTCCCACTCTGTCACGCTGTCCACCTTGAAATGCTATTCCTCCCCTTCCTATGCCTCCCTTGGACAATGCACCTGTGATACAAATAGACTGAACTCGATCCTGGACTTTCTTCCACCATCACCCCAGCCCATTGCACATACCCCTCTACTTATTAGCACTTAAATAAACACCATTTGAATAATACAAGTATGGAGTCTGTCAAATGATTTAACTATGTATTTGTTTAACAAGGTTTAAACACTGCAACTGTGCAGTAATGTATACATAGGAATGACCTGTAATTGGCTGCAGTCAACACACCAGGTGCCAGTGTGGGGCACAGATATCGGACATAGAGATGCCAAATGGTACAGTAGAACTGGGAGAATCTGCCTGCCATGTACAATGTTAAATACAAAACTGTCAATGCAAAGTGAAGTTACAGTGTCTTACCAGTGTGTCACTGGAAGCACTGTCATATAATAGCTGTTCTGTTGTCCTCATCCTCATCCTATGCCTCCTCATCTTCACTGTCCATAGGGTCCACTGCTTCCACACGCCTATCTCCAGCCTCATCTGCCTGCAGAAAAGGCACCTGGCATCTCAAGGCAAGGTTATGCAACATAATAATGATGTGTGCGGCACTCTACTCACAAGAAAAATAAATTTCCTATAATCAAAAAAGTAGTCTTGGAAAAGCAAACATTCAATTTAATGCAAGTTTAAACTGTCCAATCTAATCCAAACATAAATTAAGAATCTGTAAATTAGAAAAACATCCGAGGTGATACAATTTTAGCCAAATTAAGTTAACCAATCTAGTCCAACATTATATCAAGAATCTGTAAAAATTAGAAACCCATCCGTGGTGATACAATTTCAGCCAACACGTGTTTCGTCAAGGGAAATTCTTTTTAACATCCCGAGCGACTTCTTCAGGGCTATAAATTGTAAACATATTGATAAAGTTAGGAACCTAAATGCTCGAACCAATGGTTGCACAATAAATTTAAAAGAACCCCAATTGAGAACAAAATGTGGAAGTCTCATGTACAAGAGACCTTTTGTAATGACTCACGTGAATATTCATTAATTAAACCAAGAGGTACAAGAACCCAGATAGAATTACGTTGAAGTGCTCCCCCAGAAAGCACACTCGAATCTTGTGTCCTACCAACCTCCACCAAAACTCCAAATAGTGATATCATGCACTTCCAATTTAATGCACAACTACCCTTGTGTCGACAAATATCTTTATAAGACTCTAAATAGTACCTCATGATTAGACAATTCCTAAAAAATCCATTGATTGTTGTCCATTATTGGTCTAATGTTGTTTATATTTCTCATTACACAGTAAATGCTCCAGATCTATCAAATGAGCAAAAAGCCGAAGAAAACAAAATGTAAATGATTCGCACCTAATGTATCCAAAGAATGACCACATGCAATAAAACTTATTAACCAATGTGTATTGCACCATGCCACAGTGTAAAATACCTGAAATCCAGCATCCAAAACTAGTAGTATACATTCGATGTTATGGTAGGTTCATCCTTATATTCCACTGAAAAATTAAGATACACTACCTAAATGACCAAAAAAACGGAGCTCTGGTTTCAAACTCTTAAACACACAAATTCTTCTGGTGGAGAACCGAAAATTGCCCACCAAGTGCTCACCTAATGTTAGTAGTATCCATTCAGAAAGCGGCGTTGTCATGTGTTCGGAAAACGCCAACCCGCGAGTACGCGATCTGCTGTACCGCGTGACTCAACCCGGAAGTTAAATACACTTCCGGGACAGCCATGACATGCTGTCATGAAAATGGAAAACAAACTCATCCCTACTGCTGTTTGATCGGAACAGATGCATTCCCAAGGCATCCATGGAACACTACCTTAAAATTAAAACAGACTCTCTTCAACTGCTGTTCAATCAGAACCAGATGATGACCAAACATCTCAATAAAGTGGTGTTGCACGTTGTCATGAAATTGAAAAACAGACTCATTTCTACTGTTGTTCGATCAAAGGTTATGCAACATGCAGCATGCCACGATTATCTGGCAGGCCTTCTTGGGTGAGTAGTACAGGGATCCACCAATTAGATGGAGGCAAAGAAACCTGGCCTTCAGGAGGCCGAATGTCCTTTCTATGATTCTTCTTGTTCGCCCATGTGCTTCATTGTAACGTTCCTCTGCCCTTGTCCTGGGATTCCTCACAGGGGTCAGTAGCCATGAGAGGATGGGGTAAACAGAGTCACCTGCAAATATCGAGGGATACCTGTTAGCCGAACACTAACCCTTAAGGCCAACACCATACCCATACACCAACACCAATTGAGTGTGAACCATGGGCTCACCTATCAGCCACACCCGGTGCCTCTGTAGTTGAGCCATCACATATGGGATGCAGCTATTTTTCATGTTATAGGCATCATGCACAGACTCAGGATACTTAGCATTGACATGGGAGATGTACTGGTCCGCCCGGCACATTGTCTGCACATTCACTGTGTGAAAGCTCTTTCTATTTCTGAACACCTGTTCATTTCTCCGGGGTGAGGACAAATGCAATATGTGTACCATCAATAGCCCCAATAATGTTAGGGATATGTCCCGTGGCATAGAAATCAGCTTTCACTGTGGCCAAATCCTCCACCTGGGGGAAAACAATGTAGCTGCGCATGTGTTTAATCAGGACAGCCAACACTCTGGTCAGCAGAGAATATTGGCTGAGATATTCCTGCTGCCAAGCCCACTGTCACTTGGAGGGAGCCAGTTGCCAAGAAATGGAGCACAGATAGGACTTACACAGTTGGGGTGATGGACACCAGATATCAGGTCTGGCTCCAATTGGGCACACAGCTCTGTGATTGTGGCCCTGTCCAGTCTATAGGTGAGGATAATGTACCTGTCCTCTATTGTTGCCAAGTCCACCAGGGGTCTGTACATGGGGGATGTCTCCATCTCCTATTCATCCACAGCGGTTGCAATCTAGGGGGCAAAACGGTGAGCAGCTGGTCAGTTTTCCATATTTCCAAACACTACACTGCACTGCATGTTGTGACTGTAACAGTATATTGTTGGATAGGCCCAAATGGTGCCTAAGTGTACTGTGACGCAGTTAGGTACCATGGATTTCCCCCCCGAAATGACATCCGCATATCCTGTGTGTATGGACATGTGGAAATGAGTTAATGACGCTGACGTTCTGCGCCGTTGCGGGAGGCGGTCAAGTACCACCATGCAAATCCTCATTGGTTGTCATTGGGCCCTATGGGTTACAGTGGCCAAGGTTGATGTACGCTGGCAGTGACGGTACGCACTGCCGTGGACGTGACTGGCATTTTCTATCTGTTCACTCATTTGCTACCTGACCTTCAACAGCAGAGGACCGACACTGCAAGTGCTGCTGTGACCTTTCTCTGGAACCGACCATGGCTCGTGTCACTGGGGAAAGGGCCCCTGCCTTCACCGCTGCGGACTTGGAGAGGCTGGTGGATGGGGTCCTACCCCAGTACCTAATGCTGTATGGGCCTCCAGACCAACAGGTGAATCCACTGTGAGCATGATGCAAGGGGCGTGAATGCATGGAATGCTGTGTGTGAGGGCCTCGGGTGGGGGGTTGGTGGAAGGGTTCTGGACAGGGTGCTGCATGTATGATGGGCACTGTCTGTGTGTAAGGGGATGTGAGGGCTATGGTGGGCCATGAGTGTAACAGGCCAGACGGTATGACTGATACCTTTTTCTGTGTTTCTTTTCCTGCAGGACATCACCCATCAGAAAAAGGGTATATGTTGTGCCATCGCCAAGGACGTGCGGACCCTGGGGGTCTACGGCAGGTTGATCACCCACTGTCCCAAATGGTGGGAGGACCTGAGACCCTGGGCAAGGAAGACGGTGGAGGCCCAGCTGGAGATGGCCTCCCAACGAGGAAGGGATGCCCGTCGAACCCTGACCCCCCTGATGGCCTGCATACTGGCAGTGGCCTGTCCGGAGCTAGATGGGTGCTTGAGGGCATCACAGCAGCCACAAGGGGGTGAGTACAGTTTCCCAATATACTACTTGCGCATGGTGGGGTGGCCTCTGAGTGGGGGATGTGGGCCTGTGGGTGCCCCTAGGCCAGGCTGAACATTGCAGGCTAGGTCCCATGTTGGGCAGGGGCTGATGAACACCACCTCCTACCAAGCTAGTAGGCATCCACTACTGGGCAGGGGTCTGTGGGTGTCAGGTATGCTGCTATTGGTGTTAGGTATTCCTGTCCATGGCCTGGTGACTAGCATTGTGACTGGTAGTGCTTTGCCTAGTGCGTAGGGCTGTTCCCTGTGTGTGTGTCGTGTACGCCAGCGCTGGTTTTGTTGCTGCCACTGACCAAGTGTATCCTTTGTCTATCCTCCCCTTTTTGTTTTGTCATCCTGTCCTTATGTGCATTAGCACATCTGGCGGAGAAGCAGAGGCACCGGCGATGGAGGGAGCTGCATCCCACAGGGCCCAGGAGGCCGAATCCACGGATAGTCAGGGCACCAGTGGGACAGAGGGCAAGGGGAGCACCAGGGCAGAGACTGGAGGGGACAGTTCTGACAGTAAAACCTCCTCCGATGGAAGCTCCCTGGTGGCAGTAGACACCTCTGTGACCACCCCAACTACAGGTACTGCCGCCACCCCCTATACCAACACCAGCCTCCCAGCAGCCCCTCAGCATGTTTCCTGTGCCCACTCACCCAGGAGGGTGGGCATCTCCTGCGCCCCAGGCACCTCAGGCCCTGCCCCAGTCAGCCCTGCTGCCCTCAGTGAGTAGGCTATTGACCTCCTGCGATCCATCTCTGTTGGGCTGTCAACCATAGTGAATGCCATCCAAGGGCTGGCAGCCCATTTGCAACAAACAAATGCATTCCTGGAGGGCATTCACTCTGGCATGGCGGCCCAACAGAAATCAATCCAGGCTCTGGCCTCCTCCCTGACGGCAGCCATTGTCCCTGTTTCTAGCCTCCCCCTCCAACTTCCTCTACCCTGTTCCATTCCCCTCAACCCCAACCTATCCCAAGCACACATTCAGACCAGCATGCACCCAAGACAACACACAGGAGTGGGTCAGGCAAACACAAGCACTACATATCATCCCACAGGCACTCACGCAAACACCATCCAGATGCGGTCATACCAACATCCACTGCCTCCACTGTGTCACCCTCCTCTTCCTCGTCCACCACCCTCCCAGTAGTGTCTCCACTCACACATGCATGCACTACATCCTCATCCACTACCTCCATCACGATCACACCTATGACTACACGCCCCTCACTGGCAGTCACCACCCCCAAATCCATGCACACCTCCCTGTGTCCTCTCCCACTGTGTCTGTGCCCCCTCCTCCCAAAGTACACAAACACAAGCACTCAGACACCCAACTGCCATCCACCTCAAAACAGCATCCAGCCCATGCACCTGCACCCAAACACAGCAGACAGACACCTCCTACAACCACTTCCTTTTCCTCCACTCCCAAACCTTCTCCCTCAACCCGCCCCAGTGTCCCTAAGAAGCTTTTCCTCTCCACAGTTGACCTCTTCCCTACCCCTCCCCCTATCCTTCACATCGGGTCAGGGTGGTCAGAACCCAGGCGAGCACCTCAGCCACCCAGTCCACGGCCACAGGACTGTCAGCAGCTACTGCAAGTGGGAGAGGCTCAAGGGAACCAGCCATCAGCACTGAAAGTGTGTCTGCACCAGCTGCCAAATGGAAGGGCAAGGAGGCACCACCAGCTGCCAAGGGGAAGGGGAAGGGCAAGGAGGCACCACCAGCTGCCAAGGGGAAGGGCACGGAGCCACCACCAGTTGTGAAAGAGAAGGGCAAGAGGCCTTCACCTGCAGGCAGGAAAGAAAGGAGGCCTGGTGCTGGGACTGATTCTGATCCCCCACCACCAACCATGACGGTTCAGCTGTTGGAGGCTGCAAGGGAACGGCAGGAGCCTCCCCCCACCACTCCCTGCACCGCTACCGGCACTGCCACCAGCACCACCAGCAGCAGAAGCCCCTGTGGGCAGCAGTCTGAGGCTGCAGGGGAAGGGCTGAAGCCTCCCATCACCACTGGCATCTCCGACACCAGCACCGCCACCAGCAGCCTCAGCCCCCGTGGGCAGCAGTCCGAGGCTGCAGAGGAAGAGCTGGAGCCTATCCCACCACTGTCAGCACCGCCACCAGCATTGCCGCCAGCAGCAGCAGCCCCAGTGGGCAGCCGTCCGAGGCTGCAGGGGAAGGGCTGGAGCCTCCCCCCACCATTGCCATCCCCGACACCAGCACTGCCACTGCCACTACTGAGCAGCCGTCACCGCCGGCGGGCAGTGTGTAGTCCCGCATCCATGGGCTGTAGTGCATCCTGGACCCTGCAAATCCTGCAGGTGTGACATTCAGGTGAGAGACTGTGACCTTGCACTCCCCAAGTGCTGCATCATAGGGCACAAGGCCCCCTCCAGAACCAGTGGAAGAAGCCATCCACTCACCCTTTCCTTGCCAGGATGAAGCACACTGGGCACAAGGCCCCCTCCAGAACCAGTGGGCAAACCACCCACTAGGGAGGCTGTGGCCTTGCACTCCCCAGGACCAAGCAGTGGGCAAACCACCCACTTGAGAGACTGTGGCCTTGCACGCCCCAGGACCAAGAAGTGGGCAAACCACCCACTAGAGAGACTGTGGCTTTGCTCTCCCCAGGACCAAGCAGTGGGAAAACCACCCACTAGAGAGACTGTGGCCTTGCACTCCCCAGGATCAAGCACAGGGCATGTAGCCCCTTCCAGGACCAGTGGTGTTGTACCATCTTCCGGCTGAGGTACCCCCCCATTCCCGGTCCCCCTGAGGTGCCTGTGTATTTTTGACCTGATGACCTGCAGTGTTCTCTCCGTGTTGTTGCAGGAATGAGGTGGGGCCTTGGCCTATGTGATGTGGCCCTGTGGCCCACAGACATTGAAGACTGGGCGGTGTCCCTCCATTTGTATAAATGTATGTACTGTTTTGATTTTGAAGCACGTATTTCTACTTATTTGTCTTATTACACTCACTTTAATCAATTCCTTTTGTCCCTGCATTATTCCTGTGGGGTATGGGGAAGATATGTGATGTTATTGCATCTGTTTGTGTGTATGGTGTTGGGGGTGTTGCGTGTGTGTGTCACTTTCTTTTTCTTCCCCCCTCCCTTGTGTGCTAGGCGGGAGTACTCACCGTGGTCTTCTTCGCCGGCGTGGATGTTCGTACTGCATAACGAGGTATAGCAGCATGGGGAAGATGTGCAACTCGGGCTCCATGTCGTCATGGTTCTTCCTTGAGTCTCCAGAGGTGAGCTCTTTGCTTTCTGTGTACTGTTTCTGACATGCTTTTGATGTTGTTGGGACCACCATGGAAAAGGTGGCAGAGAGGTGTGTCATGTTACTGTGGGCGGAACATTGTCTTCCGCCTGGCTGTTGGTGGTTACCGCCACGGTGCTTGTTGCTACCACCGTGGCGGT
The DNA here is from genome assembly GCF_031143425.1 of Pleurodeles waltl. Taxonomy (NCBI): domain Eukaryota; kingdom Metazoa; phylum Chordata; class Amphibia; order Caudata; family Salamandridae; genus Pleurodeles; species Pleurodeles waltl. The sequence goes on along the minus strand of NC_090445.1, from coordinate 1,257,695,410 downwards.
CGGTGTGTTAAGGTGGCTGTCTTTGTGGGTGGTTTCCGCTGTGGTCATAGTTCCAATTTTTTTTACTGCCGGCCTGTTGGCGGTATTACCGCCGCTTTATACCCGACCGCCAGGGTTGTAATGAGGGCCATAATCTAGAAATACCACAAGTTAAGTCGCAAATAGTTCCTCTTATGCAACAGAACATGACAAAATGGCACAAAATGGGATGACAGTCTATTGCCCCAGCCCAACTTGCCGCTGTGAAAAACATGAAGAATCAAAGACAGGCTAATGGAAACATGCCTTCAGCCCCAATAATAAATCATAATATACAGAACAAAATGCAGAATATTCAACAGATCCTGGTTTTCAACACAATCTTTCAGTAATTAGTAACAATTTTCCAAAAATTGCTAGTGTACTTGGAGTTCCTAAAGGACTGAGTTATGTGCCTTACTCGACACAATGACAGTGCTTGATGGGTAGGAGGTTTGCTTGCCTGGTGTAGTGCTAGAGATAGTGTGCTATCCACTCTACAGACCAACAGAGGTTCACAAACTACCACCTTCAAGAAAACAATTCCAAACTGCAGGTATAGCAAACAAACAAATCACAAATAAAGTGTCATCAAACATTCTTGTAAAACTGATTTTATTAAAAATGATAATCAAATTATAATATGGGCTATTAGTCCTATTATTCTGTTGGGGTTTCACCTACTTTATACAATAAACTAGTTTGTCTCACATCGAATACTGTAGCAATTCAAACACAACATGAGGATTCTCATTTTAAATTAAAATCACAAGAGGCAAGAGTAAATTTGTTGGGCCTGCTTCTTCTTGGACTCAGGGATCATGTCAGCTAGCTAACATTCCGGTCAGAAGATAACCTCCTCTAGTGCACTTTCTTGATGAAATTAGCACAGTAGTCTTTTTGTGAATTTGTTCTGAGTAAGAAAGAACCTACCTGCTCTAGATGCACCCTGGGTTCGCATTGAAGGATTCATCGCCCCTTCTTTCTGCCTCGTGGTCTGGCAGAAGGCATTGGTATACCTTAGGCAGTGGCAAAGATCTCTTTCTGAGGTAGAGCAGGCAGCACCAGCACAAGTGTTAGCATTTTGGGTCTCCACTTCCATTCTGCACAGTGCAGGGGACCATGGTCCCTGGAGAGGTGTGGAAGGCTGTCTGTCACATCCCTCACATGTCTGTAGCCACAGAAGCTACATGTGTATGTATGAGAGACATTTGTGAGGGTGCCCCATCAGTTACAGCGGAGGATATTCCTACCACATCAAGGAAAAAGGTAATGCAGCCTGCAAGAAGACAATCTGAGCAGGGAGTGAGGAGAGCAGAGTGGTGTAGTGGTCTCAAGGGAAAGGATTCCTTGAGGGGTGCTATAGAAAATGTTGCTCTGGGAGTATCCTGTGAGGAAAGAGATGTAGTGGAAAATAACTTAGAACCCTCAATTGGAAAAGCTGGTAAACATAAACATAAAAAAATCAGTCATGGCACCAGGGACAGCAGGCAAGGGGGAGGAAGGAGGTATTCCTTAAATCGCCAAACAAGCTCAAAATTACCCCTGCCCTAAGGTCCTATTTTAAAGTGCAGTGAGAAAGGGGTAGGAAGAAGATAGGGGAGACACATTAAGGGCTAGTGGTGCAGGTATGTGGTGAAGCCAGCATGCACGCAGGTAATAACCTAGAAGAAATAGCATAGAATAGGGTGTCAGACTACCTAATTGATGCAGTGAAAGTAATATAAACAAGGAATACATGTCTGATATTAGCACGCAAAAGGACAAGTGTTAGTGCTGAGGATGTACAGCAGGAAGAAATTAAATAGAGCTAGATCAAATAGAAGGGGCCAACAGGATAGCAGAAGATCTCAGTCAGGCTCCTACACAGAGCAACATTGAGAAAATGTTGAGCACTTTAACACAGGAAATAAGGTCAAAGCTTTCAGTATATGAGAATAACTAGAAGGCGATCCAAGGGACTAGTGAAATTCTGGAGAGGATAGATACCTTAATGCAAAGAACACAATTCCTTAAGGATTTGGTGAGGAACTTGAGGGGTGAGGTTGACGTAAACAAGGAAGAAATTCACAGACTAAAAGCTAAAAAAAAAAGCAGAATTCTGGAAAAATTGCAAAGCTTGGATTTTAGTGCAATGTAAAATAACGTAAGGATTGCAAATGTCCTGTAGTGTTCAGAAGGGGAAGATCTCAAGGTATTTGTAACAGAGCTACTAAAAAAAACTACAACCCCCTAAATGACTCAACAATGTACATTGCATCAGATATTCAGAGGGTACATCAAGATCCTTTCAAGACAAACCCAATGAAAATTCTGAACAATAAAGACCACAGCACACAGTGTAAACAGCAGTAATATATAAGTAGTAGCATCCAAGGTATGCAGAACTCATTGGAGAAAAAGGCACGTTAGTATCCCACTTTCTTATTAGAAAGTCTTTTTATTTGAAAACGCAGTTTGCTTCATTGAGAGGGAACGTCCATCAAACACAGCCAACATGTGTTTCGTCACGCAGGTGACTTTTTCAAGGCTGCAAAAAGACATATATACACACTAGTGTTTCATTTTGTTCTGAACTGATCACCGTAGAAGCAAAACCGACAAACAAATTATTAAATAGAATCTAAAACCACGATAAAGAACCTGAGGAACGCCAACCCAATATAGAAAACAGATAGAAAAGACCGTGGACAATGCAAACAAGAAAAATTAGGATGGTGAGCAGACACCCTGCGGAAACACCTAAGTGAAAGAACGACATTACAAAAATCCCAAATTATTGCCAACATGAAATGTGCTCATTCCTTAGTACAAAACACCCATGGTGATTGTTACTGTAACTAATGAACAACGTGTGTAAATTGGTCAGTATAATAAGTGAGTCGACTGAACAGAAACAATGCGTGCCTGAAAGGAGGGAGGGAGTAGTGGCTTGTAACCGTACCTAAAAAGTGGGTATAGTTGTACAAACATTTATCCACGTTACGATGTTGGTTTCACATCTGGAACTGGAAAAGAAAGTAAAATGATTGTCAGTAAAATAACAAAATGGGAACCGACCAAACGGGTAACGGGAAATAGTGGATGTAAAAAAGTTACTAATTGGTAAGCTACCTGTATTTGGGCTGCTAATTTAAACGTGCCCTGATAAGAGATGTCAACGCGGTTAGAAAGTAATTCGATTGAAGGGCCTTGATAAGTCCAATAAATAAATATATAAATGAAGGTCAAAAAAGGGGGGGCTGATGCCCATTTAGATAAGGCGAGGTCGGAATGGCCAGAGCCTAAGCGAAGGTCCAAAAACAGGGGCGAGAGGAGGTGAGCGTGTTCAAAGCTCCAAAAAACCTGTCAGAAAAATAAGGAAAGGAGACTCACCATATGCGGTGGAGTGCCGTGTGGCATAAGGTTTCCGTGGAAATTGTGTCAACAGCACAGCGGTAAGGCGCGCTGTTAATAACCAAAAGGTAACTTGAAAAGAAAGGAAAGACTACTCAATGGGTGGTCAATGACATAGAAAGCGGACAAACAGATGAGGTGCCGGTGCCATGGCACCGAGTACAAAATCTTGAATTCAAACTAAAAAGCGGCGGCCATATTGTAGAAGAAAAAGGAACCATGAGAAAGAATCTAAATGGGCTATGCAAGTATGTCGAATACAATCTAATGAGAGACACCATGTGCATAGTTAAGAGGCAGAGAGAAAAATAGATAAATTGAAGATAATATAAAGACATGACCCTCAAAAAATAGAGGGGGGCATTTGAAGTTTTAGAACACAAAAGACAGTGTTCAGTTTGGCACAAAATTTACAAACATATTGCACGTAAATAGACAACTGTACATATGTAATACATATAGAAAAATGGCAACAGTGTGTACAACTTACGGTATTAATAGACTACCGGACAAACTAAGGAACATATGAGCATATACGGTTATGAGATGGAACACATATAACCTCAAAAATACAGAATATAAGGCTACAGATAAACACCCATCTCTGGCCAGTGTCCTATTGAAATAAAACCCCCAGGTATACACAGGGCAGACATAAAGCAAGAAAGCATGTGTCAATTAAAGAACTGAAATGATACAACACAAAGCCAAATTACAGACAATATCAGACATTCAATAGGTGTAAACCAGAACAGTATATACGGTACTACAGCAATGCAGAGGACACCATAACACTGGTGTAAACATAGAGTGGATGCCATGAAGATGATCATCAACAAACTCCATATCAACGAGATAGACAGTAGGTAAGAAATACATGCAGTTCCCTGTCGTGTTGAGACCCTTTTCTACAGCCCGTAGTTTCAGTATCCATTTCGCTTCACACTTACGTAGATCCTTAGTTCTATCCCCCAACCTGGGTGAGGTGGATACATGGGTAATGCCATGAAATCTGATGTTAAGAATGTCCTTCTCTCCATGCTGTGAGTTGAAATGTGTTGCAAGAGGACATGTGGCGATGTGATTTCTAATCGCTCTAAAATTTTCTTGCATACGTTCTTTGAGAGGACGAATAGTGCTACCCACGTAAATAAGTCCACAGACACAGATATTACAATAAACCGTGTCTCTAGTGTTGCAACTGATGAAATGTCTGATATAATGGATAGGCTCCGTATTGTAAGAGAAAGTCAAGGTTTTGTTAAGGGCCATTTGGCATGAAACACAGCACCCACATTTGTAAAAACCAACAGGTTTACTGGAAAGCCAAGTTGGTCGATGTGTCTGTGCAAGGGGTGCAAGAAAACTGGGGCAAAGGGTACTTCTCAAAGTCCGACCCCTGCTATGTGTAATAGATGGTGCCTTGTCAATTGCAGAGTCTAATCCAGGGTCTAGAAGTAGTAAGTGCCAGTATTTTTTAAGTATGCGAAACACTGACTTACTTACGGGACTGAATCTAGTGATAAAAGGGATGGTCTTACTTCTATTGGTACAAGCTTTTTTGTAGCCTCTAATAAGTAAGGAGTGACATTGTTTGGAAGATATGCATTTACTAGCCGTGGAAATTAGGTCATGTGAGACCCCTGTCACGGAAGCGCTGTGCCAGATATTCCAACTCCTGTGTAAAAACTCAGTGTCACTACAGTTACAACAAATTCTCACCATTTCCCCATATGGGATAGCTTTGATTTGAGCCATTGGGTGTGCACGGTGTGCATGGAGGATAGAATTACAGGCAGTCGGTTTTCTATACAGTCTAGACGAGATCTTGTTGTCGGTAATGTAGAGTAAAAGATCAAGAAACTCCATTTGGGCACAGTCAACTTTGTGTGTAAAGGCTAGATTGAACTCATTTGACTTAAGGTGGCCTATAACTGTGCTAAGGTCCTCTCTGCTGCCCGTCCAAATGGTAAGTATATCATTGATATATCTCCCCCAGAACAGAACGTGTTGAGTGATGTGAGTGGGACAGTTTGACCAAAGATGTTGTCTTTCAAACTGTCCCATGAAGAGATTGACATAAGGAGAAAATTCAGCTCCCATAGCCACCACCTGGCGTTGTTGGTACCATTGCCCATCATGTAAGAACACATTATTCTCGAGAACTAGTCGTGTAAGGTTAAGTACAATATGAGTGTGTAGAGTGAACTGACGTCAAAGCTAACAAAGGTACATTTGTGCCTTCTCTCTGACCATGAATATAGATATATGAACAACAGCACACCCCTGGCACCTTGCATATATATTTTACCCAAAGTTCACAAATCTCGTACCTTCCCCCCTGGTAGACCGATCATTTCTGGTATCAGTTCACCTACGGAACAAATATCTGAATACATTGACTCATTTCTTCAACCGTTGGTACGCAACTTACCTTCGTTCATACAAGACACGAGGGACTTATTGTGCTAATGGAAGATATTGATTGGACGGATGAATGTACCTTTATTAGCTTTGACGTCAGTTCACTCTACACATCCATCACCCTGGAAAGGGGTCTTGATATGCTCTCTTTAACACTTGTGGATCGAGATGCCACTCTCTATGAACACACCCAAATGCTACTTGACCTCACACGACTAGTTCTCGAGAATAATGTGTTCTTACATGATGGGCAATGGTACCAACAATGCCAGGGGGTGGCTATGGGAACTACATTTTCTCCTTCTTATGCCAATCTCTACATGGGACAGTTTGAAAGACAACATCTTTGGTCGAACTGTCCCACTCACATCACTCAACACATTCTGTTCGGAGGAGATATAGCGATGATATACTAACCATTTGGATGGGCAAAAGAGAGGACCTTAGCACACTTATAGACCACCTTAACTGGAATTAGTTCAATCTAGCCTTTACAAACAAAGTTGACTGTGCCCAAATGGAGTTTCTTGATCCTTTACTCTACATTACCAACAACAAGATCTCGTCTAGACTGTATAGAAAACCGTCTGCCTGTAATTCTATCCTCCATGCACACAGTGCACACCCAATGGCTCAAATCAAAGCTATCCCATATGGGGAAATGTTGAGAATTCGTCGTAACTGTAGTGACACTGAGATTTTTACACAGGAGTTGGAATATCTGACACAACGCTTCCGTGATAGGGGTTACTCGGAAGACATAATTTCCACAGCTAGTAGACGCATATCTTTCAAACAACGTCACTCCTTACTTATTAGAGGCTACAAAAAAGCTCGTACCAATAGAAGTAAGGCCAGCCCTTTTATCACTAGATTCAGTCCCGCAAGTAAGTCAGTGTTTTGCATACTTTAAAAACACTGGCACTTACTCCTTCTAGACCCTGGATTAGACTCTGCAATTGACAAGACACCATCTATTACACATAGCAGGGGTCGGACTTTGAGAAATACCCTTTGCCCCAGTTTTCTTGCACCCCTCGCACAGACACATCCACCAACTTGGCTTTTCAGTAAACCTGTTGGTTTTTTCAAATGTGGGTGCTGTGTGTCATGCCAAATGGCCCTTAACAAAATCTTGACTTTCTCTTACAATACGGAGGCCGTCCATTATGTCAGACATTTCATCAATTGCAACACTAGATACACTGTCTATTGTATTATCTGTGTCTGTGGACTTATTTACGTGGGTAGCACTATTCGTCCTCTCAAAGAACGTATACAAGAACATATTATTGCGATTAGAAATCACATCGCCACACATCCTCTTGCAACACATTTCAACTCACAGCATAGAGAGAAGGACATTCTTAATATCAGATTTCATGGCATTACCCATGTATCCACCTAACCCAGATTGTGGGATAGAACTAAGGATCTACGTAAGTGTGAGGCAAAATGGATACTAAAACTACGGGCTGTAGAAAAGGGTCTCAACACTGACAGGGAACTGCATGTATTTCTCACCTAATGTCTATCTCGTTGTTATGGAGCTTGTTGATGATCATCTTCATGGTATCCACCCTATGTTTACACCCGTTTTATGGTGTCCTCTGCATTACTGTAGTACTATATATACTGTTCTGGTTTACACCTATTGAACGTCTGATGTTGTCTGTAATTTGGCAATGTGTTGTATCATTTCAGTTCTTTAATTGACACATGCTTTCTTGCTTTATGCCTGCCCTGTGTATACCTGGGGTTTGATTTCCATGGGACACTGGCCGCAGATGTGTGTCTATCTGTAGCCTTATATTCTGTATTTTGAGGTTATATGTGTTCCATCTCATAACCGTATATGCTCATATGTTCCTTAGTTTGTCCGGTAGTCTATTTTTACTGGTAGTTGTAAGCACTGTTGCCATTTTTCTATATGTAATACAGATGTACAGTTGTCTATTTACGTGCAATATGTTTGTAAATTTTCTGCCAAACTGAACACTGTCTTTTGTGTTCTAAAACTTCAAATGTCCCCCTCTATTTTTGAGGGTCATGTCTTTATGTTATCTTCAATTTATCTCTTTTTCTCTCTGCCTCTTAACTATGCACATGGTGTCTCTCATTAGATTGTATTCAATATTCTTGTATAGCCCGTTTAGATTCTTTCTCATGGTTCCTTTTTCTTCTACAATATGGCCGCTGCTTTTTAGTTTGAATTCGAGACTTTGTACTCGGTGCCATGGTACCGGCACCTCGTGTATTTGTCTGCTTTCTATGTTATTGACTACCCTTTGAGTAGTCTTTCCTTTCTTTTCACGTTACGTTTTGGTTTTAACAGCGTGCCTTTCTGCGATGCTGTTGATACAATTTCCACGGAAACCTTATGCCACACGGCACTCCGCCGCATATGGTGAGTCTCCCTTCCTTATTTTTCTGACAGGTTTATTGTACCTTTGAACACGCTCACCTCCTCTCGCCCCTGTTTTTGGACCTTCGCTTAGGCTCTGGCCATTCCGACCTCCCCTTATTTAAATGGGCGTCAGCCCCCCCCTTTTTTGACTTTCATTTATATATTTATTTCTAGGACTGCGTCTTGGACTTATCAAGGCCCTTCAATCGAATTATTTTCTAACTGTGTTGACATCTCTTATCGGGGCATGTTTAAATTGCCAGCCCAAATACAGGTAGCTTACCAATTTGTAACTTTTTTACATCCACTATTTCCCATTACCCGTTTGGTCGGTTCCCATTTTGTTATTTTACTGACAATCATTTTACTTTCTTTTCCAGTTCCAAAGGTAAAACCAACATCGTAACTTGGATACATATTTTTACAACTATACCCACTTTTTAGGTACGGTTATAGCCACTACTCCCTCCCTCCTTTCAGGCACGCATTGTTTATGTTCAGTCGACTCACTTATTATTATACTGACCAATTTACGCATGTTGTTCATTAGTTACAGTAACAATCACCATGGGTGTTTTGTACTAAGGAATGAGCACATTTCATGTTGGCAATAATTTGGGATTTTTGTAATGTTGTTCTTTCACTTAGGTGTTTCCGCATGGTGTCTGCTCACCATCCTAATTTTTCTTGTTTGCCATGTCCACGGTCTTTTCTCTCTGTTTTCTATATTGGGTTTGCGTTCCTCAGGTTCTTTATCGTGGTTTTAGATTCTATTTAATAATTTGTTTGTGAGTTTTGCTTCTACGGTGATCAGTTTGGAACAAAATAAAACACTATTGTGTATATATGTCTTTTTGCAGCCTTGAAAAAGTCAGCTGCGTGACGAAACACGTTTTGGCTGTGTTTGATGGACTTTCCCTCTCAATGAAGCAAACTGCATTTTCAAATAAAAAGACTTTCTATTAAGAACGTGGGATACTAAATTGCCTTTTTCTCCAAATAATTCTGCATACCTTGGATGCTACTAATTATATATTACTGCTGTTTACACTGTGTGCTGTGGTCTTTATTGTTCATTGTTATTTGTGTATAGCTATACACATTCTCTGTGCTAATGGGAAGTAAGGCACCTGACTATTTACACCATTTATAAATTGTAATATTTCCATGCTCTCATTACTGTTTTTACCCCCTGGAGGTGCAGCATTCTACACGCTTACTACCCTCCTACCCTTGTCCAATGAAAATTCTGATCAATTTCAAAACTTCATCAAAAATCAGATATTGACATCAGCCCTAAAAGGGAAGAACCTGAAAGTGAATGACCTAGCCTTTACCATAAGATCTGATATCTCTAGAGCAATGTTCAAACAAATAGTGAGAGCTGGGGAAATACAAAAATGAAATTAGAGGGTTGGGAGTCATACCTCAAATCAGATTCCCAGTTCCTCCAGGTGTAATGTTGAACAACAAAAAGCATAACATAAGGGAGCCATGTGAGGCGGAGGACTTGGTTAAATAAATAAATTCTCAAAAGGCTTAACATAGTATCTTAGGAAGAGAAGCCCAAAATGGGAGAAAACCAAATGGCTAAGTGCAATTCAGAGAGGGTTCCCCGAGGGATGGGAGAGAGTGGCTTGATAGGGGCACAGGGTGTGGAACGTGAGAAGAAAAATTGCCCTCGGATGCACCACGCACAAAAAAAGAGAAACAAATGGGTAACCACACAATCATGGTTGGCTGCCACAGAAGAGATAAATACAGAAGTGAGATAAAGCGCTATGGGAGCTAGTGGAAAGGAGCACCTTGTATGCAATATGTCATGGAATGTCAATGTCCTTAGAGACAATGGTAGACAACAGAGGATCCTTCAATATGTAAGGAAATGTGAGGCACAGATCATAATAGTACAGGTAACAAGCTCTAGAGGGTGCAGAAGTGGATTAAGCCGTTTGTCTGCCAAATGGGTGGCTTTACTAGCAAATAGTAATGACAACACAGAAGTTCTGGAAGACATAGTGGCTGGGATTGGGAGGTGGATAGTAGCCAAGATACAGACACAGAAGTTTCTATATACAATAGTAATTTTCTACAGGCCAAATATTGATGATCCAACTGCTTCAGGGTACTTAACTCTCATCTTTAGAGTGCAGAACACCTATAATATTGGGGGGGGTGATTTCAATTGTATGTTGGGTAGTACACTTGATACCTCTACATCAAGGAAAATGGCAGTCACCTAAGATGCAGGCACATGTATGTTGATTCAGGAATGAGGCCTATGTGATGTTTGGAGACAGAGGGCAGCAGGGTCCAGGGAATATACTTTCCAGAAGAAGGACGACATTATTCAAAAATTTATTTTTTCTTAGTTGACCTGAAACTTGCAGATGAGGTCAGAAATCTCCTGGTACATCTATCTGACCACTCTGAGGTTGTCTTGGAGATTTCTCTGAGGTAGGAGATAGAGGTCCAAAGATGGGCAGTTGGCAAGAAGGTAATAATGGACCAAGATGGTGAATCAGTTAAGATGAGAAACAATTTATTTTACATAGATTGGGCTCTGCACCTGTCAACATAGTATGAGATACCTTCAACACACATATAATGGGTTGAATCATAAATGTAGCAACCAACAAGAAAAGAGAGGATAAAAAAGCCCCACGATTTAGAAGATAGATTCAAAGGGGGTACTATGTGATAGTTCAAGTGAGAAAGAGGTGAGGGCCAGGTCAATAAATAGACTGCAGGATGTTAGGAGCAAGCTGTCAATTTTTCAGGAAGAGGGTATGTGGAGAAGGTGGGTGCTGTAAACCTTGGACCTGGTAAAGAAAATCAAGCCAAACCAAATATATGACAAGAGAGATAAAGTGTAATGCCCCTGGAAGTTATTAACCAACAGGAAGGATATAGAAAATGCCTTTGCTGCCTTTTACCAGGAGTTATATATGGATTGATCTAAGGTGCCTCAAAAAGAAACAGAAAACTAGCTAAGTAATGTTTTACTACTGAAGTGAGATTTAAACCAGACTAAACCAGATGTAAACCAGAAGGTAAATTTGAATCAGGGCATGCAACAGGAGGAGGTCTGTGAAGTACTCAGAGAATACAAAAGAAGTAGAACAGTGGGCCCGATGATCTGCCAAGTGAACGCTATATGGCTGTAGCAGATACAATTATACTGGTGTTGTCTAGCTTTCTCAAATATATCTTCTCCAGGGGTGACTATGTGCCACAAACTTGGGGGAATCCACAGTCAATATGGTATTAAAAAATGAAGAACCTGATGTGTGAATCCTATAGGCCAATATTCTTGTTAATTTGTAGTTTCAAACTTTACACATGCATTTGAGCAAAAAGGTTATATAAAGTGATAGGGGCATTGATCCACAAGGATCAGAAAATGTTTATATCGGGGCAACATATGTGTGAGTTGAATACACGGGCAAAAGATAAAGCAACAGCTTGGTTACTCCCACTAGTCACTTTTCACCCACAAAAAGCCTTCAATAGAGTCAACTGGCCATACCTGAATACAGTTCTTAGATATAATGATCTAGGGGTGTATTTCTGTAGGGCAATCCATTCTATCTATAGAGACCCTTCTGCAAGCATACTCTTTAATGGAAGAATCACACCACAAATTAAACTACAATCTGGGACTAAGCAAAAATGCCTACTTTCACCCTTACTCTTAAACTTGCATGTAAAGCCATTAGCCAGGGCAATCAGGAAAGATCCTAATATTGTACCCTTTTCCTACAATGGATTGAAGAGGAAATTAGCATTATATGCAGATGCTCTAAGGATCTCTGTATCTATTCTGGAAAACTCTCTTCCTATAATACATCAAACAATCTGCAAGTGAGGCCGGGTGTCGGAGTACTTGGTGGATACATTCATAACAGAGATCTTGGCTTGAAACATGCTCAGTGAAAATGCACTAATAAAGAGATGAAGCACTTACAGATAAAGGTGGTACAAGCTTTAGGGGCCCAGGCGCAGATTAATATTAGCAAGGTAAAGGGAGAAATAAATAAAATCTTGGGTGAACTTCCGTCTATACGTGTACGGCAGGTCCAATCTATTTAAATGTATATTTTCCGTAAATGTACTTTCTTCTTTAATACCAGGCCACTGACTGTTACAAACATTTAACTTAATAAGTTGCAAGGGGAAAAAAACAGCTTTATCTGGGCTTCAAAAGCGATCAGAATCTTTTGGAAAAAGTAACTGAGAAAAAAGAATAGGTGTGGGATAGCAACCCCAGACTTTCACTATCACTGTTGGGTGTTCCAATGGAAGAGCACTAGGCTCCCATTAAGAGGCCTGAACCTGACACGGATAAGTTTTATGCTATGTGCTATGCAAAGGAAACTGAAAATACTTCAAGAAGCCATTAGACTTTGGGCAAACATAATGGGAGTGGGTGGAATTCCTTTATTTTAGTGATTATTCACATATCTGGGATTTGCTAGGGACTCCTGAATACTTTAGGGATAAATTAGCAGACCCCTGAACACAACAGGGAACAATAGATGGGGGCAGATACTTCAGGAAGAGGAAATAATGTCCTAGGAATATATGACAACAATATCAAATGGAAAGTTATCCCGATGCAAGCATGATCATAAATAGCTGGGCACAAATTTGGAAAAAATGACGTAGAATGAATTCCCCTTGCAGATCAGCTACAAGACATTTTAGCCTAGGGAGAAAGAGGTAGTTCTTTGGTATTGGCGGATAAAAAATGCAGTGGATGGGAACTACTTATAGCTGCAGGAGTAGCTCTGGAGAAAAGACTTGCCACTGCAGGATCAACAGATTAAGGGGCATATTTATAATTGTTTTACGGCAAATTTGCACCATTGCATAAATATGGTGCCTCGGTGGTGCACAGAAATGGTGCGAGCTGGTGCTAAACCTTTTGGTGCAAAACTGCATTAGTGCAGTTTTACACCAAAAAGTATAAATCAGGGCCTAAGAGTCAATTATCTATGCCCATTTATGTAAGGCGCTTAAACTTAAATCTGCCTCCTTCCAAGAAAGAATCATTTGTTTACCCTGCACAGAGCCTGTTGTACCCAACTCAGGCAATGAAGGGTGAAATTGGTACAACAAGAAAATGCTATAAATGTGAAACCCTAAATGCGGACAATGTTCAAGTTTGCAGAGTGTTCCAGTTTAGAAGTCGTTTAACAATTTGTTTTATATCCCTGTGGATGCAGAGTGGTTTACCATGAGTGATTTGTGTCAAGAATTTTTCTCCATTCCTTTTCGTGAGAATAGTCAGTATTTCTATGTGTTCAGATTTTTAAATAGTGTAATAATTTGGTGTAGAATCCCACAGGGCTATAGGGAAGTCCAAAAATCATCCCCTAAATTCTGAAAAAGATTTACAGAGTTTTCAACTGCTATGTAATTCAGTGCTGGTGCAAAACATAATTGACCTAATGGTTGCAGCTGAAGAGGCGTAGACCCTATCAAGTCATACTTGTGACAAAGTTTTCCTGTGAAGTGTGTATAGGTACCACAGTGGATTCATGCATCTCATATGAAAAGAGTGAAGACTGCAGACAAAGAAGTGTGACACCAACCACTGATTCACAATATCAAACTCAAGTTGACTGAATGAATGCAGAAATGGGTTGAGAAGATCAAATTATGCAACAAGAAGAACAAACACAAGGAGAATAAGAACAAAAAACTTAAGTTCAAGAAATTCAGATAGCAAAAGTTTGGATTTCAAAAACTCCAGAACAAATCAAGATGGTCCAGTCAAACTCTGCACAGTTCAAGTGGCAAGTAAAGAAGAAATTGCAGCAGCAGTCATAAGATGGTCTGAAGATTGGAGCTGGGTCCAAAACTGATGGCATGAAAGCTTGGCTAAAAGTCATGAAAAAAGCTCTATGATGCAGCTAGTGCTGGCCATGTCATAGTGCTTTTATGTCTGCAGGAGGGGCGAGACAAGAAACACAACATCGAGTGGGGCAAGCAGCACATAGTTGGGGGTGGAGAACTGGTGGGGAGAAGATAAAAAAGCACCATGATGCACCATGATGTAGCCAGCGGTGTCCATGTCATATTACTTTTTGTTTTGGTATGTGGGGTCTGACATTTAACCTCAGTCTTTGAATGCACAGCATTGATGTAGATTAGATTGTGGAGATCGCACAGGTGTGGTATTTCCTAGAGAGATGCACACTGTTTTGTAATTTTAGCAACAGCAGCCACATAGTTTTGAACCACAGCGGCAAAAAGCACACATCAACCTTCAAGAAAAACTCAACGGAAAGGAGCTGATTTCCTCTGACACGAGAAACAGCCCATGTTTTATTTGAAGCTTTGGACTTTATCAAAGCTAGAAGAAAGAAAATATAAAAAAAACAAGCAGCACCATGGGGAAAACAAGATTGGGCAAGCAATTATCAATGGAGAGGGCAAGCAAGGAGGGGATGGCTCCAGCAGTGAATCGGGAGGAGGTTGGGAGATGGGCAAACAACAACGGGACATTAGCCAAAAAAATATACTCACGCTGAAGTTGTAGAAAGAAAAGAGGTACCCTCAGAAAACAGTGTCTAATATTTCATCTTGGTCTTTGAATGTACAGAAACGTGAAAGTTGTATATTGATTGTATTGTAGAAATTAAGGTGCATCTTAAGTGTTACATGACTGTGAATCGGTGGGGCAAGCAGAGGGGGGAAAGCAGTGATGCAGGAGGGGGTAGAAGAGTTGGTCAAGCAGTAAAGCAAGAGGGGGTTGGGGAACGGGCAAACAAAAGTGGGACATTAACAAAAAAGATCACCTCACTTTGAAGTCCGAGAAATAAAAGTAAAGAAGCGTCCTTGGAAACTCATCTGACATTTGAGCTTAGTCTTTGAATGCACAGCAAATATGAGGAAATTTACACGCCTCTTGACAGAAATGGAGCTCGTGTGAGTGAAAATACAAGCGCTCTTATGAAATGCTCATAATCATAGAACAAAGTAGTTCTAAAAAAGGAACTAAAATTGGACCCATGGATGGATAGTAGTATTTGGTCCATGCTCTCAGGAAGAGTAAAACACAGAAAGAAGCATGATGAATACATGCCATGGTCAAATGGAGAGAAAGAACATGAGAGTGACGATGGAGGCAGCAAATGAGAAGCCTGTGGGCAGACTGAAGCCCGCATACTGAATGAAATATGTCTGTTCGAGACAGGGCATGTACTGTCTAGCTGATTTAACCACAAAAATTCACAGGAGGGTTCTGGTGATATTAATTTTTAATAGAGAAAATAAATAACTGCTTTTCACTCAATACAACATTGTAACGGACCATGCTTGCTGTCAACATCGCAAATTTTGGAAAACGTTTACAAAGTTGTAAACTACTGCTCTGGCCCGCTTTGGGTAACCAACTGTGGCAGACACAGAGTCACACGGGGTAAAGAGGATTCATTGAACAGTTACCTCACAGTTATAGCTGTTTGGTAAACAGCCAAAGGTTTCAATTAAGTGGTTATGATGCAAGGGATACAGGATGCTGAAGATGATGATTGACGCTGAGGAAACTGATCTAGTGACAGGTGTCTTCCTGGGGCTACTCCTCAGTCCACATACATGTTGGGGCAACTTTGGCCACAGGGGTATATATCCCTCAAAGTTTGGTTGAAATCCTGCCAAAACCCAGTTGTCACTGGTCTACTGGTCTCTGGTGATAGCAAAATCAATGGTTCCCTTTAATTGACGATAATGTCCTTGCTGGACGATCAAACTGCACTCTGGTAGCTCTTCCGGCTCTAGCAGATTCTGATGTAACTTTTAAGGGTTGTGACTCGGTCTCCCAGGCTGCAAATTGACAGTCAGCAGCATTCAGGTGTTTGTGGCAATCAACTTATCAAGGCAGACTTCTTCAGCTTTTGTGGCCCTGTAGCTGTAACAGGAAGTCTGACTCTAGGAGTCACTACTTCTGTCTTAGGCTCGTGGGTCACTTTTTCTCAAGCACTACACCAATGGCACAGTTCTATCTTTGATAGCCCAAAGAGAAACAGGTGAAGTCCAGGTGCAGTCCTATCTTAGTGCTGCCCCTCTTTTCTGGGCCCAGGAAAGCAGGCCACTTCTTTGTTTGGTCCACTCTTCAGTACAGATGTGGTCTGAGGCCTGGGTGCCAGAAGGGCCACTATTATGCCAGTTTATGTCATTGGGAGATGCAGTGACTAACAGCTCAAGGGCTACCAAGTTCCTTTCCACCTAGTGATGACCTACCTCCTGTAAAACGTGACATCCAACTATCCCAAAATACACTATTCTGCCATTGCCAGTATGGCAGAACCATTATTTTGGATAGTGGAGCTCCCTAGCCCTTCACTGAGGTGTGGTTACCTGGGGGCTAAACCCCACTCATAGACTGGTTCCGTATGACAACCTGTCTGCAAGAACAAAGGAGCAGCCCTTCTTGTGTGTGTCCACCATTAGACCTTTGAAGATGGCTTACCCTGTGAAGCTCGCCTTTTGGGCTCAGACCCTGTTTGGCATTGCTGCTTGGAAGAGGTCACACTTCTTCCAACAGCCTGCACTTTGTGTTTGAATGAGAGTCGTTCAAACCTCCCAACAGGAGCCCCGAAGGCTGTCTTATGGCTGGCAACCATAAATGTTCACTGGAAAACTTTGGGCAACAAAGTGACTACTTACTTAAGTCAGCGAAAGAGGAAGAGAAAGAGCAATTTCAGTGAGGAGTAGAAACAAAAGATGAGTACTTTCTTTTTATCACCTCAAAGTTGCTATTGTGAAGAAGGAGGCCATTTGGCAGTCCATAGTGGATAAGATCAACCGTGTTGGGCAAGCCAAAAATACAGTGCCTGAGCTGAAAAAAAGTGGCTTGATTATAAGCGCAGGACCAAGGAGAAACTGGCAAGGAACCTGAGGGCAGCAATGTGGACCGGAGGAGGACCAGTGGACCAGAGAAACAGGAGGAGTTGGACCCATTGTTGGAGTTGGAGAAGCAGGTGGCATCACTTATCCCAACAGAGTAGGTGGCAGGAGTTGCCAGAAAAGACAGTGCAGCAGTTGAGGACCAGGAAGATCTACAGGGTAAGTGTAATCAATGAACAACATGGTTAAACATGTCATGCTGTGTAGTGCAGCAACACACTTTGATGTGTTGCATAACGCAATGTGCAAGGGAAAGAGCAAGAGTGTCTTACATGTCAACCCATAGATCACAGACATCTCAGTTATTTTGCCAAGTGACAATTTATATAGTCCAGTCCAACTCACCCACGTTTCTCATGTCCATACTTGATGTACTTCCCCAGTCCAGGTCATCCTTTGAAAACTGCAACCTGCAGGATTATGGGACTGTTTTAAAGTTTGGCAGAGGGTTCCTCCATCACAAACATGGCAGATATCCCATTCAATAGGATACAATGGAATTGTAATACGGCGGATGGGATCTCCGTCACATTTGTGATGGAGTAACCCCCTCCGCCAAACTCTAAATCAAGACTTATGTTTAACATGAGTGACCAGGACTACATGTCCCACAATAAAAAGCAAAAAACCCAGAATGGAACAGCACATCATGCAAAGACCTTAGAAACATGCACCACCTTACTGTCAAAATACAGGCCCCCTTTCAATATGAGGCAAATGTGTTTGTTTTGGGCCAATGCAGCCCAAATTGTAGTGTGATCAAATGGGATGGAATCGGGTTGCCAGAGGATCAGCTTTTTACATGCAAGGGGATCCAGGGATTCAGTATGTGGAGTATCTCCAATTAAGATCATGTGAAGAGCTATTTGTTCAGTGACTGCCATTAAACCACAATGCACGCAGTTGTCCTGATGTGCTATGTCAGATCTCATAGCTGACTGCTGTAAGTTGAGACAACACTATCTCCTGTCTTGTAAAAATGAATATTGGGGGTGAGGGTGAATGCAAGTAGTGCACAGCAGAGATCTATGTCTGTTTGTTGGAAATATAGATGGTAAGAGAGCCTGGTGTGGCCCTGGTACTGTAGTGCCATGTAGGTGTGGCTGTGCACATTGGACTGGCAGTGTGTTACAATCAGGAGCCATGGGATCTTAAGGATGAGAGGCGTGATGTATGTTCTGCAAGGGAGCCCGAGTTACTGTCATGCACTGCTTCTCTTTGATAGTGTTGCACTTGTGTAGTAGCTGTAAAGGGATGGTGTAGAAAAGTCCATTAGTGCACTACACTTGACATGTGATGTGTGCCTGGCAGAAGGTGTTGCAGGTGTCCGGAGGGAGCAATAACCACAGCAATCTGACTATGCTACATATATCAAAGCAGGAGGATATTAAACATGCAATTGTGAATTGACAGGATGAGTCAGTTGACCAGAATGATGGACAGGTTTTTGGGATGGCTGGAGGGTGAGGTGTCAGGGCCTAGCTGTGTTGGCAACAAGGGTAGGTAAATATTACAGATTATCATCACTCCTCTCTTGTTAGGCGTGAGCCATAGTTCTAACATTTAGGTAGGCATGTTAGACAAATACATATTGGGCCTCATTATGACCCTGGCGGGCGGCGGAGGCCGCCCGCCAGGATGCCGCCCTCCATAATACCGCTCCGCGGTCAGAAGACCGCGGAGGGTATTATGAGTTTTTCCCTGGGCTGGCGGGCGGTCTCCAAAAGACCGCCCGCCAGCCCAGGGAAAAACTCCCTTCCCACGAGGATGCCGGCTCGTAATTGAGCCGGCGGAGTGGGAAGGTGCGACGGGTGCTACTGCACCCGTCGCGTATTTCACTGCGGGGCCCTCTTACGGGGGCCCCTGCAGTGCCCATGCCATTGTCATGGGCACTGCAGGGGCCCCCAGGGGCCCCACGACAATCCTTACCGCCATGAACAGGATTGCGGTAAGGATTGTCAGAATCCCCTCGGCGGCGCAGCGAGCTGCGCCGCCTTGGAGGATTCTTAGGGGCAGTGGAAAACCGGCGGGAGACCGCCGGTTTTCCCGTTCTGACCGCGGCCAAAGCGCCGCGGTCAGAATGACCAAGGGAGCACCGCCGGCCTGTCGGCGGTGCTCCCGCCCCCGTTGGCCCTGGCGGTTCTGTACCGCCAGGGTCATAATGAGGCCCATTATCTCGTACAACAAATGTCGCAGGGGCAATAGATGTGTAATTTTTATACACAGGCACTGCTACCAAGCATGGATAGGATAGGTATAATGGAATCAGATCCACACACTGTGGGTTTATACTACATATGTTCCATCAACATGCAGCATAATGGGTTCAGATATGCTGCATACTTTAGTGCTCTCATGATAAGACATTTCAGTTCTACTGATCATAAGAATGGGCAACCATACCTGCTGTGTTACATATATTATTTTGTAGAAAACATAAATGTCCTTGTAGCAGTATGACAAAACTAAAGCAGAAATGTGTGAACATGTATGTCAGTGTCATCTGGGTTACCATCACAATCTAACCAATTTTTAAAATGGCAGTTGCAGCAAATGTTTTTGTGATGGATCTACAGCTTCATAAGTAATATACTTTGGCCATTACAGACAGCAAATGACATGGCTACATGCGTGTCTGTTCATGTTTTGTTCGTTATTGGATGGACATATAGATCTTCGATGTCTTAGCCTTCCACAAGTTCTGTCTGTTGTAATCGAGCCCCAGTGGTACTTGATCCTCCCTCAGAGTCATGATGCAGAGGTCCATGCATCATAACCAACACATTTTGTGGTAAAATGAGTAGTCCGGCAAGTACACATACACTACTGAGATGCTACATACATTTATAATGTATGCATCCGATTGCAGCTTTGGGATGATGTGTGTACATAAGCATGTTTAAGCATGATTCCCCATAATTTTCCCAACAAATCTGATGCAGGAGATAAATCTTACATTTCTGTACAATTGCCTGAGAGTAAATGTCAGTCATGGTCAACAGGAGATACATGACAACCCCCATCCATTTATTAACTACCTGACACAGAGTAAGTAAGTCAGCAATATGTGCAGCCTTATGATACTCTGGATCTGGTATGCAGTGCCAAGCCACACTGCCTTGACTGTATTACCATATCCACTTACACCTATGTTGTTGATCAATGATCAGCACATTTGCATGACACAATTCAAAATCCCAAATTAGGTAAAACAGACCTATGTGTCCAATTTTAGATATAAACATCATCATGAGTGTGGATTTTTGTCCTGTAGGATATGGATTTTATCTCATTGTGACTATTGTTATATTTTGTCCACCTATACAGATGGCACCTGACTCAGTTTTCCTCCTTTAAGTAGGGGATGTCTATGTAGTGACATTATATTGTCCATATATACATCTCCATTGCTGATGTAGGTCTGGTCAGGGACATATGATTGTGTTACAATGTCAGACTTTTAATCACAGATATCATGTACATGTACTGTATCTGCTAAGTATTTTTTCCATTATCACCCTAGACAACATGACAGCTGAAGAGACGATAACATTTGAAATGCACTGTGATAGATACAGCCACATTAAGAATGTCTCTAACACCAACCAGAAGATGCAAAAGCTGTATAAATGTGCAAAGGAAGCAGGTTCCTGGAATAATCCCTTGACCAACCACACATGCAATTGCAACATCTGCCACAAGCTGGACACAGCAGGACCAAACCAGCATCAGGCACTCCAAACCCCAATACCACCAGCTACCCCTGCAGCCACACAAACAATAGCCACACGGGCCAGGAGGCCCAGAAGTATTCGGGGATCCATCTTCCACTACACAATTATAAAGGAACCAAGGAACCTTGAACAAACAACTTGATGCAATTCATTTTGAGCAGGCCAGCTTATGGCAGAGGATGGATAACATGGAGGAGGCCATTGAGCAGCTCTCTCAACTCTCATAGACGTTTTATTTTACAATGCTTTCTAGTTTTTTTCTTATTATGGTATTTTAATAGGCAAAGTAATAGTTAGTTAATAGGATAAGTTATGATTCGTTAGGTTTTCGATTTTTATAATGTTTTACATGCACATGTTTTTATATGTTTCAATATTTATAAGATTTTAGTGTGTGGAGGTTTATGATTAAGCTTTGTTAAAAAATAAAAAAAACAATAAAAAACAAAAAAATATTTTGCGGGGTTTACATATGTGGTTAGTTTATGTATAGTTTAGTTGATGTTTGTATTGTGTCATGCTATGTGTGTTAAGTAGGGGGTGCTGGGTGGATGTTTAGCATGTTATTTGTGCCTAGTCTTTAAGTGACTGTAGGATAAGTTAATATAGTTTTAGGTAGTGTTAAGGTTAGTTATCTTAGACTAGGTAGATGTAGTTGGCTTAGGATACTTTAGATGATATAAGGTAGTTAATTAGGTTAGGTAGTGTAGTTTAGGTAGTTTTAGTTTTCTTACATTGATATTTCATTAATAAAACTTTGCATACTTTCATAACCTCATAATTATTTCATTGTTGTGAATTTCTAACATTATGTTGAGTTGAGTACATGATGCAGCTATTGCCCTGTAGTCTTTAAAGGTGTATGTTATTTTGTGAGAGACGTATTGTCAACAGGTAGTATATATCACATATGAGTCACCTAAGGATTTTTGGACAATCTTACTGCATTGCAAATGATCATATTATTATGATTAGACACATATCCCAACACAGATACTCACCCACTGTAGCACTATGTGTAAAAGAGATACATCAGGTATAATTTGGAAGGGTTTGTGACAGCATATTAAGCAATATGGGCTGTGCTTTGACACACAATGGTGCCTGCCACTAACACACACACCCTTTCACCATTCTGCATGTAGGTACTTGTTGTTAGCTGGCTACAAATTATTTATGTGGTCCCCACCTGCCTGAGAACCTCAATAGTCTTTGACATTGGGCATTTGCTGAGTGTGGCACTACATGCATTTAGCTTTGTGCGACTACTGGCAAAGTTTTGAACAAATACGTCTACCATTTCTCTTAGCCTGGGAAGGTGTTGCTTTGTTACAGGGTCTATGACCTGTCTCTAAATCAGTAATATGTGTGTATATTGTACATGTATGATTACACTGACACTCAATATGTGTTCTGCCTCTCAGGGACAGAGGAACACATTTGTCCTACATATCCCAGTAGACCGTTCAACACTATTTACCATTAGTAAATGGACCTCTCATAATATGATTTTGCATTTCATGCATACTGATACACAATATATTGGACTGACATTGTGCATTCTGGTGCAGCATAGGTATGAGACTAATTTTGAAGGAGGCTGGCCATGAGTACCTGCATATTATCAGTGGAAGCATATTTTAAGATCTGTAGGGTCTCTTCAGTGTAAGCATAGAGGCTATCATATGTGCTTGTTGATGTTGTAATGTTCACTGAGCTAGAAATACATGGATAAGTGAAATATTTTAAGTGTCCTTAGCCTCACAGGCCCCATACTGACCATGTAGACATTTGAGTGTTAAGTCAGGCCTTTTCAATGTGTGCCAGTCCAGTAACTGAAGCTTATTGTCACACAATGACTTTTAATTGCTAGATAAGACATTCCACATATTGCAATGGCAGTTGAGGTACATGGTGTTTTGGCATATACAACAAGAGCAGGTGATAGGGTCTATAGCTCAATCTCCTGGAGATGCTAAAAATGTGGTTCTGTATGTACACGTATACCATGGTATAAGTAGCCATTTCTGGAACAGACATCCAACACTCAGGTTTATATGAGTGAATTTATTTATATGTGTGGGTTGGTCACCATCAGCATTTGTACATGTGTTTGAGACAACAAAATGAAAAATACACGTAGAGGTGTTAAATTGCCATTAGGGAAGGTAGGCTACTTCACACGTCCACAGGTGGACAACATTAACAGATGCACAAACAAAAAGTGACAGTTCTGGGTAACAAAAGAGGCAGCGTGTTAATAGATACAGGACCACTGGGGAAATCTCCAGGGGGCACAGACAAATGTTACCTGGCAGTATCCCAACATAAATTGGGGACATCTACATATTCATCCTCTGATGGCTGTTGTGCCTCACCTGGAACTGGTGGTGTTTGTGCGAGAGGCATCTGAGGCACACACACATCAGAGGCAGAAGAAGTGTCTCCCCTGTCCTCACCAGCATTTGTCTCTGCCAGTAAGACAGCCAGTAAATCCCTGACAAGAGTCTGATGGCTTGCCAGCAAAGCAAAAAAGTTCCAATTGAGGTCACACATTGTTGTTATGTAGGAGTCCAACTTACATTCCATGGATTCCATCATGTTGGCCGTTGGCCCCCAGATGCATGGCTACTTCACTGGCATCAGAAGTAGAGGGCCAATGTTCCCTCTGTATCATGACACCAGCAATGTCAGCTAAGTACTCATCAATCGAATGGAGCCAAGTGTAGGTGTCTGTAATAGCCTTAGCCATACCATTATTGGGGCTCAGATACCTACAGACTCCTTCTAGGGTGCCCGCTGTGGTCTCCATCCCCGCACGTACCTCATCAACCATCTGCTGTTGGACTCCTACCGCTGTTAGTTTGCTGAACTATTCATTTTTGTACATCACTCTGCCGTTCACACCATACAGCACATCAAACTGCTTCACTGAGATGTATTGCATGCAGTTTGTGCATTCATGTGGCCAAGACCTCATTCTTGACATACATCCACACAACTCTACACAGCACGTAGTCTTGCAACACTGCAGGAGTGGCTAAGAGAAATTAAGTACCATGGTTTACCTTTTGGTGTTTTCTGTGATTTCCTAGTACACAGTCATCTCCAGAGTCCCGACCAATTGACAGTGTGAACTATCTCTGAAGGGGATATGCACCATCAGACTTGTAAAAAAACAAACATTTAAGCTCTCCACATATGGTAATTACCCAAGATAACCCTCTGAAGAGTATCACAGATCAGTGCACTCAGCCCTGATAATCTGTGCATGGACATGACTCCTCAGACAATTATCAATTGGGCCCAGGGCCAGGACTTGCTCTCAGACACTGATGACACCCAGATCATACACTGACTCTCTGTAGACACCAACACAACCAACATTAGAAACAATGGGCCTGATTACAACTTTGGAGGACGGTGTTAAACCATCCCAAAAGTGACGGATATACCACCTACCGTATTACGAGTTCCATAGGATATAATGGACTCGTAATATGGTAGGTGGTATATCCTCCAAAGTTGTAATCAGGCCCATTGTATTGTAAATATTGCTTTCACATATGGTTACATTTTTGCTAAACAAACAATGCCATCCCAGTATTCCAGTATTTCAGTTGTACACAACAGCTCAAATACACATATGTCAATATGAACAGATTATTGCACACAGCGAGTTCGATTGCAGGCATGAGTTGGCTGGATGCTGAAGTTTAGATGTACGCATCATGACATGTCTAAAGAATGGCTAAAGGATGTGATGTATTTAGTAATGCTGGGCAGCATCATGTCAGACTCCAGTCTACCATGACACATCAATCAATCAATCAATTAATCAGGATTTATGAAGCCCAACTAATCACCCAATAGGGTATCCAGGCACTTGCAGGTCCCAAAGGCTTATTCGAATTGTTAGGTTTTGAGGACCATTCAGAATTCTGGAAGTGAAGTGATGGTCCGGAGGTGCGTGGGGAGACTGTTCCAGGTTTTTGCTGTGATTTGAGAGAAGGAGCATGCTCCACTTCTGCTTCGGTAGATGTGGGGAGTATGGGCAAGTGAAAGGCAGGCAGAACGTGGTCTTTTCAACAGTTGGTAGAGGTTCAGGAGGTGGTTAATGTGCACTGGTCCTTTGTTGTGTAGAGCCTTGTGTGCATTGGTTAGCAGCATGGATTGGCATCTCTTCTGTATGGGGAGTCGGGGTAGTTGCCTGAGGTGGGGTGTGATATGGGTTCATCATGGAAGGCTGAGGATGAGTCTGGCTGCAGCGTTCTGTATGGTCTGAAGTCTCTTTAGGTGGAGTGCAGCAATTCCTACGTAGAGGGCATTGCCGTAGTTCAGTCGGCTGGTGATGAGGGCCTGTGTCAAGGAGCGTCTCGTGTGTAGGGGTAGCCATTTGAAGATCTTATGTAGAATGTGCAAAGTGAGGAAGCACCGGAGGAGACTGGGCTGATCTGTAATTTTATAGTGAACTTGTTGTCAATGATGAGTCCGAGGTTTCTGGCATGGTGGGAGGGAGTGGGTGCGGGTCCCAGGTTTGATGGGTGAAATAATTAACCCTAGAAGTAACTAAGGGGCTTATTTACAAGCCCCTTGCACCGCGGTACTGTCACTTTTTTGATGTTGCAGTGAAGCAAGCAGTCCCCTACACTGCAGCATATTTAAAAACTGGCGCAATGGGACCATTGCAGCAGTTTGTAAAGCTTTGCTCCACATTATGAATGCAGCAGGTATAATGTATGCAAGGTAGGCGTTCCCCAGCTAAACGCCACACAGAACTGGCACAGTGAAATCTACAAGATTACACTGCGTATTTCTGCACCTTCACAGAATCAAAAATTCAAGGCCAGCTCAGAACAGAAATTAAATTGACACAAGGCTTTTGACATTGGGGACCTTCCATGCATTGCTGGAGTAGCATAATTTTTTTTGTTGATGTCCAGAAATGTGAGACTTTAGCACCACAGACGCGTCAGAATTTCCGACACATTTGTGGAAAATGTGTGCCATGGGGCTATGTATCGTAAATACAGAGCTACCATGGTGTCTTTTGGGGGGCCAGAGCAGTGCGAGAAATTTGATGCATGGAAGCCAATGCATCAGATTCTTGTAAATGAGGCCCTTAGTGTTGTTATGATGGAAAAAGACAGGTATACACCATATATAACATCATAGAAGCTATATCAGGGTGTACTGGTGCACAGAATGCTCAGTAGCGTTAAGCCGGACACACGCCGGACACACGCTTGACCCTATCTTCTCCGCCAGCAAACACGTCTTCTTCAGCCACACCTCCGCTCTACACTGGACCGACCACAGCTGTGTCCACTTCACATTCCGACGCGAGACCCGCCACCTCCGCACTCAACCCATCCCTCGTCGACAGTGGAACAAGATCCCCGAAGAGCAACTCTTCTCAGCACTCGCCGCCAACCAACCCACCCTCACCACCGACCCCAACGACGCAGCCCTCAGCCTCACAAACTGGATCTCCAACTGCGCAGACAACCTTGCTCCCCTCAAACGCACGCATCGACAGACCAACACCAAAAAACCTCTCTCGTTCTCTGACACCCTCAAAGAATCAAAGAAAACCTGTTGGGCCCTCGAGAAGGCCTGGCGCAAGGACCACACCGCTGACAACATGACCGCCCTCAAGAACGCTACCTGCGAACACCACCGCCTGATCCGCGCTGCTAAAAAGAACTTTTTCACCTACAGACTGGACAAAAACAGCCACAACAGCAGAGAACTCTTCAGCATCGTCAAGGAGTTCTCCAACCCCAACGCCGTCACGCCCTCACAGGATTTATGCGAATCCCTCGCCACTTTCTTCCATCGCAAGATCAGCGACCTCCACGACAGCTTCGGACACCAGACCCAACATAACACCACCGAACCCGTACCCCCGGCCATTACCCTCAACAACTGGACCCACATCAACACTGAAGAAACCAAATCCATCATGAACTCTATCCACTCCGGCGCCCCTTCGGACCCCTGCCCTCACTTCATCTTTAACAAAGCCGACGACATCATCGCCCCGCACCTCCAGACCGTCATCAACTCTTCTTTTTCTTCTGCTACCTTCCCCGAATGCTGGAAACACGCCGAAGTCAACGCCCTACGAAAGAAACCTACGGCTGACCCGAGCGACCTAAAAAACTTCCGCCCCATCTCTCTTCTGCCTTTCCCAGCCAAGGTAATAGAGAAGACCGTCAACAAACAGCTGACCACCTTCCTGGAAAACAACAACCTGCTCGACCCTTTACAAACCGGATTCCGAACCAACCACAGCACGGAAACCGCCCTCATCTCAGTCACTGACGACATCAGAACCCTGATGGACAACGGTGAAACAGTCGCCCTCATTCTCCTCGACCTCTCGGCTGCCTTCGACACCGTCTGTCACCACACCCTAATCACCTGCCTCCGCTCCACCGGGATCCAAGGCCAGGCCCTGGACTGGATCGCCTCCTTCCTCTCAAACCGTTCCCAAAGAGTTTACCTCCCTCCGTTTCGCTCAGAACCCACCGAGATCATCTGCAGCGTACCTCAAGGCTCATCGCTCAGCCCGACACTCTTCAATGTCTACATGAGCCCCCTCGCCAACATCGTTCGCAAGCACGACATCATCATCACCTCCTACGCCGACGACACCCAACTTATACTCTCCCTCACCAAGGACCCCGCCAGCGCCAAGACCAACCTACAAGAGGGTATGAAGGACGTCGCAGATTGGATGAGGCTCAGCCGCCTAAAGCTGAACTCTGAAAAAACGGAAGTCCTCATCCTCGGCAACACCCCGTCCGCCTGGGACGACTCCTGGTGGCCCACGGCCCTCGGCACCGCACCGACCCCCACAGACCACGCCCGCAACCTCGGCTTCATCTTGGACCCTCTTCTCACCATGACCAAGCAAGTCAACGCCGTGTCCTCCGCCTGCTTCCTCACCCTCCGCATGCTCCGCAAGATCTTCCGCTGGATCCCCGCCGACACTAGAAAAACCGTGACCCACGCCCTCGTCACGAGCCGCCTGGACTACGGCAACACCCTCTACACCGGGACCACAGCCAAACTCCAAAATCGCCTGCAACGCATTCAAAACGCATTGGCACGCCTCATCCTCGACGTACCCCGCAACAGCCACATCTCCGCACACCTAAGACACCTGCATTGGCTCCCAGCCAGCAAAAGGATAACCTTTCGACTTCTCACCCACGCACACAAAGCCCTCCACAACAAGGGACCGGAATACCTCAACCGACGCCTCAGCTTCTACGTCCCCACCCACCTCCTCCGTTCCTCTGGTCTCACACTCGCTGCCGTCCCTCGCATCCGCCGCTCCACGGCGGGTGGGAGATCTTTTTCCTTCCTGGCGGCCAAGACCTGGAACTCCCTCCCCACCAGCCTCAGGACCACCCAGGACCACCTCGCTTTCCGGAGACTCCTAAAAACCTGGCTATTCGAGCAGTAGTAACCCCCCCTTTCCCCTAGCGCCTTGAGACCCGCACGGGTGAGTAGCGCGCTTTATAAATGTTAATGATTTGATTTGATTTGATTTGAAGCTGTTGTACCTTCTAACTTTGTATAAGGTTGCATGCCTTTTCAGCATGTATAATGTTGTTTGTTTGCACTGAAAAAACACACTTTTCATATTCATGAGGCATAGCAATTTGTGTACATGTGCAGCATAATGCAGCATGCATTGAGGAGTAAACTTACATGCTTTATGGAAATAGATCTCCAGATCTGCCTTCAACATTGGGTGCTCTGGGAATTTGTAAGCATCCTCTGTTCGTTTCCGTAAGCTACCTAAGGCAATGCCCATGATTATTGGCATTTCAGTTATAAGTACAACCCACAAACCATTGGATAGCCCCTTGTGGCAGGTTATGTGAATTGTGAAATTTAATCTGTGCTTGCTTTACCTTTTCTATTGCTGTAGGCACTCTCAGACTCACAAAGTTTCCTCACTTTACATCATCTTCTTTTATAAGTTTATCCTGACATACATCTTGCACTTTGCAACACGGAAAAAAACACAAATGGAGTATAGTCGCTGTTTATGTTTGGCATTACTGATAAAGGTACATTACAAAATGCAGATGGAACATACATACACATGGGTCCACCAATCTCAAGTCCAAGGAGGTTGATGACATCGGCCTCCTTTGCTATTACATCAGCCCATCTGTGCTTCATCTGTACGGTGGTCCTGGCAATTTTGAAGGTTTGCTGATGGTGCCAGTGCACCCGCTCCCATCTATCCGTTTTCTCCTTCGCAGGGTAGCCCTGTTTCATTATGCCATAAGCATCCTTGGCAGATAATGTACTATCAGCCATTCAGCCCTCCCAACTCTGGCTCTGAAAAATTCCTACCCATCCCAGACATTTTAGTAACCCTCCCAAAACTCTAAACTCAATAATAAACACCCTTCAAACTCTAATTACCCCAACAAACAAATTCCAAAATAACTTACTCCCAACAATGGAATGACAAATATGAATAAAAAACAATGACACAGGACTAAATATGTAAGACAGAGAGTCAAAATAGGGACAGAACACACACTGGCAAGTGCAAAACAGTAGAAAATCTCTCAGCCACTACCCAAACACCTCCAACACCACACATAGACAAACGGAGTGTAAGAGAAAGTGAAAGTAACTTCACACTTCCTAGTTTGTGCCTGCCACACCCATTGTGTCACTTCCTGTGTATATCCCGCCCATTTTTGAAAAATGTGTCTTTTTTATGATGCATCAGTTCGGAAATTACCCAATGTGTGATTAACGCACAGGGCATTAGCACCAATATATTGTTTTCAATGCATTGGTGTTGATGCGCGGCTTACGACCAGCGTTACAAGTGCAATGCGATGCACAAATCGGTCGATGTTTGGGTTCTGACCCACACAACTGACCTATTGTCTGGGATACACTGTAGGAAATCGTGCAGTGCAGCACCGTGGGCTCACTTCCCTTGCTTCTCTATTCTTAACCTGACAGGTTTAATATTTTCTGATGTGTGAATTTTCAGTGGTCATAGTGTGCCTGTCTTTG
Source organism: Pleurodeles waltl (assembly GCF_031143425.1). Classification (NCBI taxonomy): domain Eukaryota; kingdom Metazoa; phylum Chordata; class Amphibia; order Caudata; family Salamandridae; genus Pleurodeles; species Pleurodeles waltl. Next base: position 1,257,665,449 of record NC_090445.1, on the reverse strand, counting down.
AGTTTTTTACTTCTTAGTGGTGACATATTGAGTGACAAATTATTTAACTGTAAAGCATGTAAATATTGTAATGTGTAGAGACATTTACAAGCTTTTCCTCCCTTTAAATTTTGTAGTAGATGTTTGTCAAATGTATAGTGTTACTATGCCTATGAGCAACACTATTGTATTCCTTATTATGCAGAATATTTACATTCGGACTATCTGTCTGGATTCCTGCCATAAGATGTGCTAAGTATGCAAAACACAATCAGGGTAGCACAGAGACTTGCTAGTTCGGAAAGGTTACAGTGTATGTGGCAGCTAGTTTACAGATTAACTGAATGAATATGATAGATATGTTGTAAGACCAATATGGCACTGGTGAATGTCTGGCACCCACTTATTTGCACACTAAACTAGCAACTTCCACCATGTAATGTTGTGGTGTTGACACATCTGCTGTCTGGGCTATATGTCTGAAATAATATGTGTGGCGCATGCGCAATGCATCATTGTAAATGTGTTTAGCAAATCTGGTTGCCTATTGTTTGACCATAACAAGTCCACTTTGAGTAGCCCAGATAAGTGTGATTAATCATGAGTGCCATAATAAAGCAGATTGCTGTATTTCCTTACTTTGCACCAGAGAGAGGTTCCTTGACCTTTGCATGTGGGTAGCCATTCACATCAGATGGTAATATATGCATTTACAAACAGATGACATCAGGCAAACCTGCAAACGTCAGTAAGTAGTACCTTTAGGAGTGACATTAAATGGAGTTAGACCTTAATGTCTCTTTGTTACTTCAATTTTCTTTGTGCCCTGTGCATAGCAGCACACACAGATGGAACACTATGGATCACGGCATATATTGGTTAGCAGTAAGATGTTTCTTCACAGTCACATAATTGCATGTAACAGTTGCAGCCTTGCCTCATGGTACAAGTGTGCCTGTGTTTGGCCCAGGCAGCCAATCTAGCACCGGCAAAGGAGAAAAGGCAAAATTTGAAAGTGTTTTGTTAGATAAAGTATGTGTTGCAATTTGCTTTCAAGCATTGTTGTAGCGTAGGGAGACTATCTGTGCGGCGTTGTGTGTACATTCCCGTTATATGCCCCTCTGTTTACAGTCAAAGGACATTATGGAGACTATACCATGATTCACATATGTAAGATGGATACAAACATCATGACATGCATCACAAACACTCAGTCATCGTACGCTGTTTGGAACTACACTTCCTTTGGACTGTGCTAGAAGTCTGAAGCTGAACACACTGTAGCAGCACACACACTCCCAGCATGTGCACACTATTCCACACTGCAAACTTTATGTTGTGTATGTCTTGGACAGGTACACATGTTCTGCACATGGTGCTATCCTGCACACATTTTTCAGAAAACAGTATGTAGGTCTGGGGTAAAGTGTGCTAAACAGCAACATACCTTAGGTGAGTAAGCCATAACGCATCACTGCAGTGAAACATAATCAAATATTCAATTTAACTAGTGACGCTCAATTAACATAATGCTGCCAAACACACATGATCTCTGTCGCACTCCTGTCAACATTAGTAGCAGAACATCTACTCTGAGAGCAGGCCTTTTGTATGCCTCCTGGGCCAAGAATACACCATTCCCTGACACAGACATATGCAATGTCACACACTCAACTTACATTTCCTCTTTGGGGTGATACAAGATTTGTGATCCCCTCAACAATGTACTTGTACACTCTCATCAGAGGTAAACAACTCTTGCCATGCATAGGTAAGTTCATATCCAAATCCATCCATCTGACCATGTGCAATGAGTTAGTATGTTTGCACATATAGGCCCTCATTACAACCCTGGCGGTCGGTGTTAAAGCGGCAGTAATACCGCAAACAGGCCGGCGGAAATAAAAATGGGATAACAACCGTGGCCAACATAGACAGCCACTTTAACACTCCGACCGCCACGGCGGTACAAACAAACAGCGCAGCGGACACCGCCAACAGACAGGCGGAAGACAATGTACCGCGCACCCTATTACAATAGGTCTATCTGCCACCTTTTCTGGGGCGGAACCAACGCGGACCAAAACCCTGCGGAAACAGTACACAGAAGGGAAAACACTCACCTCTCCACACCCCACAAGGAACCAGGGCGCTATGGAGCCCGAATTGCAGATACTGCCAATGTTGGTCTTTCTCCTCTTCTATCAGGAGCACCAGCGACGGCGGCGCCGACCACGGTGAGTACTGCACCTACAACACAGGGGAGAGGGGAGGGAAAAGAGAGTGACACACACACGCAACACGCAACACCCCCACCCTTATCCACAACATCATACACACAAATACATGCAGCAACAGTACACATACACCTCACCACCCCCTGGAAGAACGCAAGGAGAAAAGGAATTGATTTGAACAAATGTATTCGTGTGAAATCTCATTATCAAAGTTCAAAATCCAGTAAACGCAATTATGTACCCCAACTACACAAGTATGGATTGTGCACCAATCATTGTCCGTGGACCACTGGGCCCTAAATGCATGGGCCAAGCCCACACATGACACCTGACTGAAAACGGAGAGAACACTGCAGGGGCATCAGATCGAAATGAAGCAGGCACCTCAGAAGGGGGAGGGGGGCACCTCAGCCGGAAGAATGCAAGACGCCACTGCTGCACGAGGGGGCTCCATGCCCACTGCTTTATCCTGGGGAGTGCAAAGTCACAGTCTCTCAAGTCTCTCCAGTGGGTGGTTTGCCCACTGCTTTATCCTGCAGAGTGCAAAGCCACAGTCTCTCAAGTCTCTCCAGGGGGTGGTTTGCCCACTGCTTTATCCTGGGGAGTGCAAAGCCACAGTCTCTCAAGTCTCTCAATTGGGTGGCTTGCCCACTGCTTTATCCTGGGGAGTGCAAAGCCACAGTCTCTCAAGTCTCTAAAGTGGGTGGTGTGCCCACTGCTTTATCATGGGGAGTGCAAAGCCACAGTCTCTCAAGTGAATAACAGTCTCCACTGGTTCTGGAGGGGGCTTGGTGCCCAGAGTGCTGCATCCTGCCAAGGACTCAGGTAGTGGATGTGATACTCCACTGGTTCTGGAGGGAGCTTTGTGCCCAGAGTGCTTCATCCTGCCAAGGACTCAGGTAGTGGATGTGATACTCCACTGGTTCTGGAGGGGGCTTGGTGCCCAGAGTGCTTCATCCTGCCCAGGACTGAGGTAGTGGATGTAATACTCCACTGGTTCTGGAGGGGGCTTGGTGCCCAGAGTGCTCCATGTGCAGTGTGGCCGGTACAATTCCCTCACCTGGGTGTGTGTGCCACGAGATTGCCGAGGTATAGGTAGCATGCTACTCCATGGAGGCTGCGACATACCCCACACTGCTGCGGGTTCGCATTCCACCTACAGGTGATAACTGTGTTGTCAGTAACGCTTCATGGAAGCTGCCCAGGGTCCTGGAACTCACAACCAGCCTCGGACGACTGACCACTGGGGATGGTAGGCATGTCTGCGGTGGTGCCACTGTCCGAGGACGTTGCGGGCCATTGGCGGTGCTTGAGGCGGTGTCAGTCGTGGCGGTGCTGGCTGCGGGGTCTGTGGCGGCGATGCTGGCTGCGGGGTCTGTGGCAGCGGTGCTGGTGGCGGGGTCTGTGGTGGCGGTGTCAGTTGTGGTGGTGCTGGCTGCGGGGTCTGTGGCGGCGGTGCTGGCTGCGGGGTCAGTGGCGGTGGTGCTAGAGGTGGCGTCTGTGGCGGCGGTGCTGGCGGCGGGGTCTGTGGCGGCAGTGCTGGCAGCGGGGACCTGTGGCGGCGGGGCACGTGTCAGCACCTGCTGAGGAAGAAAGCTGGATGTCTCCTGCAGCCTCGGATGGCTGCCCACCGGGGAAGAGGCTGGGGACTGTTGCAGCAGCTGTACACGTGCCGGAGGCAGTGCAGGTGGCGGTGCAGGTGGCGATGCAGCTGGCGGTGCAGGTGGCGGTGTTCGCCGCCGTACAGGTTGCCGTGGACAGAAGGTGTGACACTGGTCCCTCAGTCTGTGCCACCATGCCCTCTCCTGACCTGCCCTTCAGTTTTTGGCCCTACCCCACCTTTGATGGTGGCGCAGTTGTCTTGCCACTATCCCCTTTCGTTTTTGCTGACCCCTTGGTGGTAGGTGTTTTCGGCTTCTCCCTCCGGGATGTGGGCAACCTTTTAACCTTGGCTGGTGGTGGAATGTCCTTGCCCTCGCTCCGTGGCACACTGGCAGCCCTGATGGTTGGCGCACTCTATGACCCTGCAGTTGCTGGCACCACTGTGCCTGGGGATGTGGTGGCTGAGGTGCTGGGCTGGGACCTGGAAAGCCTGGCCCCAGGGAAAGTATGGGGGGAGGTGTAGGGAAGAGGTCAATGTTAGCCAGGAAAAGCTTTTTAGACACACTGGGACGGGTAGATGGAGGGGGTTTGGTAGTTGAGGAAGAGGTAGTGGTGGTAGGAGGTGTACGTCTGCTGAATTTGGGTGAAGGTGCATGGGCTGGAGGCTGTTGTGAGGTGGGTGGCTGTTGGGTGGGTGTGAGCCTGCGTTTGTGTACTTTGGGAGGAGGGCTCACTGACACACTGGGAGAGGACACTGGGGATGTGTGACTGGTAGTGGGGGTGGTGAGTGCACGTGAGCGATGTGTGGTGATGGGCGTGCTGGTGATGGAGGTAGTGGCTGAGGATGTAGTGCATGCAGGGGTGAGTCGAGACGAGACTGGGAGGGAGGAGGGAGACGTGGAAGAGGGGGACACAGTGGAGGAAGTGGATGTTGGTGTGAGTGTATGGGTATGATGCTTGTGTGAGTGGTTGTGTGGTGCTTATGTTTGCCTGAGCCACTCTTGTGTGTTGATGTGTGTGCATGCTGGTCTGATGATGTGCTTGGGATAGGCTGAGGTACAGGGCATTGGGTCTGGGTGGAGGAGGTTGGAGGGGGAGGCTGGACACAGGGACAATGGCTGCCATCAGTGCTGAGGTCAGAGCCTGAAATGCTCTCTGTTGGGCTGCGTGGCCAGAATTAATGCCCTTCAAGTATGCATTTGTTTGTTGCAAATCCCTCTCAACACCCTGGATGGCATTCAGAATGGTAGACTGCCCAACAGTGAGGGATCTCAGGAGGTCAATAGCCTCCTCACTGAGGGCAGCAGGGCTGACTGGGGCAGGGCTTATGGTTCCTGGGGAGAAGGTGATGCCCACCCTCCTGGGTGAGCGGGCACAGGACAGACGCTGAGGGGCTGCTGGGAGGGCGGTGCTGGTAGGGGGGTGGCGGCTGTACCTGTTGATGCGGTGGGCACAAAGGAGCCCACCACCGCAAGGGAGCTCCCATCTGAGGAGGAGTCGCTGTCGCTGGTCACTGCTCCTGTCACCGCCGTGGAGCTCCCCTCACTCTCCGCCCCACTGGTGGCTTCAGACTCTCTTGCTTTACCCTCCAGGGCCAAGTGGGATGCAGATCCCTCCTGCTCCCGTGCCATGCTCCTCCGCCTGATGATGCTATTGCACACAAGAACAGGGAGACCACAAAAACGGGGGGGGAAGACAGAAGAAAGACATGTTCAGTGCATGCAACACCACTACCGTTGGCGGACACAACACACAGGGAGCAGCCCTCTGCAGTACGCCATGCACTAACAGTTCCTAGAAATTTCAGCTGACCATGGGGTACGAGGCCTAAGCCCAATTGCTGCACACCTGGAAGTCACAGGAACCTGACTAGGTGTAGATTGCTCTATCCACTAGTGGGGTTGGGGTGCCACATAGCCTGCCTCACAAGGGACCTTGCCTACCAAGATCGCCCTGGCCTAGGGGAACCCACTGCCCACCTCCCCCGCCCAGACACATCGTAATGCGCACAAAGTCAGCTGAATGAGAGTGTACTCACCACCTTGTTGCTACTGTGATGCCCTCAAGCGCCCATCCAACTCCGGATACGCCACTGCCAGGATCCGGAACATCAGGGGGGTCAGGGTCCACGTTGGGAGGCAATCTCCAGATGGGCCTCCACCGTCTTCTTGCTCCAGCGGTGCAGGTACTCCCATCTTTTCCGGCAGTGTGTGCTCCATCTGTGGTGGACCCCCAAGGTCCGGACGTCCTTGGCGATGGCACGCCAAATACCCTTCTTCTGGTGGGCGCTGACCTAGAGGTATGCTACAGGGAGAAAGGACATTACATACCCGTCCGGACCGTCAAACTCATTGCTCCCCGTTCCCACCCTTGCCCTGACGCACATACACTCCCCATCCACACATGCAGGCCTCAGCCCCCCCCCATGTATCTTCCATCCACACCACTCAAAACAGGCATTGCCCATGCAGCATGCTCACAGTGTACTCACCTGTTTGTCTGGAGGACCGTACAGTTGCGTGCACTGGTGGAGGACCCCATCCACTAGTCTCTCCAACTCCTTCGAAGTGAAAGCAGGGGCCCTTTCCCCAGACACATGAGCCATCATCACTTCCAGACACAGGTCACAGCAGCACTTGCAGTGTAGGTCCTCTCCTGTTGGAGGTCAGGTATCAAGTGAGTGAACAGACAGAAAATGGCGGTCAGGTCCGTGGCGGTGCGTACCGTCACTGCCTGCGTACATCGTCACTGGCTCCTGGAACCCATAGGGCCCAATGTTAACCAATGCTGAATAGCGCTGCGGTCTTTGACCGCCCACCACGACGGCGCAGTCACCTCATATCCCCTTGTCCCACCTAACATATCAGGCAGCCGCCATTTCAGGGGGCCACATGGCATTAATAATAACTATGTCACACCTATGTAGGCCTGGAATTCTAACAGTTACAGGCACATTACGTATTAATACATTTGTGCAAATGACATTTTGGGATACCTCAGTGTTGGCTGACTCTCTGCTCGCTGTTCTCCTCCATAGGGCACGTCTGCTGGGGCAGGTGATGAGATGGCGGCATCCTCCGGTGTACAGACCCCTGGTGGACCTGTCCACAATGGAAGAGAGACACATAATTATCACATACAGACTTGATTGTGCAACAATCCAGGAACTGTGTGCCCAGTTGGAGCCAGACCTGATGTCAGCTATCCACCATCCCACAGGGATACCCCCTCTAGTGCAGGTCCTGTCAGTACTCCATTTCCTGGCAAGTGGTTCATTTCAAACAACAGTGGCCATTGCATCAGGGATGTCCCAGCCAATGTTCTCTAACGTGTTGTCCAGAGTGTTGTCTGCCCTGCTGAAACACGTGCGCAGCTACATAGTGTTCCCTCAGGTGGAGGACTTGCCAACAGTGAAAGGCGACTTCTATGCCCTGGAACATATCCCCAACATCATTGGTGCCATTGATGGGACACATGTGGCATTGGTACCCCCCCACAGGAGTGAACAGGTGTACAGAAACCGGAAGAGCTACCATTGTATGAATGTGCAGATGGTGTGTTTGGCAGACCAGTACATCTCCCATGTGAATGCCAAGATTCCTGGCTCAGAGCATGACGCCTACATTTTGAGGAATAACAGCATCCCTTATGTGATAGGGCAACTCCAGAGGCACTGGGTGTGGCTAATAGGTGAGGCCAAGGACCCAATACAGGGGTAATAGGTGTCTGGGTTTGGGGTTGTCCCTAAGGGTTAGTGTGTGTCTAACAGTTGTCCCTCGATATTTGCAGGTGACTCTGGTTACCCCAACCTGTCAGGTCTACTGACCCCAGTGAGGAATCCCAGGACAAGGGCAGAGGAACGCTACAATGAGGCACATGGGCGAACTCGGAGGGTGATCGAACAAACCTTCGGCCTCCTGAAGGCCGGTGCCTCCATTTGACAGGTGGTTGCCTCTACTACTCACTGAAGAAGGTGTTCCAGATCATCGTGGCCTGCTGTATGCTGCACAACCTGGCTTTGCGACGGCAGGTGCCTTTTCTTCAGGAGGATGGGCAAGCTGATGGTCTTGTGGAAGCAGTGGATTTCTGGAGCTAGCAAAAGTCTGTCATTTCCACTCAGTGTATGGACCCTGACTTGTCACTTTGCCTTTCCATTTCACAGATGTGGGTCCCACTTTGTGCCCTCTGCTATATTTCATCCAGGCCTACAGCTGTGTTACATCGGTATGTGCACACGTAAATTGACATTGCTATATTCCATGGTCATTGCAATTACACGTTTGTGAAAGCACAGACTGACTCCAGATTGTTTTGTGATTGAAGTGTGTTTATTTCTATGCAAATAAGTGGAGGGGGTTGTAAAATGGGCTGGGGGGATGGTGGAGGAATGTCCATGGCAGAGTCCAGTCTATTTGTTTTACAGGTGCATTGTCTAAAGGGGCATAGGAAGTGGAGCAATGGTAGTTGAAGGATGGACAGGGTGACAAAGTGGGACAGAAGGGTGACATTCAGGGGGTCTCATTTCCTGGCGGGGGTCTTGGCAATGTTCTCTGTCTTGTTCCTGGATCTCAGGGACCATTTGCGGGGTGGTTCTCCATCTGCAGGGAGTGTGGTGCTGGTGTTGTGTTCCTGTGGCGATGCCTCCTGTCCACTGTAATGGACACAGCATTTTACACACTGCTGCATTAGTCCTAAATGTTTTGACATTGAAGAATACCCAAAGGTGCTTTGTGTGCCTTGATATATCAGAGTTAGGGATTTACATTATATATGTACCATGATACATGGTGCAGGTTTGAGGCACACCTCTCATACAGATGCCCCTAGCTCCATCAACAGAGACAGATATGGCTATTCTGTCATACATTCCTGCATTTTAGTTGGTGTATTGTATAGTTCTGATACACTTACCAACAACAAGGCCATTCCCATATGACCCATTCTGGAAGCTGTCACTTATGATGCCGTGCCTGAAGATGTATTCATCATGTGGGCTCCCCTGGCATTTTGCTAGCACATTGGTGAACCTCCCCAGATGATCCATGATTTGATGGAGTATGTTCCCCTTCTATTGCGGAATAGGTGTGTGTTTCTGCTGGGACAACCAATTGTACATGTGCATTCCACAGCACCCACAACATGTGGAAACCCTGAAATGGTATAAAAGCTTTGCTTGGTCTCCATTGGTTGTTGTTATGTCTTGGGGAAGAGGAGGTACTGTGGTGTCAGGCAAATGATGGCATCTAGGGCAATGGGAAAAATGCTTGTGATTTTCCTGCCACTCTTGCTGTTGTGACCTGGAACGGCCCAGAGGCCAGCATGGGTAGCACAGCCATCAGTTTCATTTGGGGAGGAATGTTGGTGGCAGCAGACTTGGCCCAATCTTCTGCAGCAGGTCTTTAATGAGCTCCCTCCTGACCCTACAGAATTTGATGGCCTCATCCTCTCTGAGGTTGATGAGAGAGATGCGCTGGTGGAAAACGTGCTCCCTTCTCCACTGCCTAAGTGGTCATGATCTCCTTACTACTCCTAGTTGCAGAATGGTGAACTCCTTGGCATAGTTCAAATTGCCAAGGTGTTTCTGGATGTTCGGGTTTATAGAGCACAGTCACTGTGTCATTTCCTACGCCTGAGTTAACGATGCACAGAATATTTTGATGCATTTGGGCTTTGCGAGTAACATCCATACTATGCATCACACATTGCCAAAGCTATAAATATTACTGTGTTAGTTTTCCTTGACTTTCTGCGAGGGAACAACTACCTTCCATACATTTATTTCTTTGTAGTGCAGCTGGTTTAGGCGCAGACTTTAGACAATGCAAACCTAACAGAACAACATATTTGGGCAAATGCTTCATCTCATAGATTTGGAGTAGAGCATGCACCATGAATGCATGAAAATGTTTACCACAACGGCTGCACAAGCATCTCATAAATGTGCCCCTACATGTTTAACTTTTTATAATAATGCACCCTGCATGTGGAACTCAGAAGATCTACCTTAGGAGTGACTTAAAAATATCAAAAGGAAGGTTTGGGCTTTGCCCATTACTGTAAATGGGAAAAGTCAAGTTAGCAGGTGAAAACTGCTCTGCTAGCAAGTAATGTCCTGCTGGGAGTCACACTCTGTTTAGTTACACTCATGGTAGCAAAGTAAGTGCTGCTGTCCACAAGAAACACTTTAACATACAGGCCCAGGGTAACCCTAGTTCCAGGTAATAGGTACTTACTTATAAGTAAGTTACAGTATTTTAATTGTGGGTGAACCAATCAGATATATACTTTTTAAGGGTTAGAACAGTGGCACTGAGCTCGGGCTAGCAGGCCTCAGTGCACATTCTGAGTTGAAAAACTAGCACCATCATTCCAGAAACTTTGGGCTCACCAGACAGAAAGAGGTGTTTCCTTACAGATGTGAAGATTAGACTTTTGCCTGCTTTGATTAATCGCTTACTAACTAATACTTCTTGTGCAGAAACAAAAATAAATGAAGAGATGATTGCCACATGGGCTATGGTTTTACAGAATAGGCTGCTTTGGATATTCTTCTTGTGAAGGAAGGTGGTGTGTGCCTTATTTCGAAAGTACAATATATTAGTGATATTACTAATATTTGAAGTGTTTAAAGGCTCTTAAAGAGGTTGCTGTGTGGGAGGGTGTTGGTTAATGGTTTAATGTGATTGGAGATGGAATCAAATTGTAGGTTCAACAAAGAAGAAATAACAACGGTGAAAATAAAAGTAGACAAAATATAGATGGAAAACTTCAAAGTCCATAATTTTCGATGGGATGGGAACAATTCAAGACAAAAGAAACAGTTATATATAATAAAGTCTTAGGTTGTGTGGCTGGTGATGATTCATATCATCAGAGAAGAAAATTAAAATTAATCAAGTGCAGGACAAGGTTGTTGAGAGGGTAACTGCGTTGGAGAATCAACATTGTTTGATTCTAGAAAAAATTAACAATGGAGAAAAATGCAGCCGGCATAAAAATAATAAAATGAAGACTCAGCAAAGAAATACCCTATGCAGACTTGGATGCCCATGATCAAGGCCTCTTTCCTCACATCCTGTTCAGCGGTGCTCTTCTCCACGGCGGGCCCTGTTCAGCGGTGCTCTTCTCCACGGCAGGCCCTGTTCAGCGGTGCTCTTCTCCACGGCGGGCCCTGTTCAGCGGTGCTCTTCTGCACCGCAGGCCCTGTTCAGCGGTGCTCATCCAGCAGGTCAAGGGAGCCAGACCTGGCCTGGACTCCCTGCTCAGTCGCCCTTGGACCGTGACATTTCTGGACCCTTCGGGGACGGACTCCTGGCCTCTTTAGTGTCCTCCTTCCCAGCTGGGATGTGACATGTGGGGTCCACCTTCTCCGCGCTCCTGCTGCCCTTCCGCTCCTTTGATGGGGCTCTCGGGCCCTTGCCTCCCCTAGATGGTGTGGCTGGTGAAGTGGCCGCACATTGCTCCTTGGGGGCAGCCCTGTCAGTCCTCGCACGGCGGCCCTTGTTTTTGCGGGTCCTCTTGCCGGGGGGGGGGCTGGACGTGTCCTTGCTGCTGATCGATGTGTCACTGCTGGCAAAGGGTGGACTCCAGAACCCATGCACAACAGTGACACTCGAAGCTGGGCTGGTGGTGGCTGCGGTGCTCTTGGGACTCTTTGCAGATGGAGGGGGGAGCTCATCGGAGGGAAAGAGGTCAAGATTAGCCAGGAAAAGCTTTTTAGGTCCAAGGTAAAGGGTAGGAGAAGTGGTGATGGGAGTGGAGGAAGAGGATGTGGTTGTAGGAGAGTCAGGTGTGCTGTCATTGGGTGAAGGTGCTGGTGCTGTAGGCTGACGTGAGGTGGATGGCTGTTGGGTGGGTGTCTGCCTGCGTTTGTGTGTCTTGGAAGAGGGGGTGACAGACACAGTGGGAGAGGACACAGGGGACGTGTAAATGGCAGTGGGGGTGGTGACTGCACGAGTGTGGACTGTACTGGAGGGTGAGGTGGTGATGGAAGCACTGGCTGATGTTGGGGTGCATGCAGGTGTGAGTGTAGACGTCACAGGGAGGGTGGAGGGAGACGAGGAGGAGGGGGTCACAGAGGTGGTTGTGACTGCTGGAATGTCTGCATCTGTGTGTTGCTTGGGTGAGTGTTTGTGGGATCTGTGGCGCTTGTGTCTGGATGAGCTGCTCTTGGGTGTTGAGGTGTGTGCAGGCTGGTCTGATGGTGTGGATGGGATAGGCTGAGGAACAGGAGACAGAGACAGGCTGGAGGCAGTAAGAAGAGGGAGGCTGGAAACAGGGACAATGGCTGCCGTCAGTGCTGAGGCCAGAGCAGTGAACGCTCGTTGATGGGCAGCCTGACCCGAATGAATGCCCTCCAGGTACGCATTGCTCTGTTGCACCTCCCTTTGCACACCCTGGATGGCATTCAAAAGGGTCGTCTGCCCAACAATGAGCGTCCTCACCAGGTCAATGAGCTCCGCACTGAGGGCAGCAGGGGCAACAGGGGCAGGGGCTGAGGTGCCTGGGGCGAAGGAGACGCGCGCCTTCCTGGGCGAGCGGGCACGGAGCGTAGGCTGAGGGGCTGCTGGGAGGGCGGTGCTGGTGCGCTGGGTGGCGGCTGTACCTCCTAGAGACAGAGGCATGGGCCCGCTGGGTGGGAGCTGTGCTGTTGTTCCCAGAGGGGGTTGGGTCTGCAGTGGCCTGTGTCTGGGTGAGGGGAACCGACTGCCCAGAGGTCCCCGATGGTCCGGGCTGGTCATCAGGGTCCAGGTCGACAGAGCTGCTGTCATCACTAGGGGCCTGTTCCGGGGGTGGGATGGACATTTCTGGTCCCTCCTGACCGGTGTGTTGTCGTTCGGGTCCTGCATGGGGTAAGAGGGTATGGTTATTGTTTCTGTGTGTGCATTAGCTTGCGTTTTATGGGTGCCCTTGTCCCCCAGTGCTGGCATTCCCTTGGGGGAGGTGTTGTGAGGGTGTTTTGTGGGGGGGGGGATGGGTATGTGCAGTGGTCATGCTTAGGTGATGGGTGTCCATAGTTTGGGGATGGCATGCAGGGGTTGGTGTTGGGTGGGTTGTGCTGGAGAGACATTCTCAGGGAGGATGTGTGCTGGGGGGTTGGGGGTGAGGGTGGGGGTTAGCATGCTGGGGGGGAGGGGGTGAAGTGGTTGGCCTTGTACTTACCAGAGTCCATTCCTCCGTGTACTCCAGCGAGGCCATCAGGATGCAGGATGTTTAGTACCTATGCTCCCATGCTGTGAATTCGGTTGGAGTGGGTGGGGGTCCCCCGCCAGTCTTCTGCACTGCGATGTTGTGTCGCGAGACCATCGAGCGCACCTTCCCCCGTAGGTCGTTCCATCGTTTGCGGATGTCGTCCCTATTTCTGGGATGCTGTCCCACCACGTTGACCCTGTCCACGATCCGCTGCCAGAGCTCCGCCTTCCTTGCTATGGTGGTGTGCTGAACCTGTGAGCCGAAGAGCTGGGGTTCCACTCTTATGATTTCCTCCACCATGACCCGGAGTTCTTGGTCCGAAAAGCGTGGGTGCCTTTGTGGTGCCATGGGGTGGTGTGTATGAGGTGTGGGGTGGTGTATGTGATGATGTGTGTGTTGGTGTGTGGTGCTTTGTGCTTCTATGTGGTGTGTGTGATGTTGTGGTGTGCCTCTGTGTGTCTGGCTATCTATTCTCTGATGTGTCTCTCTCTCCTTCGTCTCTGGTTTTTGTTGGTAGGGGTTTGTGGGTGATGTGGGTGTGTGTTTTATATGGTATTGGATGTGTGGGAGTGGTGTGTGTATGTGTTTCAGGTGTGTGCCTTTCAAATTGTCCAATGTGGTAGGGGTTTGTAAAGGTGTGTGTATTTTGACCGCAGCGGTGTGTACCGCCAATGGAATACCGCGGTTGAATGACCGCCGCGTGGATTTGCGGGTCATAATGGGATGGGCGTATTTCTGTTGGCGTGGCGGTGGAGGTTTGGTCTTCTCCAGTTTACCGCTGGCCGCTGATGTGGCGGACTGCAGTGGAGGGCGGATTTTTTGAGGTTTTGCAGTTGTGGGTCAGAATGTCCGTGGCGGCTGACCGCGGCCGCGGCGGTATTGTGGCGGCCTTCTGACCGGCGGTAAGCGGCTTTTACCGCCGAGGTCAGAATGACCCCCTTTGTCTTCTCACCAGTGGCTCCACTTTTGCACCTTCATCCGGATTAGCAGGGGCTCCTGTTCTCCCTGGACTCATCAATGCTTCTTGGACTTGGTCCCCTTCTTCCACAGGTCTTCAGGCCCAGGAATCCATCATTGGTGTCTTGCAGTCTCTTCTGCTTCTTACATTGTCTTCTATCACGACTTTTAGTGTGTTTCGGGAAACTTGCTGTGTTTTACTCCTACTTTCCCGTGCTCTGGGGTGGGCAGTTTGCTTCCCTTTGGTGTTTTCTTACACTCCCAATGCCCCTCTAGACACTACACTTGCCTAGGTGGGAACTTTCGCATTCCACTATTTTAGTATGTGGGTTGTGTTCCCCCTAGGCCCATGCAACCTATTGTGATTTTCACTATTTGCACTGTATTCCTACTGTGTACTTACCTGTTTCTGGTTACTAGTGTATATATTGTGTGAGTTACTTACCTCCTAACAGAGTATAGCCTACAAAGTATTTTTGGCAGTGTGTGACTAAAATAAAGTACCTTTATTTTTGTAACACCGAGTATTGTCTTTCATGTGCGTAAGTACTGTGTGACTGCAGTGGTATTGCAAGAGCTTTGCATGTTTCCTAGTTCAGCCTTGGCTGCTCTGCCTACAGCTACCTCTAAACAGCCTGGCTTCTAGACACTGACTGCATTTCACTAATAAGGGATAACTGGACCTAGTATAAGGTGTAAGTACCTTTCGTACCCACTACAAACCAGGCCAGACTCCTACAGAGATGGAATTTGGAAACTAAAGAAAGTGTCCACAAAAGCGATTTACCTCTGTTTGAAGGGCAGAAGATTTAGCATAGCCCCTTTTACATTTTTAACACATTAGTGATGGGCTTACTTCCAAGAGAAGGTGGCTTAAAGAAGGTACACAAGAAAGTACGGGGTTCTCTTAACGAGGGCGTCGCGGATATCAGCGTAGCCCTGGGTTGTATGTGTTCCTATTTGGAAGGGTAATGTCAGTGAAATGTCAGTAGGTAACTGCAGAGTGCATGCGCGGGGAGGAACAGCGGGGGGAGGAAATTCCTTTTACGGACTAGGTGGTCTCACACACTATATAGTGTCATGCTTCATCATTTGACCACCTAGACCCACCCAGGTAGGACAGTGCCACCTGGGCGGACTCAACCTCACTGTTAAAGGAACAGGAGGGAGTGCGTAAATAAACTTGTTTCTGGAAAGATCGGGATCCAGCTAATCTACTGAAAAAATTAAAAACACCTAAGCAGACACCTGTAAGGAGTAACAAATTTAATAGTGGTATCTGACTGGTGTAGTTAAAACGGGGGTTGGGACACCTCTGTGAGGACAAGGACTCACAGGGTCACCTCCCCCCCCTCCCCTCTCGGTTGTCACCCCCTCCCTCCCTCCCTTTCCTTCTCCTTTCCTTCTCTCCCCCCTTCTGCATCTCTTAACCCCCCCCGCCCACCTCCCCCCCTCCCCTCTCGGTTGTCACCTCCTCCGTCCCTCCCTTTCCCTCTCCCTTCCTTCTCTCTCTCCCCCCTTTTTGCATCTCTTTAACCCCACCCCCCCTCCTCTTCAGTTCCTGGCTCCTTCTTCTTTCTTCCCTTCTTTCTTCACAAGGCCACGGGACCGCTGGGAACTACGTTTCCCAGCGGCCACCGGGAACGCGAGGCTTCCGGTTGTGGCACTCGGGCTGGAACCTTCCGGCCTGGGCCCCACCCGAGCACTCAATCGCATTCATGCCGGCGCCCCGGCGCAGCTGGGGCATCCGCCATTACGGCGACCGTATCGAGGTCAGAAACGCAAAAAGGCCCGCGGCGGTGATTGACTTGAATTGAACTCTAATTACCACGCTAACAGGGCGCACCTGGAACATCTTATAGCCATAAAGAGACCGTTCTCCCTCAGCCACTTGTCACAAGCGGTCCAAGGAGAGGACGATATAGGCGCACGGCGAGCGTCCCCTTTGATGTAGTGAGTGGCTGCACGGGTCACAGGCAGCACAGATAAGCCTTCCCTCATTAATTTTAATCTTACTTTCTACCTGTTTTTATGACTATTATCTATAGCCTCTTCGGGTTACTGCTTTTTCTAGTAAGCAGTATCTCTTTATTTTAGCAATGATAGTGGGTTCCTAGTGGGAACCAACCCCCCAAGTATCTATCCTGGCTACTCCTGTTCCCTCCCCTTCCTCACTTTGTCTTTGTGTCCGTCTCTTTCTATGTCTTCTCTTAGTGTTTGACTATAAGGGGACACTCCCCCTCCTGGATACCAGAGGCTAGCAGCCTCTATGAAAAGGGTAAGAATTGTAATTCCCTGCTGTGGTAGGACTGTCTACTTGTATAGATAGATATACCCACTTGGTCACTCCACGCATGTATTTTGTCTATTATGAACATATGTGTTACGTGTATGAATGCATCCCCTTGACACGTGTGCAGTTGGTTGGTTTTGCAGTGCCGTGTGCCACTAGTGTTCTAATTGTTTGTTTATCCCCCATAGGCCGCCTCAAGGTAATTCCTTGGGTAAGGTAGACCTTTTATTTCACACTCTTTGACTTTCACATAGAGTCATTTCCTCCAACGTGAGACGTAGGGATCCTAGGCCCTGACGAATGCCCCGAGACCTTTATTGGCTCACTTCTGAGGGCAGAAACATGTTGGCTATTAGTTAGGTGACCCTATGAGTCCTTGTCCTCACAGAGGTGTCCCAACCCCCGTTTTAACTACACCAGTCAGATACCACTATTAAATTTGTTACTCCTTATAGGTGTCTGCTTAGGTGTTTTTAATTTTTTCAGTAGATTAGCTGGATCCCGATCTTTCCAGAAACAAGTTTATTTACACACTCCCTCCTGTTCCTTTAACAGTGAGGTTGAGTCCGCCCAGGTGGCACTGTCCTACCTGGGTGGGTCTAGGTGGTCAAATGATGAAGCATGACACTATATAGTGTGTGAGACCACCTAGTCCGTAAAAGGAATTTCCTCCCCCCGCTGTTCCTCCCCGCGCATGCACTCTGCAGTTACCTACTGACATTTCACTGACATTACCCTTCCAAATAGGAACACATACAACCCAGGGCTACGCTGATATCCGTGACGCCCTCGTTAAGAGAACCCCGTACTTTCTTGTGTATTTTGAGTTATAGGGAGCTAAGTACGGTGTGTTCCTCCACATTTGTCCCTCCTTCTCCCTCCTCCTCTCTCCATGTGTAATGATGGGGGGCTTAAAGAAGGTATCTAGGGGCAGAGTCGCAAAATGGTATGTATCATATTTGTGATTCGGTAATAGCGATTTCTTAAAAATCGCAAATGCTATAACCGAATCACAAATTGCGATACAGCCCCCATTCGCACCTATGGGCCTGTCGGCCCATATTTGCGAAGTTTTTGCATTTCCCAAATTGCGAATTCCCAACTGGAATGTGCAATTTGGGAAATGCAAACTCCAGGGTGCTGGGGGCCTAAGGCCCCCTCTGCTGAACCCCAAAAAAATTTGGAAGACAGGTAAGGTGCACACATGTCAAAAGGGCATGTGTGCGTTAAATGTCAATTTTAAAAAAGCATTTTTAATGCATTTTTTAAATTTGCACATGGTTACCACCAAGTTCAACTTGGTGGTAATAGCGATTCCTTAATGCCAAATTCGCATTAAGGAATTGCTTCATACATGTGCTTAAGAAATCGCAAATAAGGACTCCTTACTTGCGATTTCTTATTTAGAGAATCGCAAATTGCAATTCTCTAAACGGGCTCGCAATTTTACGGAATCGCTATTTTAGCTATTCCTTTAAATTGCATTCAGAATGCCTTTCATACATTCTGAAAGGCCTTTTTGCATTCACAAACGGACATTTGCACCATTTGCGAATGCAAAAAGGCTTGATACATCTGGCCCCCCGTGTTTGGCTGTATTTTTTGTTGGCAGATAGTGATATTGATCCCCTGTTAGATGAAGCTTCAAAAACAACCCTAAAGTACAGAAAATTCATTTTTAGCAAATTATTATCAATGGAAAAGTATGCAAGCTCAAGCTATTGGGGGTACAAGCCAGTATTTGAAACATGGCAAAGTTGCTATTGAGATCTTAAGCAGTCACAAGCTCAGTGAAAGCGGTTATTACATTTCCAAGAGCCCTCAGTGTGCGGGTCATTAAAACTGCATCATCTGCATATAGAAGGACAGATCTCACCTTTACGGTGAGATTTTAATGTTAGTTAGAATTTTTTTGATTAAGGCTTCATCTAAGCCTAAATCTAGTAAAAGGCATCATAATTTTGGCCAGTTAACCCTGTCATAAGCAAAAAATAGGTTCATAAAGGCAAGATACAGCAGCAACTAATTACCTTATACTTGCGTATTAGCAAATGAAGATTTAAGCACTGCTTAACTGTGCCTAGCCATTCCCCAAAGCTATATTGGGCTCAGTATGTGAGTGGTGAAATGTGAATGTTATGCCCTTGCTGCTCATTCTCCCCTCAGTTTTATAATTTCCCAGGTTTTCACTTTAATTTTTTTTCTAAGATATACAGATATAAAACACAACTTACTGTTATTCTCAGTGCTAAGTGCAATTGACAAACCCTATTAGGATGCCCCCTTTTGCCATTGATGGGGCCCACTTGCACTGCTCGCCCATTGTGAGAACTTGGATTGTTGGCTGAGGGGAGTGTGAGCCTTTCTCAAGCAACAGCCACAATTCCCGTCAGGGTGAACTACAAGGCTTCCTAAATTAACATGTGCTTAATACTCTGGTAACTTGGCACAAAAGCAGTCATGCTTAACTTAGAGTCAATGTGTAAAGAATGTTTGCAGCACCCAAACAGTAATAAAGTAAAAACACAATATGGGAAAGATCCCATATTAACTTAGAAAAATATCATACATAGTAATAAATTATTTGACACCAAAACAACAAAAATCCAATCAATAAAACCATAGTTATAATTTTTTTAAGTTTTAAGTGTAAAATGACACCTAAAAGATCGAAGTGCCAACCGCGGACATTTAGATGTGTGTTAATGAGACAATATCGAAAGTTATGGCTGACCGCAATGATGCGCTAGTCGGATCAATGAAGTCGATTGAGACTGGTCTCCATTTACCTTCAAACTTAGAAAACATTTTAAAGAAAAATGTCTGAGAACGTAACATTCAACGGGGCAAGGCAGGTGATGGTGCCTGAAAAGGAGGTTTCATGGTCAGGGAACCACTGGATAAAGTTGTGGTGAAGCTTCCAATGTTTTGACTGTTTTAGAAAAAAGTCTGATGGGATGAAGCTGCAGTTTCTAGCCAATGAGAGTTCCATGAGGCCAGACACCCCTTCTGAGAGGATCAACTAAACAGGATATCGTGCTGCATAGAAGAGCATAGCAGGAGCTGCCTCAAAGTCATCTTGGGCAGATCGACGGGCAGGTAGGTCTTGGTTCTCAAAGCACTTTTTTGGTCAAAAAAGTTTAAATTCATATGTTTTGGATTTGGGCTATCTAAGAACCTTTAGCACCTCTTCCACAAGTCCAGGACTAGAGAGGCACCACTTGCAGGGTCAAGACTTAGGGCCTCATTTTGACTTTGGCAGACCGACCGCCGGACCGCCAAAGCTACGATGTTTCCACCTGGCTTACCAATGTAAACATCGTACTACGACGTTTCTGCCGGTAAGCCCGGCAGAAACAGTGCAGCGGCATTGGCCCCAGTGCTATCGCGTACCAGAACCCTTGCGCAATCCCAAGGTGCCGGCAGGGGGGCCCCTGCAATGCCCACAACATGGTCTTGGGCAGTGCTGGGCCCCCCTGTGGCCTCCCTGTGGGCCCCAGCACTGGCTGAAAGTCTGGTGGAAAGTGAAGATGGGATCAGCACGGGGGTACTGCCATGGGCACTGCTGTGGCTGACCATGACTTTGAATTCCACCACTTAGTCGGGATCTATGATCCCAGCAGTCTCCTGGCGGTCCGACTACCAAAGTCATAATCTGGAAGTCGGATCGCCAGGAGTGTGGTGGTGCGACCACCACTGAAAGTTTGGCTGTCTGAAGACCACCAAACATGAAATGAGGCCCTTGGTCAGGCAGGTTCAGGTACAGGTTCAGGATGGTTGGAGCCTTTTCTGTCCCTGAGGCTCTGATCATGAAGCCAGTCAACTAGCCTTCGGAGTCTCTTTTAGATGTTCTGGGTTCAAGTAGTAAAGCAGGGCTCAAGCAGTGGGGTAGACTTCTGGGGCTCAAGGTAGGCTTCAGGCAGCAGAGCAGTTGTTCTTGGTGGAGCAAAGCAGTCTGTCTGAAGTACGCAGCAGGCCATTGCAGCATGCAGTCCTGTGATAGCCCTGCCGCAGTTCCAGGAGACAACTAAAGAATGGGTCTGAGTGTCCCATTTTTAAAACTGGTACCTTCTTTGAAGTGGAAGAATTGTCTGGAGCACCCCTCCTTACAGAAGTGTATGGAAATTCCTGCATCTCTGCCCTATCTGCGGCCTGGCTACAGTCATAAAAGCCTATGGTGAAGATCTTTGAGTGTGAACAGGGCTTTGCCTATTGATGTGTAAGTTGAACTGTGCACAGCTCTGCTTCCTCTCCCCACAATTGATGGCCCATTCAGTCTTAACTAGTCCCTCTATTGTTTGGCGGTCTGCGAAGAATATACAGAGGTTGTGATCCAGGAACAGGCTCCAAAGACTAAATTGTTGGTACAAGAAAATACCTGCTTTCTAAAAGTGGCATTTTCAGAATTATGACTTAAAATCCGACGTCACCATTAAAGAGGATTTCAAATTACAATTCGTCAGATACCAAGCATGACTTTGCCACCTGCTCCTAGTCACAGGTTAACACTTATTAAATGTAATAAGATAACCCAACAGCATCCCATGGGAAAGGTAGACCTTGCCACAGCAGAAAACAAATTTGAGAGTTTTTAACTACCAGGGCATGTAAAAGTTATAGGATAATGTCAAAACTTTTAATTACAATGCACCCTGTCACATGGGCTGACTATGACACACTTTAGGGGGCACATACGTATTAAAAAGGAAGATTTAGGCCTGGCAAAAGGTTTATTTTGCCAGGTTGAAATGGCAGTAAAAAAACAGCAAAAACAGGTGTGAAGCAGGTTTCCTAAGGCTACTCAAGTGGGAGGCATTTTAAATGCTGCAGACCCACTAGTACCATTTAATGTACAGTCTCTGTGTACATGTAGTACCACTTTACTATGGACGTACAAGTGAATTATATGTACCAATTGGGTGTAAGCCAGTTTTGCCATGTTTAAAGGAGATACCAAAAGCACTTTAGTACTGGATAGCAGTGGTAAAATACACAAAGTCCTAAAGGTCAACATAAATGGGTTCAGAAAACAGGAGTGGTAAAGGCAAAATGTTTGAGGATGACCCTGCAGAGAGCTGCAGAGAATGTCAGGTCCAACAGCCACCATCATACTGCCTAAAGATTTCAGTGATGCCACCAGGCTTTTAAGCAAAACAGCTGGTGAATTTACTAAATCAGTGTGGTTGGGGGTATACCTCTAAAAAAAAAAAAAACAGCACCAAATGGTGAATTTTACAGCACAACTTTCACAAAAATGGGCAAAAAGTGTAGTGGTTCCTAAGGGGCACTAAGGAAATATGGCAATACTTTTGTGGTACCTTTACACTCCTCCGGGTTGTTGGAGCTTACTCTTCTAGTTTTACATGTCCTATCTCTCATCAAAATGTACAGAGCATCATTCTTCACTTCATTATTATTTCAACCTGCCACTTCAAGTTGATTCTGAAAATGTACTTTAGAAGGGGATGGGTGGATATCTCATAACCTCTTGTGTAGGCTGGAGTCTATTTCAATTAATCTCAAGATCAATGTGTGACACTTCCTAAATTTCTGTTCCTTAAAACATATTAAGCTACTAGTAGTCTATTCGTAAACAAGCCCTGCATGTTTTACAGAAGTGCCTGCCCTTCAAAACATTGGATTTGAAAATAGTTGTACATTAAACAGAAGCATCTGTCTTTGGCCTATGTGAAAGGGGGGGGCATCCACATAGATATGCCTGTGTATAGCCCTCTGAATGGTATGTAAGATAGATCTCTAGGTTGTGCAACACAACTTCAACCAGCAGCATGGCCAACTCATCCCTTCATTCTTCTGAGTGTGATAACATGCATACCAAACAGGTGGTGTTTCCACCCATTCTGCCCCGCTCCCCACATCTATCTCCCTCTGTCTCTCTGCTTTTTCTCTCAGATAAAAATAACAATTCACGATTCATATTCCTTGCTGCAATTTTATGTACAGAAGGAAAAGCACTACTCAAAATGTTAGTGCCTTGGTCAAGAAGATTATGTTTTCTGTCTTGAGATGTCCAAGGCTGAGTTCCAAGCACCTGCAATGCTGAAGAAATAAAAAACATGGCATGTGTGTGATGATACCCGCCCAGATGTGTAAAGCTTAGCACATAAGTCACAGTGTTCACTGGACCTTGTGTGCAGCATATATATTTGTGTTTCTAAAGGATGCATTAAATTGGCAGATAGTGTGAGTGAGGCAGTGCACTCTGGGTAACTTGTTATTTGCATTATTTCATTTGGTGATGGGCATGATGGCGATATCCCACTGATCTCTACTACTCTGCTGCTTATTATTATTATTATATAACCATTTATACAGCGCATGATTCACCTAGAAGGTATTTTGGAACTGCAAGCCTGAATACTGGGAGAAGGTGGCATTACAAACCCACTAGAGAATACAGCAGACAAACAGATTACTGGGGGAAAAACCAGGCCTTCACCGTCTTCCTAAAGGATAATAAATCTTTCATATTTTGGAGGAGGCTGTTGTTGGTTCCAAAGCTGTGCAGCACTGACTGAAAATGCTCTTCCACCCATTCTAGATTTCCTGGCCTTAGGACAAAAACAAGAGCAGCCATTGAAGAGCGAAGACTCCTTGTCAGAACGAATCTAGAGAAGCACATCTGCAAGGGAACAGGTCCCAATCCAGGGACTGCCTTAAAAACCAAACATAGTGATTTAACTCTATGTTTGGCTGCTGAAGCAGACAATCTCCTGGGGTGGTTCAATGCCAATTTTGCCGTCACCGACTATACTCTGTCGCAAGTAATTAGGGGCCCCCAACATCAGTGAATTACACTAGTTTGCCAGCAATGCCCTGTGTACCCTTGTAAAGTAGCAGAACAATGCACCATAGCAGCTTGACAAGGTTCTTTGATCTTCCACCAGCTCCAGGAAGAACGGAAGTATTGAACCACAGCAGTTCCTGCTTTGCACATGTGGAGTCACCAACAGCCTTGTGAGTGTTGGCTCTCATTGGAAGCAAGTTTGCAATTTACCTTATCTGTTTCCTCTTTGCTGATGCTAGCAATGTTAGTGGGAGTGTTGGGGGCCTTTGAATCTCAGGTCTGGTCTCCCCCCCCCCTCATCTATTCAGATGCTAAATTACAGATAAGAGGCCATGGGAGGGAGGCGAGGGAAGGAGGGAGAATTGAGGGAGGAAGGAGTTAGGGTAAGGGAGGGGAACAAAATAAATTATCAAGCACCTGAAGAGAAAGAACAGGCACCAGAGATCTGGAAGACAAATGAATGATTAAAAAGCAGTTTTCTAGGAAAACTCAGAGCTCTCCTCTGAAATTAGGTGCTCTGGGGTGGAGTCCAGCTCACCATTGCCTAAAGCCAGACCTTGGTTTTTTAGTGGATGTGGTGAGTCATGGAAGAGTGTTTCACTCCCTTTGGATCTAGAGTACTAGGCTAGTGCTTTCTGGCAGATATATCCTCACCCACTGCAGAAAAAACAAGCAAATATTTATTTGAGTTTTTGCCTTTTTAATACGATTTAATGGGCTTACAAACATAACATGAGTCACATATCACTGCTAGGAAAACTTGAATGAAATCTTAGCTAAAATCAGAGATCCGTGCATGATGTAAAATATAGTTATGTTCTTTTTATAATTTATATATAATGAGAGCAAGATAATCCAAACTGCACATTTTAAAATATGGGGGAAATATACAGGAACATGTGAAAAATAAAATACAAAATAATAGTAGATTAAATTATAATCCATGAAAAGTGACCCAGGATTGAGAATAATAGAGAAAAAAGGTAAACTGATGCAATCAAACTTGAAAGGAAACCAAGTATTGGTATTTCACAAGTATCTAAATTAGGAGAGCAATCATATTGAGATAAAATTAGGAAGCATGTCTTAAATGTTAGACAAGCAAAAACAATTAAATACTAGCCTTTGGTAACTAGATTTATTTAGGCAAAGATGAACCAGACTAAAAAAGCTTTAAAAAGTGCAGTACATTAGCCAGCACTCCCTTGGTCACTTACTGTCTTTTTCACCATAGAATAACTGGACCCCCAAAGTAATGACTACCTTGGTTAGAAAACATTAAAAAAACATAGATGAGCACAGTTACACCTTACATTGACACATGTCAGTGTTTGGTATAGTACATCCATATTCCTTATTTTCTGCACCCATAACTCCTGCCTGATCTTGAGTAATGTAAAACTGATGACACATTCCCACATAAGTGCTGCCATTAATCATTAATTCTGTACATTCCAAGGACAACATTATCCCATTTTGTTTGTCTTATTTTGCTGCAAAAAATACCAATGCAAAATTGTCTCTGGCTTGACTAATTCCAAAAAAACAGATAATCCTAAAACAATTGAGAGGAACCTTTTCAAATATTTCAGCAGATACTTATCTTTACCTTCCTCAGGTAATCCACAAAGTCGAGATTCTGAAACCAATTCTAATTTTCTATCTTCTTGCTATGTGCATTTCCAGAGTTTCAATGTGAGCACTGATGATGCGCAGCTAATTCTGGATCACAATAGTGTCCATAGAAAACCATTTCTTACCACCTTGTTAAATTATTTATTTATTTGTATCTTTCTTAAATGATTTCAGACTGCTCAATTTGTGAATAATTTTGTCCCAAACTGTTTGATGAAGAGCTGGTTGGTTAATGTTGGTCAGTTTAACTCATATGTGGAGTGACTTCATTACGAACAATAACATTCTTACTTGAGCTTGAAACAGTAGGCAAAGCTGTATTCAAAGCAGTCGGAGCCATGGTGCAGTTTTATAAAGCTGGATGCTCCCTAAATTTTGTCATGAAGTACACAATCAAGTACATCCCATTGTTGCCTACAGACACACGTAACAAAGTCCTTGAAGTTCCAATATGACAAACCAATATACAAGTCATTAGCGCTATAGGGAGAAAAGGACTGATATCAAAGGTGTTCACTAGAACTGTGACCTGACTGCAACAAAGTACTTGTATATGCCACAACACCAACTCAATAAACTGAGGGCCTCATTTACAAGAATCTGGTGCACCATCATCAATGCATCAGCTTTCATGTGCCTGCCGCACAGCCCCTAATGGCGCCTAATGGATATGCAGTATTTAAAATACAGACATGGCGAACGTTTTCACAGATACATCAGAAATTCTGATGCATCTGTTGGTGCTAAACTGACGCATTGCTGGAGTTGCGTTGTTAAACTGATACAACTCCAGCAATGCGAGGAAAATCCTATAGTAAAAGCCCTGCAACAATTTCACTCCTGCTCTGAGCAGGCGGTAAAGTTTTGATGCTGTGAAGTTGTAGAGTGATGCAGGGAAAAGTTGTAAATTACACTGTGTCAGTTCTACATGGCCATTTCCGTGGGAATGCTTACCCTGCATACATTATACCTGGTACAAGTATAATGTGTCACAGGGCTTTACAAACTGAACCATTGGGCCCAATCAGTCAGTTTTGGAAATGGGGTCTCTGGTTGGCAGTCAGTTTGCACTCTGTCCAACCAGGGTCTTTCACTCCAGTCAGGGCAGGAGATTCACACCTAGAATAACCACTGCTCAAACCCTTGGTAGCTTGGCACAAGCAGTCAGGCTTATCTCAGCAGCAATGTGTAAAGTATTTGTACCAAAACACAAAGTAACACAGTCAAAACAGCACAAAAGGAATCCTCACCAGTTTGGAAAAATAGCAAATATTTATCTAAATCAGACAAGACCAAAATGACAAAAATCCAACATGCACAAGCAAAGATATGAATTTTCAGAGTAAAATGAGTCTTAATCCATAGAAACCAATGGATGCGTTGTTTTAGCACAAAGTGCCTGGTATGCATCAAAAATGAAGCTGCATGGATGAGCGTGCGTTGGAAAAGCAAGTGATTTGTCGATTCCTTATTCGCGTGGAAGAGATGCATTGATTTCCGGACAATCCACCTCCAGTCTGTGCGGTGATGTTGCAGATTTTAACACCCAGGGATGATGTGGAAAATCCAGATGCACTGCAGCAATGATTACATGCTGAGATGGCGATGCGTCTATTTTACTGGCGATGTGTCCATTTTTCAGCCACGGTGCAGGCGCTGTGTCGATATTTCTGCTGCTCGGCTCCGGTGTGTGGATTTTCTTCCTTGGGTTCACCAGCTTCTCCTTTCAAGGGCCCAGGGACTGGATGGGGCACCACTTGGCAGGGTATGGGTCTTAGCAAGAAATCCCAGGTTTAGGCTTATCAAGTCTTTAATGGCCCTTGAGACTTCAGTACCAGGGGCAACTTCAGGCCAAGCCCTTGTAGAATTTAAGTTTCACAAGAGGATACACAGCAAAGTCCACTCTTTGTCCTCTTTAAGGCAGAAGCAGCAACTGCATGCCAACCCAGCAAAGGACACACAGCAAAAGGGCAGTACTCCTCCAGCTCTTCTCCCTGGCAGAGGTTCCTTTTGATCCAGAAGTGTTCTGAAAGTCTGGGGTCCACTACTTTTACTCATTTCTGCCTTTGAATTAGGCAAACTTCAACAGAAAGTCTCTGTTGTTCACAAAATCTTGCTTTGCCCAGACATGGGGGGTTGGAGACAGCCCTTTCAGATGTGCCAGCTCCTCCCTCCCCACTCTAGCCCCAGAGACTCATCAGGATATGCAGGACACTCCTCAGCTCCCTTTATGTCACTCTCTGGATGGAATTCACAAACAGACCACCAGTCAGTCTGACCCAGACGTGTATTCCACAGGTAGGCAGAGGCACAGAATGGCTAGACAAGAAAATGCCCACTTTCTAAAAGTGGCATTGTCAAACAGACAATCTAAAAACCAACACTACCAAAAGATGCATTTTTGAATTGTGAGTTCAGAGACCACAAATTCCTCATCTCCATCTGCTCCCAATGAGAAACTGCACTTAAAAGATATTTAAAGGCAGTCCCCATGTTAACCTCTGGGAGACACAGGCTTTGCAATAGTGAAAAATGAACTTGGCAGTATTTCACTATCAGGACATTAAAACACACCAGTGCATGCCCTCCCTTTTAAATACACTGCACCCTGCCCACAGGACTACCTAGGGCCTACCGTAGGGGTGACTCACATGTAGTAAAAGGGAAGGTTTGGGCCTGGCAAGTGGGTACACTTGCCAGGTCGAATTGGCAGTGCAAAACTGCACACACAGACAATGCAGTGGCAAGTCTGAGACATGTTTGTAGGGATACTCATGTAGGTGGCACCATCAGTGCTGCAGGCCCACCAGTGGCATTTGATTTTCAGTCCC
This sequence comes from Pleurodeles waltl, assembly GCF_031143425.1. Taxonomy (NCBI): domain Eukaryota; kingdom Metazoa; phylum Chordata; class Amphibia; order Caudata; family Salamandridae; genus Pleurodeles; species Pleurodeles waltl. The sequence goes on along the minus strand of NC_090445.1, from coordinate 1,257,637,915 downwards.
TGAACACCGCTATTGCACTTTACTAGAGACTTAGTAGTAAATCAAAGATGCCACTCATTGACAACTAATCATAATCACACTTTACACAGGGAGTACTTTAACTTTAGCACTGGTCAGCAGTGGTAAAGTGCCCAGAGTACCAAAAACCAGCAAAAACAAAGTCCAGCACACAGTCAAAAACACAGAAAGCAGAGGCAAAAAGAAAGGGCAATCTACACCAAGAATGCCAGGTCTAATAGTCAGTTAGTAAACATGGAGCAGTGTAGTGCACTGCTAGTGCCTCCGCTGCGTCAACAAAAATCATACAGCGGGGGTGCAAAGGACTTGTAAATGAGACCCTCAATGCCACTGAAATGCGCAAAGGTGAAGTTCAGGAAGTGGTACCAGTTAAACAATCATAATTAACATAAGATAACAACACAGAATAACGGAAAATCATTGTTTAAGGAGTGATACTTACTGTATGTAATGGCCAATCTTACATTCAAGGCTGAATGGTTTGTTGTGACTTTGCTAATGAAGTTTTGCATTCTCTATCTGCCTTGGTCATTCCTTAATCATTCAACTGTTGCGCTATAGTAAAGAAGAATATAGCCAAAAATATCATTTTCACGGTTGTTCTCAAACTCCGTTGGCATGTTGATTATTGTTACTCTTATTGCTGCATTGCTGTAGCATGCAATCTGCCATGAGTGGGAAGTCGTCAATTCTCCTATGGCTAAGGATAAAGAATCAAAGAAACCATCGACATACTTCTCTCAGATTGTACGGTCAATATTTACAGAATTGCTGTCTTTTCGGGAGCAGTTCTCACCTGTCTGACCATGTTCTAAAATCTCACGGCTGGCAATAACCTTCATCAAATTCCAAGTAGCTTCACCTACGATCCTTGTTTTATATAAATAATAACAATTTTCCTTGATGTCGAAGTTCAGTAGTTTCTTTTTTTGCAGCAGACGAGCATACGCTCTAATAATGACCCTCACCCGACTGCCTATATTCCCCCAAAAGACTTCTGGTTTTGCAAAAAAAAAAAAAAAAAACTTTTTTCCCAAATTTGTGTCAGTTTCTTCTTTTTGTCTTGGCTCCCATACACTTAGCTACACTAAAATTCCCTTTGTTATAAAAATATGAGGTTATCCTTTAAGTGTATCCACCCAGTAAAGAATTTCATGCTGTAAGTCATTTCATTCAGGTGAAGCACCCTGATGTCAGTTCAATGTCACTGGGAATCGGTATACATGTTTAACTAACATGAACCAAGAGTAAGTCATAGCAACACCTATAAGCCTATTCACGAAGGCATTATGCATTACGTAAAACATACTCTTGTAGTACTTTTTAATACTCTTACTTTTTTTTTTGAATTCGTGCCAAAATAAAACTTCTGAAATGAGAATGAAGGGGAAATATTCACATACACCATAGTTCAAATAGAAACGACTGTGCCCTTTTTACACGTTTGCTAATACGGTATTGGCTGTTTTTGGGCAATTCACAAACACATGTAAGAGTATATAAAAGAGTCCTGGATGAGTACTTTTTACATACTCCAAAATACCTATGTGAATAGGCCTCCCACAGTTTGAGGAATATGAACACTGTCTGTACGATCCTAGATTACAAGTGACATGAAGAAGCTTTCCTGTTGGATCAGTTATGATGACTGAGAATATCATCAGGAGTGTGGCAATTCAATAGTGCAGAGTTAGCTTTTGTGAAGATTTGTGGAAACAATATGGAGTGGGATTCCATCCGAGATTCGCCAGTCACGTTCTAGTATTTCCCATGTCGATCCCATTGTAGCTCCCACAAAGAGTTAAATGTCTGAAAAACTACAACTGATTTTTGCGAATCCCTATATCCCAGGCTTGCAGCCCCAGTGGTGCAGGGGTGGAGGGTGGAGAGGAGGGGGAGATCCAGGGGGAGCACTCAACACAGTACCTGGCCTGAAAAGCTCCTATGTGAATTCGAGGGGGGCCACCATTGTGTACTTTGCAGGGGGGCTCAAATTTCGTTACGCGACTTGCATATCCTTTGATGTATAGGCATTTTCTCATGCACAATTGTCCATTGTGTACACTTTTGCATAGTAGAATGTCTTTCCATGTGTGCAAAATGAATTACTTATTCATTGTTTTCTCTGCAGAGCAAATATTTGTGTCTGTGGAAAAACCCCAACACCCCCCACCAAAAATTCAGGTGTTACATCCTCATCCCAACACTGGAATGGGATTTACTCCTGCCTTTATTGGGTGTAAATCCCTAGCCTTTTCCCAGCTGAAAATCAGAACATTTGTGAATAACCTCAAGTTCAGGACATTTGAGCTCCTAATTTCCCACTCACCACTGAGGCAATATATGGATTGAATTAGATTAGATTATACTTAATCTGTATAGCACATAGCTACCCAATAGGGTACACCAACGCTATCAAACCACATCAACAGATACAACACAAGCACCTGGAAGGATTAAAAAAAAATGTTTTCAACATCCTCCTGAATCTGATTTCTGACTGTTGAAATTCCTGGTCTCCCAGCAGACCATTCCATAGTTTAGTTACAAGATAGGCAAAGGAACAGTCACCATTTCTTGCTTTTCTGATTTTGGGTACTTTCAGGAGCCCATTTGTTTGTGATCAAAGCAATCTATTGGAAACATAAGGTGAGATCAATGTTTTGATACTAGGAGGGCCTTTCCCATGTAGTATCCTGTGGGCAAGGCTGCCAAAGCAGGAACTGCCAACTGATATTTCGGAATTTTGAATAGAATTCCAGCAGTGGCATTCTGAACTACCCGAAGCCTTTTAATTACATATTGGGTGCTCCCAAAGGAAAGGGAGTTCCCATAATCTAGTCTTGAGCAGATAAGGCTCTGTACCACCACTCTCTTGGTAGCTGAAGGTAGCCATTGCAGGCATTTACTCAAAGATCTCAGAATATTGAAACAGGCCCCTGCCAATTTTCGAGCCTGTACTTCCAAGCTAAGCTTTCCATCAATCTAAAAACCAAGACTCTTTATAGCCTGGGCTTCTTTAGGATGGTTGCATAGATGTCCTGAGCTGGTGACTCTCATCCATTTGTCAGATTGTTCCCAACTACTAGTACTTTCGGTCTTACCAACATTAAGTTTCAGGCAGCTCACTGACATCTATTCGGTTACCTTCATTAAGCATTGACTAAGCTGGGGTGATGTGGACTTAAAACTTGGATTTAATACCATAATGATTTGTGTATCATCTGCATAAGAATCAAGGTCCAATCCAAATGACCAGACAATCTCTGGTCATCAATGTTGAAAAGCGTGGGGATCATGAACGAGCCATGGGGCTCCCTACATACAATAGGAAATACATCAGAGAAGGAAATCTCCTCAGATACCAGGAAACTTCTATTGTCCAAAAAGGCTTGAAGTCAATCTAGAACCATCTTCAGGATTCCGATTCCCTTCATTCTACGGATCAGAGTGGAGTGGGACACAGTATCCAATACTGCACTTAGGTCCCACATAATCAACGCAGCAGTGCCTCATTGGTCCAGGATAATCCTTAATTCCTCAGTCACTGCTAATATGGCCATCTCTGTGCTACTCCCCATCTGAAGCTCATATGCATGTGGTCCAGAATATCATGGGCTTCCAGGAAGTCTGATAGATGTTTGTCAACAGTCAGCTTTTCAACAATTACACTCGCCACTGGGATCAATGAGAAAAGCCTGTAATTTTCCAGCAGAGCCGTGTTGGCCATTGTTTTTTTCAGGAGGAGTTTTACTATAGCCTGCTAACAGGCTGTGGGAATTGCTCCAGGGAGCGAATGAGAACATCCATTAACAGAGACAGGAGAACACTCCTGCCCTTTAGTAAAACATCAGGTGCGGCTGGGTCAAGAGGAGATCCTGACTTGATGGATTTTAGACTAGTCTCCAAGGTTTTTTAATTGAGTGCAGGGAAAGATTTTAGAGTGGGGAAATTTCAGAGGCAGTCCAGGTCTTCTACTGTGTCTAGCTCTGATGTTGGGAGAAAATTAAGAATGTTAAGAATCTTCTCTTGAAAGAATTTCCTAAACATATTACAACAATCCAAAGATGCTGGACATACCAACACATTGTGCAGGAGGCTCATTAGCAATTTTACTATTTTGAACAGTTCTTTTTTGGAATTAGGTGCAGATCCAATTTTTTTCTTAAAATAGATCATTCCGGCATTCCTTAAAGCCCGTTTGTATTCTTGTGTAGCTGTTTTATAGCGGATCGTATTGGTGTCATCATACTTTTCCCTCCATTCCCTTTCCCTCCTTTTTGCTTCGCTCTTTACTTTTTTCACCTCAGGAGTATGCCAAGGGGCCTTGCTCTTTCTCTGGCTGCCTTTCCAGGTTTTATATGGGACAAGTGAATTAAGGCACTTATTCATCCACCTCTCCAGGCTGTTATATCTTTCTTTAGTGTCCCCTGTCAAGTTTTACTCACAAGAAAATCTCTGTGTGCTTTAAATACTTTTAGGACTGTACACATCATGGGGTTTTAAACTTTTTTTAAAATTATTTTTGTCTGTAAGCAAAGTTTAGAGGGAGAAATAGATTTTTTAACTGGTCGAGGTGCAGCCAACCGTAAAACCCCAACTACAGGAAAGAGGCTACTCAAAGATAGTGCTAGGGGTGGAACTGCAACAGATCTGGAAGTCAGTCACCTCCACCCCAGAAGAGCACAGGTGCATGATACTCAGCTATCCAGTGTGCTTGTTAAGGGTTGTAGAATTCTATAGTTGCACTGATAACCTAATATCTTTGTATTTTATTATAAGTGTATTACCTTCGACTTTGTTTTCTGTTTCAGACTGCCTCCCGTTTTACTTATTTTTATGAGTTGGTGAGTGTGATTGAGGTATGTGGGCGTTTTGAATTGGATCTGTGTGGAGTATCACTGTGTATACATGTGTAACAGTGTGAGTGAGAGTAACCTGACTGTGCCATTGCGTTATTTAAAATATGAAATGAAGTGGTGGTTATTTTTCTGCTTAACGTAAGAAATGTTTTCATTTAAATGTAGTGCAAGGTGAAATATACGAGCAAAGTGCACAGATAAATGCAATGTTTCACGTATGCCATATTTTCCATCATTTTGAATGGATGTTTACGTTACAGTGCTCTAGAAATAGTATTCTTTATAATCATTATATATCTGACGTAAGAGACAAATAGAATTAATTTAACCTGAAGGTGTATTTGTGCTTAATTAGTCTGGGCAGAGTGAAGGCCCATATATTTTTTTGTGTTCTAACATGCAATGTGAAGCTTGCAGATTTAATGTTTTTCTAAAAGATGCAGGTGTCAGGATCTGAAAACAAGTTAATAGGGAGCTCATTGTTTGACATGAGAATAAAAGTCCGGTGGAATGCTTTTTTAGAACGTGAGGTGTAGCCTGGTGCTAACGCAGATGTCTTAATCAGAAATTCTTAATGAATGTTTCTGTATTTTGAATAATGACTTAAGTAGAAAATTGAATAACATAGAAATATAAAGTGCATGTTTTAAATTGTGGCCTCGAAGAATGGCCAACAGTGTTCACGAAGTTTACTAAAATTATGATTAATCCACATGAAATGTTGAAAATGTATTAGATTAATGTAGTAATATGTCATATTAAAGGTTATGAATTATGCTCTTGCTTATTAATTGTAGGCCTTAACTTAGTGAGTGTCTTGGCCTAGTTTTGCCAGGCCTCCTGCAGAAGCTGTATTTCTTAGCGTTTAATGAAAAATGCTGACAGAGTGAACTAACTGTAAAATGCTCATTGTTTTAATAAAATGCTTAGCAGAGGCTTTCTGTGGAAACCGACGGACAGGAGATGAGGTCTCTTGTAAAATAACTAAATGTGTGTAAAGTGTGCAAAGGGTTCTTTCCCAGGACGCAAACAATGAAGACACCGACTAGAGATGAAGATGTAACAAAATTGATGCCGGATGATGAGAACATCGTATAGCAGACCAATCAACGACATGTGAACTGTGAAATATTAGAATTCATAGATTTGGTAAAGGGACATTATTGGGTAGAGTAATAACGGACGATTAATTAACCAATCAGAAATTGGGGGATGGTTTGGGGAACTTTGATATAACAACGTGACAGAGATTAGACATTATTCAGACTTATTCAGATATACTGCCCTACTGAGAAGAAGAGATTCAAGATTCTCTCATTGGGCTCATACTCTTTGAGAGCCTGATGTTTTGCTGATCGGCTGATGACCTGAGGATGAAGACTGATTCTGCTTGCGGTAGATATGACAAAGATAAATTGCATTTTTATGCCTTTTCTTTCTAGATACCAACTGCGTTGACTTAGTACTTTCTTTAGGTATATGTTTCCAAATTTGTGTTGTAAATTGTTTTGAATGAAGCCCCACTTGCTGATGCTAATTGGAGTTAGTTGAGGTTACATACATGACGACTGACAAATCACAGAGACAAATGGTTGACATGCTATCTTGCTAAACTTGATGGATGTCATAGTTTTGCTGAATTGGGTTGTACTCATGTTATGTGTTGATGCCTTAGAATGTCTTTTGATTCAAGCTTTGATTAGATCACATCTTTTGCAACTTGCTGATTAATGAGTATATTAATTATTGTTTCCAATTTGAGTTGAGATGAATTGAGATTTCTGACTTAGTATTGTTAACAAATTGGGAATGAACTTACTAAACTTATACCTAAAGGTGTGGTTATTTATGGCTGAAGAGTCCTGGTGTGTGAAAATTACTGGCTCATTGATTATTATTGATTTGACTAATGGTTATTGATTGTTGTGTGTTGATTACTGATTCTGTGTTGAAGTTATGGTAAGAACACCCTATACAAATTAAAAGGTTCATCGACCTATACACGTCCCCTTGTAAGTTTACTTAATAAGGACCTTCAAGCTAACAGTTATGGTAGCAGACTGATGGTTAGTTTCTATAGGGGCTTCCCAGAGGTGTTCGATATATAGAGTGACAGGTATTGACAGTTGTGCTAGGAGACTTATGGACGGGTGTTCCTAGTTATGGTAACAGTTTGAAGACTGATGTGTTTGAGAACTCAGTATTATTGAAAGTTGGATTTTGTTTTTCAAAATGGCATTTGTAGAGAGAATGATGTACCCTTAAGCCCAGAAATGACTTTCCCAGATCCTGGATCCTGCTAGTAGTGTTGGGTATGTTCTCGGCATTCCAGTGATAGAGTGAGAGAGATAGGTTGCGCTTGCACAGCTTATGCAAATGGCAGGTGAATTGTGACATATGTGAGGGAATTTAGGTAGTCTGCTTATTCCAGATGAAGTTTTAGTAGGAGTGTGCGTACTCTGCAGTATGAGAGTAGGGAAGTCGTCGAACTTCATATGTGTGTGGAGCTTTTGTGCTCAAAAATTGTCCACGTGGTTGTTGATGTACAGACCCTGCGTGGTCTAAGACTCCGGAGTATATTGAGAAAGTGTATGAGCCCCTTGGTTATATGTTGTAATCTGTCTGGTTTAGTAGGTTGATCGGGTGTGGTCAGCAGGTCGGTGTGTATGCTAAGTGAGTGAGAGAAATTTTTTGACTGAGATGTGGTGAGTCCTATGTGCACCAGGACTGACCCATTGATCAGTTGAGAGTAAAATTTGCGGGTCAAATTTTGTTTGCCAATCCAGGAGACTGGGAAAGAGGAATAGCTACATGAGCGAAAGGGCCATCAGTGAAAATCTGTAAGGTTTCTGAAGTGATTGTGTTACCTTCCTGTGGTAAACCAGCAGATTTTTTTTCAGTTATTGGTTTTTGGTTAGTGATCGCAATATTTTGCATTAGTTTTGTGTGAATTGGAGTTTACAAGGACGAGCCGCAAGACTTTGGCAGCAGCAGTGTGTGTGAGTGTGACGTCATTGGAGCTGCGCTGGGATAGGTTGGTTAGTGAGAAGGGTCGCGCACGGATTGGCAGCCGCCTGTGAGAGGCAACTGGTTGAGAACGTGGGTGAAAGGAATCTTGGGAGTAAAAGTCATTTCCTGATCTGAATTGAATAAATAAAAAGTAGAAAATATGAAGTTTTTCAAGGCTTTAAAGAGTGCCATAAAGGGAGATACTTACATCAAAGGGAGCGTAGGAGAGCCTACACTGCCAGAGAATACTTTGGCTTACATTGTAATGGAGGAGCGAGTAGTCGTGCCCTGTCCTTGGTTGAAGCAGTAGAGAAAATTGACAGAGAAAAATTTAAGCTTAGCGTTTCCTGAGAATGGACGTTTAATTTGAGGATTTTGGAACAATTGTGGATGGCGCTATATGAATTGAAGCCCCTTCCGAGACCAGCACAGCTTAAGGCATTAGCAGTTTAGGAGCTGGAGGCTAGACTACAACAGCAAATGAAATTTGAGCGGAGAGTGAGAAAGGTAGAACAGTAATTAGCAGAGGAAAGATGGGATTGGGAGCAGAAGAAATGGAGAGCAGTGACATTGCACGATGTTAAGTTGTTTCCAGTAATTATGCAGGAAGATGAGACAGAAGGAAAGAACCCAGAAAGAAAGTCTAATAAGGGCCCGACTGAAAGCAAGGAAGCAAGAAAGCCTTCTATAGTAGAGGAGGATTCAGATACTGAGGATCTTGTTACACAGATACTGAGAGACAGACCACCACTGTATGCAGTGCATGACGATGGTCCAAGTACTAGTGCTGATCCGACAGCCCTGGCACAGGCAATGGAGACAGTGAGTCCGATACAGGTTAATACTAGCCAGACACAGGGTGTAATGCAAGGACCTAATGTGTTGACTATCCCAGTAGTTGAGGCACAGATGCATCCGCCACCAATACAGTAAATCCACCCTGAGGTGCTTGTCTTAGAGACGACTTCGAATTCAGTGGTATCTGTTGGTTCAGACTGAGCCGACTCCAATTTTGTTGCCCCAGGTGCAGCCGCAGGGGATACTGAGGTTTACGCCAATGAAAGGGACACAGTCAGACTTGACACCAGTTATGAATCAGAGTATGGGAGTTACTCTCCCACAATGTTCGGGGCCTAGAGAAACCCCAGATGCAATATCGCTGCCGATTACTGTTGGTCCATGGGTACCATTATATGCGCAGAAGAAACCAGATGAGAGTGAGCAAGGGGACAAGGGGAGATGTCCCAGAGTCTAGTGGGGAGGGGACCAAATAAACAAGTGAAGGTAATTTCATCTATGGGCCAGACTTTTGATGGGTCAAGATCATTGTTAGATCTCAGTCCACTCGTTGCACTTGCAGATACTGTAAATGGACCTAGTGCAGGTCAGAGCTTGAAATTATTGACACCACAGGCATCCAGTGCAGTGGCACAACAGGTACCACCGATGAACGCAAGTAACTTTTTTTTGCAAGGACTGACAGCTCAGCAGCTGACCGAATGGTTGGAAAAGCTGAATACTCTGAAGAATGTTCTCAAGGGTGAATAGCAGATCTATTATGTCAGACTAAGCATGGAAGTGATTGAAGTGGTTGAGAGAACAATGCTGTGAATAGATTAGAGTCTTACACAAAGGCAGAATTGAGATATTAAAGCCCGAGAATTACAAGAGAAGTGATCAAGATACATCAGAGATTAGCAGACTTGGCAGAGAAGCATGACATAGAAATTGAGAAAATAAAGCATCTAATGAGAAGCTACAGATTGGATTTTCAGGCAAGGGATTTTGAACACATGAGGTCAGCCAGAATGAAGGCACACCTTAAGGAATTACTGCACAGTGCTCAGGTTTGGGGGGCATTAGAAAAGTGGGAAGGAAGATGGGCAAAGAAGAAAGATAAAAAGAAACAAGACTCTATAGAGGTGACTGAGAATGTACAACAGAGCAAGGATTCGGTAAAGATTTTACTGATGAGAGAGATTCCAGGGGGGGCAGTTTGTTCATGTCCCTTGGCATAGGAGTGATATTCTGTCATTCACAAATGATTATCCAAAGCTGAGGGAAAAACCAACAGAGTGGTATCAGCAGACAGACAGATTTGTGAAGCTCTCGAAATGTTTGTGGGAAGATCTGATCACATTACTGGAGATAGTTGTTCCGGCAGACTTGTGGGTCGAGTGTAAGAGAGCCGTAGGTTGGCCGACAAGTGAGCCAGAGAGGGATAAGAATATGGGTGCACCATCACCTGAGTTAATGAAACATTATTATAAGGTGATTGAGTTTCTGAAGACGAGGATTTCACCCAAAAACATTGATTGGCAGAGAATTGACAGGACAGTGCAGGAGGTGAAAGAGTCGATACATGCGTACTATGAGAGGTTGTTGAAAGAGTTCAAGGAGTACAGTGGCAAGGAAGCGATTAAGCCAAAAGACATGCTGCATTTCGTGTTTAGGTTTGTGGAGGGACTGAGACCTCAGATAGGTCAGATGATTAAGAGTCATTTGATTTGCTGGCAGGCGAAGCCGATTGATGAGGTGTTGCTGTATGCGAAATACTGTAGTGACGAAATAGAGTTGAAGCAGAAAAAGTTGAAAGAGAAGGCAATGATAATGCAGATTAAGGCAGCTCAAACAGGAAGACAGGGGACTTTTGTACAACAGATGCCACAGCAGCAGGGAAATTTCATGTTCCAGCCTCAAATGAGAGGTAGAGGTCGCAGAGGAAATATGATTCGTGGTCCGGATTTGAATACTGTAGTGGTTCAAAGTGATGTGTAAGGAATGAAGAAGTTATTGCCATGTCACATCTCCGGGCCGTGGGACACCGGAAGCGGGAGTGTCTGATGATGATGCAGGAGGGTGTTGTTCAGCAAAATAATGACATCAATATATTTCAGACTATTAGAGGACCGAGTTTAAGGGGTCCTAATCCAAATTTCCAGAATAATGTGAATTACCTTGCAGACTTTTCAGCCTATGTAACAGGTGCCAATGCCCCCTGCACAAGTGTCGCAGTTGCAGCTGATTCATCAGCAGGTTACCATGATATCTAGACAGTAAATGCAGATACCCCAAGTCCTGATGGAGCAGTAACATATGATGCTCACTCAATAGGTCACAGGTCAGAGACAAGACAGAAGTAGTAATGCAGTACACAAATTCCCATTACACAGTGAGAATAAAATAATTGGTGACTGGGTGAATGATAGTTTGGATGAGGAGGCATGTGTGCTTGCAGCCTCCTTAGACGTGGACCAGAGAGGACCCTATGTGAGAGGGAAGGTTATGGGTCATAGAGTCTCATTTTTGGTAGACACAGGAGCTACATGCTCTACAGTGAGAAGTGCAGAAGTTCAGAATTTGCCCCTATCAGGAAAGACAGTTCAGGTTGTAGGAGTAGCGAATCAGCATTTGACAAACCCAATTACAGATTCAGTGCAAGTTAAGATTGGCAACTTCCAGGGACTGCATAAGTTCATAGTTTGTGACTCAAGTCCAGTATCCCTACTGGGAAGGGACTTGTTGTGTAAAACTAGGTGTCTGATTACTTGTTCAACTGATGGAATTGAGATCTAGACAAATAGTGATGATGAGGAAGACCCAGCCCCAGAACCCGAGTGTGAGACTATAAATGAATAGTACCCCTTGATTGAATTTTTCCCGATATTCAAAGTAAAAGAGCTGCATTCTGATTTGCAGGGAATGGTTCAAGAAAATGTTTGTGATTTGAACGGGAAATAAGTGGGTTTAATCAAAGGAGTGGAGCCGATTAAGGTCACTTTAAAGCCGAATGCAGAGATTCCACAGCTTCCCCAGTATAATATGACACAAGATGTACTGATGAAAATGGCTCAGATAATTGCAGATTTTGTGAAGCAGGGAGTTTTGAAGGAAGTTTTAAGCAGCCCATGTAATTCACCGATAATGGGTTTGAAGAAGTTGTGTGGAAAAGTTTGAATTGTTCAAGATTTGAGAAAAATAAATGACATAGTGGTCAAGTGTTGTCCTGTAGTGCCAAATCCAACTGTAATAATGTTCCAGATTCCACGTGATGCAAAGTGGTTCATGGTAGTTGATTTGTCACAAGTGTTCTCTTCTGTACCTCTTCATGAGGATAGTCAATTTCTCTTCAGTTTCATATTCATATGCTGGTGTAGACTTCCTCAAGGGTACACGCAGTCACCATACTTGTTTAACCAGATCTTGAAAAATAATTTGGAATCATTAGAATTACCTTTCCAATCGACTCTGGTGCATTATATTGATGATTTGTTGATTGTATCAGGACAAGGGACGAGTGTTAGTATGACTCCATTGTCCTATTGAATCATTTGGGAACGTTTGGTCATAAAGTGTCACCACTGAAGTTGCAGTACTGCCAGAAGGTAGTGAAGTATTTGGGTCACCAGACTGAGAAAGGATCGAGGAGAATGTCCAGAGAAATGATCACAAAGATACTGCAGATGAACATCCCGACTTCACAGAGGGATGTTAGGATGTTCTTGGAAATGGTGGGCTATTGTCACCAATGGATTCCGAATTTTGCTGAAATCTCACAACCATTGCAGAAGTTGACCCAAAAGGATGTTATCGACCCTATAGCATTAGATGAAGATCAGATTAAAGCGTTCGCTGAATAGAGCGAGAGTTTGTGCAGAGCTCCAGCACTGGGTATGCCTGACTACACAAAGCCATTCACATTGTCTTGTCATGAGCGTGATGCATGTTCATTGTCTGTCTTGACGCAGGTCCATGGAGGTGCTCATCACCCAGTAGCATATTGTTCAGCTACTTTGGACCCAGTTGCAGAGGCCTTACTGGGTTGTTTGCGTGCAGTTGCTGCAGTTGGTCAGAGTCTTTCACAGTGTGAAGGAGTGGTGATGGGATATCCCCTGACTGTAATGGTCTCTCACCCGATTGAGATTTTACTGACAAGAACGAAAACCCAATATTTGGCTGGTGCTAGACTCACAAGTATTTTAGGTGCTCCAAATGTGACACTGAAAAGATGTACAGTGCTGAACTGGGCAACTTTCCTTCCAAGTGAAACTACTGAAATTGAGAAAGAGGAAGATGTTGAACATGATTGTCTCAAAGTAATTGAGTTGTGCACGAAACCAAGACCTGACATTAGAGATACCCGATTGGAAGAAAATGACCAAATTGTTTTTGTCGATGGTTCTGGTCTGATAGACAGTACAGGGACACTGAGACCAGGATATGCAGTGTGCACAATTACAGGTACCTTAGAAGCTTCCTAGCTTTGAGGAGTCTATTCTGCTCAGGTAGCAGAATTGGTTGCTCTTATTAGGGCATGCCATGTTTCTGCTCGATTGAGAGTCACTATCTATACGGATAGCCAATACGGATTCGGAATAGTTTATGATTTTGGTCCATTGTGGTCACAGAGAGGTTTCCTGACCTCTGCTGGGTCACCAGTGAGAAATGGTGAGAGAATAAAGGAGTTGGTAGTTGCGATACAACTCCCAACAAGAAATTGCTGTGGTGAAATGCAGTGCACATCTAAAGTCACAGGACTTTGTGTCCTTGGGAAATGGACGTGTGGATCAAGTTGAAGATTTATCGTTCAAAGACAAGTGGGAATTGATGACTGAAGAAGACACTACATGTACGAGCTTTGCATTAAAAGTGATTGACACATTAGAGGAGTTAAAAACCTTGCACAGTAACATCGACAAAGAAGAGAAACAAGCATGGAGCAAAATGAAATGTGTTTTCGAAGACAGGATGAGTTGTGGGTATCTGAAGAGGGTCAGATGGTTTTGCCAAATAGTCTGTTGTCCCAAATGGATGAGTTACTATCATGGTCAGGCACACATTGGGAGGGATGCCTTGGTACGTCTATTCGAAATTGACTGATTTAACCCCAACTTTAGACAGGTAGCTGAAGCAGTTTTCCATTGATGTGTCATTTGTCAGCAATTAAATGCAGGGAAAGGGACCGTGGTGAATTTCAGCCACAGTGGAATAGCAGGAGGTCCATTCAGCAGAATGCAATTGGAGTTTATTGATATGCCTGCATGTGGAGGTCTGAAATATGTGTTGGTGATAGTGTGCATTTGTAGTCACTGGATTGAAGCGTACCCTACAAGGAGAAATGATAGCCTCACAGTAGCAAAATTGTTGCTTAGGGAACTGATACCACGTTTCGGATTTCCAATCTCTTTAGAATCAGCTAGGGGAATGTACTTCAATAATGAAGTGATTAAACTAGTGTGTGCAGCATTGAATACTGAGTAGAAGTTGCATTGTAGTTACTGCCCTGAAGCATCAGGATTAGTGGAACAGATGAAGGGTACCTTGAAGTCACAAATAGCAAAAATGTGTGCAACCACAAATCTGAAATGGCCAGATGCATTACCTTTGGTATTGATGTCAATGTGAAGCACACCTGACAGGAAGACAGGATTGTTGCCCCACATGATTCTCATGGGCAGAGCAATGAGGTTGCCAGCAGTTCCAGCCAATGCACTTGTCAACATAACAGATCATATAGTGTTGGACTACTGCAAGGGTCTGGCTGATGTGGTTCGCTCTTTCTCTCAGCAGATGGAGGCCACCACACTGCCGCCAATCCAAGATCCAGGGCACAACTTGATGGCCAGTGACTGGGTCGACCTCAAGCACGTACGCAAGACGTGTTTGGAGCCTTGTTGGCGGGGACCATACCAGGTGATCTTAACGACTACAACAGCTATGAAGTGTGCAGGGATTCCGAACTGGATTCACGCGAGTCACACGAAGAAAGTGGCCTGCCCACTGGATCATGAAGAAGCGTTGTTGAGAGTACCAACAACTGTGAGACAAATTGCAGCACCAGAAACGGTAAAGGAGCAAGGAAGAACTGACGCTGAACCTGAGCTCGTTGAGGACAGTTCTATTACCCCTGTGAGAGACGAAAGTGAAGACCTCCAGGAGGGTGCAGAGGAACATATCGCAACTGAACCAGCAGGAGAGTCAAGTACTGACAGGGCTCTCCCAGAAGCAGACGATTCTGAGCGACAAACAGAGCAAGTGCCAGACCAAGAAGGGGAGGGAGTTCGAGCGGGATCAAAGCCAAAGTGATCTGACTCCTCCTGAACCTATTGCAGGTCCATCAAGAGAAAACACCACAGGGAAGGAAAGGGATGGAAGTCCAATCTTGCAGAGAATACTAACAGAAGATACACGAAAAGGAGATAAGTGGCCAAATGCGCAAGTGGAGAAAAGGAAAAAGGTGATTGTCGATCAAATAATAGAGGAAGAAGGTAACACTACTAGAAAAGAAGAACTAAGTAAACAAGAGTTGAATGGTGATTAAAAGTTGAAAAGGAAAAGAATAGCAAGTCGAAAATACACAGGTCCTGAATGGGCATATACAAACACAAAAGAATGGCACCACTAGTTTATGTCTTTTTGTTTTGAAGGGGAAGTTGCGAGTCAGTATTTTGAAGTGACCATAAGAAAATCGATGAACTGAACTGTTGAAACAATCTGAGAATATTTTTTTGGAGAAAGAGACTGTTGAAAGTAACGGGATAACCTGATTTGACTTTCGAAACTGATTTTGACAAGCTGCTAACCGATTTTGACAAAGAAAAAGGGTTCCTGGAAGGGAAACTGAACTGCTGAAAGAAGAATTGTCTATTTTTGATTTTGCTGCACTTTTCTAAGTTACTTCTGCTTTCTTATTTTTCACAGATCATGGCTGATGTAGATAAGCAAATTAGGAATGTTAAGCGCTGTAAATATATGAGCATTGGTTTGGCAATTATATGTGGGATATTGTTTATAGAGATGATTGTGGGCATGTCTGTTCTTGACGTAAAAGGAGCCCACCATACTTCATCTATTGAGACTACTACAGTAATGGCTTAAGAATGATTTAAGTTAGATGAAAAGTATTTTTGCATGACTTTACTAATGTTCAAGGAGAACTTTCTTCTAATGTTTTCTATCGCTTATTGAGTGAGTATGTTGAGACAATGGATGTAAATGATTGTCATCAGTCGAGGAAGGAGTCACTTACCATAGTCTTCCCCTAACATATGGGATAAGTTGTAGTCTGTTACTAACAAGATTCTATAATCAAGAGCACATTCAATATTTTTACTCTAATCATGATGTTATGTTTTAGTCTGTTTCTATTATTAGGTATCTGAGTAGATTAACTAAGGATAATAACATAGAATTAGTTAGAGGATTCTTTAAACCTACTCTAACGTTTGGGACTGCTTGTGCTCATAAGAATAATCTCACATGCTTGCTTACATCTTTAGAGAAGAGCTTTTTAGATCACATTGATGACAGGAGAAAGAACTTATCAAAAGTATTATGCTTACACTGCAATTAAAATGCAAGGGAAATTAGCTTTAGATGCATTACACGTAGGGAAGCTTTGTGTATATATAGGCCTAAATCACGCACTGACACTTTATTTGTGGGTACAAGTGAATGTGGGCATGTGTTTTTGTTTCAGAGTAAATGGACATTTGTGTTGAATGGGCAGGACCCTGCGATTCTGGGGATCTACTATATTTGTGAACTTAATGCTTATTACCGTCTTCAAGAGGATGGTATGGGACATGTTATTTGTGGATAGTATTCCCAAATATTTACCAGATGGAGGATTAGAAAAAGTTTCCGAAATTGACAGAATTACATAGTAAGAGACAGAGGAGGGAAACCTCTTCTGCGATGGTGGGAGATATATTTGGTGCAGTGATTCCTTCAGTAGGAGTCATCATGAATTCAGTTAAGATTAGAAAGTTGTCTACTATCGTGGATAGCATGCTGACAAATTGTTCAGGGGCTATACTCCTGATATATACCGAACTGCCTGCGGATAGAGCTATGACTCTTCAAAATTGTCTTGCTTTAGACATTCTTTTAGCGAGTCTGTAAAATGATTAACTCTAGGCATTGTTGTTCTTATATACCCGATAACAGTAAAGGGATAAGAGACTTACTAATCGGACTAATGCAAGTAGTGATTTGAAGGGGTTGAAAGAACCAGGTTTTTTGGAAAAGGTTGGTAAGGGGTTCGCATCAATGGGAAATTGGCTTAGTAGTATTTGGAATGGGGTACTATTCAAAATCATACAGGGAATATTAATTGTCATAGTTTGCTTATTAGGAATATGGTGATTATGTCAATTATGCAAAAGAATTAAGTTGAAAAGGTCTAAAAATAATCAGAGGAGGGAAGAAAGAAATAGGGAAAGAATCTATAGGTAAAATTCAAGGAGGAGACAAAATGTTGAAGAGACAGAATTGTGAAATTGTGGGTGGTAAATTTGGTGTGATGACACATTTAGTCATCAGACAGGGATTGCTAACCCAGATGTCTTTGTAATGAATGTTTATGTATTTTGAATAATGACTTATGTAGAAAAATGAATAACATAGAAAAATAAGGTGCCCGTTTGATTCACGAAGTGTACTAAAATTATGATTAATCCACATGAAATGTTGAAAATATATTGGATTAATGTAGTAATATGTCATTTTAAGGGTTATGAATTTTTCTCTTGCTTATTAACTGTAGACCTTAACTTAGCGAGTGTCTTGGCCTAGTTTTGCCAGGCCTCATGCAGAAGCTGTATTTCTTAGTGTTTAATGAAAAATGCGGACAGATTGAACTAACTGTGAAATGCTCATTGTTTTAATAAAATGCTTAGCCTAAGGCTTTCTATGGGAACCGATGGACAGGAGATGAGTTCTCTCGTAAAATAACTGAGGTGGTCATTATGATGTTCGCGATGTGGCCCGCTATGCCGGCGGTGGCAGGAAAACCTGCCAGCCGGCATGGCGGGCAACACCACCACATAAAGAACACCTTGAGGGCCGCCATCGGCAGCCCTCACTCACCGCCAGGCTGTCTCCATCAGGCAGCCGGGCGGTGGTCGGAATCATTATCCGACAGGGCAGCGGTGCTGCCCCTCGGATAATGATCCCTAATCCTCCAGCCTTTCCCTGGCAGAGAAACTTGCCAGGGAAAGGCTGGCTGAGGGGGTTCCCCAGGGCACCCCTGCACTGCTCATGTGCTTGGCATGGGAAGTGCAGGGGCCCCTGTGCAATGCCCCATCGCACAAGTCACTTCCCGATTTTCAGGCAGTGATCTGTGCAACGGGTGCAGCTGCACCCGCCGCACAGACGAATTGGCGTCAATGTGCCGACCAGGCATTCCTCTGGGTTGGCAGGCGGAAACAATGTTTCCGCCCGCCGGCCCAGAGGAATGTTCCTAATAATGGGCGACGGGGATCCGGGGACGCTGGTGGTCAGTGTTTTGACCGCCAGCGTGAACATGGCGGTTTCGACCTGCGTGTTCATAATGAGGGCCTAAATGTGTGTAAAGTGTGCAAAGGGTTCTTTCCCAGGATGTGAACAATGAAGACACTGACTGGAGATGAAGATGCAACAAAATTGATACCTGATGAGCCGGATGTTGAGAACATCGTAAAGCAGGCCAATCAACGGCATGTGAACTGTGAACTATTAGAATTCATAAATTTGGTAAAGAGACATTAATGGGTAGAGTAATAACGTACGATTAATTGACCAATGGGAAATTGGGGGATGGTTTGGGGAACTTTGATATAACAACGTGACAGACATTAGACACTATTCAGACTTATTCAGATATAGTGCACTATTGAGAAGAAGAGATTAGAGATTCTGTCATTGGGCTCATACTCGTTGAGAGCCTGATGTTTTGCTGATCGACTGATGACTTGAGGATGAAGGCTAATTCTGCTGGCTGACCCATATCGTGGATAGGTAGGTATGACAATGACTGAATTGCATTTTTATGCCTTATCTTTGTAGGTACCAACTGCGCTGACTTAGTACTTTCTTTAGGTAGATGTTTCCAAATTTGTGTTCTAAATTGTTTTGCATGAAGCCCCACTTGCTGATGCTAATTGGAGTTAGCTGAGGTTACATACATGACGACTGACAAATTACAGAGACAAATGGTTGACAGGCTATCTTGCTGAACTTGATGGATGTCATAGTTTTGCTGAATTGGATTGTACTAATGTTATGTGTTGATGCCTCAGAATGCCTTTTGATTCAAGCTTTGATTAGATCACATCTTTTGCAACTTGCTGATTAATGAGTATATTAATTTTTGTGTCCAATTTGACTTGAGATGATTTAAGATTTCTGACTTACTATTGTTAACAAATAGGGAATAAACTTACTAAACTTATATCTAAAGGTGTGGTTATTCATGGCTGAAGAGTCATGTGGTGTGAAAATTACTGGTTCCATTGATTATTATTGATTTGACTAATGGTTATTTATTATTGTGTGTTGATTATGGATTCTATGTTGAAGCTATGGTAAGGACACCCTATACGAATCAAAAGGTTTATCGATCTATACGCATCCCCTTGTAAGTTTACTTATTAAGGACCGACACGCCAACACTGAGCTAACAGTTGTAACTCTTGTGAAATTCCAAAGCGTGAGGGTGTACCAAGGTTGACGCTGAAACCTCAGAAACTAAAGTGTCAATGAGCAATTTATAATTTGTGGCTATGTTTTTGAACTGGGAAAGGTATTTGCCTATGAGATCACCCTTGTAAGAACCCAGATTTAAGTGTGGTTTAGTTAGCGGTGAGCTTCAGATTCGCTCTGCCCTTAGCTGAAAGCAGACCTTACTTTGATACCTCCTTTGAACTTTAATTACTATGTGGTTTCATACTGCCATACCTCTCTCGATAGAAACTTCTCCAGAAGTTCTATTGTGCTGACTACTTTCCTGAACCCATAAAATATTAGCATAGTTAGGATTTGAGATCAAATGGTGAGAGAGGAAATCTTGGAATCGAACTCTATGCAGCAATTGTTTTTTCTTATTTTCTGCATTATTTCTATTGAATTAGTGGTGTTTTAAATATTAGTTAAATTGCATATTGTACAATGCTTTGATTCACTTTTGGTTATTCAGTACATAGAGTATATACTATGATTTTGAGACTAAAATATGCAAGTTTGACTTTGAGTCTAAATAAGTCCCTTTGAACTATAAGTTGGTCTCTCGCATTGAATGTAAGACCATTAAGTTACATTGTAATTAATTTGAACAATTTGATGCATTTCCTCCTCAGCCAGTGGAATAGAGAAGAAAAATTAATCAGACCCAGAATTTAGAAATAGGGCCCAAAGCTGGATCAGTGTATGCGACCAGTGACGGAGAAAATGTAAATATGCCATTTTAGAGGATTTCAGTGCCCTTTCCATTCAAGAGCTTCTTCTTTGGCGACTTTTTCCAGGTCATCGACTCTTGGAACCTGCGGAGCAAACAGCTGTATGATGATTGCTGCATCTCAACCGAACAAACATCAAGGACACCCGAGGGCCCGAGGACATAAATGCGTTGGATGCCACAACAACATCACTGAGCAGGGCATTGCATCGAAAGTAAAAAGCACAGCAAAATATATCATTTGGTTACATGACTTTTCTGTTATTGTTGCATATCAGAAATGCAGTAATCAAGCAGTTAGGAAAACTGAAATATAATTTTTACGTGATAAAACATTTTAGTTCGTATCTGCATCATAAATAATGTCCATACAACTCAGATATTACAGGGGCCATTCAAAAATCCTTTTTAAAACAGCATGTTTTTTCTGGAACATTATGTTTAGCAGTACAAGAAAGTTGATATACACCCAACAATATTTTTTTTGGAATCTAAAATATTGATTCTAGAAACGTTGTGCTCAAAATAAGAATTCATCGAAATCGAATGCACCGTATTGAATACTAAATGTATGGCACTGGGGCGCTCATATATTTCGAATGCAATATAAGACT
The DNA here is from genome assembly GCF_031143425.1 of Pleurodeles waltl. Lineage (NCBI taxonomy): Eukaryota > Metazoa > Chordata > Amphibia > Caudata > Salamandridae > Pleurodeles > Pleurodeles waltl. Next base: position 1,257,617,198 of record NC_090445.1, on the reverse strand, counting down.
TAGCTGCTATCCGTCACATTATCCAAGGAGCACAGGGCCATATTTATACTTTTTGACGCAAAACTGCGCTAACGCAGTTTTGTGTCAAAAAAATTAGCGCCGGCTAACGCCATTCTGAAGCGCCATGCGGGCGCCGTATTTAATTAATGACGTTAGCCGGCGTTAGCCGCCGGCGTTGCCTGGTGTGCGTGGAAAAAAACGACGTACACCAGGCAGCGCCGGCGTAGGGGGATATGGAGCTTGGGCGCCAAAAAATGGGGCAAGTCAGGCTGAGGCAAATTGTTCGCCTCAACCCGATTTGCGCCATTTTTTACGACTCCCAACCCCCATAGAAATGACTCCTGCCCTGGGGGCATGGGAGGGCACCTCTGGGCTCCTTCAGAGCCCACAGGTCCCTTAACGCCTGCCTTTTCCAGGCGCTAAAAAACGGCGCAAAAGCGGCCTTACGTCATTTTTTTTGACCCGCCCACTCCCGGGTGTGAATTTTGCCCGGGAGTGTAAATACGGCGCACATGCCTCGGAGTAAATTTTTTAGACGGGAACGCCTACCTTGCATATCATTAACGTAAAGTAGGTGTCCACGCTAAAAAATGACGCAAACTCCATGGACTTTGGCGCTAGACGCGTCTAACGCCAAAGTATAAATATGGAGTTAGTTTTGCGTCGGAATTGCGTAAAAAAAAAGACACAATTCCGGCGCAAACGGAGTATAAATATGCCCCACAATTTCTTGTCAAAACATCAGTCGCATCGCTTTTTTGTGTTAGTAAGTAAAATATGCAAAATTAGGAAAAAAAATTCAAAAATGTCTTTCTCATAGCAGATGACACTGGTCGAAACAGAGGACTTTGGGTTATCACACAATTAGCCGTAGGCAATTTACTTTATCACCCAGCATTCAATTCGTGCTTTTCACCTCTAGAAATGTATGGAAAGAACGAAGACCTACATTTCCCAAAATGGTTATAGATTATTCATCTAAACATAGTGAGCGCAGGCCGACACCCAAGTCTTACATTAGTGCATCATACCCATGTAAGTGTCTACAATTTGCTGTCAAAGTTACTGTGAAGCTGCCTTGTGGTAGCATAATAATTATGTAAAAAAAATAAAGCCAGCATATAGGAGGAATTAAGGAAGATAAGTGGCATAATCACAATTAACGAATTGTTACTCAAAAACTACAGTCTGCACTCTTCAGTATAGCAAACTCGGCACATTCAAGCTTGTTGACCAGCTCAAAATATCATTATGTTCCCCCGGTTTTCCTTAGTTAGAGGGAATTAATATAGTCCAAGGGTTGCTATATTCATTTTCCTCTTGCACCTAGTCCGCGTTGATTGAAGCAAGTTTGCAAAAAGTAGACTATCTAATGAGCTTTTGACCTCAGTCAGTAGGAGTGGAGCTGCTATACAAACGATTGTGTATATTTACAATCTTTTGAGCAGGGCAGCCCGAGAAGCTGTCCTGCTGTGCTGGCCTGCGTAAAAAGAAGAGAGCAGGAATGCTACAAGATACGACACATTCCTGTCCTTTTCTCCTGCGCTGGTGCACAATGGGTGCAGGCACCGTTGCACTGTGGAGCAAGTGTGTGTGTTGCGGGGATGATTGTTTTTGTGCATGAAGCGGCACCTTCCTGAACAAAAACAATCATGAGAGGCATTTTTATCTTTCTATGTGTGCTGCATTCTGCAGCACACAGAAAAATGAAAAAACAAGGAGAAATAAGGGTATTTCTCCTTGGTGCGCCCCCTTATTCCTCTCGTAGAGAGGCATAGACTTTTCTCTAATTCCCAGGTTTACAAATCCTTGTAAATCTAGGAATGTTGCGTTTGAGCACCAACAGCAACACCCATGGAACACCTCTAATGCACGGTAAGGCAATGCAGTGAAATGCGTTGCCTCACTTCATATCTACAAGGCCATGTAAATCCACTCAAAAAGTGGCTTTGTGTGGCCTTGTAGATATGGCCCTACAGCCTGCGCTGTCGGTATGCCAAAAAAAGTGACACACTGGCGGTGCAACCAGCTTGTAAATATGGCCCGATAGGTCTATTGCTGAAGCAGGATGCTTGCTTTGTCCCAAGGGCCTCTGGATAACTTTTAAAATCCTTGGGCTGGTAGTTTGCTTGACTGGTGTCAAAACTGTGTGATTTAAACTTTGCCAAACCCAATGAATGGGTCTATGAGTTCTCAAAATGTTCATCGGGGGAAGGAGTATCTTTTTCTTTGTGAGACAAAAAGGATTCCTATGATAGGATCTGGGATACATTCTTGAAATTCTATGACTCACCAATGGTTCTTAACCTTTTGATGTCTGTGGCCCCTAGTTAGTCATTACTGGATTCTGGGGAGCCCGACTGAATCATATGGTGATGCAATGAAACTGGAAGGGGCTCCCCTGCTCAGAAGTTGAGGGGGCCCGCTCCGGACTCACTCAGGCCAGGTGCTGTGTGGAGCTCAAGCCCCACGCACCGTGGGTTTTGTGGGGGCCTTTGTTATGCCCCTGGAATCGTTCTTGAAATCTTGGGAACACAACTGAGTCTTTACTGGAAGCCGAGGACTCCACTTAGGTAGCTTTGATGATTTGAACCTGAAAACAATACATGTATACAGAAACAAGCATTCATCAAATAAAACAAAAACACAACTGATTACATATTTTATTTAATTCACAAACAAATGTAAAAAAAAAAACGAAATATTCATTTTATTTGCCAGTTTGAGGCTTTTCTAGATCCAACGGATGCCCTCCATGTCCAGACTATGGGGCATATTTATAAGAAAATGGTGCACCGCGGTACTGCAAGCAAGCTTACTGAGCTGCATAATTTCCAAAATACAGGAATGCACCGTATTTACAAGAATACGGTGCATCCCTGTGTTCTCGCCTGCGCTGGCACTAAATTAGCTGCCTAGCACTAATGCAGGCACCCTTGTGCCATGGTGCAAGGGTGCCTGCGTTGCAGGGGTGATTGTTTTTGTGCAGAAAGGTGTCTCTAATGACAATTTGCTCCTAAGTGTGCTGCAAAATTCAGCACACATATAAAAAGCAAAAAAACGAGGCAAAATAAAAGTATTTCCCCTCGTTGCGCCACTCTAACGCTACACCTGGGGATTTACATTGTGTTGTAAATCTGGGTCAGTGTCAAAAAGCAATGGGTGTTGCATGGGTACGCCCACTGCAACACCGATTGCACCCCCTTTGCTGCAGAAAACTACAAGCAGCGCTGCCTGCCGGATAAAGAACCTGTGTCCACCAGCCTTTCCCTGGCGGTTTCCCAGGGTCCCCGTGCACAGCCCCGTCACGCATGTCACTGCCCGATTTACGGGCAGTGATATGCGCGACGGGTGCTGCTGCACCCGCTGCACTGCTACATTGATGACAGCTCCATGTGGAGCCATCAGCAATGTCCAGGCCCAGCATTTCACTGGGCCGGCGGGTGGAAACACTGTTTCCGCCCGCCAGCCCAGCGAAATGTTAATTATGAGGCCGGTGGGGTCCTCAACAGGCTGGCGGTCTGTGTTTAACCTGCCAGCCTGAACACGGCGGAAAATCCTGCTGTGTTCATAATGAGGCCAATGAACTCACATGGACCCACAATTCATGAATACCAGGAGCTTTTGCGTCTAGTGTTTCATGACTTGCATTCCCGTAATCGATTTGCAGATATTTCACTGCATTGCAAGCAGTGATTCTCTCTCGCCGCCGGTATTAGCCCTGCAGTGAATGCCTCTTTCTCTCTCTGTTTTAAAAGAGGAGCTCCCTCCATACCCCTGCTCCAATTCCCAACCTCTTGACAGGCATTTCACCACATACAATTGCAGTACTATTTAATTAGGCGTTGTAGTACAGGTGGTGAAATGTCCGTTGGTAGGAAGAACACAGGTCCATATTTATACTTTTTTAGCCCCGCATTTGTGCCGCTTTCTGACGCAAAAGTGGCACAAGCTTACAAAATACAACTGTATTTTGTAAGTTTGCGCTGCTTTTGCAGCAAAAAATGAAGCAAATGCGACACTGAAAAAGTATAAATATGGGCCACAGTTTGAAGTGCGCATAGCCCTGTAATCACCATAGTCTTATATTCCCACAAAATCTATATCCTTATCAACCCCTAAAACTTTGGGTTTATTTGAATAGCAGCCAAGATAACTATGGGCCAGACGTAGGAAGGCTTTTGCGCCTCGCAAACAGCGAAAAACGCCGTTTGCAAGGTGCAAAAGCCCTTACGTGATGCAGAAACACATTTTGCGAGTCGGTACCGCGATGTAGAGTTGATTTGTGACCGCCAAAGCGGTCGCAAATCAACCTCCAGTTACCATCCACTTGAAGTGGATAGTAACTCATTCGCAAACGGGAAGGGGTCCCTATGGGACCCCTTCCCCTTTGTGAATGCAAAAAAAATATTTTTTCAGAGCAGGCAGTGGTCCTATGGCCACTGCCTACTCTGAAAAAACTGAAACTAAATGGTTTCGGTATTTTTTCTTTTTGCAGCTCGTTTTCCTTTAAGGAAAACGGGCTGCAAAAAGAAGAAAAAAAAACTGCTTTATTTAAAAGCAGTCACAGACATGGTGGTCTGCTGTCTCCAGCAGGCCATCATCCTTGTGAGTGCCTAGACCCGCAATGGGGTCGCACACTGCGATCCACCTCATTAATATTAATGAGGTGGGTCTTTGCGACCCCATAGCGAGCCGCAGAAGGTGTCTGAGACACCTTTCTGCATTTCATTTTGCGAGTTGCAAATTGCGAGTCGCTGAGACTCGCAATTTGCAACTCGCAAACTGAAACCTACCTACATCTGGCCCCAAATCTCCCAGCATTTTTAGGTAAAAAAAAATCTACTGTATGCTGTCATAAAGCATAAACAACTAATCACATAAAGGCAATCCTACAAATTACTTGACTAGGAGCAACAAGTCCTCTTTGCTCACAGGGAAGATGTTTCTTTACTCATATCTTTCTTATTGGTTTGTATTAAGTTGTGGAATTTCTAATTATTATATTTATGAATCTTTCTGAGGTTGATTCATAAATATGATTCTTCAGAACAATAGTATTGGCATCTGAGTATTAGCGTGCTTTCGTTCACCCAACATCTTTTTCTCCAGGCGCTAATCGTTACTATGCAAGGAGCTGAGGAGAGTCTCTGACAGCCGTTTCGGGCCACTCCATTCCTTCAATATTCTTGGCCTGTGGTAGGCACGCACTGCATTTGCAGGTCTCCCTTTCTGCCTTCTCGGACTATGACAGTCCATTTCTTCTTCCCGACGCCTCTCTACAAAGCATCTCAAAGACACGCCTTCAGGCCCATCTACCTTCTTGGTTCGCTCCCCTCGGCCTAGGCATTACGAGTAACTGTCTCTCAGGCCGATTATTCTATTGCTGCATTCTTTCAGTTCAAATTAGTAGGCGCTTAAAAAATTACATATATATTTTTCTTAATCAGATATCTTTTGGTTACCCTTATTTCTTGATTTTTCCATTATATGCATCTTAAATAATGGAGATATATTCAGAGGATGAGTAGGAACAAATATTTAAGGACAATTTAAAATCTTTTATAAAAGATTTCATACAACAGGCTGTATCAGATCCAATGTCAAATATTTCCAAAACTCATGAAGCCTCCATAAAAAAGCTATTGGCCAATTACTCTAAAGACATTAACCCAAAAAAGGCCCCAAAACTTTGGCATTTAATACAAATGCATCTATAGACTCTATTTCTTTACAACCTCTTTCCGAGGCAAATGATAATTCAGAAAAGCTCAAATATCCTATCAATGTGATAAATCTAAGAGACACAGATAATGATAGGGATAACGATGAACCAAACATAGGTGGTCATTACAACACTGGCGGAAGGTATTAAAGCGGCGGTAAGACCGCCAACAGGCCGGCGGTAAAAAAATTGGAATTACAACCGTAGCGGAAAACCGCCAACAAAGACAGCCACTTTAACACTCTGACCGCCACGGCGGTACAAACAAACAGCGCGGCGGTCACCGCCAACAGACAGGCGGGAGACAATGTGCCGCCCACACTATTATGACAGGCCAATCCGCCACCTTTTCCGGGGCGGATTCACCGCGGATAAAAACACGGCAGAAACAGGAATTTCGAAGGGAAAATGCTCACTTCTACACACTCCACAAGGAATGAGGACACCATGGAACCGGAACTTCAAATACTACCTGCGATAGTCTTCCTGCTCCTCAACCAGGAGCACGAACGCCGGCGGTGAAGAACAGGGTGAGTACTGCACCTACGACACAGGGGAGGGAAAAAACAGGGACACACACACGCAACAACCCCACCCTCACCCACTACAACACACACACTAATGCATATCAATACATCACAGTTACACCCGCCCAACCCACCTGGAAGAATGCAAAGACCAAAGAAAATGAGTGTAACCATCGGAATATATTAAAAACAAGTAGGCAGAAACATGTATATATACACCATGTACAAAATAAATACCAGGCATAGTAGTCCAGGTACTGAACAAAGAAAGTCCGTGGAACACTGGGACCACACGGTATGGGCGAGGCCCACACAAGATCCCCGACCATGACGGAGAGAACACTGCAGGAGCATCAGATACCAAGAAAACAGGCACCTCAGGGGGAGGGAAAGGGGGGGCACCTCAGCTGCTTGAGTGCATGACGCCAAATCCACGAGGGGGCCACATGCCCACTGTTCAATCCTGGGGAGTGCAAAGCCACAGTCTCTCAAGTCTCTACAGTGGGTGGTTTGCCCACTGTTCAATCCTGGGGAGTGCAAAGCCACAGTCTCTCAAGTCTATAACAGTCTCCACTGGTTCTGGAGGGGGCATGGTGCCCAGAGTGCTTCATCCTGTGAAGGACAGAGGTAGTGGATGGATCTCTCCACTGGTTCTGGAGGGGTACTGGTGCCCAGAGTGCTTTATCCCATGAAGGACAGAGGTAGTGGATGGATCTCTCCACTGATTCTGGAGGGGGACTGGTGCCCAGAGTGCACCACTCACCCCGTGACGGACCCAGTTGCTTCAGTGCCCCTGCCGCTCATGGGCTAGCGGTGCTTGAGTTGGCGGTGCCCTGTTCAGCGGTGCTTGAGTTGGCGGTGCCCTGTTCAGCGGTGCTTGAGTTGGCGGTGCCCTGTTCAGCAGTGCTTGAGTTGGTGGTCCTTCATGGCCTAGCGGGGCTTTTGCTGATGGTCCTTCATGGCGCAGCGGGGCTTTTGCTGGTGGTCCTTCATGCCCCAACGGGGCTTTTGCTTGCGGTCTTTCATGGCCCAGCGGGGCTTTTGCTGGCGGCCCTTCATGGCCCAACGGGGCTTTTGCTGGCGGTCCTTCATGGCCCAACGGGGCTTTTGCTGGCGGTGGCCTCCTGGGCAGCTGGGCTGGTGCTGGCCTCCTGGGCAGCTGGGCTGGGGTTGGCGGTGGCCTCCTGGCCAGCTGTGCTGGGGCTGGGGATGGGGCTGGCGGTGGCCTCCTGGTCAGTTGGGCTGGGGCTGGCGGTGGCCTCCTGGCCAGCTGGGCTGGGGCTGGCAGTGGCCTCCTGGGCAGCTGGGCTGGGGCTGGTGGTGGCCTCCTGGGCAGCTGGGCTGGGGCTGGTGGTGGCCTCCAGGGCAGCTGGGCTGGGGCTGGCGGAGCCCGGCGGTGGCCTCCTGGGCAGCTGGGCTGGGGCTGGGGCTGGCGGAGCCCGACGGTGGCCTCCTGGGCAGCTGGGCTGGGGCTGGCGGTGACCTCCTGGCCAGCTGGGCTGGGGCTTGTGGTGGCCTCCTGGCCAGCTGGGCTGGGGCTGGCTGTGGCTTCCTGGGCAGCTGGGCTGGGGCTGGCCGTGGCCTCCTGGGCAGTGGGGATGGTGGCGGTCTTCTCCGCCGTGCAGCTCTTCCCAGACTTGCCGGGTTTGTTGTGGCCCTTCTCCACCTTGGAAGGTGTCACAGCTGACTCCACACTCCCACCGGGACCCCTGGGAGCGGCTTTGGTGGCTGGAGTCTTCCCCCTCTCCCGCCGGGCACTGGCCAACTTCTGATGCTTCACAGGTGGGGGACTGTCTGTGCTGTGGCTCCGTGCCACACTGGCTGTCCTGGTGGCCGGTGCACTCCACATACCGGTGACTACAGGCACCACTGGTCCCGGAGATGTTTTGGCTGAGGTGCTACTTCAGGACCTATGAGATGGACGGGGTAGGGGAGGTGCGGGAAAAAGGTCAAGGCTGGACAGGAAAAGATTTTTGGACACACTGGGACGGGTAGCTGGAGGGGGTTTGGGAGTGGAGGAAGAGGTAGTGGTAGTAGGAGGTGTTCGTTTGGTGACTTTGGGTGAAGGTGCATGCGCTGGAGGCTGTTGTGAGGTGGATGGCTGTTGGGTGGGTGTGTGCCTGCGTTTGTGTATCTTGGGAGGGGGCGTCACAGACACACTGGGAGAGGACACAGGGGATGTGTGAATGGTAGAGGGGGTGGTGACTGCACGTGAGCGGGGTGTGCTGGAGGGTGTGCTGGGGAGGGACGTAGTGGCTGTAGAGGTAGTGCATGCAGGTGTGAGTGTAGACAAGACTGGGAGGGAGGAGGGAGACGACGAGGAGGGGGACACAGTGGAGGCAGTGGATGTTGGTGTGTCTGCATGTGTGTGTTGCTTGCGTGAGTGCCTGTGGGATGTGTGGTGCTTATGTTTGCCAGAGCTTCCCTTGTGTGTTGAGGTGTGTGCAGGCTGGTCTGATGGTGTTCTTGGGATAGGCAGAGGTACAGGGGATTGGGTCTGGGTGGGGGAAGTTGGAGGGGGAGGCTAGAGACGGGGACAATGGCTGCCATCAGTGCTGAGGCCAGAGTTTGAAAAGCTCGGTGAAGGGCCGCCTGACAAGAATGAAGGCCCTCCAGGAATGCATTAGTTTGTTGCAACTGCCTTTCTACACCCTGGATGGCATTCAAAATGGTAGACTGCCCAACAGTGAGGGACCTGAGGAGGTCAATGGCCTCCTCACTGAGGGCAGCAGGGATGACTGGGGCAGGGCCTGAGGTGCCTGGGGCGAAGGTGATGCCCACCCTCCTGGGTGAGTGGGCACGGGGCGAAGGCTGAGGGGCTGCTGGGAGGACGGTGCTGGTAGGGGGGTGGCGGCTGTACCTGTAGATGTGGGGGGCACAGATGTTGCTGCCACCACAAGGGAGCTCCCATCAGAGGACGAGTCTGTGTCGCTGGTGTCAGCTCCTGTCCCCGCCGTGGAACTCCACTCGCCCTCCGTCCCACTAGTGAATTCCGAGTCCGTAGTCTGGCCCACCAGGGCCATGTGGGATGCAGCTCCCTCGTGCTCCGGTGCCACTGCTCCTCCGCCTGATGATGCTAATGCACACAAGAACAGGGAGACGACAAAAAGGGGGGGGCGACAGAAGAAAGACATGTTGAGTGCATGGAATACCGCTACCGTTGGCGGACACGACAGACACAGAAGCCCCCTTCACTACGCCGCGCTCTTGGGCTCCAATGTTCAATTCCTGGGAAATGGCCTACGAGGCTATGGACGACATCTGCACACATAGATGACACAGGGGCATGACTAGCTGTACTTGGCACTCTACAGAGGTGGGCTGGGGTGCCACATGGCCTGCCTTACGGAGGGGCCTTGCCTACGGAACTCGCCCTGGCCTAGGGAAACCCACAGCCCTCCTCCCCCACCCAGACACCTCCACTGCACGCAAAGTCAGCAGAATGAGAGTGTACTCACCCCCTTGTGTCTGCTGTGATGCCCTCAAGCGCCCACCCAACTCCGGGTAGGCCACCGCCAGGATCCCGAACATCAGGGGGGTCATTGTGCGATGGGCACCCCTCCCACGTTGGGAGGCCATCCCCAGCTGAGCCTCCGCCGTCTTCTTGCTCCAGCGGCGAATGTCCTCCCATCTTTTCCGGCAGTGGGTGCTCCATCTGCTTTGGTCTCCCCCCACAGGAGTGAACAGGTGTACAGAAACCGGAAGAGTTATCATTCTATGAATGTACAGAAGGTATGTTTGGAAGACCAGTACATCTCCCATGTGAAGGCCATGTTCCCTGGCTCAGTGCATGACGCCTACATCCTGCGGAATAGCAGCATCCCTTATGTGATGGGTCACCTCCAGAGGCACCGTGTGTGGCTATTAGGTGAGCACCTGGAAGCTAGTCAGTGGGAATGGTTGTCTGGGTCTGGGGTTATCCCTCCAGGTTAGTGTGTGTCTAACAGTTGCACCTCGCCATTTGTAGATGTCTCTGGTTACCCCAACCTGTCATGGCTACTGACCCCAGTGAGGAATCCCAGGACAAGGGCAGAGGAACGCCACAATGAGGCCCATGGGCGAACTAGGAGGGTGATCGAGCGGACCTTCGGCCTCCTGAAGGCCAGGTTCAGGTGCCTCCATATGACAGGTGGATCCCTATTCTACGCACCAAAGAAGGTGTGCCAGATCATCGTGGCCTGCTGTATGCTTCACAACTTGGCTTTGCGACGCCAGGTGCCTTTTCTGCAGGAGGATGGTCCAGATGGCAGTGTTGTTGCAGCTGTGGAGCCTGTGGACAGTGATGAGGAGGAAGCAGAGGAAGAAGACATGCAGATCAGGGACTCAGTGATCCTGCAATATTTCCAGTGAGACACAGGTAGGAATAGAAACCTGCATACTACATGTACTTTGACACTACTACCTCTCTCCTGTCTGTCGTTTTCACCCAGTGTATGGTCACTGAGTTGTCACTTTCCCTTACAATTTCACAGATGTGGGTCCCACTGTGTGACATCTGCTTAGATTCCTCATGGACTAGAGCTGTGTGACATAGGTATGTTGACATTACTATTTAAAAAACATTTTGTCACTGTAAATTCTAATACACTATTTCGAAATCACAGACAGACTCCCGATCATTTTGTGGTTTAGGTGTGTTTATTTAAATGCTCAATATTGGAGGGGGTAGTGAAATGGTGAGGGGTGATGGTGGAGGAGTGTCCATGGCAGAGTCCAGTCTATTAGTCTCACAGGTGCATTGCCCATATGGGCATAGGAAGTGGAGCTGGGGCAGTTTGAGGATGGACAGGGTGACAAAGTGGGACAGTAGGATGACAATCAGGGTGGTCTCATTTCTTGGCGGGGGTCTTGGGATCGTGCTCTGTCTTTGTCCTGGATCTCAGGGACCGTTTGCGGGGTGGTTCTCCCTCTGCAGGGGTGGGGTGCTGGTGTGGTGGTCCTGTGGCGGGGCATCCTGTCCACTAGCGCCGGCGGAGGTGGTGGGCAGTTCATTGTCCATGCTAGTGTCAGGGGCCCCTTGTAGTGCCACAGTGTCCCTCCTGTTGTTGAGTAGTTCCTTCAGCACCCCTACGATGGTGCTCAGGGTGGAGCTGATAGTTCTGAGTTCCTCCCTGAAGCCCATATACTGTTCCTCCTGCATGCGCTGGGTCTCCTGAAACTTGGCTAGTACCATTGCCATCGTCTCCTGGGAGTGGTAGTATGCTCCCATGATGGAGGAGAGGGCCTCGTGGAGAGTGGGTTCCCATGGCCTGTCCACCCCCTGTCGCACAGCAGCCCTCCCAGTTCCCCTGTGTTCCTGGACCTCCGTCCCGTGGACCGTGTGCCCACTACCACTGCCCCCAGGTCCCTGTTGTTGTTGGGGTGGTGGGTTATCCTGGGTTCCCTGTAGTGGTGGACACACAGCTGATTGACGTGTCCTGGCGACGGAGGTATGGGCCCGCTGGGTGGGTGCTGTGCTTGTGTTTCCTGAGGGGGGAAGGTCTGTGGTGGCCTGTGACTGGGTGAGGGAAAGCAACTGTCCCGAGGTCCCCGATCGTCCGGGCTGGTCATCTAGATCCAGTTAGACAGAGGTGCTGTCATCACTGTGGGCCTCTTCTGTTGGTGGTGTGGACATGTGTGGACCCTCCTGTCCGATGATGTTGGGTAGGGGTCCTGCAGGGGTATAAAAGGATGTTTATTAAATCTGTGTGTGTAATGGTGTGCAATGGGTGGGTGACCGTGTACCCCAGTGCTAGCATTCCTGTGTGGGAGCTTTTGTGATGATGGTTTAGGGGGGTGTATGGGTATGTGCAGTAGGCATGCTTTGGTGATGGGTGTCCATGCTTTGTTGTTGCATGCAGGGCTTGGTGTTGGGATGTGTGGTTTGTGATGCTGGGACATATGTGAGGAGTTGGGGTGCTGGGGGTGAGGGTGAGGGTGGGGGTATGTGATAGCATGCAGGTAGGGTGGGGGATGTAATAATAAAGCTTTGTCTTACCAGAGTCCATTCATCCACCTACTCCTGCTTGGCCCTCAGGATGCAGAATCGCCAAGACCTGCTCCTCCCATGTTGTTAGTTGTGGGGGAGGAGGTGGGGATCCGCCGCCAGTCCGCTGAACTGCCAGGTGGTATCTTGAGACCACGGAACGCATCTTCCCCCGTAGGTCGTTCCACCTCTTCCTGATGTCCTCCCGATTTCTTGAGTGTTGTCCCACTGCGTTGACCCTGTCCACTGTTCTTCGCCATAGCTCCATCTTCCTTGCAATTGAGGTGTGCTGCACCTGTGATCCGAATAGCTGTGGCTCTACCCGGACGATTTCCTCTACCATGACCCTGAGCTCCTCCTCCGAGAACCTGGGGTGTCTTTGCCGTGCCATGGGGTGGTGTAGGTGATGTGTGGGGTGGAGTGTGTGGTGATAGGTGTGCTGATATGTAGTGGTGTGTTGTGTGAGGTGCGTGGAAGTTCTGTGGGTGATGGTGTTGTGTGCCTGTGGATGCTGTTGTTCTTGCTGGTGCTGTCTCTCTCTGGCCTTCTTTCAGAATTTTTGGTCGTAGGGTTTTGTGGGTGATGTGGGTGTGTGTTTTATATTGTATTGGGTGTGTGGGAGTGTTGTTTGTATGTGTATCAGGTGTGTGTATTTTGAGTTGTCCAATGTGGCTGTGTTTTGTAAAAGTTTGTGTATTTTGAGCGCGGCGGTGTGTATCGCCAATGGAATACCGCGGTTGAAAGACCGCCGCGTGGATTCGGGTGTCGTGATAGTGTGGGCGTATTTCTGTTGGCGTGACGGTGGAGGTTTTGTTTTCCCCAGTTTATCACTGACCTTTGGTGTGGCGGACTTGTGTGGGTGTCTGACTTTTGGCGGATTCTGAGATGTGGGTCATAATAGCTGTGGTGGGATTCCGCGGCCGCAGCGTTGTGTTGGCGGTCTTCTGCACGGCGGTAAGCGGCTTTTACCGCCAATGTTGTAATGACCGCCATAATGATCTGGTCTGAACTGTGGAGAAAAGGCGTTAAACTTCTGTCAACAAATTGGGAGAGTCATCTAAAACTAATACTAATAACTGTTCTGATTTTTCAGGTCAACTGATATTTGATCCTCTTCTTATCCGTCATCCAAATTACACAGAATGGTAACCTTACAAGCATGTGTCTCTTTATGGCTCTAACAAACTTAGACAACAGATTTCATTCTGAAAGCCCAATAACATCACTGCCACTCCAGCAATAGATCTGAATATGCTCTTATTTTTTACAAAGGTTGGAAAAGACCCAAAGAAAGGAGTAGACAGAGCCTAGACCGATTGCCAGGACAGATTGCTAGATCTCACAGGTACTCTTACCAGAATTTTAGACCTGGCGGAAGCAGCAAGGATTGAGGGCACCAAAGTAGATCCTATAATTTTTACTAACTGGGCTCAGAGCGTGGTCTGTCCTTTTGGAAATGTCAATTCGACCATGGCACAAGAAAAATGCAAAAGCTTGCTTTTGAAGATTGAGCCCAAATTGAGTAATTTGGCAGCCAAAGAAGAGGGGTCAGGTGGCAAATAGTTTGCTTTTTTGGTGATTCATTTTTCAAAGAGCTCAGCAAATATTTTGCCACTTTTGCATAAATAGACAAAGCACAATGGCCCTGATTTATACTTTTTGGTGTAAAACTGCACTAATGCAGTTTTGCACCAAAACATTTAGAACTAGCTTACACTATTTCTGAGCACCAGCCATGCACCATATTTATGCAATGGTGCAAGCTGGTGCAAAGGGTAAGCTAGCGTAAAAAAATGATGTTAGCCGGGTGGGGCTGGCAGTATGGAAGAAAGCGGTTTTGCACTAAAAAATGACGTTAGGCAGGTTCTAAAAAAGAATTGACTCCAACCAGCCTAGCATCATTTTCTGATGCAAAACCATCCATACCACATGACTCCTGTATTAGAAAAGACAGGAGTCATGCACACCACCCCAATGGCCAACACAGGGAACCAAGGTCCCCTGGGTATGACCATTGCACCCAGTGCAATGTAGGGGGGCCCACTTCAGGACCCCTAATGGCACTTAAATAAAAAAGTACTTACCTGTACTTACCTATACTTACCTGGGATCGGCTGTCTATCCGGTGTGGGGGGGTGTCCCTGGGGCCTAGGGAGGGCAGGTGTGGGCTTATTCCATGGTGTTCCACCATGGAATTAGGCCCACAGGTCCCCTAACGCCGGCCCTGACCCAAGCGTTACATAATGGTGCAAAGGAAGCTTTGCACCATTATTTGACCCCTAATCCGCCCGTGCGTGATTTTAGCACAGACGATAAATATGGCGCTAAGGCCATAGAGTCATTTTTTGCACAGGAACGCCTACTTTGCATCTTATTGACGCAAAGTAGGTTTCCACATCCAAAAAATGACTTTAACTCCTTAAATTTGACACCAAAGTATGGAGTTAGTTTCGCACCGAATTTGCATTAAAAGAAATTATGCAAATTCAGCGCAAAACAAGTATAAATATGCCCCAATCTTCTTTACAAAAGATTTTTGATTTCAGGTTTTGGCAGGGCAAGCAAAGGCAGAAGCCACTGTATCAGCCACTATACTTTAAGGGGTGCATTTAATCAGACCAGAGGTTCCTTTGAATAGCAGCAAGATTATAAACCACAATTTTAACATCAGAGGAACAGAAGATTCAAGCAACGCAGTTTCAGAAACAAAGCATCCTGTTTTCTGGCTATCCTCTGGTGGGAGGTCACACAACCTTGTTTCTCCCTGCTTATAACGTGATAACGTAAGACCCATGGGTTCTGCAAACAGTACAGGGTTAGTGTATAGAGCTTTATCCTGTGCCAGTCAGGAAATAATGCTAACCCCCCTTTCTTTTCAAAAGAACAAGAAGTTCTATTGTCTCAAGAGATCCAATCCCTTCTTCACAAATAAGATTTCTTCCCCTCATCCATCAGGTTTTATAAGCACGATATTCTTGGTTCAGAAGGAAAACAAAGCATTTTGCCCAGAAATACATCTAAGGTCATTCAACAACTATGTAGTTTATCATCATTTCAAAATGGAGACAATTCTACATCTCAGAGATTCAGGATCTTCAGGTTGCATATATTTCAATTCTGATTCACCATTTGTTTAGGAAATTCCTTCAATTTTCATGAAAAAACACACTTTAGCAGTTCAGAAGCCTTCTCTTTGGACTGTCTTCAGCTCCATTGTGTTTAACCAAAGTTCTGAATCCAGTCATAACTCACAAAATAGCACATTGTGTCAGATTACTGGCTTATCTAGATAAGTTCCTTTTATTATAGCAGGACAAGGACTTGCTAATCACACATCTAACAAACTTAATTTCTCTTCTTCAAAGCTTAGGTATTCTCATCAACAAGGACAAATCAGAATTGCATCCATCTCAGCAGATGGAGTTTCTAGGTTTCGTAATAGATTTGGACACTTTACTTATTCAGCTTCCAAAAAAAGGTTCCCATATAAAAAAGAGATCAATCCAATATAGCTCTCAGACTATTAGCTCAAATAGGTCTTCTGCCTTCTGCAATTCAAGCCATTTTTCCAGGTCCCCTGTGTTATCAAGCACTTCAAAAGCTCAAGTTTTGCCATCATCAAAAGGTTCTCATTTATAGAGACAAAAGGAACCATGGCACATCCAAATATTCAAAACAGTGTCCTTTATTCTTCAATTCAGTTTGTCCGGTGTGACATCAGCCAGAATGTTCAATGTGAAGACAGCTGACACGTGTTTAGTCGTATCAACGACTTTCTCAAGGCTGTGGAACAATGTTCAAACACAATGATAAACTAGCTAGTAGTTCCAATAGTCTAGTGTGAGGTATTATCTAGCACCACAAAGGTAATAAACCAGATTATTTAGCTGTGTCGATTACTGGAGAATACTTCATGCATTTGCTAATATTCACCACAGTGTACGGTGAATAAGAAATAGACTGGTTAGTGCTCCCTATAGTGATAGATATATTGAGTAGAAGACAATAGAAACAGAGAAACAAATGAATGTTTGAAAGTACATTTTCCATCAGAAAAGTGCGTGACTAATATTAACGTGACCCCATTGAGAGTAGTGCAAGAGAGATCAAAGTTTACCTAAAAAGACATACCTTGCTGATATAGTATGTAGTACTCAAAGTGTGCCAGTTAGATCCATAATATAACATTCAGAGAGAAGAATCCTTTTATGTATGAAGGTACCCCATGTTGGATTCACAGGTGCACTCTAGAATTATGTCAGCAGTTGCACCACAACCATAGTAAGTCTATAGGTAAGAGAAAAAAGAGTAGGAAAGGAGAGTCATCACAGCACTAGCCTGGTGTTTGGAATGAATGAAAAGAGTAGAGAACAGGCGTTATTGTATATGCAGAGTCTTAATTATAAAACGAACAGTCCTTGAAACGCCAATTACAGAGTTTCAAAATCATAGGGATCCGTGGCTAACCAACTAGCTTCCATAATGAGGAAGTCCAGAATGAATTCTATTGTGTGCCAGTTGGGCCGCGCCATACTGTATTTGACCGGAATGCGTTGTATTTAAAGTACATAGTTACGTATTCCAGCGCAGTATAGATAAACAGTACACGCCAGATTTGACCGGAATGCGTTGTATTTAAAGTACATGGTTACGTATTCTAGGGCAGTATAGATAAACCGTACACGTTCCCAGACCGTGTACGTCCGGCAAACGTTGTGTTTAAAGTGTACGGTTACGCGCTCTCGTGCTGTAAAAATAAACCGCACATGTACCCAGACCGCAAGGAAGTGAATATATCAAATGTTCATGCAAGATGCTGCATTGCAATATATTAAATGCCAAGTGTGCCGCAACCTGTTAATTCGGCACGGTTACGCGCAATTGTGCTGAAAAAATAAATAAACCGCACATGTACCCAGACCGCAAGGAAGTGAATATATCAAAAGTTCATGCAAGATGCTGCATTGCAATATATTAAATGCCAAGTGTGCCGCATCTTGTTAGTTCGGCATGAGTTATACTATCGATTAGGGCGATAGGAGTAAAAGCAATAAAGCGTAAATTGAAGTTCGTCTGAAATGTAAAGTAAAAAGGACAGATTGCTTTAAACAGATACATACGGGACAAATTCTTACCCATAAAGTGGTCCGTATAGGCGTAGCGTTCACAGTGTGTTCTACGCTAGTGCTGCTCAAATGACCCATTTATAGTTACCTAGTGTGGTGAAAATAGATGAAGGACAATATTGTGGGCTCCATTTTCTTTTATTTTTTTTGGGTGGTTGCCATCTTTTAGTGGGGAAGCATATATTGGACTGAATCCAAAATAGTTCAGATATGCATTCCTCAGCAAAATGCGTCAGGTGTAGTAATAGAGAGATAGAAGAGACCCAAAGTGTAACACCGTTCGTGACCTATTATGTCCGATAATTCTGGAAAGTGTAGTGGTAATCTAATGTTACCAGCATGTTTTAGTAAACAAATAAGATTGGAGTTCATTAGAAAGGCATTGGAATGTCCATTATTTTCATAAACCAATAACTAGTACAAATATACGTCTCATTGATTACTTGAACCAAGTATGTACAGACATGATATAATAATACATCTTAAGTATGCAGTTAGCCATAACCAATAGTATCAACAGTAATATTTCCGCATATGGCTGATATACAGATACATTTGATGACAGCATACTCAAACCCCCTACTTTTGATCTACTAGAAAGATAAACTGTATAAACCATATATGCAGTATTGAGATGATAGTGAGCAATTGACAATAACTGTGTGCACATGTATACAGAGTGACATCGTACGCAGTGTAATTACAGGAAGATATGTAGATCTTTATCTTTATTGAGACCCTCCTCCACTGCTCGTAGCTTGATTATCCACC
This sequence comes from Pleurodeles waltl, assembly GCF_031143425.1. Classification (NCBI taxonomy): domain Eukaryota; kingdom Metazoa; phylum Chordata; class Amphibia; order Caudata; family Salamandridae; genus Pleurodeles; species Pleurodeles waltl. The sequence goes on along the minus strand of NC_090445.1, from coordinate 1,257,599,084 downwards.
TACTTTCTAATTGTCTAAGTAGTAATGTCCTGTTGCCACCTCTGGGACATCCGCCCAGGGTGGCAATGCCATGTGTTTTGATGTTGTGTATATCTCGCTGAGTATGTGTAGAGTTAGAGTGTATGGCAAATGGGTATTCTTTGTTGTTATTTTTGATTGCTCTAACATGTTCCTGCAATCTCTCCTTGTAGGGTCTGATTGTGCTGCCTATATATATATATGCACTTACATATACAGATGAGACAGTACACCACAAATCTGGTGTTACAATTCATAAAGTGTTTAATGCGATATGTGACACCAGTGCTGTAACAAAAGGATTTGGTTTTGTCCATGGTGTACTCACATATATTGCAGTGACCGCATTTGTAGAATCCAGGTGGTGGTTGTGGGATCCAGTTACTTTTAGTAAGATTGGGTAGAAAATTGTGGCATAAGCTATCTCTCAGGGTGTGACCCCTGCTATAGATAATATTTGGTCTATCTCCGAGACCAGTTTTTAAGGTGTCATCGGACAATAAGATGGGACAGTTTTTCTTCAGGACTTTGAAAACATCTGAACTGACAGTGCTATACGGGGCGATTAGGCTTAAACCCTTTTTTCCAGTGGTCTTCCTAGGTGTGGTGTTAGTAGCATTGCTTTGTCAATTGGGCGGATTCTCTTATGGGTTTTCTCCCACAGTTGACCTGAGTATCCTCGGCTGAGAAATCATTGTTTCAAAATGCAAAGTTGGTTAGTAAATTCGTGTTAACCCCATGGGGTGCTCCATAAACACAAAATAAAAAGTGATGGATGGAATTCTTATATTAATCTCAGCCACTGACAATTGATCGGGCCACATCCCCATTCCAAAGATTTTCACCCACTATTCCGCCTCAGTTTGGACCCACCCATTTACAAATCAGCCTTGGCCCTGCTCCAATATGAACAGTCCACCCCAAACTGCCAAGCCAGGCCCTCCCTGAATCGGAACACAAGCATCCCAGGATAGATTTTGCCATTACAATGGGCTCATCAGCGAGGTATAGCTTGAATCCAGTGGCACAGTGAGCACAGGACCCAGGTGTGGGGATACCTGTCATACTTAGGGCAACAAAAAACAAATTGATGAATGGAATGCTTGAATTAATCTCAGTCCCTGGCGATTGCTCGGACCATATCCCAATCTATAATTTTTAACCCACTATGCCACTTCAGTTTGGATCTAACCATATGCAAATCAGCCTACACCGTGCTCCAGTAGGAACAGTCCAGCTCGAACCACCAATCCGGGCCTTCCTGAACCAGAACACAAGCAACCGATGATCAGTTTAATCCCTATTATGGGCTCATTAGTCAGGATTAGATTGATTCCAGTGGCACAGTAGGCAGGGAATCCAAGTCTATGCATACCTGTAAAGGCATCAAAAAAAAAGTGATGGATGGAATACTTGATTTAATCTTGGCCACTTATGATTGCTGCATCTTAATCCATCATTTGTTGCCCAGCATGCCACCTCAGTTTGGACCCATCCATATGCAAATCACCCTTGATCATGTTGCAATGGGAACAGTTCAGCCCAACGTGGAGAAAGCCAGGTCCTCCCTGCACCAGAACACAAGCAACTGAGGACCAGTTTTTCTCTGATTATGGGCTCATCAGCCAGGTATTGCTTGATTTCAGTGGCACAGTGAGCATGGGACCCAAGTCTGGGCATGACTGTCCCACTTAAGGCATCAAAAAACAAAGTGATGGATAGAATGCTTGAATTAATCTCAGCCACTGTCGATCGCTCAGACCACATCCCAGTTTTGACCCAGCCATTTCCAAACCAGCCCTGCCCCTCCTCCAATGGGAACAGTCCATCCTGAACTGCCAAGCCAGTTACTTCCTGGACCAAAACGCAAGAAACCCAGGAGCGGTTTCACCCTTATTACGGGCTCATCAGTCAGGTATATCTTGAATCTAGTAGCATGTGAACCACGTCTGGGCAAACCAGAGTGGTCCCAGCATTGGAATAGTTCATTGTATTCACCATATACTTAGGTAAAGAACGTGTAATTCTGCATGGTAAGAAAAGCGTGGAACTGGAATCCTCTTTAGTCCCCCATCGAGAACTACTGCTTACTCCTGTAACTTCCTCTCCATCTTCATGGAAATTTGTGTATGCCTAGGTGGCCTCTTCATTTTGTTTGGCCACGGGCATGTGTGCAAGAAGAAAAATCACAGAGAGCTGGTGGAGCTTGGCCATGAGGCTGCAGGAGTCTGGTGTGACAAGGAAGGCATTGATAAGGTCCATAGATATCCATTTAGATGAGATGTATGGCTCTTCAGCTAGTGGAAACCTTGACCTCTTTGAACTTTAATAAAACTAACGCTGGCCCGACACATAGAGCGGGCCACACCACTGATGGCATCTTTCTAACTTTTTGATAAAGGGGGAAACTCCCTGCCTTGTGCCATGGTCTGACCATTGTGGCTCCCATTCCCTTGGCATTTGGATAATCGGAAGGAATGGAGACTGTTTGAAATAAAGCTGGTGTAAGGGCTCAGCTGGTGAATTTAAGAAAGCCTAGATTCACACTTAACCTGTAATTACAGACCCAGTTGTTGAGGGGGATGCAGCTATTATGTCTAGGTTTAGAAGAGCAGCTGATGCTGCAGCTCTGCTTAAATCATCAAACAATACTAAAACTAGTCGCTAAGCACAATGGTACACTCGGGAGCTGGGGCAGGAAAGAGCTGCATGTAAAAAACTGGAACGAGCCTGGTGGCATCAATAGTTGGGAATTGACATGGTTTGGTATAAACTAGCCTTGAAAAACTATCACAGGAACGTTAAGAGCACTTGTTGCTTTTTTTTTTTGTTCCCTTTGTATCCTGGAAGAGGATAATGATGGGAAGGAGATTTTTAAAATTGTGGTTAGCTTCACGGATCCTCAAACTACGTCCCCCCATTGGAGCCTAGCCAGTCACTTTGTTCTCTCAAAATTCTGGCTAATCTATCAGAGTAGAACAGGCCAGTATTGAGGATGGGGGAGAGAGATTTTACAGCTCCGTCAGCAGATGGCAAATTGTCATCTTTTCATGCTCCATCGTTGGAGGAGGTGACAGGTGTCTTTGCAGTTGTAAATCAGTGTCCCCATACAATATTATGCCATCTCATATCTCAGACATCATTGCACCGCTATGTCAGAAGCTATTCGCCTTATCTCTCCTTACTGGCACATTTCCAGATTAATGAAAGAGGGCTAATGTGATTCTTCTTCTCAAAAATGCTAATGCAGACCCGAGATATCAGTGAACTTTAGACTAGTCTCTCTGCTTCCAGTGGCCTCTAAGGTCTTACAAAAAGTGGTGATTGAACTACTTACAACTTTATTGCCTAAGAACAACCTGCTACATCCTTCCCAATCAGGGTTTAGACCTTGCTATAGTACAAAAACAACACTACTAGAGGTCTCAGAATACATCAAGTTCAACTTGGACTCTGGCCTAAATGATCTCCTGGTGTTTTTGGATCTGTGCACAGGCTGGAACATCTGGGAGTCACAGGCTCAGCCTTGAGTTGACTGAGTTCCTTCCTTGAGAGACATGAGCAGGCAGTCTGGATGAAGTTGTTTGCCTCGGAGCTAAAGTATTGAAGTGGGGAGTGCCACAGGGCTCTTCCCTAAGTCCCACACTCTTTAACATATATATGGCTCCATTGGCCTATCTTGTGGAATCCTTTGTTATCAAAGTCATCTCATACATGGATGATACACAGCTTTAATTGCGTATGAGGGATAGTCTGCAAAGGCTGAAGATTCTTTTGCATGATGCATGGGTATGCTGCTTCATTGGTTGAAGGTCAATAAACTTCAGTGCAATACTGATAGAACAGAAATTCTACTGTTTGGGCAGAATCCCCTCCAATGCTGGGAAGGAGCCTGGCCCAACAACTTTCCCCCACCACCCCCTCCAATGGCAGTGGCCCGAAATCTCGGCATGTTGTTTGACTCCCAACTCTAGTTTTGCTCTCAGGTGGCTGATGTGGTGAAGTCATGTTTCTTGATTTGTTGCGTGCTGAGGACATTTCTTTATCTTCCCCCTCGTGAGTCACAAGTTACAGTAGTTAGAGCCTTGATTCTTTCAAGGCTGGATTGTGACTGTAATTGGGGCTCCCTGACTATCTGATTCAGCGGTTACAAGTTGTATAAAATATGCCTGTCAACCTACTGTATACAATTTCTAAGTCCATGTCAGTCTCCCTGCTGCGTAAGAAACTACACTGGATGCCAGTTCAGCAACGTGTAATGTATAAGGCATTAATATTGATGCATCAATTCCTTCACAAGGGCCCTCCGTATTTATTTTGTGTTGTAATTCTTTATTCAAAACTAACGATACATCACACAAATCCATCTAAAGAGACAAGGTACATAACACTCTATGAATTCCAGTATTATAGTGCAGGAGATGTCAACCATACAGGGAGGAGGAGATATTCTGACATACATTGATAGCCAAGAGGGCCAAACAAAATCTAGTACATATCTGAAGCTCAATGCAGCAACTGGAGTAGGTGGTCTGTTCATAGTGTGGAAAATTACCCGTGTCCCAGCCCATGCCCAAGCAGTAGTGGGTGCAGAAATCCTGGGAGTCCGGGCATGGTGCTGCAAATCGTCCCTCCACCAAGCCTCCCAAAAATCCATAATCCGTTATCTGGGTTGCATGCGGAGAAAGAAGAATGGGGGGATCTAATGTGGGTGACTATTTAAGGAAAATAGGCAATACTGAAGGTCCACGGGAGTGGAAGACATGAGCCGGTAACGGGAAGAAAGGACCAGGACAGTGGCGGGGGTGAGTGACATACGAACCAAAGAAGAGGGAAAGAAGGGAATGTGGGGAGGGGGAAGGGGGAGGAAAAGGGAGAGATGGCAGAGTGTACACAATGGGGGTCATTATGACCTCAGCGGTCTTTTCAATAGACCGCAGAGGGACCGCCGTACGGAAGACCGCCAGTGCTGGCGGTCTTCCGCATGGGCCATTCTGACTGTTGACAGCGCTCCGCCCGTTTCCGGACGAAGAGCCGCCAACAGCCATACTGGCGGCAGGCGGGAAAGTAGAGGTAGCTCCACCTCCACCGCCACGCCAACAGAACACCGCCCAGCGAATCACGACCTGTGATTCGCTGTGGCAGTGTTCTGTTGGCGTGTCGGTGTCGGCGGAGCTGCCCGTTCCCTCCCGGAGGATCACCAGGAACAGGTAAGGTGATCGTCCGCTAGGGAAGGGGGGTGGGGGGTGTTGTGAGTTGTGTGCGTGCATGGGGGTGTGCGTGTGTGTATATTGAGGGGGCGTGTGAATGCGTGCATGAATGCGGGGGTGTGTGTGTATGTGCATGAATGCGTGCATGAATGCGAGGGGGGTGTATGTGCATGAATGCGGGGGTGTGTGTATATGTGCATGAATGCGTGCCTGTATGTGTGTATGTGTGTGTATATGTTGGGGATCGGGTGGGGGACGGGGGTCCTGCAACCTTTTGGGGGTGGCAGGGGTGGTGGGGGTGGTAGGGAAGGGAGTTGGGGTGGGGGTTGGGGGTGGGGGAGACCCCTATCAGTGCCAGGGAAGGGATTCCCTGGCACTGATAGTGCTTACCGCCATGGATTGCATGGTGGTCCCCAACTGTATGAAATCCATGGCGGTAAGCCGGGGTCAGGCGGGTTGGAATACCGCCGGCAGTATGTGACGACCGCCGGGCTGGAGACCCAGGTCTCCAGCCCGGCGGTCGTTCCCGCCGTGGCGGTCGGAACGGTGAAGCGGCGGCTGACCATGGCGGTAACCGCCATGGTCAGAATACATGAAAAAAGACCGCCAGCCTGTTGGCGGTCTTACCGCCGCTTCACCGCCGACCGCCAGGGTCAGAATGACCCCCAATATAGCTGGGGAGAAGAGGTGTTGCAGATGAGCAATAGAAGGGATCAGGACGCAGGGCAGCTAAAATGAATACTTGGGGACAGAAAGGTATAGACTAAGCAAGGAGTAGGGGCTGCATCTGCCACATTATGTGCCATGGGTAATTAACAGGGGTTAACGCGGGGCTCAGATATGTGTGATCAGTAGGAAAAGAGAGAGAAATACAACAGTGGGGTAATAATAACAGTGAGAGTGAAGGTGAGAGTGGATGTGAGAGTGATAGTAAAAGAGGAGAGTGAAAGTGCAAGTAGAAGTGGAGATGGAGGTGGAGGTGGAAGTGGGAGTGACCGAGGTGGGGGAACTGGGAGAAATGGGAGGGGGGAAGAGGCAAGGGGGGATGTTCAAAGGAGATGTAGTGGATATAGTGGGAATAGAGGTGGCGGGAGGGGTGGAGGCAGAAAAGGAAGAAGAAGGAAAATGGAGTCAAGCTCTGGCGTAAATGTGTGCCTACACGCAACTAGAGCTAAGCGGGAGGGATGGGTGGTGTGCTGGTGTGTGGGTATGCAGCTCCCATACAAAGGAGTCACCGCAGTGTACCTTGGAACAGGACACCAGCAGGGAGCACTCAGCCCTCTGGTGCTGAGAGGAAGGGGGCCCATGTCTGGAGAAACACATCCATCCTATCCTGAAGGCTATAAATGAGCCGTTCGTGGGAGGCATCCTGATACATTGCAGTGATCCATTCCCCATGGCAGGGGGCAGTTTCTGAGCACCAATGACTGAGGATACACACTTTGGCAGTAGCCAATGCTGTGTGTAATAAACATTGCTGTGGTCGGGAGAGGTCGTACAAATCTCAGGTGTCATGCAGCAGTAAGAGAGAAGGAGTGAGAGAAGGCGGCAAGGGTAGCACTTCCCTAAGGGTACACCCCACCGATCGCCAGAAAGGTTGGATGACTGGGCAGTCATGTAAGATGTGAGGCAAATCACAGTCGGCATGGGTATATCGCCAGCAGGAGGCGTGGGGCAACAACCTTGCAGAGCGCAATTTCTGGGGGGTCCAGTACCAATCGTGTAGTGTCTTGAAAAGACTGAATTTCAAGCGAGCCTCCTGAGCTCCGCGGTCCCTTGCCTCAATCAATAGTGCCCTGTCTTCTAGTTCATATTCGGTCTGGAGGTATGCTTGCCACTTATCTTTGAGGGAGATCAAGAGGGGGAGAGAAAATAGGTGGCGGTTCAACAGTGTGTGTATTCCATATATGACTCCCCGAAGGGGACCTCAGGTTTCCAAGTAGTGCAGTACGGGGATGGAGAGAGTCGCCAGGAGAGGACTCCCCAGCCGGCTCCCCAGACAATGTTAGAGCTGTATAAAGCGCCACCAGTGGTGTGCTGGCAGGTCGAATTCCTCCCAGAGATCCGCAAATGACTTCAATCTGCCCTCGGTTAGAAGTTGATCGAACCGTAGGAGGCTCTTCAAACGAAACTAATCCCAAAAGGTAGTATTCCCCCCATGAGAAAACACCTATTGCCCCAAAGTGGGGATCTGTCATGAATCAGGGGGTACACTTTCAATATGCGGTGTGCTAGGCACCAAGAGTTTTGCATGGCTCTGATCATGGGATTGAATATTCGGGGGGAAGCAGGTCCTGTATTATAGAGCACATGGAGTCCCGGTGGGGAATGCAAGTGTCCGCTCCACCCAAAGTGGCGGGTCCCTCACTCCCGGAAGGAGGAAGACCAGTTGCGAGAGATGTAATGCTAGGGTGTAGTGCTCCAGTGAGGGGAGACCTAGTCCTCTGTACTCGCGTCTGGCGAGTAATGCAGCTCTGGGTTGCTGTGGACGTAGCGACCCCCAAACGAAGGCTCTGATGCGACGGTCTATCTCTCGCGAAGAGGCAGGGGTATCTGCAGAGGCAGCATACCCAGAACGTACAGGAATCTCGTCAGGGTCACCATGCGTACCGCCTTTGCTCTGCCCCACATAGAGAGTCCTAAATGTGTCCATTTATCAAAATCCCGTTTCATACTGGCTAGCAGTGGGTCTAGGTTGTCAGCCACCATTTTTTCCAATCCTCTGTTAATGTAAATGCCCAGGCAGTGGAGACGCAACTGCTTCCATTTCACTGGGAAGCCCTGTATGGACGCACTTACCGTTACAGGGAATAGGGGCAATGTTTTGCTCTTATCTCAGTTGATCCGTTAGCCCGAGATAAGTTCAAATTCAGATAAAATAGCACGGAGAGCTGGCAAGGATTTAGTTAGGTCAGTAAGGGTGAGCAGGATATAATCTGTATATAAATCAATGGTGGAACAGCCACCAGGGACAGATATTCGGGTAATGAGACTAGATCTATGGAGCGCTGCCGCTAAGGGTTCAACGGCCAGCAGGAATAGTAACTGCGACAAGGGACAGCCCTGGTGGGTTCCCCCTGCTAACAGAAAAGGTATCGGACAGGAACCCACCGCAATTGACCTGTGCTGTCAGTGAGTCATATAACAAATGCACCCTATTAATAAAACTAGTCCCGAGACCAAAACGTTTTAGCATTTCAAAGAGGCACCACCACTTTATTTGATTAAATGCCTTCTCGGCATCCAGGGAGAGGGCAAGGGCCTCCTCCCGGGAGCCTTGTGCCGCCCAAAGAGCGTGGAGCAGCGTACGTAGGTGGTTCCTAGAAGAATGGCTGAGTACAAAGCCAATTTGCATATGATGAGCCAGAGACAGTATGACCTTCTTGAGGCGGGCCGCTAGAATCCCCGCCAGAACTTTTATATCTCCATAGAGGAGGGATATGGGACGGTAACTACCACAAAGGAGAGGATCCTTACCAGGTTTGGGTAATACTATTATAGACGCTTTACTGGAAAGGGGATGTAAAGAGACTGTCTGGTCTGCCCTGCGGAAGGCCTCATATAGAGCATCCACTGTATCCGCCCCTGTCCATTTATAGAATTCTGTCGGGTAGGCATCCTCTCCAGGGGCTTTATGATATGGGAGGTTGGCGATTGCCTGCTGGATCTCCTCCTTACTGATGTCTCCTTCCTTCAGGGCCCTGCCCCCCTCCTAGAGACAGGGTATATTCACCTTCTCAAGGAAGGTGGTCAACCTGTCCTGGTCTTCTACTGTTTCTGTGGTGTAGAGAGTCTGGTAGAAGCAACCAAACTCATCCGTGATTGCCTGGGGATGTGTATTATGTGTGCCATCGGTGCTATGCAAGGCCGGTATGCCCAACGCCACCTCATGTTGACGGAGTTGGGCGGCCAGCGAACGTCCCGCCTTCTCTCCGTGCTCGTAGTGGCGACCTCTTAGTCGCTGTAATGCGTATTCTGCGCATGATGTAAAGAAGGTATTAAGCTCCATTTTGGCCTGTTCCAGGCAACGGGGGATTGACGGATGGGGGGGTTAGGGTGTATTCGTGGGTAGTCTGGGCTATGCAGTCTTCCAGAGCTCTCTGTTTGTCACGTTTCTGGGTATTGGCAATGGCAGCGTCTCTCATGAGCTGCCCTCTGATCGTTGCCTTTGCCGCAGCCCACAGCAATTGAGGCGAAGTGACGGAACCCTTGTTATTTAGGAGAGAGGTGGTGACGTGGGATCTGAGCTGCTCCTTCCCCTTTGGAGTCCGGTATCGGGAGGTTTGTAGATGCCATGGCTTACGTCCGGGAGATGCCAGCCCCAACTCTAGGGCCAATAAAACCAGGGAGTGGTCAGACAATGCAGTCAGTAGTATCTTAGACTCTCTAATTGCATGCAACAGCCGATGAGTGACGAGGAAGTAGTCTAGTCTGGATTGAGTCCCGTGCGCTGGGGAAACAAAAGTGTGTTTGCGGTCGGATGGGGTGGGAAAGGCCCCAATGGTCCAGCAGACCGTGGTCAGACAGATCGATGGATGAGAATTGCTACCCCACATCACATCACTGCCCGAGCCCTGTGACTCACTGTGCATGGACGGTGCTCTGCTGAAGAGCGCTCTGCCCGCCCAGTCCCTACGCAGTTTCCCTGATTCCGATGGGGAGAGATGTGTTTCCTCTAAGAAGGCAATATCCATTCTTTTGGATCGTAGGTAGGATAGGACTTGTTGCCGTTTGATGTAATGTGTCGTGCCATGGATGTTCCAAGAGAAGACCGTTAGCCAGGCTATCAGTCCAATATCAGACTGAGTTGATCAGATTTCGGGGGGCATGTGACCTTCCGTATGTTAATACACCTAATGGGGGGGCACTAAGGGAGTAGCAAAGCTCAGAGCACACGTGTGCTGATAGAGGTTAAGTGGCATGGGGGGAGGCTGTAGGGGGAACCCTCGGTCAGGGAAAAGAAGAGGATCAGTCAGGCAAGAGAAGATGTGAGAAGAAAAGGAAAAACAGAAAAGGACAGAACGGGTATGTGAAGGGTGGGGAAAGGGTGCAAGCCTACAAGCTCAGAGGGTAAAAGATAGGGTAAAGGAAGTGAAGGAAGAGTTAGATAGGGAAGGCAGGGAGGGCGGAATAAGAATCTAGGGACACAAAAAGGAAACTCAGACCTAGAGTCTGAGGTAGGTGTAGCAATTCCTCACTACTGGGAGCCCTGTTGAACTGTGGGCCGGAACCTGTATGGCCCGCGTGCCAGACGAGCACGGGAGGAAGGGGAAAGAAGAGTGTGTGGAGCCCAAGGGGGCTACCAACAAACACCCAGGGATGACCAGCACGGGGTGGTTTGTGCGGGTATGGAAGAGGTGAAGTGTGTGGAGGAACATAGCACGGCATGGGGCGGAACCGAGAGAGGGGCAGGGAGGGGACCTATGACAGTGCCAATAACCGAGACAGATGTAATTGGGTTGAGGTAGATCGGGTTAGGTTAGGAGGAGATTCGGGGGGCGAGAGGCAGGGAAGCCTACAGCGTGTACCGCCCGGGTAGCTCCCCAGGATGATGAGCAATGATGGGTAGAGGTGAGGGATAGAGGCGGACCTCGCAGGTACTCCAATTGGGCAGTAATTCGTAGTCCCCCGGGGGCCATGTCCCTCAGTGGTCCGCAGTGGACTTAGATCAATAGGTTAGATGGAGAGAAGCACCACAAATGCGAGTTCAAGTCCCTCATCCTGTGGCAGATCATGAAGTGAAGACAAAGGCGGTGATTCTAACAAGACACAAGACCGCGGCGGCCATTCTGGCTTTCCCGCTGTGCTGGCGGGCGACCGCCAAAAGGCCGCCCGCCAGCACAGCGGGAAAGACCCAGCAACGATGAAGCCGGCTCCGAATGGAGCCGGCGGAGTTGCTGGAGTGCGACGGGTGCAGTAGCACCCGTCGCGAATTTCAGTGTCTGCTAGGCAGACACTGAAATTATTTTTGGGGCCCTCTTACGGGGGCCCCTGCAGTGGGGCCCCCACTGCATGGGCACTGCAGGGGCCCCCAGGGGCCCCACGGCACCCCCTACCGCCATCCTGTTCCTGGCGGGAGACCCGCCAGGAACAGGATGGCGGTAGGGGGTGTCAGAATCCCCATGGCGGCGGAGCGCGCTCCACCGCCATGGAGGATTCTGTAGGGCAGTGGAAAACCGGCGGGAGACCGCCGGTTTTCCTAGTCTGACCGCGGCCGAACCGCCGCGGTCAGAATGCCCTGCGGGGCACCGCCGGTCTGTCAGCGGTGCTCCCGCCGACCCTGGCCCCGGCGGTCTGAGACCGCCGGGGTCAGAATGACCCCCAAAGTATTTTGTACAGTACTGTCAATGGTGAACAAACTAACCAGGGTAAACTGCAACTAGAAACGTAGGAGAAAGATATGAGTCAGGTTGATCACACCTCATCCCGGAAGCCCCGCCCATGGTGAAACTCCTGGGATGACTGGGTGCACCCCATGAATCCGGCAAGGGAGCAGTCCCATGTGTGGGAGTATACAACACAAACAGCAGCACTAAAACAAGAACTACAATGCTGGCAACTCCCACCCTATCAGAGGAGGATAATAGCAGAGGCAAGTGAGTAGACACTTAGCTGTCCAACGAGGGGCTACTAGTTGCAGATTGCAGGACAAAGATTCTCAGAATGCCTGGAGGTCCAGTAGTACAGGTGTTCCGTGGTCGGTGGTTTCAGAGGGGATCGGGATTTGTCTCTGCCTTGATCTTGTGTGTGGGCAATCACCGCTTGAAGGGCATGTTCTCGGCCTTCCTGCGATTTGAGTGAGTGATCGTATGTTCTACCCCTCTTCTGTGAAGCGGGGTGGTGCTGAGACACGGAAGGAGAGACCGAGGGGGGTCACCCAAGGTAGGGGGATCAGGTCTCGGGTGTGCTGAGGTGTAGTCTTAGGGGTGTTGAGCTAGGTTGTCCAGGAAGGAGCCAAGGTCCGCAGTTTCAATGAAGTTTCTTGATTCACCAGTGTACTTAATCCACATACGAGCAGGCTCAAAAAGACCAAATTTAATGTCCAGTTTCCTGAGTTGTGGTCGAAGGGCCAGGAATGCTTTCCACTTCTCATTTGTTATCTTGGAGAAGTCCGCTGCTACTGTGATCTCATGACCTTCTAGGGAGTACGGACCTTGAGACCTGGCCATTGAGATAACCTGACGAGCCTGTTCGTGGTGAAGGGAGCAAGCGATAATGGAATGAGGCCGTCTAGAGGTTGCCTTATGTAGAGGGCCAATCCTATGGGCTCTTTGAAACTCCAGTGGCAGTGAGAAATCCAGGCTGGTGAGCTCATGAAGTTTTTAAGAAAGGCTTTGATATCAGAGCCTTCCTTGTGTTCTGGTTTGCCAAAAAAATTGACATTGTCCCTCCGGCTCCTGTCCTCCAAGTCAGTGATCTTTGCCCACAGGGACGGCATCTCTGCATCTCGCTCTGGCAACGCCGCAATGTGATCCTCGGCGGTCATGAGGCACTGATCCAGGTCCGTTACTGTCTCTTGAAAGCAGGCTGCAGCTACCCGTATGGAGGTAGAGGCTGCGGAGAGGTCCAGTACATGAGTGCTGGGACACTTGTTGAGAAGCTTTGTGCTATACAAATTCATTTCATTCATTCAAGGTGTGTGAACTTCCCTGAATATTGCAGCACCTGCAGACAGTCTCCTAATCCTTAGACACAGCTACCCTGTGAAACCATGATCACCTATTCCTTCACCTCAGATATGGGTGTATGCACAAAGTGAAAACAGTGGACAGTGAATCCCAAGTCCAGAGAACATAACAGAATGACTGCATAATCAGATGAGATGCCTAGAAGTAAGTTGGGTGCCTCCTACATTATCTCCTCATTTATATACTTGTAACAGTCATTACAGAATAGAGCCCTGCAGACCCTTTTGTAGCCTGCCGTTATTTCTAATAAGGGAGGCTAAAACCTCTCCCCTATATACCTCCTGTTTTGTTAACCTGTCTTCACAGACCCTACTGAAATTCAGAGACTACAATTTAATTGTTCATTTCTTTTCGTTTGGATGCAGTTTACTTTGGATTAATTCTTCTCTTACCTCTCTTTGTGGGGCTTGGATAGGTAAAAGAAATTCTGCCTTTTTTGCATTGCGATGGATGGTGTGGAATGGAGGAAGAATGGTGGGGAGATATGGGCTTGTGGCTTTGCATGTAGGCGTAGTCTGGCAGCAGAGTTCTGGATCCATTGTAGTCTTTTCATAGTAGACAGAGATGATCTATGGTAGAGGCCATTGGTACAATCTGGTGTAGACACTACAAGAGAGATAGTAGCCTAGACATTGTGTGGAAATCCCAGGTCGGGGAAGATGCATCACAGAGTTTTTTCACGGTGATGAAGCTTGAGCTTGCTAATTTGTCCATATGGGCATTCATTGTTATCTTGGAGTCCATGATAATTAAACGTTTCTTACTTCCTTAGATACTTTGGTAGGTGGTCCCAGATCGTCAGGCCAGGTGCAGAGTGGGTCATACTTTTTCCAATCGTCACATGTGATTGTTTCCGTTTTGGAAGCATTCAGTTCGAGATGGTTCCATTTCATCAACTGATCAATGGCTCTGAGGCAGCTGAAGATTTGTGAGTTTGTAATGTTTTTGAGGCTTTCAATTTTAAGGAGTATTGTGTCATCTGCATAGTTGTAGTATGTGAGCTGAAATTAATTGATCATTGTCAGTAATGGCTTCATGTAGATGTTGAAAAGCATGGGTGAGAAGGTTGAGCTTTAAGGAGCCCCTGCTTTTGTGAAGTATGGTTTGGATAAGAAAGGGGGAGTATGGATGACATTTGTTTTGTTTTTAAGGTAGGATGTGATCCAGAAGAGTAAGTCACTTCTATGCTGGCTTCGTAGAATCATTGTATTAGGGTGTTGAGGACAACTGTGTCAAAGTCAGCTGAGAGGTCAAAGAGAATTAATGCAGCAACTCCACTGAGGTAAACTGTGTTTTTAAGGTCATCCCAGATGGCGATGAGTGCAGATTCTGTGCCTCTTCCTGGGCGGAATCCAGTATGGTAGTCTAAAAGTATGGAATTATCTTCAATGAATTGTGAGATCTGGGTGAATGCTGCTCTTTCTATTAGTTTGCCCAGGAAGGGTCCATTTGTATTCAGTCTGTATTTGTTGGAGGCATGCGATTTGCGTACTTAAAAAATTATTGATGATTCTTCTTACTGTTGTGGTAGCAGAGGTAGATAAAAAAATGTTCTTGAAAATATGCGGTGGACAAGAGGCAGAAAGGAAGCCAAAATGTGTGTTTGCTTTGACCAGATCCATAAGTTCACTTTGTTATATTTGTTTGAAGGAATGCAGAGTCTGGGCTGGCTTACTCTTGGAGGGGATTTTTAAAAACGGGTTGGTGCTGGTGGTTTTTCATTGTTTTATATAGGAGTCCAACATGTCTGCTTTGGTTGTGTAATGCTTTGTCAGTTTGTCTGTGAATTATTGAGTAATGGGATGAGTTCCTTCCATGCATTTAAGCTTACGAAATTCAGTGAGAATTTTTTAACATTCTTTATTTGTAGATTTCGCATTTTGAATTCTGCCTAAATAGTACCTCTTTTTAGCTTTTTTAAATTATTGATTTGTTTAAGTTTGCATAGGTAAAGTTTGTCTTGATTGTTGTTTGTTTTGAGCCGGGTTTGTTGCAGCCTCCTGATTTGTAGTTTTATCTTTTTTGTTGTGTAGTTCTCCATGGTGCTTATTTTCTTTTATACTCTTTTGTTCTTCTGAGTGGTATTTATATATCAAAAGATTCCTGTAGCCACTCATACAGTTTTCAAACACAATTTATTGTGTCTACATTTGTGTTAGCTGTTAGTTGTGTTTCTATGTATTTAATATTGAATTTGTTCCATGGTTAATAGGTGAATTAATGTAAGATGGTCTTAGGTGTGTTGATTTGTGGTGTTTTATGTTGGAAAGCTACCAAATGATAGGCTGACCATATGACTGGTGTGATACTTTGAAAGGTAACAGGTTCTGGATTTGCAAAAAGTACATCTAGGATGTGTCCAGTGATGTGTGGGATTGTGTACGATCTGATGTAGGTTCAGTGTGACTAAGCCAGTGAAGATTGTTTTTGGATGGGGCATAATGGGTTTATGAATCCAAATGTTTAGGTTCCCAAGAATGCATAGGTTGAAGTATAGTATTATAAGGTTTGAAACTGCGTCTAGAAACATGTCTGGGAATGTTGCACTGCTAGGTGGCGGTCTGTAAAGGAGGAGGAAGTTACAGGAGTACGTTGGAGTAGGATTACATTTGGTGATGAGGGCCCCACAAACTTGTATGGAAATGTCAACTGCCTTGCTGAGATTTATTGTTTACTTGAAAATAACAGCTAGACCACTTCCTCTTTTGGCTATAATGTTGTGTGTGTAGTTTGATAGCCTGAAGGAATGATTTAATGCAACACCGGACCCATGTCATTTCCCAACCATGATTGAGTTATGAAGAGTGAGGCAGGTTGTATTTCATTGAGTAAGTCATAGATGTGGTGCTTGTTTTTAGAGAATGATCACACTTTTATTAGTAGTTATTTTAGTGACTGTGTTTTGGTGGTGGTGTGACTTTGTGTTGTAAAAGAGTAAGCAGTATATTTTGAACTTGTAACAGTTGTGTCATTAGCGCTGATATCAACTGTATTGGAGTTGCAATAGTGTTGTTTTTCTATATTGTGTTCCTCATCCAGCAGGCTTAGAAGGCATTTTGTTGCGTGTGTGTGTGTGTCGGTGGTGGAGATGGTGGTTGACAGTGAGATAGTTAGTAATGTTGTTTTTGTAGGGTAGCCTTGTTGTGTAATGGACATGGGGAGGGGAAGTTGTGAAGAGTCGCATGTTTATTTTGTTTGAGACTGATTAGAGAGGAAGGAGTATGGTTTAGGGTGGTGGTGGAGCGTGTGGGTCATATTCTAAGGCTCTAAATTGTGCAATGGATGAAAGGCAGGTGAATGATAGTTGTAGTGTTGGTGTATTTGTTGTTGCTGTAGTTGGATAGAAAATGTGGGATTAAAGATGTATTAGGATGTTTATTATTTGTGTAGTCATAATGTACGGAGTAGATTTATGTTTTAATTTGTGCCAGAAAGCATTACGAAAGAGTTAGAAATGGGGTCTCTTGTTGGCAGTCGGCTTAGACCCCGTCCAAGTAGGGACCCTCACTCTAATCACGGTAAGGGAGTCACACTCCTAAGATAACCCCTGCTAACCCCTTTGGTAGCTTGGCATGAGCAGTCAGTCTTATCTCAGAGGCAATATGTTAAGTATTTGTACCCGTACCCAGTAACACAGTGAGAACACTACAAATGGACACCACACCAGTTAGAAAAAATATTCATCTGAGTAAAACAAGATCAAAGTGACAAAAATCCAAAAATCCAAAATACACAAGCACAGATATGAATTTTAAAAGATTAAGGCCCACATTATGACATTGGCGGTAAATTCCACTTATCGCCATGCCGACTACCGCCAACATACCACCGCCGCAGCAGATATCTGCCAACCATATTTTGACACACACATATACCAATATGTCACTATACAGCCACACACGCAAGACCGCCGGCCCAAAGGTCAGTGATAAACTGGCGTAATCCAAACCCACACCATTACACCAACAGAACTACGCCCACAACATTATGACCCACGAATCACCACGGCGGACATTCAATGACAGTAAACCATTGGCGGTACATACCGCTGCGCTCAAAATACACACAACCTAACAAAACAACACTACCTTGGTCAGTTCAAACTGACACACATACACACACCACACCCACACCACTATAAAACACACACCCACATTACCCACAACCCTTAACGACTACTAACCATTGCCAACAGAGAGAGAGACAGCAAGAGCACCTACACAACCAGAGCCACATACCACCATCACCTATACCACCATCCACGCACCTCACAACACACACCCCAACACATCACCCTACACACCCTCACCCACACCACTCACACTACACTCATGGCACTACAACAACACCCCAGGTTCTCTGAGGAGGGGCAAAGGGTTATGGCAGAGGAAATCATCCGGGTAGAGCCACAGCTAATTGTTTCACAGGTGCAGCAGATATCCATTGCTAGGAAGATGGAGCTATGGCGGAGGATCGTGGACCGGGTCAATGCCGTGGGACAGCACCCCAGAACAAGGGATGACATCAGGAAGAGGTGGAGCGACCTACAGGGGAAGGTACATTCCATTGCAGCAAGACACCAGCTGGCTGTACAGAGGACTGGTGGTGGACCCCCACCTCCTCCCCCACAACTAACATCATGCGAGGAGCAAGTCTTGGCAATCATGAATCTGAAGAGAACCCACAGGAGAGACCCTAAATAGCCCTGACCCCAGTCCATAATGGTCTGAATCTTTCCCTGAAGTGGTGCAATCTGTTCCCCACTTACCAGGTGGCCCAGATAAACCACTTAACCCTGCCCTATCTGGCACTTTGAAGCCTTGATAGTTAGGCCTGCCTTTTGCAGGGCCTCCAAATTTTTCCAGAGGTGGACCAGGTGTCCATCCCAGGTGAAGTTAAAGACAGAAATATCGTTCAAATATGTTGCACTAAAACACACCTTGGAGGACTATATTCGCCAGCCTCTGAAAAGTGGCAGGTGAATTTTTCAAACCACAGGGCATCACTGTGAAATGATAAAGCCCTCCTATGGTAGAAAATGCAGTTTTTGTTTTAGCATCTTCTGACATTTTGATCTGCCAATACCCTGCAGTCAAGTCAAAATTGCTTAGATACTTGGCAGATGCCAGTATATCTATTAGCTCATCTGCCCTGGGTATAGGGTGAGCATCTGTTTTGGTTACTGTATAGAGACCCCTATAGTCCACACAAAACCACATTTCTCTCTTTCCTTCTTTGTTATGAGGTTCGGGGACAAGCACCACTGGGCTAGCCCAGGGGCTATCAGAAGGCTCAATAACTCCAGGATCTAACATTTTTTGAACTTCAGCTTTTATGCAATCTCTGAGATGGTCAGGTTTCCTGTAAATTTTACTTTTGACAGGTAAACTGTCTCCAGTGTCAATTGTATGTTCACACCAAGTAGTTGTACCAGGTGTGAGTGAGAAGAGTTCAGAAAACTGATCAAAGATATTTTTTACAGGCTTCCTTCTGCTCAGCAGTACGGCAGTCTGCCAGAACCACTCCCTCTACTAAATCATTGGTTTCAGTGGTGGAGAAGAGATCAGGAAGAGGGTCACTCTTTTCTTCCTGTCCCTC